>NC_088360.1:88204712-88219712 GCF_034508935.2 Berghia stephanieae | reverse complement strand
CTCAGATATCGTATCCTTGTTCAGGCCACTGTTGGCTAGAAATCCATTTTAAAAACTTTTTGTTTGTTTGTTTTTGTTTCTTTTGGGGTTTTTTAAATATTCTATGGGATACTCTGCCTCTGTCCAAAAATGATGGTCAATTATCTTAATGTGACTCACGCGTCAATCAACTTTTATGTTGAGTTGAAGCAGATTGCGGAAAGCGAGACTAAAGATTTGTGGTATTGTGGTATGACATCCGCCTTCGTCAGAATCGATGTGCACATATTTGCAGATCTGATAACCGAACGCAATTATGGGCTTACTTGAGCATTGTGGTAATGGACAATATTTTGCTTTGGTTTGAGAGTATTAATATTAAAGCAAAGACTCCATAACAATTTGAGTTATCAGTCCTGCAAATAAAAAAAAACGGCAGTCAGAATATTTTAAGATTGACATTTTGAAAGATAGCGTTTTATTTATACAGAACTGCAGAAGTGTCGTCATTTTTATTAATTGAGAAACATACCAGACTTAACCCCAGGGTCAAATTGGCTTCACGTGAAAAGCCAAAGCTTATCTATATATTCAGGGCACCGAATTAAATTCATTCTTCTAAAAACACCATACTTTTCACAATATTTTAAAGAACATTCCATTTGAAAATAGCACTATAGCACAGTCCATGGAAAGATGGGAGTGAAAATGGAAACAACAACGATACCAATGTGTTCCCAATGTCTCAATTCATGTGATATGTGATCCATCCAAGAGATCAAGTGTCTTTCTTCCCGAAAATCATCACCTCTGTGGGGGAAAAAAGCGAAGAAAAAAAAAAGAATTATGAGTTATCTTAGTTTACCATAAAAATGTAATTTTATGGATGGTGTGTCTTTGCTGGAAACACGATTCACTTGTACAAGATTGATATTTTCTTTAGCTGACACCAATATGATTGAAAATAGAAAAAAAAATTCGATAACGAGATAATATGATAAATAAATAATTTAACGATTAATTAGACGATTGATTGGAGTAATATATGTATTTATATAGCACATTTCTACTGTTTCTTCATGCCCAGTGCAAACACTGGTGTAAGATAAAGATCTGAAAAAGTGTGTATGAAACAGTGCCAGGAGGACTGAGGTTCGACCCCTAGTCGAGGAAGACTGATATTTTTTAGATTTTTTTTTCTTGTATATTTCTTGCTTGCTTTTTCTGACACTGTTTGATACACACTGTTCCAGACCTTTATTTTATGCTATCGAATTTCTCGTGCTCTACAGCACAAATTGCTTGGAGGCGTCTTTTTCACAATATCTGTCACTGCTCATAGCCAGGCTTTTTTTCCACTTCAGTTCAGTTATAAGAGTGTTCTAAAATCATGAGTATGGTATCTATTTTGATATTTATAATATATATGTAAGTAATTCTGCAAAATCAAATTCAACTGTTGTCACTCCTATTTCTATAACTGCTACTGCTCCTGCTACTAGTATCACTACTACAACAAATACTAATACACCGGCTACTACCACAACTATAACAGCTAATACTACCACTACTACTTCTACTCTACCACAACTACTACTACTGCTGCTCCTATTGCTACTACTACTACTACTACTATTACTACTACTACTACTACTACTACTACTACTACTACTACTACCACAAATACTACTATTATTACTTTTGCTACTATTACTACTAAAACTACTACTACTACTACTACTACTACTAACTACTACTGCTGCTACTACAACTACTACTGCTGCTGCTGCTAATAATAATTAATAAATATGATAATATAATAATAATAATAATAATAATAATGTTAATGATGATGATGATGATAATGATAATAATTATCATTATATAATAATAATAATAATAATAATACATAATAATAATATAATAATAATAATAATAATAATAATAATAATAATAATAATAATAATAATATGAAGAAGAAGGATGAAGAAGAAGAATATACTAAGTTATAGTAGTAATAGTAGTAGTAGTAGTAGTAGTAGTAGTAGTAGTAGTAGTAGTAGTAGTAGTAGTAGTAGTAGTTATAGTAGTAGTAGTAGTAGTAGTAGTAGTAGTAGTAGTAGTAGTAGTAGTAGTAGTAGTAGTACTAGTCGTAGTAATGAATACTGATAATTATCAGTAGTAACGGTGAACATAATGACGGCCGTTGCAGTGTAATATAGCTTAACTTCTATTTCAATTCACTTTGTGAAAAAAACCATAGCTCAATCTCTAAAATACAGAACTGTCCCTCTATCAGAACATGATCAGTAAAAATACTGTCATTTATCTTCATCAGTTAAATCGTCCATATCTCCATAATTTCCTGAACCGCTTCTATCTGATATCTATTTATCATCATTATCCCATTGGCCGGCGATGAATTATGTTGTTATTAATGTCATCCATGAAAAGATGGAAGGAGTCAGCACAATTAATCGTTCAAAACCTGAATTAGCGGTTAGAAATTACCCAGTGGAATTGTTAGACTAATAAGCATTTAAGTCCCTGATCAATGCTTAGATGGAAACAGAGTCATTGAGAATTGAGATAGAGAGAGAGAGAGAGAGAGGGGGGGGGGAGAGAGAGAGAGGTAGAGAGTGAGAGATTATATATAAATATATGTGTGTGGGTGGGGGGGGGGGAGGGTGTGTGTGTGTTTATGTATTAGTATTATAATCGTACAATTTTTAATCAATTGTCTTTATAAATAATATCATGTTATATCTTATTACATTATCCTATTATTTTTTTATGGAGCGAGAGAGAGAGAGAGAGAGAGAGAGATAGAGATGGAGAGAGAGAGAGAGAAGAGAGAGAGAGAGAGAGAGAGAGAGAGAGAGAGAGAGAGAGAGAGACGGGGCAAAAGCGAGGGGGTGTGCAGAAGAGACAGTCATAAATGATCGAATCGAGATAGAAATGAGAGAAAGAGAGGAAATGTATGGAAATGTATTTTAACTAGGATAGAGTTAGGTTGCAATGAAGAAGATGAGAGAAAGACAGGCAAAATGAAAGTGATGTGAGAGAGGGAAATATGATAGGGACAGAAATGGACAAGTGGTGACAAAGACAATGATGAGGAGGAGGAGGAGGAGGAGGAGGAGGAAGAGGAGGAGGAGGAGGAAAAGGAAGAGAAAGACGACGACGGCGACGACGACGGCGACGACGACGACGCCGATGATGGTTATGATGATGGTGGTGGTGGTGGTGGAGGTGGGGTTGGTGGTGCAAGTTTTCGTTGTGAGAAGACGGGGGAGGAGGTGGAGGAGGAGGAAGAAGAAAAGATTATGAGAATGTGACGCTGGAAGCCATTGTGTTTGATCTGATTATGAACCGAAATTCCATGAAACAGCTTTCACTCCGTAAAACAGATAGACGAGAGGAATGGACAGAGGAGAGAGTCGGAGGGTGTTGGAATAAAATCAGTTGGGGGGGGGGGGGGGGGGGGGGGAGGATGAAATGAATCCATGTGTAAAAATAAACAACGGAAGACCTGAAATGACAGAGGGATAATTTACGCTTGGAGAGAAAAACACCGGAACTCGTGACAAGAAGACCTTTTTTCAAGACTTCTTCAGTCGAAGAAATTTGAAATTAGTTTGCATCCTGTAATGTTAGCCATGATGGCTTTCATTTTCCAAGAAGAATCACAGACGTTGTTGTTATACTAAGTATTGCTGTTATTATAATTTTTTTTTATTCTTTTAAGAAATCCACATCACGTTGTTAAGATTATAATATTGACAGAATAGTTGACAGAAAGATTTTGTCGGTGGTATAATAATATAGATAATAAATTTGACATTTCAATTTTTTTTATGTGAAGCTAAAATTAGCTACTAGATTAAATGCTCAAAATGTTTTAAGAGACGTCCTAAGCCAACAGAAACACTTAAATGTCGACGAGACATGACTCATGTAAAGAGAAATTAATTTTATTTTCGGACATAGACAGCGAGTCAGTATTCTATAGATTAGGGCGATGCCATGTAGAGCCAATTCGGTATATTAATATTATCTCGCTATTAAAGCGACAATGATTGTGGACAATGAATGGTTAGGTGCCAATTATCACAAACCTAATTCTCAGTCGATAAGTCTCAGTGTTGAAATTAGTGATGAAGATTGTAAGAAGGCTAGAACAAAAAAACTGAAGACTTATATCGTCCAGAATAGAAATGTAGTTCCATTATTTGCTTTTTGATGGTTTTCCATTAATTGGTATTCCCTATGATGATATTTTTGTTATATAATTGTAATAAGAAAATGCATAATCAACGCATACCCATGGAGACTACAAAGAACAAATTTCAACATCCACTATCCAACTAAGATCACTGACATTTTACAGTGCCAATGAATGAATGAATACGGCGGCTGCGCTGTCTCTACGGACGCTTGCCGTAACTGTGTGTGTTACTTCGAGTGTGTCAGTCTGTTTCTAATATCCAGTTAGTAATTTGTTTTCATAAATCTATGTCCAGTGCAAGTCGTGTTCTTAGCTTTTGAATATCATCGTGTGTGTTAAGGTGATGAGGCAATTAGATGTTCCTTGTGTTGTTGAAATCAATTCTACGGTTGTTGTTTCTAAAAATATTTGATATTTTTTAGATCTTGATTCAATGTTGTTGAAAGTGAAGTTGGTGTACGCCAGCTGTATTTGGCTCCTTGCTTGAAGTAATCATCCATCGAGGTTTGTGCTGGAATAATTTCATCTCGTCGGAGCACGTGTCCGAACAAGTAGTAAACGAATAAATAAACAGTGCCAATGTGTATTGAAAAGCCTTTACCTTTCAGGGAAATGCATGTATTACTCATTGTGTCCCATAACGGTGACCACCATATACAACACAAGAATTGAAAGGGTTTGATGTTTTATATATAGATAGTGTGCGCTTAATCAAGAAAGTCATAACAATGCCATCCGAAAGTATAATGGACCAAACACAAAAATGTGAGTGGGAGTAACCTCGAAAGTTTATAGTCTGGTTAATACAGTTTAGTGAGAATTACTCATTAACGTGGATGGGAAAAAACAATAACAAAGACCCAAGTAACGTCAACGTCATTCTATCTATACTAGTGAATAAAAACTTGCAAATCACACAACATAATACATAGAAAGCAAAAGAGCCACAACATTAAGATACCAGATAATAGTGAGATTGTGTAATTATTATTTTGTCACTGACCAAGGGACTGAACCAGGGAGTAAACACATTCATTCAATACAAATTTTAGAGAATCGATGGCATCCAATCGGATAAGTAATAACATTATGGTGAGACCAAGATATTCCAGCAAATTGAGACACAGCCATGTGAGCCTTGAGTCCTTGGAAAAGGCTCTTTACTCACATTCTCTCACCTTACTCAGGTGTAAAATTACCTGGCCATTAACAGCGTTGTCTCTTTCTGGAAAAAAACTGTAGCCTGACAGGCGTCAAGTCTCGTTCTACCTGTTACGTGTTGGTCTTGGTCAGGGACCCCTTGTAAAGCGCTTTGAGCACATTTAGTGGATATTGCTCTATATAAAAGCTCAATGAAAGCTCAATGAAATGAGCCTATTTTGTCACATATTAAGAACCATTTCGAGGGACTTCACTGACCAATACAGCCAGTCACAAGTGACAAAGATTCGTCACACTTAGAGAACACAAACACCGACGATCTGTGGAATGTTTAAGAACTGTGACACAAGATCGGTTACACCAGAAGGACTTCACGGCAGAAGTAGGGAATGCAGCCGAGGCATCGCAGTCAATCCACTGGCCGTTGAGTCAGTCAGAAAATTAAATGATTGTTTGCCCACGAATCATTCCAACCCAAATCTAACACTCATTGTTGTTTTGTTTTGCATTGTTTGTTTTTGTTTTGTTTTTCTTAGGTTTTTTGTTGTTGTTTGTTTATTTTGTTTTGTTGGGGTTTTTTTTTTCTTTTTTTTTTTTTTGGTTTGCTTGGGGTTTGTATTGTTTGTTTTTTGTTTTGTTTTTTTTTGTTGTTGTTTTCTTTAGTTTTGGTTTGTTTGTGGTTGTTGGGGTTTTGTTGTTGTGGTTGTTGCTATTTTGTTTTGTTTTGGTTTAGCTTAGTTTGGTTTGTTATTGTCTGTTTTTATTGGGGTTTTTTTGTGGTTTTTGTTTTGTTTTTTTGTTTTTTGCTAACTGTTGGATTATCTTTGTTTGCATGTTGTCGTTCTTTTATTTTGTTGTTGTTGTTTTGTTTTGTTGAGTTTTCTGTTTTTGTTTTTGTTTGGGTTTTTTTTTTGGGGGGGGGGGTTTCTTGATTTGTTTGTTTTTGTTTGTTTTGTTGTTGTTTTTTTTTTGTTTTTGTTGTTTTTTTGTTTAGTTTTGAGGTTGTCCAAATTGATCCAATTATTAGTGTGCAATACGCGATCCTGAAGTCGTCCATAGAAGGAATAAGAAAGGGCAAGAGAGAATATGAAATAGAATAATGATAATAATTGTCCTATTATAATGCACATTTATTGGTTTGTATTGGGAAACGTGACAAGAGGCACAGAGCTAACTTACTCTGGCAAAATGCCTATTGTCATTTTAACCAGGAATTTATAACTTCAAATAGTTATCGATAGATAATGATCTCCTTCAAATTGTCAACAACAAAAATTAAGCTTGAAAGTCATTCGAGGTCATAGGATGAAGCCTTTTTGACAAGTTGGAAGTTATCTTAAAGCCCCATTATGGTTTGAAGTTAAAACATCCTGGTCAAAAATGATAAAGGCATTTTCTAAGCATACGGTATGGCGGACATCCTACTCACTTCCTTCTACAGGTGAGGTTCGATTTTACTCCTTTGAAACTTTAGTGTAGGTTTTTTTTTTTTTGTTTTTTTTTTTTGTTTTTTGGTTTTTGTTTTTTTTTTTTTTTCTTATATTTTTGTTTTGTTTGGGGGGGGGGGGCGTGGGGGTTGTTTCTTTGCTTTTTTTTTTTGTTTGTTTGTTATTTCGGGGGGGGGGGGGTTGTTGTTTTTTTTTTGTTTTGTTTTGTTTTTGTTTGCTTGTTTGTCTGTGTTTTGTTTTTGTTTTGATTTTTTTCATATTTTAAAAAAAGTTTGTTGTTTGTTTTTTTTTAATGTGTTATCTTGATTGCTTTTTAAGGCCGGGGGAGGCTGGCTTAGGGGTTGGGGGCGTGGGGTTGTTTGTTTGATTTATTAGAGGGGGTTCGTGTTTTTTGTTTTTGTTTTTTGTTTTCTTTTCTTTCGGGGTTTTAAGATGTTCGGTTTTGTTTTGTTTGTTTGTTTTTGTTTGTGTTTTTTTTTTGGGGGGGGGGGGTTTGTTGTTTTTTGGGGGGGGTTTTGTTTTTTTTTTATTTTTTGATGTCTGTTTGTTTTTTTCTTTTCACATCAACATTACTTTATCAATATTGTGTTTTAAAGGATTGGATTCAGGATGTCTGTTGTGGATTTCAAAACTGGCAATGTAATAGGTATGGTAAAAAGAAAGTATTCTTGCTTAGCGCTCAATCGTTACATGACATATCTTGAGACCTTCAACGTCAGCCTGCACGTATAATAACCGTTTTAAAAGGCGTTTTCGACACGTTCAAATCATCTAAACGCCAGACTTCATCAATCAATGATATTGAGTAGTGTAAATATTACTGCTCGAAGCTGGTAGAAATAAATAACAATGTGAAATTGAATGTTAGCTTCAATTTAATGCACGAAAACAGATAAAATGGATGTTTTGGGTTTCCTTTTTATCAACAAAACAGGATGAATGAAACACTACAGACTAATGAGATAATGTGGTAGTGTTTGTTTGTTTGTTTGTTGCTTTAGGTCTCTTCCAACACAATTGAGGTTATATGAGAGACCGCTGAAACAAAAAAACAAGCAATCTAACAAAAATAGTACAAATGTAAATCAAAATCATAACCTCAAGATATCATAAACTAAATTATAAATAACCAAGAACAAACTGGCAGAAGATTTACAGAAAAAAAAATATCCCCCGTCAAAAATACAATCACAAACCAAAGAAGCAGGATAGGGTAGTAAAGAGATGAAGAAACGACATCACTATCGGATCGTACACCCATGCGAACATCATAGGTATATGATTCAAGGGTGATGCTCCCATCCAACCAATGTGGTAGTGGCGTTGTTAAGATGAATAAAACAAAAATTCATCCTGTTTTGTTGATAAAGGGGAAACCCAAAACGACCATTTTATCTGTTTTCGTATATAAAATTGAAGCTTACATTCAATTTCACATTGTTATTAATTTCAATGAAGGATACGGTATCCATGACGCCAAAATCAATTGTCTCACTGGATCAAGGAAACAAACCCATACAACTGGACAAACGATTTCGTAAATAGTAGATACGACTCAAATCATGCATGCTTTATACGTATAGTAATAAATTTTAAAAAACGAATTTACACCCGTAGACAAATTTAAACATAGAAGGGCCAATAGGCTTCAGCAGTCGTGACATCACTTCCGTCGTAATGACGCATAGTAACTTAGTAACTGGTTCTAAACTATCGGAACAATAGCGGACGCCCTTATGAAATACTTCTCCGACGAGCATAGAAGTGGATCCAGAGGAGAAAGACATAATAAATCTGATCATGTTTTGACTTTTATACACTCTGATCACATGACATGTGAAAAAGTTCTATCCAGCATGAAGAATAAAAAGTACCGATTTTCTTTGTTTAGAACCAAGCTGCTCGTTGCTGGGCGGACGTGACATCAGACCAGACTATTGAATCCAATTTTGATTTAAATTATTTGAAATTGTATTTCATCAGCGGCTTTCCGTAATGCATGCATTCTGTAAGCGAAGGGTAGCCACGAGAGTCATTTCACTCGAGAGTGGCCGTCAGTGGGATGAAGTCATTGGATCACGAGTCTGATTGGCATTCAAGATATAGATAGAATGCGCTTGGCCAAGGAGTTCACAACATTGTCATCCGGAAGTATAACGGACCAACACACAAACTCTGTGTAACCATGAACTCTTATAGTCTGGTTAATACAGTTTAGTGAGAACAACTCACAAACGCGGATGGCAAAAACAATAACAAAGGCCTGAGTGACGTCATCTTCGAACTATCTATAGGTTTCATTGTTGATTTGGTTATTGTATTGTGTTTTGTTTTGTTTTTGTTTGCTTTTTTTGTCTTTTTTTGTTGTTGTTCGTTTTTTTTTTTATTTGTCATTGTTTTTTTTTAAGGGATGGGGTGTTTTTGTTTTGTTTTGTTTCTTTTGTTTATCATTACTATTGTTATGATTATATTAGTAGTAGTAGTAGTAGTAGTAGTAGTAGTAGTAGTAGTAGTAGTAGTAGTAGTAGTAGTAGTAGTAGAAGTAGAAGTAGCAGTAGTAGTAGTAGTAGTAGTAGTAGTAGTAGTAGTAGTAGTAGTAGTAGTAGTAGTAGTAGTAGTAGTAGTAGTAGTAGTAGTAGTAATAGTAGTAGTAGTAGTAGTAGTAGTAGTAGTAGTAGTAGTAGTAGTAGTAGTACTAGTAGTAGTAGTAGTATTACTATTATAACTGTTGTCATTATTATCATTATTATCATTATCATCATCACTATTATTATTATCATAATCATCATTATTATTATTATTGTTATTATTTTTTATTAGTTGTATTATTATTATTATTATTATTTAATTGTCAATTTTGTTATTGTTATTATTATTATCATTATCATCATCATCATCATCGTTATCAACATTATTATTATTATTATTATTATTATTATTATTATTATTATTATTATTATTATTATTATTATTATCATTATTATTATTATTATTATTATTATTATTACTATTATATTATTATTATTATTATTATTATCATTATTATTATTATTATTATTTATCATTATTATAATCCTTATTATTATTATTATTATTATTATTATTATTATTATTATTATTATTATTATCATCATCATCATCATCATCAACATCATTATTATAGGAGGGTGGCAGAAGGGTGTGTTTTTTTTTTTCCTTTTTTTATTTACTTTGTTGTTGTCCATATTTTCCGAAATATGGAAAGTAAGCACAAAAAAAGGGATAAATAAATATGCGAAACCCTATTCGTTTATCAAAGACAAGCCAGTAGTCGATCGAGGACTGAACCCCTCCAGGATCCAGGATATCTCCCAAGGCACCAGTTGTGACCGACCAGTGTTTGCCCGCCTCTATTGTCAATCCTTGCCCGACGGTAATTAATTCGTTTTCGGTCCAGGACTCCAGAGAGACGGACACACTCTCTGACCTCTGATCCATCTTTCTCTGTCTCCCTCTCTTTCCCATTGTCTATAATATATTATTGAGGATATTGTATGCGATGGGCGAGATGTATAGAGAGGGGTGCGTGTACGAATGTGTGTGTGGGGGGGGGGGGGGGGTGAATTGTGTGTGTATTGTTTTTTTTATTGTATTAATTCGACCATGTATCGATCTCTGAAGAGGTAAGTCAATATTGGAGTAATGGTAAGTCATCCATCCATTGATTGGGGGGTCGTGGGGTCATTTACCGGTAATACCAACGGTCATCTTCTCTCAGGCATTTGATAATGATCTGGGTAAAGGACACCAAAGTGCAAGAAACTAACAACAACAACAACAACAACAACAACAAAAACAGAAACAGGGTAACATTTTTATAGAATAGTATGCCGTTCTCTGGTAAAAATTTCGGCCAGAAAATCGTCCTTCAATTATCGATTGATAAAAATTACCGTGCCATTCATTATCTTGCTAATCAAAATACTCTCAATCCCGTAATCTCAGATTTGGAGGGGATTTGTTTTTTTATTTTTGTTTTGTTTGTTTGCTTGTTTGTTTGTTGTTTTATTTTCTTTTGTTTGTTTGTGGGGTTTTTAGGGGTTTTTTTAAATTTTTTTTTCTTTTGTTTTTTGTTGTTTGTTTGTTTGTTTGTTTGTTTGTTTTGGGGGGGGGGGGTCTTTTTCCATGATGAGGTAGTGACGGATATTGTAAGAGCGATAGTACAAGAAGAACGTCTAACGGACATTAGTACTGTATGAAATGGAAATATGGTTTCATAAGCCTTCTTGTAAAAATATCTTTAATACTGTGGAACGCATTGGGCATAGTAAATCCGTGAAAAAGCGCGACATAAATGTTCATAATATTTATTTATTTATTTATTTATAAACGTTTAAAATAATCATTGAAGGGAGTTAGTTTTGTTTCTTAGAATTTAAAATACTTCTTCGATTTCCTAATTCCAATAATTTTGACTAATAGGCCTCAATTATCTTTATTTGGTTCATTCCAACACAATAACACATTGACGCTGTGTGTCGGTCATGGTGGGTCTCGCCGTAGTCATCGTTATTGTAGCCTGACACTGACTAAAAAATGACGTCAAAAGAGAAGTCTTTGGCCGCAAAAGAAATCAAATCGTGAGTTGTATTCAATAGTTCAACCAATGGAATCACTTGTTTCTTTGAGCTCAACTAACGACAACTCACTAGACGCTGCAAATAAAAAAAAAAATAAAAAATGACGTCAAATTATAAGTCCCAGAAGGTTCTAGTGTCAGGCTATAAGTTCACGATGGCTATGGCTAGACCGTAGCCATCGTGAACTTATAGCCTGACACTAGAACCTTCTTTGACTTATAGTTTGACGACATTTTTTTAGTTTTTTGCAGCGTCTAGTGAGTTGTCGTTAGTTGAGCTCAAAGAAACAAGTGATTCCATTGGTTGAACTATTGAATACAACTCACGATTTGTTTTCTTTCGCGGCCAAAGACTTCTCTTTTGACGTCATGTTTTAGTCAGTGTCAGGCTTTCAAATAACGATGGCTACGGTCTCGCATTTCGTCTTCTGTTCAGGATAGATAACACAAAAAGAACCTGAAAAATCTAGTGGGTTACTTCATTATTAGATAAAGATATGAACATGCGTCTATGAAAGTTTCTTAATTTGATATTTTCATTATCAAAATATGCCGCCGTAATATAATTTATTTCCTGGAATTAAATTTCTTAAAATCTTTGAATCGTCTTTGAAAGCCTCAGGATTAATAATTTTTGAAAAGTTGAGGATCTTTTTAATTCATTGATCTTTGAAGTAAAAAAAAAAGTCTGGCCAAAGAGAAAAAAAATCAGATACGATAGTTTTTGTGAATCTAATGATTTTATTGGTAGAACAGGCGGAGAACTGGTTTCGACTATGATGAATTTGGAAGCATAATATACTGGTGCGGCTATGTGGTCTTGTGGCATGACACTCGCTTTTGGATCGGAAGGTCCTTGGTTCGAGCCTCGCTCGGCGCATAGTTGAGTCCTTGGAAAAGGCTCTTTACTGACATTATCTCACTTTACTCAGGTGTAAAATGAGCACCTGGCGGTTAACAACGTCGTCTTTGTCGGAAAAAAAATTGTAATATCGCCTAACAGGCGTCATGTCTCGTTCTACATGTTACGTGTTGCTGTTGGTCAGGGACCCTTTGAAAAGCGCTTTGAGCACTATTAGTGGATATTGCTCTATATAAGAGTTCAATTTAAATATAAGAGCTCAATTTAAAGATAAACATTTGAAAAAGTGTGTATGAAACAGTGTCGGATAAAGCAGAATGAAAAATACAACTAAAAAAAAAAGATAAACCAAAAAAAAAAAAAATTTTTATAAAATATAAATTTAAAAATTAAAATTCACTTTATTCATCCCATAGGGGAAATTTGTCTCTAGGGTCTATCCAAGGGAAGACTGGAATAACCCATGCGTCAGCCGCAATGCAGCGCCGCAAATTGAGCTAGCGCGAGGTGACTTGCTCAAGGCCACACAGAGCAGCGGCGGGTGATCGAACTCAGTACCTTTCGGGTACGAATCAAAGACCGTACCTCTGAGCCATACTGTCCCATAATATTCTTGTATATAATTAAAGACATTTTTATAATTACATGTCATTCCACCCTTTAGCCGTTCCTGTATCCAGACAGTCCAATTACAGTTTATTTACTTTATATTCCCATACAAACAACATCTCAAAATGTGGATACTATTTCGAGTATGAATACCCAAATATAAGAAAAACCTTAGAGAATCCAAATAGCTACAAAACAAGTTTTTAATGCTTTATCGTACACAAATAAAACAATTATTTTTTTTTGGGTCAGAAAATGTTTGGCTTAATTTCAATACAGTAAGATGACTCACTCGTTGTCAAGAATTCACTTAGTGAAGTAAACGTTTTCGGCCAGCAGAAAACAAAAACAAGGGCATTTATATAGCGCAATATCCACTAAACGCCTTCAAAGAGCTATATAAGAAGTCCCTAGCCAACAGAAACACATAACACGTAAGGCGAGTCAAGACGCCTGTTAGGCGGTTGTATTACAAATTCTTTTCCTACAAAGACAATGCAGCTAACTCATTTTACACCTCAGTACGGTGAGAGAAAATGAGGAAATAGCGTTTTCCTAGGACTTAATTATGCACAACTCAAAGCGGAAGTCCCAGGTTTGAAAGATGTTGTCAAGACGAGGGCCATTTAAATCGATCGATATTTGAAGGACGAGTTTCCAGGCCAAATTTTTTAATTCGTGATTTTCTAGAGTACGGCAGTTAACTGAATACAAATAAAAGGTATTTGTTGAAAATAGACTGAATATGTTTTAAAATGGCCTCAGAGCTATTGCGAGGAATTCTCTCACGTTCTTTACCAGAAGCGCTTATACTATTGAGAGCTTTGAGTCTAAACTGAAGACAGAATATTTGAGATTTACTTAATATTTCATAATTTAACATTTAATTTTCTTTAAATAATAATCGCCATTGAACACATTATGTGGATATTGGCGCTATATAAATTATATTTATTCATTTAAAAACCTTATTTGTCCCCTTGTCCTTAAAAGTGATCAATGTTAATAATATACTGGAATGACATCGATTTCAAAATCAGCCAGAGGTCCATAGGCTAGAATAATGGTATAATTTGCGGCTATGTTGTCTTGTGGTACGACAATCGCTTTTGGATCGGAAGGTCCTGGGTTCGAGCCTCGCTCGGCGCAAAGTTGAGTCCTTGGAAAATGCTCTTTACTCACATTCTCTCACCGTACTCATGTGTGAAATGAGTACCAGGGAGTTAACAGCGTTATTCTGTCAGAAATAAATAGGCGCCATGTCTCGTCTTACATGTTAAGTGTTGCTGTTGGCCTGGGACCCTTTGTAAAGCGCTTTGAGCACGTTTAGAGGATATTGAAAAAGCTAAATAAATGTTTTTTAAAAAGCTCAATTTATCATTTGCTTCAAGCAGTGATGACGTTGATGTAGACCTAAGAACCAGTCATCGATTTACATAGATTCTGTGTGTAATGTCTGAAGTCGTTTTCATTCTACAAATTTATGCTCTGCTTAAAACTTCTAATCTCAGACAATTTAAAGGCTATTCTGTGGCTCTTAGCGCAACCATACTCGTATCTAAATGTCAATTTTATACACACAATGGGTCGTCAAAATTTGTAACCCGTGTAAAGAATTTCAAAAATTACTAAAGCCCTTTTCATTTTAAAGCCCCTTGCTCTTTTTATATTACCCTTGCCTTTTTTAACCCTTGAACGACTTTTAAAAGTTCGAGATATGGCCTACATTGAAAAATTAAATGAATGTCAAATGCCACCCACTCACGCATTGGCCAATGAAATACTTTACACACTGTATATTGATTGAAGAAAGTAAAGATTAGAGAGGTAAACCTCAAAAAAGGAATTACCTCAAAGAGTAAAGACCCGATTTTATCAGACTATGTTGTCTTTGCTTTGTTTTGTTTTAAGTTTCTTTTTTTTTTTTGGGGGGGGGGGGGGGTGGGGAGTTGTTGGGGTTTTTTTCTAATTTTGTTTTTGTTTGTTTGGGGGGGGGGGGGGGGGGGGTTAATTTAATTTACTTTTCGTTTTTATTTTTGGTTTTTGTTTTGTTTTTGTTTTTTGTTATTTGTTGGGGGGAGGGGTTTGTTTGTTT
>NC_088360.1:88189712-88202212 GCF_034508935.2 Berghia stephanieae | reverse complement strand
AAGAGAAATAGAAAGACAAAGAGGCGATAAGAAAACGGTGACAGGGGCAATAAAACGGGGTTTAATTATCTAGCTTTGGCCCCAGTAATCTCCCTTCTCAAGGCAAGGGAATTGGCGCTAAAGAGGCCGACTTTTCACCTAAGGGCCGACTGCCATCTTTGTTTGGTTTGGTAGCCATCTTTTACCATTATTGGGTGTTTAGTTTTTGGTTTATTTGTGGACCGCGGAGGATGTACGTATTTATTTAGGGCTGGAGATATAAATCGCCATTAATTGGCAAGAGGAAAATCGAATAAAAAGTAGTACGAACATGTTGCTACAAGGAAAAAGTAAGTGGGAAAATAGAAAACAACGTTTATCTATTTCCTCGAGTTAAATAGTTCTTTCCGATTTAAGATTAATACGCAACCTATTTCCTGAGTATTTTTTTTATTATAGATGATGGGTGATTATTGATTGATGGAATAAATACTAATAAAAAGAAGTCAACAGAAAAGATATTTTCTTATTGTATCGTTGAAGGTTCGAGTCTTGGAGAGGGCAGCTCAAAATGGATTCCTTGAAAATGATGTTTACTCATATTACATTACCATACTTGGGTGTAAAAATGATAACCTGGTTGGTAACAGCTTTGTCTCCTCCGAAAAGAAATTGTAATAGCGCTTTACAGGCGTCATGTCTCGTCGTACATGTCCATTTTCGCTAAAGGCTTGGGACCGGTTGTAAAAGTGCATTGAGCACATGAATTTAGTGGTGTTGTGTTGTTTAATGCTAACGTACGAGTAACCTATCTACAATCCAGTGTCAATTCAAAGGTGAAGGCAGATTCACATAACGTAGTTAAATTGAGAAGGCTTCCATCGTTATCGTAGTTGCAAATCAGATAGGCCACTAAGGGTAAATTATTTATTGGGCCAATTATTAAATTATTTCAATTCGATTGCAATCAGTATGTCAACAACATGATAAATTCAAGTTGTAAAAGATAAAAGGGTGAAGTATTAAGAACAGTGTAAAAGGTGATGATTGAAAAATGGGATGCAAAAAATTCAATTACTGAAAATGGCATTACAATCTATTACATTCCATATCTGAATCTTCTCAGCCATTTTTTTTTTACAAAATTATACCCCACCAATTACATCCACTGTCAACGCTAAACGAAGTGGCCGAGTGGTTAAGGCATTGCACTGTGACCCGGATGACCCGGGTTCGAGTCCCGCTTCAGGCACTTTCGTTTTTTTTCCTTGAGCAAGATTATTAACCCCCAATTGCTCACTTGGACAACATGGATGATTCCTGTTGACATCAGACATCTTGTTTGATGAATTATCTATATTCCTTCGTGGAATGCCTAGGCGACGATGTCATATGATGTCGTGGCGGAAAAGGCATAATTAATTTTATCTGAATCTGCTCTGCCAATTCTTTTCTACAGAATTCTACCCCACCAATTACGTCCACTGTCAACGCTAAACATATCAAAATAAATGTGAAGTCTAGATGGAATGAGATCAAAGTACAAGTGCGGAGGAGGTGGGACAACAATATATATTATATACATAGGCTATAACAATTTATCATCAGCGATGCTATAAAAATAAATAACAAAAAAGTGTCGGCTTCCGCTTTCTTCGAGTCAATATCGCGGCGGACCAAAAACCAACTTCAAACATGAAGAGCACCAGACAAGTGGCAGTGTTGACTGATCGTTAGTCAGAACGCCATATTTCTCCAACAATCCACACAAGATACATTGCCTGCGGACAATGACAGTCGCACAGTTACTGATGGAAATGGCAGGCTTGTTTTGGATAATAATGACACCTGAGAGCTCACGGCAGCGATGAGAAGTGACTCTCTAATGACCCGTGCATAGAAATGGTTTTGGTGCTAAATACACATTTCGGTTCTCTCTCTCTCTCTCTCTCTCTCTCTCTCTCTCTCTCTCTCTCTCTCTCTCTCTCTCTCTCTCTCTCTCTCTCTCTCTCTCTCTCTCTCTCTCTCTCTCTCTCTCTCTCTCCATTTCTTTCCATTTCTACTCTCTTCTCTAAATATGAAAATTTTAAAAATTCGAAGTGAGCAATAGAATCCTATTATTTTTGTAAGCAGATACATAGCAACTTACTATTTGCTCATTCGTGTCAAAACGCATAATTATATTCATATGAAACAAGTTAGAATAGTAATCACAATACAGATGAAACAGAGAACCTTTTTCATTTAGAGACAATTCAACCAATATTCAAGCATAGCATCAATATAAGGTGGTAGGTCAGATATCCAGCGAAAAATAGCTACTTACACGTGTCTCTTTAATCCCATTGTTCCAGTAATCCCACTTATATCTTTTCTCCCGAACTCATTTGTCAGTATTTTCGTTCATCAATCGATCAATTAATCCACACGACCGACGTCTATTTATCCATCCATCCATCCATCTATCCATCCATCCATCTGTATTTCTGTCATTCTATCCGTTTATCGATGAATGGATGGATGGATCAATATCTCTTCTTTCAAAGTTTTTGTGTTTCCTTTTTTTTTCTTGTTCTTTCCATCATGCAACCCTATTTCCAAATAAGACATAAGATGTCAATACTACGTAAAATTGGAAGTCAAAAGATTTTTATTAAAATTGATCACGAGTTCGTTGCATGAGATGGAGCTTAAATATTAGTAATGATGATGATGATGATGATGATGAACGTGAAGCATTACCTTAAGCTGGGGTTTTATAATTGGCAGGGATCCCGATGGATCAGTTGGTAGAGCACTCGCTTCACACACAAAGGGACCGAGATCGACCCCAGATGCAGTCGAGATTTTTTTCAGAACCCCGGTCTACCCATCAGTGTTTGTGTAGCTGGGTCTGTTAGATCTGTCGGAAAGTACTTTGTAATGGATTAGCGTCATATCCAAAGGCTAGAAAGCAACTGCTATTGTCTGTTTCACGTTACAGAAACCGGGATAAACTTCGGTTCCATGGGCCCATTAGTTTAAGGACTACTTTATAATTGGCTGAAGAATTGGATTTTGAACCCGAAAGGTTCACGCTTAGGTTTTTTTTTTAAACACAGAAGTCCCATGTTTGAGACTTTTTGTCAAGATGAGGGTCGTTTTAATCAATTGATATTTGAAAGACGAGTTTTCAGGCCAAAAAGTTAAATACGTGTTTTTCCAGAGTACGGCAGTTGACTGGTAAAAGAGAGATGATTTACAAAAGAGAACAAATCTCAACTCTCGCCAAAAAATCCATCTGCCTAATAAATACAGTTAAAATATTTTAAGCAGAATTGAGTCTCAAGAAAATTGATGGTCAGACCTTCTTCTGCTTCTCGAATGACTTTAAATCTGGAGTCCCGTTTCGAAGATGAAGATACTTGTCTTTTTGAGTTCTTCTAGCGAGCCGAAAGGGTTTTTTATGTAGAGAAGTTACAGAGGGTTATATCTCTTCTCTGTGTGTTGAGTATGTTCTGCATCGCTGCAATATATGCCCTGCATCTTTCTCCTCCTCACCACATGAGCAGAACGGTGACTGTGTCAGATTCATACGTCAATGTATATGCTTTTTAAGTCTATTGTGGCCTGTCCTGAGGCGGAACATGATAAATTGTTCATATCTGGGCAGCATATGGTAATCATCTGAACGCATTGGTGTTGTATGAAGGCTCTTAATTATGCGTTTTAGTGGCCAGATAAGTGTATCAAAAACATGACAACAAAACGCAAAATGACTCTAGACTATAAGGTACTCCAATTTTCATGTTATTTATCTGAATAGGAAGTTTTGGTTGGAAGCAGAAAATAGGAAAAAACGAGCTATTATACAGAGACATATCCATTAAACGTGTTCAAAGCGCTTTACAAAGGGTCCGTGACAAACAGCAACACGTAACATGTAGAACGAGACATGACGCCTGTTAACGGCCAGGTACTCATTTTACGGTGAGAGAATGTGAGTAAAGAGCTTTTTCCAAGGAATCAACTATGTGCCGATCGAGGCCCAAATCCAGGACGATCCGAAAGCGAGTGTCATACCACAAGACCACATAGCCGCACGAAGAACAATGTAATATTATTTTTATTTTGTTTGTTGTTGGTGTCATGCCCCCGTATGGCGTCTGGGGACCCTCAACAGAGAGGGTGCAAGAATTGCCCAACGCCAAGCCAGCGTGTCGTAAAAGGCAACTAATAGACTCTCCCTTATTGAGTCACCCGGTCCTCCAGGTTGGGGGTTGACGAAGGGCTAACACCCCTTCCTTAAAACTCAAATTGTTACAGACAAATCAAATCCTTTTTTTTTAGCTTGGGCGACAGAAGAGTTTCTGCAATGACAGAATTTATGAAGGAGAACAGACAAAGCCGAAAGGATACGGCTGACCCGATGATGTCTTCGCCAAACAAGCAGCTTTGAATTGCGTCGTGGAACGTTCGCACCATGTATGAAGTAGGAAAAAGCTCTCAAGTTGTGACAGAGATGAGAAGATACAGGCTTCATATACTTGGAGTAAGCGAAACCAACTGGATAAGATCGAGGGGAAGGCCACGGGGAACATGGAGAAGAGTTAAAACTGATATTCAGAGAAGTGATAAGAAATGGAATGAGATATAAAACAAAAATGTTAGCTCAAGATAGAAAGGGATAGAAACCTTTTTGTCTGTGGCCTATACCCTGACCCATGGTGGAAAAGGCAATCGTGATGATGAAGATGGTATCATGGTTTGAAGGGGATTGTTTTGTTTTCTTGATTTGTCTTGTGGGGGGGGGGGGGCTATTTGTTATACCAATTCGTTTTATTATATATTTCTCTCCTTGGATTTAATTAATTAGGTCCCTGGCTTATGTCCAATTAGTGGCTAATCTTCCTCCAAACCTTCTATTGATTTCTTTGATTGCGCTAACCGACCGAAAGATCCACCTTAACCCAGCATTATAATCTTTAACTGTGAACGTCCTGGTAGTCAATTTCCTTATCAAATATTACCAGGCCTTTCATAATACTGGGAGTTGATTCTAAATCTTTTCCACAACATGGCATTGAACCGCATTGGATCTGGTCTTATTGCTAAATAGTGGAGAGAGAAAAAGGCTCATAGTTTTTGGGGTTTTTTTTTTACATCTTAATTATTTTGCTTTTCATAATTTGAATGAGAGGTTTGTGAGCCAGAATCTAATTAGTGGCTTTTATCGATTTCTTGATTGTCCTAATAAGCCAAAGATCCAAGTTCACCACACTGTGATAAACTAGAAGCACAAGACAACAAAGCAGCGCTTAGAGCTTTTAGGGATTTTAAAGCACTTGCAACAATTTTAGGTCATATCAGCAGCTCTTAAGAAAAAGAAAAAGTAAACAAAAAAAAACAAAAAGGACCGTTTCAATTCAAAAACAGAAGTGGCTCTGTAGCTCAATAGTAAGGTGAGTGTCTAAGTCTTGTCCAAAAAAAAATAAAGCAATGAACCAGATGGGTGACAGTGATCGTGGTAGATTCTGGTCCTGGCGGAGTTTTTTCTTGGGTAAGGACTTAACACATATTACCCCACTCGACTCGGGTATGAATGAGTATCTGGCTATAAGCAGTGACGGATTTTATGTTTAAAAAGTAATAGTACAAAAAGGATGCCTATCAGGAAACTGGCACTTTTTGAAATGGTATTATGATTCCATATGGTCTGTTGGGGGAGTTAATGAAACATTGTGAAGCGCATTGAGCATGGTAAATCTTCGGTAATACGCGATATCAATACTCATATTCAGTTATTTATCTATTTATTGAAATCGTTCTCAAGAGCAGTCTATCCTCGCGACTAGTTTGGGACTGGCTCTAATTCCCACCTGGACATAAACACAGGATTTTAAAAAAAATAAGATTAACTGCCTGAAGATACATATCAATAAGGGAAAAGAAGATTGTAGGGAGTTTCAGTAACACAGTGCATGATTGATTGATAATTGAGGTTTCCCGTTTCCTCTTTAATAAAACATTGGCACAATGAAGGAAACTATAATATATATATAGAAAAATATAAACACAATGAATGAAACTATAATATATATAGAAAAATATAAACATAATGAAGGAAACTATAATATGTATTGAAAAATATAAACACACAATGAAGGAAACTATAATATGTATGGAAAAATATAAACACACAATGAAGGAAACTATAATATGTATGGGAAAATATAAACACAGAATGAAGGAAACTATAATATGTATGGAAAAATATAAACACAAAATGAAGGAAACTATAATATGTATGGAAAAATATAAGCAATCATCTTTTCCACACTTGTAACATTATCTTCTTCAACTTTGTTGCTGTTTTATAAACGAGAAATCCGAAACGTCATTTTTTTCTATCAGTCAAAATTGAAAATGACCTAGTTGTCAAAACTACCGATAAATACTTAAGAGTAGAGTTGGGTCATAAATAAAATAAAAAGATGAAAAATTGAATTCCCTTTACCCATCCTCAGGGGAATTTTTACTAAAGGGTCAGTCAATCTCGAGAAGAGACCCAGATAATCCAGGCACCAGCCGAAGTGCTGCGCCACAAAGAGAGCGTCAATGGTTAAGTTTGTTGCTCAATTTAAACAGATGTCAACAATGGGAAATACATTACTTTATCCACTCGGCCATTTCACCTCTAAATTCGAGCGTTATATAGGAGTCTAAATCCCTCACACCCCCCCCCCCCCCCCTCTAATCTAATGGTTTTTTAACTTGAACTTTTATATAGCGCAATATCCACTAAATGCGCTCAAAGCGCTTTACAAAAGGTCTCTACCAACAGCAACACTTATCACTCAGGACGAGACATGCCGCTTGTTAAGCGACATTAAATTTTCTTTCCGACATAGACAATGCTATTAACGGCCGGGTACTCATTTTATACCTGAGTGCATGACAGAATGTGAAAAGAGCCTTTTTCAAGGACTCGACAATGCGCTTCGCTTCGAACCCTGGACCTCCCGGTCCGAAGGCGATTGTCATAACCACTAGACCACATTCTCGCACCGCCAATGCTTGAAAAACAAAAAACAAACAAAAAAACACAATGTCATTTAACACATCATCCATTGGAGGGCGTGACTCGCATTCTATCCAGCTAGTTTTCGCCTCCGTGCATGATCCGAGATATAGGCGCCGGCTAGAAGAGATCTCGAAAATCTCCCACATCGAAATGTCATCTTGCATCCGTTCTCACAATTAACAAAAGGTTTATTTTATCGAAAATGAAAGAAAAATTACTGAGAAAAGAAAAGGAAAGATGAAATTCGAATGCAGAGTTGGTCCTGAATAGAAATAGTGCAATCGATGAGAGAAGGGAGGTGCCATTTGCATCGATATTTGATTACAGGATGTTGTTAGCTTATTTCTTTGTTTCTTAATTTATTTCCTATATAATTCATTATACTCTGATCAATAAAATATTGAAATTGCGTCTGAGTTGGAGTGGCCATACTTAGAATTCTGGGAAGTTTTTAGTTTTCATGTTCCGGAGAAATGAGAAAATCAATAAGTTTCGTACGCGAAATTTGTTTATTTTAATTTTTATTTGGGGGGGGGGGGTCATTGGTGCAAGAAAGAAATCTGAATGAACTATTCCTCTTGCTACGAAAAAATGGCCAACTTCTTTTTTTTTAAGTTATGTAATATATCTTGTAGTTTGTTTGTTTTTTTAAGGAGGCGGGGAGTGGGGAGAGGGGTTGTGGAAGTGGTTTTGTTTGTTTTGTTTTGTTTGTTTTTTTTTTTTGTTGTTTTTTTTTTGCTGGGTTGTTTGTTTGTTTTTTTGGTCTGTTTGTATTTTTTTTCTGGGGGTGTTTTGTTGTTTCATTTTCTTTTTTTCTTTTATGCTTGATTTGATTTTGTTTTGTTGTTTTTTATATGTTTAGTTTTGTATTTTGTTGTGTTTTCGTTTTTGTTTTTTGTGGGGTTTTTTTGTTGTTGTTTTTTTTTTTGGGGGGGGGGGGTTGGACAAATATATTATAAAGTATAGATCCTGGGTTTGAATAGAAATCGATTTGATAATGTTTGATTCGAAAAGTCACAGATGTTAGGTAATTTTAGAAACCATGGAAACGGTATATTACAGTTTCATGGGACAAGAAGAGGTATTGATAAATGTTTCAAAGGCCAAAAGAATACCTTCTCAGTATCTTCTCAATGTGTTGACAAATGTGGACTAAGTCAATCGTACCTATGTCACCGTCACAATGAAGAAAGGACACGATTACTGAAACAATTTTGATACAGACCACAGTCATGTCAATAGAATTTTGTAATCCCTCAACTCACGTAAAAGACAATTCCCCTAAACTCAAATAGCATTTGACATCTTAAGAGTTTCGTAATTACATTATCCGGTGAGAATAGGCTTCAACAGTCGTGACGTCACTTCCCTCGTAATTACGCATAGTAACTGGTTCTAAACTATCGGAACAATGGCGGACGTCATTATGAAATACTTCTTCGACGAGCATAAAAGTGTATCAAGAGGAGAAAAACATTATAAATCTGATCATTTTTTGACTTTTATACATTCTGATCACATGACATGTGAAAAAGTTCTAGCCAGCATGAAGAATAAAAAGTACCGATTTTCTTTGTTTAGAACCAAGCTACTCATTGCTGGGCGGACTTGACATCATACTATTGAATCCTATTACCATCAGTATTTAGATACATATACAACAAACAAAAATTCTTTACCAGCAGGTTCGGATATTTTAACTGTCTAATTTACTCACTGGGAAAAAGAGTTTTAAAATTTTAATGGAAAATTTACCAGATAAATCACACCAAAAAATCAAGTTTTTGCAAATATGCTACACCTTTTTAAGGATACGTTTACTATTTGCTTTGTTGTGGAGAATGAATGTTAACCACAAATCACATGTTATAAATTTCATATTTCTGATCATATTAGCATTGAAAAAGTAGTTCATGAAGCAGCCACACGTCCCACCACCTCTCACCCCCCCCCCCCACCCACCAAAACACAAAGGAAGAAGCCATGGATGACAATGAAACATGGATGCCATAGAAAAGAGGGGAAAAGCAAAGCAAAAATTTGTTCTTGTTTCAATAGGGTACAAAGGTGCCAAATCCCAAGTCAAAAAACAGTTAAAGAGAGACAAAAAAGAGTCTCTAGAGGGGCGACTTTTCAACATCGAAAGAGTAATAAGATCCAACCACTCAAGAATAATGCATCAGAGAAATAGTAAGATAACAAAAATGTTACCTCCGACAATTAAAGGTCAAATGGTGAAATCCTGAATGAACCTGAAAAAAATGCTGCGAGATGGGCAGAGTATTGTAGAATATCAAGGATAGAACTATGACACAAATGAACTTCCACCACTAAAAAGTGAAATAGAATGGGCAATCAATCAGATCCAAACAGGAAAAGCGGCGGAAAATGATGAAATATGCAGCGAGATGATTAAAACAAGCGTAAATGTAGGTATTGAAATATATCAGAAAATTTGCAATAAGATATGGCAAAAAGATAGGTGGTCTCCAGAATGGACAAAGGCAGTTTTAGGTCCCAATACCGAAAAAAGGAGACCTACATGAATGTACAAATTGTCGAACAATTGCATTCATCAGCCATGCAAGAAAATCATGGACACACAAAAACGATGAGAATAAAATCAATGCATTTAAAATGAACGGCATCGGAAAATTATCCGCATTTCCTGGACAGCAAAGAAAACTAACCAAAATGTAAGAGTCCAATCTAACCACGATGATACAGAAACTAAAACTTGCTTTTTTTGACATATCAAGAGACATGACACCCTTGGAAAAAAGTTCCTAGAGGTTATTGTGGAGGGTAAAAGAGAGGGACACCATAAAGAAGATGGTCACAAAACATCCGCGAATGGATGAATATGTCAGTGACTGAATGTTGGAAGGATGGCACAGGAGAGAAGCTTGATTTAGTTGGCAGTTTATACTCTACCATAAGGAACAGAAGGAAACGCTATGTTTTATCTTTAAGGTTATACCTTTAATTTTCATCTAGTTCATTCCGACATAATACCGCTTTGAGGCGGTAACAAATACCATATTGCTCGCTCACCGAGGCCACAATAGTGAAAACAAAGCAAAAAATATTATTTATATAATTAAATAATCAAAATAGGCCTATTCTATATCTAAATTATAGATAGACTACCACAGATTAGGAATACAATCCCATTACAAAATCAATACAGATTGTCAACAGATTATACTTATCTCATCCATTACGTTACAGTAATCTACACAAGTAGCAACATTACTCTCATTTATTGATTGAACTCTTTTGCAACACCCTGTGACGGGGGGTAGGGCCATCTAGGGGTGAATAGTAATGACAATACGACCGTACACACACACACACACACAAAATAATCAAAAAAAAAAACAAACTTTAAACATTTTTAGCCAGAAAATTCGTCCTTCATATATTGATCGATTAAAATAACCAAAAATAATCTCAAACCTGGGAATTTAATGATTAAAATAACCCTCGTCTTGTCGAGAAGTCTCAAACCTGGGATTTTATTAAAGTACCAGGATTGAGAGTTTTTGATAAAATGAGAGGGTCATTCTAATCGATGGATACTTGAAGTTAAAGATCGAGTTTTCTAACTACAAATTTTTTAACGTGTTTTGTTTTGGTTTCAAAGTGCGGCGGAATATTTCCATGTACGGATAAAACAATTATATGTAACATGTCTGAAAATAGTATTGTGTTGGGTTGATCCAGATGCCAAATAGGATTTAAAGTAAAATTTTAGACAATTTGAGAGTTTGGTATTTGTTTCTGTCACAGCGGTAACGAGTGGGATGTAATAACTAAAATAAAAATCGAGGGTAACAGACTTCAATTTCGTCTCTAGCCTCAGGTTGAGAATGCTTTTATTTCTGTCAATGAATTATTTTCATCGGTTTTAAAGCCTTGATTTATAATTCATGTATTTTATTATTTTACATACAATGCATCGTAATTGTGCCCGAAAGGACAGGGCATTGAATGTCAGGAGATTGTGGCCTTGGTGTAGAATAAGATCAGTGGCACTAAGGGTTATTCAGACTTTGTGCAACTGATTTGAATCAAATAACAATCCCAATATAATGAGAGTAACAAAAACTAAATAATGCTAATGATGGTCGTGATGGGGTGGTGGTGATGATAATGATGATGATGGTGATGATGATGATGATGATGATGATGATGATGATGATGATGATGATGATGATGATGATGGTGGTGGTGGTGGTGGTGGTGGTGGTGGTGGTGGTGATAGTTATGGTGATGATGGTTGTGGTAGTAGTCAATAATGATAATAATGATAATAATAGTAGTAGTAGTAGTAGTAGTAGTAGTAGTAGTAGTAGTAGTAGTAGTAGTAGTAGTAGTAGTAGTAGTAGTAGTAGTAATCATAACAATAAAATTAACAATAATAATAATGATGATAATAATAATAATAATAATAATAATAATAATAATAATAATAATAATAATAATAATTATTATATTATTATTATTATTATTATTATTATTATTATTGTTATTATTATTATTATTATTATTATTATTATTATTATTATTATTATTATTATTAATTATTATTATTATTATTATTATTATTTTATTATTATTATTATATTATTATTATAATATTATTATATATTATTATTATTATTATTATTATAGTAGTAGTAGTAGTATTATTATTACTATTGTTGTTATTATTATTATTATTATTATTATTATTATTATTATTATTATTATTATTATTATTATTATTATTTATTATTATTATTATTATTATTATTATTATTATATTATTATTATTATTATTATTATTATTATTATTATTATTATTATTATTATTATTATTATTATTTTATTATTATTATTATTAATAATTATATTACACTTTATTTTATATTTTAATTATATATTAGTATTTATTATTATTCTATTTTAATTAATTATTATATTAATTATTATACATTATTCTATATATTATTATTATTATATATTATATTATTATTTATTATTATTATTATTATTATTATTATTATTATTATTATTATTATTATTATTATTATTATTATTATTATTATTATGATTACTATTATCTGTCAGCAATAAATTAAATGTCTAACATCTTGTAACTTTGTTAAGCATGAGTCTTAAAACCATATTATACATCTTATTTCTTATCCCTCTATAATTAACAACAATAATCCCACAGAGCTATGAGACCCGTGGATCTGAAGCCTAGTCCGTACTCTGTAGCATTGGACAGACAGTTATAATTACTTACTTTTTTTGTGTGCGACTATGTGGTCTAGTGGTATGGCACTCGCTTCGGATTAGAAGGTCCTGGGTTCGAGCCTCGCTCGGTGCATAGTTGAGTCCTTGGAGAAGGCTCTTTACTCAAATTCTCTCACCGTACTCAGTTGTAAAATGAGTACCTGGCCGTTAA
>NC_088360.1:87899712-88182212 GCF_034508935.2 Berghia stephanieae | reverse complement strand
GTGTGCATGAAAGGTACCACACAAAGCAAGAAAAATACAAGAAAAAGCCATCCCAAAAAATCAGTCGACCTCGACTGGGGAACAACCTCAGACTTTCTGATTTCCAGTCAGGCGTGCTACCATTAAACGTCATTGCTTAATCCTATGAAAGAGCGGAAACATTTTCTCTCGTCTTTCTGGACTTAACGTGAAGTATTACTAATATAATTGTTTTCTTGTTTGATCATTTGGTAGTTTGTCCACTTAACACACAAAGGGACCTGTACTGGTCCCTACCTAGAGCATCGATATCCCCCCCCCCCACCCCGCCAACCAGGTCTACCCATCAATGGTAAAGCATCTGGGTCTATCAGATTTGTCTGAAAGTATTACATATTTCTTATTATTCAGATTTTTTCAGACAAGCACCATATCTAAAAAGCAACAAACAGTTACTATTGTCTGATGAACGGTATAGAAATCGGGATGAATTCCAGTCTCATTCAATTTGTTTGTTGTTTTTTTAATGTATTTTTGTGTATGTTTTTTGTTTGTTTGTTTGTGTTTGTTTGTTTTTGTTTTGTTTTTTTCTTTGTTTTCTTTTGTTTGTTTGTTTTTAGACAATTAAGATATTCATTTTTGTTCAATGTTTTGTTGGGATTTTTTTTTTTAGATAAGACATAAACTAGACACGTATTTGTGTTTTGAAATGGGTTATAGTTATATAAATAAGTCTCTTTTGTCTTGGAGCTGAATGGACTATATTTGGACTCGTCTGGTCTGAAAGTGAGGAATATTCATCAGCGGTAGAACGGCTGTTTAATAATGCACGTGCTAACAAACGCGCTAAGCCCGTAATACTGTCTATAGCTGCCTGCCCACGGTGACGATACTTCAATATGACAAGGTTTTCGCTGTAGACTATTGTTATTAGAATGACACAAGAGTAACATTGGAAAGAGAAAGTACAGGTAATTTCGCAATCTGGGAAGGGACATAAGAAGGAGGAGGAGATGGTGGTGGTGGTGTTGGTGGTGGTGGTGATGACGGTGGTGGTGGTGGTGAAGAAGAAGAAGAAGAAGAAGAAGAAGAAGAAGAAGAAGAAGAAGAAGAAGAAGAAGAAGAAGAAGAAGAAGAAGAAGAAGAACAACAACAACAACAAGAACAACAACAACAACAACAACAAAAACAACAACAACAACAACGATAACAACAGCAGCAGCACCAATAACAATAACAACAACAGCAACAACAATGACGACGATGACAAGAACAACACGAATAGGAGCAAAAGGAAGAAAAAATGGAGGGGAAGAGGTGAAAAAGTATGAAAATGGGGTGGTGAGATGGATTAGAAGAGGAAGATGAGGATGAGAAGGAGGAGGAAGAGAAGAACGAGGAAAAGAAGAATGGTTGTGATGACATTGACTTTGCCTTGATGAAAACCTGGAATTTGATTCAATATGAAATTCGATTTGATGATCCGTCTGTGAACAATTGCTGGAGAGTAGGTGTGATGCCTACTTGAAATATGTACAAAATTTGAGGGGTTTTGGGGTTGTGTCGTTTAGTTTTTATTTTGTTAGAGGTGAGTTGTTTTGCTTTTGGTCTGTTTGCTATTTTAAATTTAATCCTGTGACTGGGGGGGGGAGCTTTGCCTTTAAAGGGAGGATAAATATTTATTGGCATCAATTTATTCAAAAACATTTGACGAAACGGGAAACAAATGGTTCTAGCTTTTGCCAAAAATGTGTTTTCTGTTACACCTCAAAATGGGTAGACTAGCTATGTAACTCTTTCCTTGAACGACGTGTTTTTGTTTGTTTTTGTTTTTTTTTTTTGTTTTTTTTTTTTTTTTTTTTTTTTTTTTTTTTTTTTTTTTTTTTGGGGGGGAGGGGGCAGGAAGAACACACACATTACTCATTTCTAATCAAATTCAGAGGTTTGGAAAAATAGAGTCGATCCGTACATGAAGAGACATCCTTTCATTCCAGGCATTGATCATATGGTTTTAGGTTAATCAACTATTCGATCTTTCTTTATAAATGTAAACATGCTGCTTTGTTAATCAACAATGTAAACAAAACTTCTGCAATATAAATAATCAAATAAATAGACAAATAAATAAATCGGTGTAACAAACCCAAAGACGTGAAGGCAACGGGGCCCGGTTCTTCATAATAAAGTGACAACAACAAAAAAGAATTGGTCTTGCCTTGACTGGCAAACAAATAACAATAAACAAACAAACAAAAAGTGATGATTAAAGCAGTGTGTCTTTTGTTGGAAGTTTAAAGAGCTGTGATGATCTTTAAGTACATTAAATGCGCAGCCTTTGTTCTCGTCATGATGGCGTTGGCTGCCATGATGATGAATAAGGAAGAGGCGGAGGAGGATAAGGAGGAGGAGGAAGAAGAATAGGAGGAGGAGGAGGAGGAGGAGGAGGAGGAGGAGGAGGAGGAGGAGGAGGAGGAGGAGGAGGAGGAGGGGGAGATGGAGGATAACACATTTTGCAGGAGATCGACGATTCCAGCATATAAATAAATAATTATTTTCTGATTCTTCCTCATGATTGAAATCTTTCCGCGTCAGTTGAATAAACAATAACATATTATGATTGTTGTGTTTTTTATTTGTAAGTTGCAAATGGGGTGGGTTTTTTTTGTTTGTTATTGAGAGTTAGTGGAGAGGGGGCTAAGTGGCCGAGTAATTAAGGCATTGCACTGTGAACCGGAAGGTCCCGGGTTCAAGCCCCGCTTCAAACACTTTCGTTTTTTTTCCTTGGGCAAGATTATTAACCCCCCAATATTCTCATTTGGACAACATAGGTGATTCCTGTTGACAACATAGGTGATTCCTGTTGACAACATAGGTGATTCCTGTTGACATCAGACATCCTATTTGAAGGATTATCTATATTCCTTCATGGAATGCCTAGGCGACGGTATGTTTTGATGCAGTGGCGGAAGGGCGTAATTTTTTTTATTAAATGGAGAATTATAGGTAGATTTAAGTCTACATTGGCTAATTGGAACAAAAGAGTGATGTCCAAAAAACTGGTTACAATCTCATTGGAAGTGTAAAACCACTCTTCCGGAAGACTGAAAGTTCTAGTTTCAGGGTGATGGCATTTTATTTTCTAGTCTAAACATGAGCTGGTCGTCAAAAAAGATCATCCATCCTCGCTCTTTTACGTCCCGTTATCCTAATAATCTGCCTTACACCCTGCTACTAAAATAGTTATGCCACCTTATGATTCAATATGTAACCTATTCGTTATTAGTCCCCCGAGGGGTTGGTTACATACACACTTTCAATGATTTTGGAACCGAAAAAGTAGAAGGTGTGACATCACGACTTTTCTGCCCTATTATAGAAGGGTTATTATATTAACCTCAAAATTAATCATTTTATAAGTTGTTCGTGAAATGTGATAAGTGATATTATGTGGTATGTGGCACTTACGATGTAACTTTAACTCTAATAATAATACCTTTAAATATTTTTTTTAAACATAGAGGCTAGACAACGATCATTTTGATTCTGTGCATTTATGTATTATTCACAACATCCGTCAGCCCGATATAATGTACCAACACACAAGTGTTGCTGTTGGACAAGGACCCCTTGTAAAGCGATTTGAGCAGTTTAATTGATATTGATTTTTGTTTGGTTGTTTTGTTTTGTTTTGTTTTTGTTGAGAGAGAGTGAAGAGTCAGGAGAGAGAGAGAGAGAGAGAGAGAGAGAGAGAGAGAGACAGAGAGAAAGAGTTATGAAAGAAGAGGGGGTGAGAGAGAGATAGATAATTGTGTGTGTGTGTGTGTGTGTGTGTGTGCGTGTGTGTGTGTGTGTGTGTGTGTGTAGGTGTAAATCTGTATGTCCATGTGGGTACAAACATAGTGTGTTTGTAAAAGTAAATGACAGATGATTATTTTTTCCGGAAAGAATTGTCGCAGCAACCACTTTGGAGAGTGATTCTCGTGCAGTGAGTGAATCACAAACTGACACAATAAATCAAGTCCGGATATCGTGAAAGAAATGCAATAGGAAATTGTTTTTAGTAAGAGAAAGAGAAAAGCTTTTTAATTCCTCTCCAGATTCAACCGACGTTTACTTATTTGCAGGTCTGATAACCCAAAGTGTTATGGGCTCAATTTTTTTATGGAAATAATATCAAACCAACGCAAATATTGTCCATTTCAACAATGTTAATGCAAGCCCATAACTGCGTTCAGTTATCAGACCTGCAAAGATGTGTACGTGGGATTCAACTCATTTTAAATGTGCGGTCAAGATCGAATTAAATGATAAAAGGTCACTGACAAAATGTAGTTGAAATCGATGCTTGCATTTAGAAGTTATTTGCAAAACAAAAACAAAATAAAAAATAAAAAATAAAAAGCTAATCCAATTCTGTGTTGGATAACATATTCTAGCCGCAGTAGTGGCGGTGGTGGTGGTGGTGGTGGTGGTGGTAGTGGTGGTTGTGACGATGATGATGACAATAACAACAATAACTACAACAACAACAACAACAATCAAATACCTTATGCATCCGAAGTTGCAAAGTCGTATTGTTAATATGAATCCAAGTGAAAGTTATATCACACATCTATATATTATCCGTTAATAACAACACCACACAATACCTGTAATAATAATATACACTACTTCCATAATATCTGAAAATTATGAAAAAGATAACCTGGTGTATAAATCCATAACAGCCCTTTACTGAGTACTATTTCATAGGACCATGCGATGGCTGTTGGTCTCGATACCGACAGACGAGTACACCGATACACGCGTGTGCTAACAATGGGCCCATCACTGGAACACGGTGTCGTCGAGGGGGGGGGGTGAGAAGAGGGGGGGGGGGGGCGGGGAGGACAAGGACAGCTCACCTCTTTATGGATTTCTATGGGTAGAATGCTGTTGAGTCCACACATCATAACTACCTTCAGTTTCAAGGCTATGGTCCACATCCCTGCTTGTTTTGCTTTGTCGTTTGTTTTTTGTTTTTTTGTTTTTTTTTGTTGGTTTTTTTTGTGGGGGGGGGGGGGGTTGGGTTTTTGTTTTTTGTTACTTGGTGGGTTTTTTTTTTTATTTATTTTTTTGTTTTTTATAAAAAATTAATTTTAGTTTTTGTTTTGTTTTGTTTTTGTTTTTTGTTTGTTTGTTTTTTGTTTGTTTTTTTTTTGGGGGGGGGGAGGGTAACTGTTTTCGGTTTTTGTTTGTTGTTTTTGTTTTTTGTTTTGTTTATCCAAGAGACGTTATAGAGGCCGTCGACCGTGGGAGCGTTCATCACCTTCGTTGTCTACAAACCAATCAAAATTGATTCATGTCAAAATAATTTAAATGATCTTTCAGGTTGGTGATGAATATAACGAGAATAGGACAAAACGCAGAGGTCGAGTGGTTATGGAACCGCAAGTCCTATCTATATTCTATGTACAGAACGACTCGTGGGGCGTTCTCATATTCCTACATTCCAAAAAGAAGAAATTAACTTAACTCAGCTCCTTATTTTATTTTATTTTTATGAAATCCGAGCTAAGACAACTTCCCACTTAATTTTCTCTTGATTTATAAACTTTTAAGGTACACATAGTTTTGGTTCGTTGCCTGACACTGCCCCCCAAATCCAGTCAAAATACACGGCGACCCTTACCAAAGTAAAATAACTAAACAAGTTTTATTCACTTGTTCAACCAACGGGATCATCTATTGTTTCTTGAGCACGATAAACGACAAAGGCGATGAAATTTTTGAGGATGTATCATGTTATAAGTTAACGAGGGCTACGATATAACTCACTTTTCACTTTCTTTTACGTCACGTGCATCGTGACGATATATTAGGGGGAGGGGTGTGGAGCAATGCCAGGCAATGATTTTACAACAGATTGATTCAAAACAGCTATAAAAACTCGCGACGCGGGTTTGTGTCACGTGATTATTGTAATAATAATACATAAAATCCTTAATGGGGTATTGTTAGATTGGCCCACACACTATTGCCCATCAGGGAGCATGCTGAATGTTGTGTAATAATAAGTTGTCGAAAGTTGTAAGAACTGGCCATCTGGCAATAATTACAATACATTCATGTGACGTCAACACAGCAGTTTCTTTAAACAATGTTTTGATGCGTGGACACTTGTTTGTTTTGTTTGATTTTTGTTTGTTTTTGTTTTGTTTTGTTTTTTGTTTTTGTTTTTGTTTTTTGTTGTTTTTTTTTTGTTTTTTTTGTTTTTTTGTTGTTGTTTTTTTTTTTTTTGGGGGGGGGGGTATGTTGGTTTCTTTTTGTTGTATTTTATTTGGTTTTTTGTTTGTTTGTTTGTTTGTGTGTAATTTATTTATTTTTTTTGGTCTTTTTTTTCTTGTTCATTGGGGGGGTTTTATTGTCCATTTTTAGCGTCTTAAAAGAATTGTTTGTTTGTTTGTTTTTCTTTCTTATAACAATATTATTAAGATTACATCTAATCCTTTCATTATGGATAATTACACGGCAGAAGTATTAGTGCCAAATCATGTACTCGGGCGTAACCCTATATTCATATATAATATTAGTGAATCGATTTCCAATAAGGTGGAATCCTACTTAATCTAGAGTTTCAGTTTTTCTAAAAATATGGTTGTGGTTTGGTTTTGTTGGAATTCATGATAAGTCGTTTGCTGTTTTGGTTGCAATTTTTGTCGATGATGATGATGATGATTATGATGATGAATTAATTTTATATTATTATTATTATTATTATTATTATTATTATTATTATTATTATTATTATTATTATTATTATTATTATTATTATTATTATTATTATTATTATTAATTCTTCTACTGAACGAGGAGATGGACCAGGCACAAGAAGTCCTCAATAGATTTGAAACTGAGGCTGAACGAGTAGGACTGTGCTGTAATGCTAACAAGACAGTTTTCCAAACCTACAACCAAGAAAGGCCAATTAGCATACAGGCAAAGAATGGAGAAAGGCTGAAGGAAGTTGACAACTTCAAGAACCTAGGAGGTTGGACTCAAAGCAGTTCCTCTGATATCTCTGTTAGGAAAGCATTGGCTTGGAGTGCCTGTCACAAACTCAGGAAAATCTGGAGTTCAAACCTACAGAGGGAAATAAAGAAGAGACTGTTCCTGGCAACGGTAGAGTCAGTGCTTCTATATGGAGCAGCGACATGGACTCTAACAAAAGTCCTTGAGAAGCAACTGGTACACTCGTATGCTGCGGGTGGTCTTCAACGTAAGCTGGAAAGAGCACATGTCAAATGAAGAGCTCTACGGTTTTTTGGGTTTACTTGTTGGTTTGGTTTGGTTTATATTTTTGTTTTGTTTTGTTTTTATTTTTGGTTCTGTTTTTTTTTCTTCTTTTTTCTTCTTTATTTGGAGTGAGAGGTTTGTTTGTTGTTGTATTTCTTTCTTGTTTTTTTTTCTTGTTTTTTTTCTGTTTTTTTTTTTTTTTTTTTGGTTTTTGTCCTGTTTCTGTTTTGTATTTTTGTTTTCTTGTTTGATTCTTTATTGTTTGGGGGAAGGGATCTTCTCTTTTCTTTTTCTTTGTTTGGATTTGTTTCTTTGTAGTTGTTTTTGTTTTGTTTTTGTTTTTTGTTGTTTTTTTCGGGGGGGGGGTTGGTTTTTGGGGGTTTTTTTTCGTTTTTTTTTAAATTTGATTTGTCTTTGTTTTTGTTTTTTTTGCTTGTTTGTTTTCTTTTCTTCCTTTTTGTATTTGTGTTTCTTGTCATTTTCTTTGTTCTGTTATTTGGTTGTTTGTTTGTTTAGAGGGAGAGTTTTTTTTATTGTTGTTCATTTGGGGTTTGTTTTTTTTTTTGTTTTTTTTTTTTTTGGTTTGCTTTTTTTTGGGAAGGGAAGGGGTTTCAAGGGTTTATTATTATCATTATTATTATTATTATTATTATTATTATTTTTATTATTATTATTATTATTATTATTATTATTATTATTATTATTATTATTATTATTATTATTATTATTATCAATCCTAGTAGCAGTAGTAGTAGTACTACTACTACTACTACTACTAATACTACTATTATTATTATTACTACCTATACTACTACAACTACTACTACTACTACTACTATTATTATTATTATTATTATTATTATTATTATTATTATTATTATTATTATTATTATTATTATTATTATTATTATTATCATTATTGTTATTATTAATATTATTATTATTATTATTATTATTATTATTATTATTATTATTATTATTATTATTATTATTATTATTATTATTATTATTATTATTATTATTATATAATATATGTTGGACGCTCTACCATATCACGAGGAAGTGCTCCGGACGCTTTACAGGAACTTTAACACATTAATTTGGAAAAGAACAAGGTCTTAAGATGCTTTTTATACATTTCTTCCGATGAACAATGCCGTAATTCATTTTGGAGTTTGTTACAGAGCGCTGGCACGGTTCTGGAAAAAGAGTAGCTAGCAATTTTCCATCGGATGACGAGCTAAGGGATCGGGTTGGTTTATGTAACTTCAGTATGTCGTAAAGTTGGTTGACGTGTGAAACGACATTTGAAGCACAATACTAGAACTTTGTATAATATTATTCGCTCCCGAAATGGTAGCCAATAAAGCCCTTTTAGCAGAGGTGACGCAGGTTGGTTCTTGCTGTGTTTCAGGACTAATCTTGCAGCGTTGTTTTGAATTCTTTGCAGCCTGAGTATTCTCTCGTTTGTCTTGTTCAAAAACAAAGGATTACAATAGTCAAGTTTCGAAAGAACCACTGAAGTAATCAAGGTTTTTGTCACATATATATGTATGCAGTCTCTAACTTTACCACTTGTTAAGATGGAAATTTAGATATTTAATTTTATGTGCTGGTCTATTGCCAAATTCTTATCATTAAGATGCCGAGATTTTCAACAGTGGATGAACTTTGCACAATCGATCAATTTATGTTGATTTGATATTTCCAACCAAGTTTGTAACATTTTGATGACCTAAAAGGACTACTTGAGTCTTTTCATCATTCAACTTTAATTTATTTGTTGCCATCCGATGCTTAACATACGCACTTTTCGATGACAACTGACGTTTGGCTTAGATCATATTGTTCGCAGTCCATGTATACGAGTATATTTGAGTGTCGCCTGTGCATTCAACGATGGTAATGGATGTTATATTTTCGTCGAAATTTGGTGAGTGGCTGTGTATATATTGTCATGAGGATTGGCCCTAATCTTATAATAATAATATTAATAATAATAATAATAATAATAATAATAATAATAATAATAATAATAATAATAATAATAATAATAATGATAATAATAATAATAATAATAATAATAATAATAATAATAATAATAATAATAATAATAATAATAATAATGATGATGATGATGATGATGATGATGATGATGATGATGATGATGATGATGATGATAATAATAATAATAATAAAAATACTAATGAATAATAATAATAATAATAATAATAATAATAATAATAATAATAATAATAATAATAATAATAATAATAATAATAATAAAATGACCTTACACCATACACAATTCGGAATTTTGATGCCTTTCACACTTACACATTTAACGTCGGCTATAGACGATATTAAATAGCCTCTATTTATCTTTTTTTCTCCTTATCAAGAAATCATTCAAAGACGTATTTTGAACGGATTTTCATCTTGCTTACAGCGAGACCGGAAAAAGAGGAGAATCAATGGACGGATTTTGATAGACAACGCTATGATCTGCGCCATCGAACCACAAAAATCGGATTACGTGACTGTATCATAAATCTAAAACAATGACATTAATTCTGACATTAAAGAGGAAATGAATTTTATAAGAAAACAATGAGTCTTTTGTTTGGTAATCTGATCGGCTGGCCCTGAGCTCATCTCGTAGACACGGGTAAATAATGATAATAATACTCGAGCTCTATAACGTAGCGACACATACATTTTGTCCTCTCTTTTTCAAGGAAAATCGGATTATATTATTGACATTTGGACCAAGGGATATTTGCCGGAGAAAAACCATTGTGAAATTGATAAGTACATGTATATTTAGACGTCTGTTACGGTGATAGAGAGAGAGGGAAAGTGAGAGGGAGAGAGAGAGAAAGAGAGAGGGGAAAGGAGACACAGACACACAGAGAGAGAGAGAGAGAGAGAGAGAGAGAGAGTAGTGGAGTAGTTGAGTAGTGGTTAAATGGTGAAAAAGCTCGGTTTTTAGATAATAATTTTGGTTTCTCATACTACAATCGGCGTCCGGAATTCCTAAAAATAAACGTACAAAAGTTCTATAATAATCACGCTGAGATCAAGGGAAGATAAAGAGTGTTAAAGGCATCTACCTCTATATTTGCTGCCATATCTGGGGGTGTTTGTGAGGTTTTTAAATTCATGTGACGGGAGTTATTAAGCTGCATTTCATGGCATGTTCGATGTGACCAACTCCTCGTAAGATACACATTTATGCGTCGTAAAAAGTTGTCCACCACGGCTTGACATCGTTCATGGAGGATTTGTCTCACAAGATGCTCAACGTTCTGCCTGAGATCTCTAAGACTTGGAAAGCCACACTGGTGGTCTTTTAAGCAATCGCAAAGATGATAGTTTATAGGGTTAAGTTCAGGCCTATGTTAACCCCACACATTAGTTGACCGTCGGCTGACTAATCGATTATGAAAGTGACTCAATGGCTTTTGATTATGTGTCCGGTGTAACTGTTGCTTTCTAAGTTCTAGCCCGATGAACTGATCTAACTACCACCAGAAGCAAGACAGAGTATTCAAATAACGATCACCATTTTTGTTTTTATTTTTCCGTTTTCGTCCACGAACCAAAACGATCCAATCACGCCTTGTGTGCTGATTGTGATCTAAGCCTTTGACTTTCCGCATGCAAATGTGTCTTTATAACTTTGTTCGGCTTTGTCGAACTTTATGATATAGATAGTATGCGCTTGGCTTAGAAGCTCACAACAATGCCATCCGGAAGTATAACGGACCAACACATAAAACTATGTGTAACCATGATCGTTTATAGTCCTGATAATACAGTTAAGTGAGAATTACTCATAAACGTGGATGGCAAATAACAATAATAAAGACCCGAGTGACGTCAACTTCATTCTATCTATAATCGGGTGGTCACAAAAATGAGACACTTTTTGACACTTTTTGTTGCTTGATAGCAACTAAAGTTCCCAATCAATTTTCATGATTTTTTAATAGAACAAGATAATATCATATCTGTGTTTATAAAATGTCACAACAATTGATTGAAATTCTACAAGTACAGTGGTATTTTTTTATTTTAATACGACCACAAAATTAAGTATCCATCGATAGAATGCCATTTTACGTAAAATCCACATAAATCATCGAAAAGACATTGTTTACGAGAGCACTAAAATCGTTTTTATCATGAATAAACCATGCTCTCTGGGAAAATGATGATGTCTGCGGGTGTTTTTGGACAGGGAAAGACGAGAATTCATTTCAATGAAACACATACTGACGAGATTAAAGCCGATTCTTACATCCAGCTTTTAGAAAGCAAACTTCTACCGGATTGTCTGGTTTTATACTTTCTTAACAATTTCATATTACAACAAGATGGAGCAACCTCTCATACCAGTCAATGCACACAACAGTTTTGTTTTGTTTTTGTTTTTAACATCAAATAAAATTGATATTATCTCAAAAGAATAATGGTCACCCCAAACACCGGACTTGAATCCAATAAATCATTGCATTTGGAATTCGTTGACAGAAAACGTATACAGGCAATAGACAATATCTTTTATTGAGTAGAGCCTTTATACAAGCAACAGACAACATCTTTTATTGAGTAGAGCCTTTATACAGGCAAAAGACAACATCTGTTATTGAGTAGAGCCATTATACAGGCAATAGACAACATCTTTTATTGAGTAGAGCCTTTATACGGGCAATAGACAACATCTTTTATTGAGTAGAGCCTTTATACAGGCAATAGACAACATCTTTTATTGAGTAGAGCCTAAAGGAAAGAATTCAACAATGATGGGAGCAGATCGCTGATAATAATTAGATTTGAAAAATCGATTTCAATTTGGAAGAAAAGATTGAGGAACGTCATCCAACAAAAACAGTGGATCGACTGACCATTTAGAGCACTACATTTTGTGAGTGGAATTTAGACAAATCATTTAGCGTTTGATATATGAACTTGTTGCATATTAAAATACAGCTTGAAAATAAATTTATGTAAATCAGTGTACAACTTTATAAATATTGATTGAATGAAGATCTAGAAGATGATGCACTCATTTGAAAAATGTCTCGTTATTTGTATATATAAGGAAGGACATTGAGTGGACACCACGCATTTGAGAGGAACTACCATATCATAAGTGATAACTTAACGGCTTCCAAACAACGTGTTTTTTTGGGGGGCTTTTTTTTATAGATGTCAACGGATTTGGGAGGCGTTATAAGATGTGAGGGGGGGGGGGGGGGTAAGGGTCCTGTTTCTTTTGTTTTGTTTCGGGGTTTGTTTTTGTTTTTGTTGTGTGTGTTTGTTTTTGTTTTGTTTGGTTTTGTTTTGTTTTGCCTGTTGTTATTTTTGGGTTGGGGGGGGGGGAGTTGTTGGGGTTTGTGTGTGTGTGTGTGTGTGTGTGTGTGTGTGTGTGTGTGAATTTTCTATTGTTTTCTTGTTTTGTTTTGTTTTGTTTTTGTTTTTTGTTGTTGTTTGGATTGTTTTATTTTTGTTGTTGTTGTTGTTTTGTTTTGACTTATTTCTTTTTCTTTTTGTTGTTTTGTTTTGTTGTTTTTTTTTTTTGTTTGTTTGTTTTTGTCATTTTTTGGTCCTTTTTTTCTTTTTTTTTTTTTTCTTTTTTTTTTTTGTTTTGTTAATGTATTATTTGTTTTGCTTTGTATTTGATTTACTATAGTTATTATGTAATTTTTATTTCTTTTTTTTTCCACAGAGATGCCAACTCTCCTACAGATGAACGTTAACATCGCTGACAAGTCTTGGATCTCATTATCCCTGAGGTCCTTACTTGATTATCTTCTATTAGATTTGTCCAAACCACTCCGGGGGTTTTGTGTATAGGTCCTCGTTTCGTTGTTGTTGTCGTACAATTTCACGGCATTCATGGGTGTTCATTCCCGTCATACTGCCTGACCCAAATTACTGAGGTTTCTCAGTCATTGTCAGCTCATTTCTTTGTCTTCCTCTGTCTCGCTCCGGCAATTTGAAATGGACATGAAGTCCTAGGAGAGACCTACGGACGATTCTATTGGGTTTTCCTGGCGTCAGTTCTAGTATACACGACTAAGAACATTTTTGTGTGTGTTTGCGTATGCATGTGTGTATGTGAAAGGATATAAGTAGAGGAAATGTATATTGACACCGCGAAAGAAGTCATCTAATGATGATGTATGTAAAATGATAATAGAATTTCGCCATTGACAATTAAGGTGCAGGGGAGAAAATCATGCTAATGTCGGTGGAGGAGGGACAACTCTAATAAAGTTTTGTTTTTAATTTAATCAATGTTTCTAGAGTCATGTATATAGATACAATGTTCAGAAGGGATAAAAACAACTTTTGCTTTTTTAAAAGAAAAATAAACATCGGTTGTTATGGAAACGGCAGGCTCCTTGGGAAAATGGTATTTAATTTATTTTTTTTAATTCATTGGTTGACTGACTTCTAATTTTGTGTTCCGGTAAAATGCATTGTTAAATAGGCTATAGATAAAAAGCTTTTATTTTGAATTTCAGTGTATGAATTGTTTGTTTTTTTTTTGTTTTATTTGGGGGGGGGGTTGTTTTGTTTTGTTTTGTTTTTTGTTGTTTCTTTTTGTTGTTTTTTCTTTTGTTTGTTTGTTGGGGGGTTTTTTAGTTTTTTTTTATTGCTCACATTACGGCGCTGCGCTGCAGAAAAAATATCCCATTCCATATGAATGAATAAAGGGAATTTTATTTAGTTGTTTTGCTTTTATTTAAATTATTTTTTTAATGCAATTTAAAATCCGCCGTCTTTTAAGTCGGTCTATGATAAAACAATTCATAGGACACATTCATGAAAACTCACAGGAGGCCTTCTGTAAAACTCCTAATGTCTCCTCCGAAAGCCAAACCCGCGGCGCTTAGATGAATTCTTGGAAAAGGCTCTTTACTCCCATTCTCTCACTGTACTCATGTGTAGAATGAGTACCTGGCCCGTTACCAGCGTTATCTGTCGGAAAAATTGTAATAACACCTACATCCGTCATGTCTCGTCCTATATGTTGTGTTGCTGTTGACTTGTGACCCCTTGAAAAAACGCTTTGAGCACGTTTAATGGACATTGCATTAGATAAATGCTCACATGCTCAACTTTCTAATAAATTTTCAGCAATGTTAACAATAGGGGATGCCTTATTTAACGAAAGAATAATGACAGTGACCAAAAGATGACAGTAACTGGAGACTGTATTGGGTGATTGGGGTGTCCAGCGTCCAATCGATGGTCAACGATAACGACTGGAGTAGGGGGCAAGAATAGGGCGGGCAACTGTCAGTGCAGGGATTGATTGGCGATTGGGTTATTGCCCCTGTCTTATTCCCCTTCCCTCCTCTATATTACCGGCGATTGATGACGGGTTCTGGTGACGATAAGAAGGAGTAATGACAGTGCGGAAATCTACTAAGACATACGGATGAAAAGAAAGCGTCGTGGAATGGAGCTGTTTACCCGATATGGAGCGCACGATATCATTATCATCATTGCTTTTGTCATTGCGAAAGTAGTAGTTATCAATCCACAATTCCTCATGTTTTCTTAGTTATATTATGCAGTTTGAGAGTGGGGTAGAGCTAGCTACAAGAGATATCGAATTGACAATGTGACCAAATAGTTCATTTTACGTCGCTTGAATTTGAAATAACAATCAATTGCATGGTTATATTACGACAGTGGTTTTTGAGAGTTTAACAACATCTGCCATTTGGTGGGGGGGGGGGGGGGGGGTCAAATAGAGCCTGAGAAGTTGGTTTAACTCCAATTTGAGGAAGCCTTTTTTTTTTTTTTTTTTGTTTTGTTTGTTTTGGTTGGGGTTTGTTGTTGTTTTGTTTTTATTTATTGTTGTTTGTTTGTTTTTGTTTTTTTTTTTGTTTTTTTTTTGTTTTTTTTTGGGGGTTTTTTTTTTTTTTTGTCTTTGAGGGGGGGGCTGGGTTTTTTTTTTTTTTGTTGCTGTTTTTGTTTTGTTTTGTTTTGTTTTTTGTTTTGTTTTTATTTTGTTTTGTTTTGCTTTTCAGGATGGCTCATTATCTTTGGTTGATAATGTATCGTATATATATATATATATATATATATATATATATATATATGTATGTGTGTGTATGTGTGTGTGTGTGTGTGTGTGTGCGGGTGTATGTGTGTGCGTGTGTCTGTATATATGACCAGTTACATTGATTTATTGAAATTAAGAAGTAAGAATATGGTTTCTGGAACAGAAAAAAAAAATTCATAATCTAATCATTTTAGATTTAATTCACTTTTTGGCACCTGAATTTCTCTGATATAATAACGGATCGAGGCGATGTCATTGTCGTTCGTGATAAACTAAACCGATCCTCAGATACAGTACTTGCTGGATTCTATCACGCTCTCGAGGTAAGCCTAAGAAGCGTGATAGAATCCGCGCATGCCGAGGCGTTTGTGTGCGTTGAACCCGTGACCTCAAGAAGTCGGGAGAGTGGCTCAAGATAGACTAAGGTTTGAAGCGACGTTTTTGGGGGTCGTGGATAGCTCATACAGTAAGTCACGATCTCCCCGGCCAGGCGGAGTTGTCGTACTAGTAAGGTCGCGGGTTCGAGCCCCCATCGCCGCCGCGAAGTTTTTATTCTGTTGTCTTCTAACACTTTCCTATTCACTTCATTTCTTGTTATAAAAATGCCGCAGTGAAAGACAAAGCATAAAGAAAAATACCACAAAAATTATTCCCTCAAAAAATTGGCCTTCTGGAGATCGAATCTCGGGCCTCCTGATCTGTATCATTTACACACTTTTGGGTTTTAATTTTACACCTGTGCCTGTTCCCAAATGTTCAATTGCATGAGAGGGAATAACAGACATTAATTCTGAGATCGGGCTGTGTGGGGCAGAATTTTTTTTTTCACATACTCTAAAACATAAAAGAAAAAAACCCACTTGCCCCCATTGAGATTCAGCTTTACAACTTTTGTTCCAACGGCGAGTGAATGCATTGCAACTTCCCTAGTCGAGGAAGACTGATTTTGAAATGTTTTTTTTTGTTGTTTTTTTTTTTTGGTGGTTTTTTTTTTTTTCTTAATTTGTGTGGCACTGTTTCGTACAAGACTTTTCAGAGATTTAACTTCGTAACACGTCTACACATAATATTATTATTATTAATTTAAACATAACTTTTTTTTACAAAACATATTTAATGTTTCACATTTATTTGATATCGATGTTTCTTCTTTTGAGTAGTAACTGAAAGTGTCTTTGTTTGTGTGCGTCTGTGTGTGTGTGTGTGTGTGTGTGTGTGTGTGTGTTAGTGCTATTCAGATAATTTAACGTGTAATTGTGAATCGCATAGAGCATGGCCTACCCATGGTTATGCTCTATACAAGTGCTATGTATTATTATTTTTAAAGGGAAAACAAATATAGTGTAAGGGGATAGAAGTCAAAGAGTGACTTATCCGCCATCCTATATAATATAACAGCGTTTCTCTCTCACAGCATCAACGCCACCGGTTCGTCCACATCGTATTTTAGTATTACTAATAACATCACGATGGACGATGTGTACTTTCTTGACAAAGCCATAAACAATATCATCCCGAATTACAACTTTAGCCAAGCTTTATTCTCTGATATAATGATAAGGCAATAAACAAAGTTGCCGTTTGGAGAGTATAAACCAAAACCAATATTAATTCGTGTCCGTGATTTGTGGCATCGCACGCACGGCGAAGACAACTAAATATTGCCATTTCAGGGACGGTACTCTTCATCTTGTCAGAGAGGGGGAGAGAGAGAGAGAGAGAGAGAGAGAGAGAGAGAGAGAGAGAGAGAGAGAGTACTTCTTTGCTCCCATTTTCTATAAATAGGGTTCGACAGGATTGTTAAATAAATTAAAGATGGGGGGGGGGGGGGGGGTGAAGGGAGATACTCGTGAGGGTGTGGTGGGTGAGCGATAGTTGCAAATTTATACATATGAAATCAATCCCGTTTAGATCTCAAGGCCGGACACTAGTAGTGAAGGCATTGAGATTTTCTTTCCCCGGTATCTTCCGATCTTGCTTCTTTTTTTTTTTATATATTCGCATACTTGGACATAATACTATTAAAATGTCAGATATGCTGAAAAGACAATTTTAATCAAATCAATCACTCCTTAAAAGTTCAGAAAGCCGTTGGACACGAGTGGACAATAGAGTGTCACATTTGCTGTTGAATTAACTAAATATATTTTTATAAGACCGTGATGTGTCTAATAGTGACTCATCAATAATGACTTTTTTTAAAACTATAAATTCAATAAGTAGTGTGTTTGTGTGTGTGTGTGTGTGTGTGTTTCTATGTAAGTGTTCTCGGAACAATGAATGACTGTTTGAACGACAATTGATATTGTAAAGCACCGTCGAACATTTATGTGGAATTTGAGAGCTATATAAGTAACTTATCATCATTATTATTATTTTATTATTATTATAATTATAATTATAATAATAATAATAATTAGTAGTAGTAGTAGTAGTAGTAGTAGTAGTAGTAGTAGTAGTAGTAGTAGTAGTAGTAGTAGTAGTAGTAGTAGTAGTAGTATATTATTATTATTATTATTATTATTATTATTATTATTATTATTATTATGATTATTATTATTATTATTATTATTATTATTATTATTATTATTATTATTATTATTATTATTATTATTATTATAAACTCAATCGACTGTTATTGGACGGAGAATATAGAATAATAAATTTTAAGTTTAAGAATGATTAAAAATTCGGAATAATTTTGGGATGGTTTTTCTTTCTTTCGTTTAGGGGGGTGGGGGGGGGGGGGGTCTTTTGTGTTTGGTTTGTCTGTGTTGGCTGTATTCAGCTAAAGACAGCAATCTCTACAATGAGGCATTGAATTCTTCCTCGGTTAAATCATTTGGGACACCGTGATTTTGACGATTGATTACTTTTTCAGCATCCAGTTAAACAGGATATAAGGGTTTGAGGTGTTGGATCACAATTTATACTGTGATAGAAATCCAGTCTTTAATGAGTAATAAACAAAAAAAAATAATATAACAATTTCAAAAAATAACAAAATACCAAACGGAACGTTTCGGGATCAAAAACCTTCTTCAGCCAACAACAAAAACAATAAAAACAGAAATATATTACTTTAAAAACCAGATAGACAGCATTCTCAAAGCCAGTCTTTGGTTGATCTCTTATTGTGGTAAATGCATGCTATAGAAACGAAGAACCGATAGAAGAGCGACCGTCTTCTCAATTTTATATTTCTAGGGACGATGAATAATGAGTTGTTTGCACTCGATGAGTCCATCCACGTTGTCTATTTGTGTCCCAAAAGGCTGAGAAATGTGTCTATTACTACAACAATATTTATGTAGAACATTTTCCTGTAGTGACGTAGAGAAAGTGAACGATTAATTCAGCTGTCCGCTTGTAATGGCCTTGGTGGTCTAGTCACTAACGTGTCCAGTCTTATAAATAAAATAAAGGGCAAGCGACATTTCTTTGAGCACGATGCAGACTGAATTTGTGATAATCATATCCACTACACGGCCTGTCAATGTGTTCTTGTGTAAGGCATTTAACATTCATTACCCCTGGCGACTCGGGTTTAACTGACGGTAGTTTAATGGTTGGATGGGTATTATGTATTTAGAACAGGCTTTGATAGACGACAGACATACTGTCGAACGAGATTGCAGTGGCAAACTCGTTGTTTCGCAGACAAGTATTGACCTGAACTCCCCTGACGCTTTAAGTTTAAGTCAAACATAGGACAGCACCCCCCCCCCCCCACCCCCACCCGGTTCTTCCCCTCCACCAATTCTCCTTACCAATATTTCATTCATTGATTGATTCAATCATTCATTACTTAATAATATTTCCTTAATACTTCGATAGTCACGGTGGCATAGTCTCACTGAACACATCGACTGTATACGTAAAAAACGATTGGTCAATCTAGAATAGAAAAAAAATGGGGTGGGAGTGGAATGTCTTTACCCATTCCAATCCAAATTCAAATACAAAAAAAAACAAAAACTTGGCAAGAACAAAAAGGTTCTTATCTCTGATTTCCCGCAGGCCACGCTGTCCAAGATCCCTCAAATTGTCCCACCAATTTTCTACATGCCCCTGGCGGTTGTATGACAGGCCAGAGTTTCCTGGACGTTAATGGGAACAAAACAATTGCTGGACCGGAAATCAGGACCAAATTCGTGGTATCGAGGTGTTGGGTGAGTTCATCAGACTAAAAAAAAAGTAAATGTTGAGTTCCTGTATTTTAGTTTTCCTGACTCTCAATTTCAGTTTCCCCCTCATTTGATTTTCTAGTTGGGATTCGCATTTCTCAAACCGACGTTTAATTAGAACCAATGTTTGATGATAGTCTGAAACAGTTTTGATTCTTTGTATTTTGAAGTGACTTTGACCTGTTACTCTACATTGGAAAAAAACTCCAGGAGTATTTGAATTTGGATTGGAATGGGTACAGACATTCCAACACTCTTTTGGATAAGCAACATTGACAATAATATTCGTGTAGCCTTATGCTCTTGTGCTAACTCTCGCCATCTGACTAGTGGGCCCATGGTTCAAATACCGTTCCCGATCTTTGTTTGTTCGTTTTTAAGGGTTTACGGCGCTTGCAACACATTTAGGTCATATCAGTGCCACTAAAAAAAAAAAAAGAATAAAATTTGATAGTAAAAACATTCTAGATGTACAATTAAAAGGACTTGAGGAAAAAGTAAGACAAGGGGAAATTGTTCAAACAGGGAACAGATGTAGATTCCAAGAGCACACTATCACTATCAGTGTACTTAGTTTGAGATCACCTAAAAGTCTCACCCTGACACCAGCACAAGTCCCCACTAAGAGGAATACACTCAAATGTTTACAAATCATATGTTAATAAAACGAAAAATAATGAGATGATTTACAAGGAAAAAAATATCATCTCCAAAAACTATAACGATACATACGACTGTTTCCCTCCAGGCCAGGGTCAGGGCAACGTAATCTCATTCCAAGACAAAGACAGAAAGCAATTGGAAAACAGATACAGGGTGATAGGAGACACAAGTACCTCCGTGCCCACTATGGGAGCTCGGAAAACCCACCCAATCCCGATCATTCACCATACTCGGGTGCAAAATGAGTACCCAGTTGGTAACAGCCTTGGTTGTCGAAAAGAAAATGGTAAGAGAGCCCTAAAAGTAAAAGTGTCATGTCTCGTCCTACATGTATTGTGTTGCTCTTGGCTTTGGACCCCTTGCAAACCTATACTACATAGGGGATGATAATGTGGCTGAGTGGATAAGGCGGTATTCATTGAACTGCAGCACTTCTAATGTTGTCTTTTTCCGAGTTAGCTTGTCTATTTTTTTTTTAATTAAAAAAAAATCTCATCAGACTCATTAAAACATAATTTATATTTATTTATTTATTTATTCATTTATTATCTATATATTTTACGGGCATTTAACTTCTTTTTCTTTTATGTCATATCAGGGCAGATATGTCTTAATGAGATGAGTGAGTATTTAAAATTTTGTGAACAGCTAGTGTCTTGTAAAAAAGAAATAAAATATTATCCTAACAAGCCTTGGATAACAAAAGATCTAAAACTTTTATTGAACCAAAAGAAAACTCTCTATACTAGTGGAAACAAAAAAGATCTGAAAACAAAACAAAAAGAGATAAAGAGGGTAATATCTAGTTGTAGAGACAAGTACAAAAATAAAATTGAAAAATGCTTTTCTTCTGGGGATATACGGGACACGTGGCGGGGGCTTAAAACTGCTGTTAACTATAATTCAAAGCCCACGATTATATCAGAAGATATCGAAATTGAAACTTTAAATAAATTTTATTCACGTTTCGACACAGCAAACAAATTTGATATTGAAAATGAAAAACATAAATTAGACAGGGCTTTGGAAGATGAAATGACTATTGAGGTCAGTGAAAAGGAAACGAGATTCGTATTTTCGAAACTAAACGAGAGGAAGGCTGCTGGGCCGGATGGATTGAAAGGAAAACTATTAAAAGAATGTGCCCATCAGCTTTCCCCCATTTATACACATATTTTTAACTGGTCCCTCCAATGCGTTTCGATCCCTGAAATTTGGAAAACTTCAAAAATTATTCCTGTTCCCAAAAAAGAAAAACTTGAAACTATGAACGATCTCAGACCTGTTGCACTGACTTCAATAGTCATGAAATCTTTAGAAAAACTTGTTCTTGTTAAAATTAGGAATCAGTTTATGCCATTGAGTGATAGTCATCAATTTGCTTACAAACCAGGACGTGGCGTAGAGGATGCCATTTTGCTGTTTACAAACAACATCTACAGGCATCTAGATCACGCTAGGAGCTATTGCAGATTGCTTTTTGCAGATTTTTCTTCAGCGTTCAATACAATGCAACCTCAGTTGGTTGTTCAAAAATTGACTAGTCTGAATTTAAACAAGTATATAATTGCTTGGGTGCTCGAATTTCTTACGGAGAGAGCACAATATGTTCAATTAGGACAAAACAAATCTTCCTGTATAACTACAAATACTGGTGCTCCTCAAGGTTGTGTATTGTCCCCTGTATTATTCACAATATACACGAATGACTGTAGAAGTCAAAACTTGAGTGTACCTTTAATAAAGTTTGCAGATGACACCGCTCTTCAAGGCCTCATAACAAATGGCAACGAAGTGGCTTATAGGCAAGAAATTGATAGATTTGTGTCTTGGTGTGATGCCCACCACCTAGAGCTTAACATAAGCAAGACAAAGGAGCTAGTGATTGACTTTAGGAGAGTGAAGGAACCGATAGAACCGTTAAAATTAAAGGACCAATTCGTCCAGCGAGTTCCTCACTACAAATACCTTGGTGTAACGATTGATGACAGGCTCAAGTGGGATGAACACTTGAAAATAATTAGGCATAAGATGTGCAGACGTACATAATTTTTATCAAAACTCTCTCAGTTTAGAATAGATAAAACCCTCTGCACATTATTTTATAGAGCAGTAATCGAAAGTGTTTTGTCATTTTGTATAACAGCTTGGGGAGGCAATTGCTTAGCAGTGGAAAGGAACAAAATAAATTCAAATATTAAAAAATCCATTAAACGCTATATAAATGATGTTGACGATGTAGATCTTTTATACGAGAAATTTTGTATAAATAAAATAACTAAAATATTAAATGACCAGTATCATCCACTAAGACCATCAATTATTATGTCAGAAAGAAGTGGTCGCCCTTTCTCTATTTCAACGAAAACAGAGAGACACCGAAAATCTTTTCTGCCGTCCAGTATTAGGCTTTATAACAACAAGCAATAATCATTCTATATAATTATTTCTCATTTTTACTTTTTAAAAATATAAATATTAATTTATTAATTTATTTGTTTTGCAATCTTTTCAATTTTCAATTTATAGTGACAGTTTTAACTATTTTACAGTGTTGAAATTATTCATATTATAAAGCGCAGCTCTGGTTATAGAGCTGCTCCTTTTTTATATCTATACATCCTATTTCCATTGTATTTTTATCTTATTGTGTAAATTATAACACGTCTGTACAAAAAATTTCCTTTTTGGGATGCAATAAAGTATTATTATTATTATTATTATTATTATTATTAATCCGCGCTTGCAAGCACTAGCGGCCAATAAGTAAAGCAAAAAAAAAAAAAAAAAACAGTGGCAGAAATAGGGTAAAGGCCAATAAATCAGATTCTCTAGCCAACACCACTGCTGATTCCAACCCAACCACAGACACAAGATCCCTGACAAAACAAATACATTCGTATACAAAATATATTTTTAATCTCCCGCAAAAACAGACATTAATCTGACCAGATTTCGTTTTTCAACTAAAACCCAGTCATGGCCTGGGAAATGGTCTCATTGGTTTGTTTTTGTTTTTAAAGTTAAAGGTTTTACGGCGTTCGCGACACATTTAAATTTAGGTCATTTCAGCGCCGATAAAAAGGAAGAAATGGGGGGGGGGGAGAGAGAGAGAGAGAGAAAAAATATAAATCTAGATTTACAATTAAAACCACACAAGAAAAATAAGACAAAGGAGAATGTTACAAATGTAAATTGCAAGAGCATACTATCGTTGTGCATTGTTTGAGATCACAAAAAGTCTCATCCAGACACAAAAACAGGATACCACTAAAATGCTTACATTATACATTCAAAACAACAAATATAACAATACAAGACAGAGAGATGATTTAAAGGAAAAAACTATAAACTCCCAAAACTACATATAGTATAAGTATACATTTGACTGTTTCCCGTCTCAGCTAATGACCCCGGCAAGGGCCAGTACAAAACCAAGCAATGCCATTCCAAGAGAGAGACAGATAGCAACTTGGAGAATAGATATAAAAGGGATAGGGATAGAAGACACAAGTGATCTCATGCCCACAGTGGGAGACCAAAGACCCCACCCAGGAAAGCAACTTGGAGATGTTATATATAAAGGGAATAGAAGACACAAGTGATCTCCTGTCCACCATGGGAGAAATAGTCTTATTCTGGAGAAAGCATCATAATATATAGTTATAAGTTATAGGGATGAATAATTTACATTCCAATCATCAGAAGAAAATTCCAGTCTACCCCTTGGATTTAAGCTGTTGATCTTTTGACCAAAAGTGATGTTTTTGTTTGTTATCGAAGGTTCTTAAGGCACTAGGGACATCCTTCGGTCATTTCAGTGCCAGTAAAATGGAAGAAAATGGAGATTACAAAAAATTCTAGACTTACAGTTAAAAACACGCAAAATAGGATATAGGGGGCTGGTTCAAATAGGAAGGGTCTCGATAGCTCAGTTGTTAGAGCAATCGCGCCACATGCAAATTGATAGAGATCAATCCCGGGTTGAGTTGTAATTTTTTTCTGACCCTCCTGTCCACCCAGCAGACTGGGTAGCTGGGTTTGTTAGCCCTGTCAGAAAGTACTTTGCAATAGATAAGCATTTTATCTCAAGGTTATCAAGCAATTGATATTGTCCATTTTACACAATAGAAACCGAGATAACTACGGGGAACAGAAGTAGATTTCAAGGGCAAACCATTGATGTACTCCTTTTGAGATCACATGCATGTCCCATCAGGACACAAGCACAGGATCCCATTAAGGTGTACACTCAAAATCTCCCAAAACTAATACCGTACACATCTGACGGTTTCTCAGCCAGGGCCAGGACAAAACCAAGTAATCTCATTCCACGACAAAGACAGAGAAAGCAACTTGGAAAAGGAAATAAAAGGGGTGGAAGAAACAGCAACAGTGACCCCTCTTCCTATCATGAGAGGTCAAAAGACCCGAGCCAGAAAGCGATTGAATCGCGTCAATGGCTCACCAATGTCAAAATAAGTACATGTAATAATAACAGTGATAGTTGGTAAAGAAAGAGTTTATTATTCATAAATACAGATAAAGATTTTATTTTAAAATTTATTTACAGACTAATTTTCTTTACCTGATTACGAATATCAAAATGCAATGTAAGGCTTTAACCTCCTACTATACTGAGACCTAACAATTACATAGTCACCCTATTGTGTGTCATAAACATATATACACTGCTAAAACAGTAATCGATAGTAGTAGTAGGTCATTTAATCAAATCCCCACAAACACTTTCATTCTAGATGCTAGACCCCAACTATTTTTGTGATAATCAAAGGGAAGTAACCACACACAAAAATGGTATAAATGAAACTTTTTTCACTGTATAATAATAATGATAACGACAATAATAAATTAAAGACAGAAAAATAATAATAATAATAATAATAATAATAATAGGAGTACCATCATCACCATCTTCATCACTATTATTATTAGATTATTATCATTATCATCATTATTACTATTATTTCGTGATCCATAAACCTCGAATAGCCACATATCAAAATTAGTAATGATATGTTATTATAAATCAAATGAAAAGAGATTGATGAAGAAAAAAAGCAGTACAATACACTTTGTGTTGGACCATTTCAATTGATAAATGTTCAAATACAATGCATTTGGATAGTATCATTACTATCACTTATTTTATATACATTTCAAGAACAGCGAAGTTTTGAAAATTACATTGGAATCCTGAAAAAGCCAAGCCCGCTGGACCAGAAAGATTGGTTGACTTTGAGCAAATTTGATTTCATTTTTTAACAATAGAAGACACTGAAATAGAGAACAGAAAATTTGAAACCAACAAGAGGTGTTGCCTTTAAGCAAAGTTGACTTAAAGAGTGTTGATTCTTTGCAGACTCCACTGTATTTATTTTCTCAAACACTCACTGCTGAAGGCGACTTAGTATCTAATTACAAATGTGCTTCGGTTTAGTGTGTCGCTGTAGTAAGGCCTTGAATTTACAAAGCAATCTAATTAGGTCGATGGGTTCCAACTGGCTATGGAGTATCTTATGCTGTGTAACTAGGAAAGACTTTTAGTAAATTTTCCTCATCCTATCATAGACAGGGACAGTTGCTTTCAAAAAAAAAATTACCAAGCTCCTTCAGCGTGGTATCCAGTTTACTAATATAAGTGCTATTTATATGGAATCCTTTTTTATTTGTTTGTTTTTATTTTCTTGTTTTTTTTAGTTTGGTTGGGTGAGTGGGGGAAGGGATGAGTTATTAGGATTAGATCTAGAGTACGATTTATTTGTGGCAAGAAAAAATCTCAGACAAGGGAACCAGTTCAAACAAAGAAATACAATTAGAATCTATAAGATTGTTTCTAACCTTTTAAAATTCAACCTCTCTCACTCCTACCCCATAAAAAGAGACATTCACTCACATAAAGAGAGGTTCACTCGAATATTTGATAACAATTCAATTTAAACATAGAAAGTATGTACAAGAGAGAAAAAACAGTTATCATTTTCCAACAGAGAAGGGGGGGGGTGAATGGGATAACTTGATTGCATCCCTCTTTACCCAAGAATTCAAGCTAGAGACATGGGAAAAAAACAAAAAACTAGATCAGTCCAGGACAAGAAGTTAAAGTATGAAAAGAGATTACAGATAAATATGGATAGAAGAGACACAGTAAGTGGAGGGATAATTTATGTACGTCTGCCAAGCCACAGGGAAGCTTCCAGCCGGCTGCCATGACTACAAATGAGGGATACAAAGAGCGAGAGAGATAGAAATAGTAAGGAAAGAGTGAAAGAAGAGTGGTCATCAAATTTACATATGGCATAGTATTTCAGAGGATAAAATATTAGTGGCGGTTGTTCTTTTTATAATCTTATTTAACCACAACTTCATGCCATGTAAAAACATACATCTGTGACCCAACCACTTAATCTTGTGTAATGCCAGGATAAACAAAATGTTGAAAAGCAAATTTACTGTTTAAATTTAAACGATCATAATTTTTTTCATAAAAATAATTACCTTAATCTAAGTCATATTTTTTTTTACTGTAAATACAATTGTCACCCTCTAAATCACACTAATATTGTACAATTTTTAACATGAGGATCAAGCATGTGTAGTGGTCAGGGGGGATGGAAGAGTGAAAGAGAATTTAACTTTTCCTGACTGTCACTGTTCCTGAAATTGAGCTAAATAGAATTAGTTTTTCACTTTTAAAACATTTTCATTCATTGTTTTTGTTTTTTTTAAAATTGAAATGTATAAATAATATTTGTGGCATCATGGAATAACATAAGTGAGTAAATGGGATTAAATACCCTTTATCTCAACCAAAAAAAAGTCTTGTTCCAATCCTGTTGTTTCCCCAGACCACCATACATGTATTCTGTCATTACACATCAATGCTAGAGGATTTAAAACAAAATAACAATTCAGCTTTTTTAAATTTCTCATGACCTTGTTTTGCATAAAGTTCATGAGTATTGCTGTTTGCTAAAACAAGGTTTATATTTTATTTCTATGGGACTGTAAGAAGAAAAAGAAGAAAGAAATTAAAACAATTTAGTTTCTACAAGCATTACAAATATTATTTAAATCAGGGTTGCCAATTCAGGGGGGAAAATTTTACTGAACTTTTACGCAAACACATTAATTAACTGAACCCTCTCTGAGCATTGGACTCAGTAAAAAGACATTATGTACTTTCTTTTTTTCCGTTTGGCAGGTGATTGGAAAATATTCTGAGGATTCATAACATACTGAACTTCGTAAATATACGGAAAATTGGCAACATTGTTAAATGTCAAAGTCAAATACATTATATTATTATTATGGATCATCAATGGTGACAATTATCAACTTATAGAATATTGTGTTTCATGATAAAATCAATTTCAGTTCTTGATGCATCACAAATTGAAAAAAAAAAAAAGATGTACCATATCATTCCAAATAAATATGCACCCATATTTTTCACCCAAAAATCTTTCATACTTCCATGTCATGCAAATGCTGTCAAAGGCAGGCAAACAGATGTTTGAATTAGGTATCAAACTGTTCTATCATCAATTGGTTGGTTGGTTTAATCAATTCAAAAAATATCAGCATTTAATCTTGAAATTTTTGTTTGCAATACTTATAAGTCATAAGCATAAGGAAACAAAAAGATGATCAGATAGTCAAAAGAATAGTTATGTTAAATGTTTACTTGCATTCATATGCACCCAGAAAACAGTGAGACAACAGAAGTTTATCCCAAGTGAAATTGTGTTTCTAGCCTGAGACTACTCTAATTGTCAAACCCAGATGCAGCACAAGGATCTATACCAAAAACGTACGCACCCAAACGCTTATAATACATTAATAAATAGTATTGTGAAGCATGAAAATTTTTTACGAGAATATTGTTTTTAATACCCCCTTAAACATACATCTGATAAGACTATCAGGCAAGGTCAAGTTAAGATCAAATAGTCCAGAACAAGGACAAGGACAAAAAGACACCAAAAGGGAGCAAAAGAGACAATAAGAATTGATTATTTTCAACACACAAAAAATCTAGAACCGAAACAGAAAATTCTTTTCATGAGAATTTGGTGATGCTGTGTCCGATTATAAAAGTCATTTTTAATTCCTACAAATTCAGCCACCAACTTATGCATTTTGTTTTTTCTACATTAAGAGTACATTTATTGGGCATGAAATGGTATTAAAATGGGGCACAAAAGAAATAAAACAATTATTCATGCCATAAGGCCTCTTCTTTTCATCATGTCCACATATTTTTGATTGCTTCGTCTGTCAAGTTGAGCTGCTCTGCGAACATTTCTGAGGGGGAAAGGAAAAATTATGAAAATAATGAAATATTAAATAGCATTTCTATACAACACATAACCACTAAGTCATGCTCTATGCACTTTACATTAAAATTAATTATCTCATTCCACTAGGAGAATATTCAACTTTATACTTTTGTGAATACATATCAAAATTACTTACCTCTCTAATTGAAAAAAAAAAAAAACAGTATTGCACTAACTCATAAAAATAATCTATGGTACAGCATGGATATAACAAGTAGGTCCATGCAGAAAACAAAGATACAGTGCAGCATGACAATCTCGAAATCACGGAAATTTCGAATACACCTCAATTCCTCGTTTTAATCTCTATTTTCATAGTAACGGAAACACAAAATCTTGAACTCTATTGGAGGCAAACAAGGAAATCTTGAACAAATTGGACCTTCACCTTCGCATTCTTTGATAAAATTCTTTTGCCTATGTTTCTATTGTATGGAAAGGAAAGCTTCCCTCACCCTCCACTGGTATTAACTGTGTTAGTTAATGTGTTTTCATGTGCGTGTGTGAAGCTTGTGTGTATAGGTGTCAGGCCTGTAAATGGCTGGTGAAAAAATTGTCAACTTTTCGAGGATGCGAAAATAGAGCAACCAAACCAAAAAAGTGGATTAACAACACAACCCAGATATGACACATCAATTGATTAGTCAAACCATGTCATAATTATCGCAACTGCGATCTAAAAATACTTCAGGCATATTGAATAGGAAGAATAATTGAATTAATAAATAACTGAAAAACTATGGTCGTGCGAGAATAGAGGAAAAGAAAATCAGTCGTAGGCCAAAGGAGCGAAAACTTCCGATATAAGCAATTCATTCACCTTTTCATTCAGGTTTACTTTCAACCGGATAGAGATAATGAACTGAACTGAAAAAAAGAAGAATGGACGACGTGTACGTGTGTGTGTGTCGGTAGCAAAATAGAAAGAAACCCGGTCCCCAACACACTATGTGTGTTAGTTGATTACTGACTACGTTGTGTGTGATCGACGACTCGCAAACACGAGCGACCGACACTAGCTAGCTATGTGCGGGCAGAGACACAGTCTGTGGGCAGACAGTAGGCAGTGAATACGTACACGTCCGGGGAGTGTAGAGGTGGTGATAATTATTGACAAGATGGAATGCTGTCTGGTTTGTTTTGTCTTTGACGAGATAAGTACAATGTTTTTTTGTTTTCTTTTTAAATAGACTCGTCGAGGCACAAAATAAAACGTTTCGACGCTACGAATATATTTTGTTTTTTAATATAATTTTTTTTTTTTAATGTCAGAATTTATAGAGCAAAATCGTACTGTCGGAATTCCGACAATTGTCGGAAGATTTACAGGCCTGAGGTGTGTATGTACATGTGAGTGGAGGGAGTATGAGTGTATGTGTGTGCGAAGTATATTTGACCAGTGTCTTATACATGCGACGCTTCACCATATCTAATGTGTACCTGTGGGAGGCTAGCAAGGCAGTGATGACATAGGCTGCTACTGTTATTTATTAAAATCTTAAAAAGTGATAGAGATGGGGAAGAGAGGTGCAAGAGAGATAAGTGAGGAGTGCAAGTGATTAGGTACCGGATTTGTAGATAAAGATGGCAAGTGCTGAGTCTGTAATCAACAATGTGATGTGCAGTATTTGTCTACTTATTATGACATCGAAAGGAGACTATCTGTACTTAATGAAACAAGACACACTAAACGCTGCATCTCATTATAATGAGACCTTACCAAAACCACCCCCCCCCCCCCCACACACACACACACACACACTCTTCATATTCTTTGTAAAATATAAAATCTCGAATAAATAGGCCTAGTCCCAACTTGTTCGAAACTTTTGTGATGCACTGTAGTTATATTAGTTATATTACAAGAAAAATCGGACAATTATAATTCAATCCAATAAAGTTGACATCATTATTAATGGACCTCTTAAAAATAAACTTTTTAAAACAGTCGTACTATCTACTTTGTGGGTCCCAGATAGCTCGGTAGAGCACTTGCTTCACACCCAAAAGGACTGAGATCAATTGAGAAAACAACAAGACGCAGCCATGAATTCATCAATTCGTTATAAGCATGTCTGTTTTCAGTCTGATCTACTGTTTTTATTTCCCAATACAACAACACAATGACAAGAAAACTATAGAAATTTTTTTTCTAATTAGATTCCAATAAGAATCGTTTTGAAAAAGAAAAGCGGTTTTACATTGAAAAAAGTGAAAACACCCCAGGCAACTATGAATATCTTGCACCAAACAAGGGTGGGAATGCAAAATTGATTCCAAGAATAAAAATCAAAAACGCATTTTGTGGAAGATCTGGAGGAGATATGTTCTTCCCATAAATTAGAAAATTAATGTCGACAATCAAAATATGCATTTTAGGCATGTATTGAAATTTCTATAATGTACATATATCATGTTTAATTATTAATAAATCAAAACTTTTGATACAAAGGTGTGAATTTAAAAAAGATGAATTTTATAAATATTTAAAACAGTGAGAAAGTCCTTTTCTTTACTTATCTCATATACTATCAGATTACCATTACAGTGCAAGGTCACCTTAAAATGAAATGAAATTTCTTTGAATCAAGACTCATTCAAACTGATTGGTTAATTGAATATGATGATAAAACCACAAATATGTTCAATACAACATATCCATAAAAAGATCTCAGACTGTACACACAATACAGCAAGCCTTTTGTATTTCAGGGAGTGCAATATAAGATAAAAGAGTCAAATTAAGAGAATGATGAGACAAATAATTAACATATGAGAGAGTAAACAAATTCATACTTTGCCTGAACTGGTCTTATTTTGTTGGCAGAATCCCGACTCAACACTTTTCTCACTCTATGGGAGTTCACTTTAGCTACTGGTCTGGAGACAGGAGCAGTTTGTTTGGCATTAAAGTCAACAGGCTGGAGCTTCCCAGTATGAGGTTTCCATGTCAAAGGTTTTGCCAAACTGGCTTTGAGATCAAATGTCTGTTTCTTTGCAGATGTAACACTTGTATTCAATGTCGTGGTTGTGTTAAGTGTGCTTGAATTGCCAGTAAATTTAAATGGGGTTGTATGAGTAGCTAGGGAAAAAAAGAAAAAGAAAAGTCAATTACAGTCAAATTAACACTCCAAAGACCTGTAAATGAGCTCTATAAAAATTAACTGAAACTCTTTGTAATTCGACCTATTGGAGAAATCCAAAGAATCGAAATGAATAGTAAACAGCAAGCTTGCTTGAGCAAAACAATATCAGAAAACTAATTTGCGCAGGAATTAATTAGGCTGCTTACCATCGTTCCCTATAATTAGGTACCCAATCAGTGAAGAAACTGTTTGTTTACAATGTGAGGCAATCGAGATGAGCTGTAGCAATCCCTAACTTTCGATTTGAAGGTGTCTACATATTGCACTTCCGGCTTTCACATTTTACTTTTTCCATACTTTTACTTCCCTCCGGGTAAATGTGGTCAATTTTGGCTTAGACGAAACAGTGAAATTTATCGCTCAACGGCTCAGTTAAAATTGGCTACCATTGGGATCACGACAGGTTTGGAAAATGAAAAAATACTTTCACGAAGGCTGTGTGAAAATACACTGGGATGTGTTCAGACACGGCAATTTTAAAAAGTGTCGCTTAGCCTTGGCAATATATCTATTGTAAATATAAACGACCCATCAGCTATGCGTATCACTGTGGAGCATTCCTAATTACTTTACGGTCATTCGACTACGGCTCAAGAATTCTTTCTTTCCTTTTTTAAAATATTTGAATTTAACGAATTGACTGATAATTTACAGGTCTACAGTTTCAGTTGAGATTTTTCTTTTGGCCATTCAAGCCTACAAGCAGTTATTGCTGTGTCTACTGGTTTATAGACTAACTGTAATGTCTTTCAAGGTATAGAGGAGCAGATTACCTTACTTTTAGTCTATCTGATCTCTGTCCATACACTTTTGAACAGACTAGATCAGTGTAAGGAAGTCCAAAAAGGAAAAAAAAAAAAAAAACAGTTATATTAAGACCAGCAGTTCGTAGATCTCAATGTTGATTAAATAACAACAGTTCACAATCCAGAAAATCACTTAATAAAGGTAAACACTCACTGAATAGCGAAACACTGATAGCCAGTAACTCAAGACTGAAGATCACTTGGGACTCCTAATGCCTTTTATGTACAATGATGAAACTATACTACGCTGTGGTAGAATATTCTACAACTTTGTAGGTCTTTTAACTTAAAAACTATAGTAGATTTCTCTAGATCATTGCAGTGCTGCCAACCCTTATCCATATAAATGTGTACAATGGAGAGTCAAAAAGGGTAACATTTTGAAAAATGTGTACAATCCTGAAAACCATAACCAGCTCTAACTCAAGCAAATTTATAATCAATATTTAAATTAATGATTAAAATTTCTCTTCACGGGCGATACAAATAATATCGACTTCCAGAATCAATGTATAAATCAGATATGATCCAGCCAGATAATAATATTTTATTGAGCTCCCAACACGACTTCGGGGTCATATACCAAATCAAGGTGTTTAATTAAACTAAAAGAGTTTGTATGATTTAAAACTGTTTAAACTATAGAAATTGAACATTGCGTAAGATCTTCAGAAGAAAGCGTACAATGAATGAAAATGTGTAAGAATGAGCACTTTTTCGTAGGGTTGGCAGCACTGTCCTTAAAGAGACGATTTTATTTAGGGTTTAAATAAATAATAAATAAATAAAATCAGTAAAAATGAAAACATTTCAGTGATACCAAACTAAACCATAACAAAATGTGAGATAAAAACTTCAATGCATAACAATAGGTGGGGAACTGAACTGAAGCATTTATAACTTTAATGAAGATATTAAGAGAATTTTTTTTTTCTCCTTAAAATTGCAATTACTTAAGAAACAAAAAATTATTTTCTGTAACACTGCAACAAAATTGCAGTAAAATCAAAATCTGTAATATTTCCTCCATTTATTTAAGTAATTGTCATCAAATTTCCGTAACAATCAACGGATGATCCATAATAGTAGGCAAGTATGGAACACACATTGTATCAGAAATAAATTGGAGCAATATTCACATTTTTTAATGACAATTCTGGTAAAAAAAATAATTAAATATCTACACACACATTAAATTGCCACTGTAAAAGAGGAAAGATTATATATAAGAAATAACTAATTTGGATATAAGGCTCTTACAACAAGACAAAAATCAAATCAATAGAAGCTACCTGTTAACACTATTTTGGAAATTGTATAAAGCCAACTTTTGTTGGTCCCCAAATTTTCTTTTCTTTTTTTTTTTAGTGTGTTCCATTGATCATGAATAAAATCAAAAGTTTAAAAAGCTTAAAAAGTCAGTCAATATTCCTGGTCTGGCAATATTGGCTTGATCAGGATTCCACTGTATTTACAAATATTTTTGAAATTTGAAGAAGCAGAGGTAAATATAAGACTTGATATTGTGGAAATCCGTTAAATATCAGAAATTTGAGACCCATGATTAAGCAAGATACCAAAATATGAATCGGGGCAAGTTCTTTTCCAGATCTTTGCCTCACTATGAATTAAGAGGAGTTGGTTAAGTCAAGATACTTTGAGAAATAAAAGAGAAAATCATAAAGACAAGAGGAAGCATTTTATGGCAAGAAGTTACCTTTCTTCACTGATGCCGCATTTGTTGAAGCTTGGGTCTGTTTCCTAGATGGAGTAGTCAAGGCTTTTGTTTTCGGTGTTTTGCTTGAATCAGCAAACGACTTGGAGAAATCAAAGTTAATATTCTTTGTTGATATGACTGTGGGTTTGAAAATCTTTGAAGAATCCTTTGATACTGGTTTTACAATTTTAGACTTGGGTGTTTTGTTTGAATCCGGTACTGATTTTGAGAAATCAAAGTTGATATTCTTAGCCGACATGACTGTGGGTTTGAATATTTTTGAAGTTTCTTGGACTTTGGTAGCTGGTTTTGGGACTTTTGACTGTAAAAAGGAAAAATAATAATATGATTTATTAGTATAAGATCAATAATAATTGAACCAAACAAACAAAAAATTAATAAATAATAATAATGACTGATATAAAACCTAATGATAAATAAGAAAAAATGAAGGTTGGACAATGAACAGATGATGTGAAAATTTGTCACAACTAGCTACATATCAATAAACATTTCCTTTAAAAGTATGAATTAATAAAATCAACATCGGTGAAATGAATTGGACCATGGTTCACAGCATCCATAGGAGAGTCTTGGGATGGTCTCCTTCTAATAATTTCGAAAATTAATGCAATGTAATGCATTTTAGAAACACCCTGTTAGAAATTTTATCAGGTCTAACGATCAGATTCATTTTAATATACTTGCAATGAATAAATGTTTTTTCCAAACCATTTTAACTGCAAACGTTTGATGGAACACCTCATATGTGTGCTGTTTACTTAAGACATCTAGTTTAATAAATCTACAAGGAAGAAGCAAGTGTGTATAGGGTGGCAACTTGAGTGTATGGACTGAGTGTCATGAATCTGTAGTTAGGTATACCGACAAGAAGAGTTATAATGCTTTTGTCTTCCAACACAGCGGAACATGTATTTACATTACAAGGCGGATAACACTAAATTACAAGACTAAAATATTTATTATTTTACAAAAACACTATGAATCAAGCAAAATTGGAAATAGCGAATGAAAATAATCTTACAGAAGGTTTAACAGCAGGGGACTGTTTGGTCAACTGTTTCTTTGTACTGGCAGAGAGATTCTCCTTGCGTAATTGTTTCTTTTCAAGGTAAACATCAATAGAATCAAACTTTGCAAATTCTTTTTTATGAATCTTGTCCCAGCTCTTGCTTCCTAAAAAAGTAAAGATGATGAAATAAATAATTACAATAACATTGACACAGTATAATAGACTACAATTGACTCACCAGGAAAATCTTTTTAAACTGGGTGAGAGTGGGCTGAGGAAGCATTTATTCACAGAAGTGAAAGCCTCATACAGCTGTCCTCCCTACACAGATGATCAATTAAATGTCACCAACTTTTTGTTAATTTGTTTTTTCTTTCTTTTTGAATAAATGGATCTTGTCTGAGTAACTACATATTACCAGAGAGTTGGTTGCAGGATTTTGGACACCCACTGGCCCATTAAATTCCTTTATATATTTTTTTAGGATGCAGTTGAAGCCACTCAATTAGAACAGTAATGTCAGAAATTGATCCAATTAATCAGCATTTTAATTATCTCATTCCTTTAGATACCATCATAATTGGAACAATATATCAAGACAACAAAACATGCAGTAATTATTGAAACATTTGAAGTAATGTAGTAATTGTAGTAAATATAACAAAAGCGATAAAGATCTTCCATTCTGTTCTTTTATTTTAAACAGCATTCAACATGACATGTGTATCGCCATGATAACAGATGTAAAGAGAATGAGTGACCATATAAAGACCACTAACTTATATAGAACTGTCATTACACTCTTATTCCATGGACATCCTATAAAGATCAAAGACACACAAAATTTGTTCCACCATAGTTTACAACGACTGCCCAATTTCATCCAACGCAGCATGTCTATCAAATACAAACAACTATTTCCATCATAATTTGTGCTCCATTTGATTCTGTTCCCAAACAGGCTTAATCTGTAAAGACTTGCATACGGTCAGAAGGAATTGACTATAAGTGACTCAATGGCACAGCTGCTTATGAACCTCCTGCAATACTATTAATGCTCTTTAAAAAAGACATTTTGGCGAGGGTTGTCAGTAAAAGGAGAAAAATAAATGTTTGATGAAACTGCAATTGTTCAAATTCACTGCATGCTTCTCGATTAATAATCAGAAGTTATGTAGAGAAAATTCTATAACTGGCATATCATTCCTTGAATCTTTATTTTCTCTCTCATAGTTTTGTTCTATTTTCTTCTAATGAATTTTACACACAACTCATTTGAAAATGTTGTTAAAATTTCTAAACTTTAGAAATCCTGACCAAATATATGCTGACCACATCTGCAAGTATCTCCCCTCTAGTATAATAAATAAAGAGAGAAAGAACAGCAATCAGAATGCAATCATAAATTCTAAAGAGAGTGAACTATACAGAAGTAGACAGATAGAGTTAGGTGAGTCTATTGCAGTTTGCCTTTAATTTTTTTTTTAATTCATGACAAAACAAGTCTCAAATTCAACAGAGCACTTGGTTAAACTCCCCATTCATATATTCATATAATCAAATATATTTCCTCTTTACATTTGTATTTTTGAAAGTAGATGAGTAATATTTTTTTTCTTAACCTATTTACCTGGAGTGGCTGGGTTCTGAGAGTCCTTTTTTTTATTTGTGAGAAATGCCATAAATCGAGGAATCTGACTGGGTTGGCTTTTTGTGGCATTGGAAGGACTGGAGATCACTGGGGGAAAAAAATATAATAATAAAAGATGTACTTTGATACAAACACAGATAACCGATCTTTCTTCCCATCCTTATTTTAACGAGGAATTAAATTTAATCAAAATAAAAAAATAGAAGTGAAAAAGAAAAGATAGCAATGGCAATTTAATAATAACGATGATGAATCTGTCCGTAAAGCCCTTTTTTGTTTCCACAAGCAAGAGCATACCAACCTGCCAATGTCAACAAGCAAATATTTCGTGGGAAAGAAACTTACTAAATGCTTAGTCGAAGTCAAAATAAAAATGGGCCTTAGTAGTCCTCCTCAAACTAGTTGGGGCTTACAAGACTAGGTTCACAACTTTCATTGAAATTATGTCATTCATGAATTAAATGAAACGCAGCTTAAGATTAAATTTCTATTCAAATCATACTACTGCAGACCTGCCAACTTTTCAAAATGCCAAATAGGGAAAGTCCAGCATATCAATGGTCAAACAGTGACCACTAAGAATTATTTCAATGGGCAAATATAATAAAAATCATGTATGATTTAACCATAACAATTATAAGATATATACGTACAGTACAGTTACAGGACTTTTTTGTTGAGTATAATATGTATGTTCCAATATGTTGATGTTCTAACATTTCCGTTCAAAATATATTTTAAAATAATGCTTTAACATTCCCGTTAAAAAAAGAACCAACAAAAAATAAATAAAAATTTGAAGCTCTTATCCGGAGAATCCATGATATTTTAGGGAACAGGGAAACCAAATCTGAAATTTCCCCGATTAAATCAGGTAAGTTGACAGGTCTACTATTTTCTGGTCTTTTTTGGGACAGTTCAAAAGATTATGTGCCCTCTACATTCAGGTACCAATATAATGCTTATCAACAAAAGCTGGAGAGAATATCATCAATAAAACAATATTTTAATAGGACACAGGAAAATAAACTAATGTGGACCAAATGGCAATCTCTGAGATTGATATACTAAAACCATTAAATTGGCACAATGTAATCTTTGTAAATACCTCATTTAATAACAATCCAGCTAGAATGGGCCAAGGAAGAGAGCAAAGCATTTGGAAAAAAAGTGATGTTGGTGATGTGTAAAAGACAGGGCTTATAATTGGTTATTTTAATTAGCTCCAAAGTTTTACAGAGATCTGTAATTTTAAAGAAAATTGGCAGCCCATTTTCACAAAGAAAAAGAAAAAAGCTTCTTTGATATCGCACTCACTTTTCAGTTGCACTTTCTTGTCAATTGCAGATAATAATTTTTCTTTTCTCTCAGCACTAGAACAGTCACCACTTACAGAATCAAGAATAGCTCTGGTACTTGGGCTACCATCTGGATTTTGATTACATGAAGTAACACAGTCAGTTGGTGAAAAGATGATTGATGACGTAGCTTAAAAACCATTACAGGTACAAATCAATATACAAATATGAACAAATTCCATCCATTTGCATAGCTGCCAACTTTTCAGAAAACCAAAGTAGACTCATATTCAAATATCCGGCTAGTGCGCTTAAACAATCATAAGAGAATGTTATCTCAATCCTCAATCCCTTAAAATCAATTATTAACACTACAAAATTAAGGAGAATGATTCGAAATAGATAACTTACCTATACTATGATCAGGTTAAACATAAATGGTGGTTGTTGAGTTGTATTTTGGTGAAGTTTTTGAGGGTTTATCACCTGTGTTGTATTTTTAGGCCACTATAAAAACTTCTCAGAAAATTCACTCCCAGAGCAATTTGACATTCAGGGTAACATTTAATCCTAAGTGACGTATGGGCGTAAATAACGAACATGGATTTGTTTTGGGGTTTATTTAATTGGATTTTTTTCTCTCCTTTACCCTTTAAACAGGGTCGTCATATATGAACTTTTTTGCAAAAAATAGACCAACCCCTCTCTGAGTGCTTAACTCCAGTAAAAAGACACTATGTACTTACTTTTTTCATTTAGCAGGTGATTAGAAAATATACTGAATTCCGTAAATATACGGGAAATTGGCAACCTTGTTTAAATGAAAAAAAAAGAAAATTGTATCCACCAAACGGCCAATCTGTACTAAGTATGGAGTTCCAGTAACGTGGCTATGATATGTAAAATTTTATGTGACTTTTCTATGTAGAGCATCCCTATATACAAATCTACCATAAGCAGCAAAAATGGGGGGGGGGGGGAACTGTATAAAACAGACTTGCCAACCAACCTCAACAATTTTTAAAGATTTATAATATTTGTAGCATAGGGATACAACTTATCATTATACCTTTATTTATGGGAGATTGTTTGTTATACGTGTCTCTCCGCAACCGTTTTACTGGTTGAATATCACTTTGAGGTGTTGTGTTTCTTGATGTTCGAAGTCTTGTTACTCGTAATTCATCATTTTCTATGACAGGTGTACTATCCCCTTTAAGAGTTGCTTCCTCTAACTCAAATGTTCTTCTCCTCTTTTTACTTTTATTGGAATCTGTCTGTTCTTCAACATTTGGTGTCCTCCCTGAAACAAAAATATACAGACCTTCATGGCTCAAGGTATTTCAAATTTAAAATGACAAAATGTACGTTCGGCATCAGAACGAGTGCAAAAAATTCCAAAACTATCAATCATAGTGTTTCATACCAAAGTCAATCAAGGTAATGTGAGTAAAGCATATGTAAGACATGCATATTGGCTAAATAGGTGGCAAGTGCAAAGAAGCAATTCATAATGGGGATTATCTATTTAATTTTTCCATGTGTTCGAGTCATTGGTAACACTGAAAAATGTGCTCAAAATGACCTACATAATTAAAAAGTGCTGTTTTCGAAATTTCCAACTTCACAATAAGTAATCTTCTTCAGCTTGACTTTTGGCTTTGCTTACAACTTTCATTAATATTCAATCATTGGACAGCAACAAATCATGTGATTCGATGACTCCGTTGGACAAAAATCTGAATGTAGATCGCTCCCATTGTGTCAGGCATTCAACCCTGAAGCTCATAGTCCCAATTATCCAACTGTTTTATTTTTCTAAAGTTAAGAAAGTCAGTTTTCTTTCAAATGTCACTTTATTTAAAAAATTGTATTTTTTTTTTTAATGACCATCTGACAGAGAAGATATGCCTGCTAATCTTTTAGATCTGGATCTTTTGCCATTAGTCAAATTACAGAAACTGTTGAAGATCAATTCCATAATTCTTAAATAAATTACAAAATAACTTTTTGTGTTGAATATTACATGAAAAAAAATTACATTGTATTAATAACTACCTAAAATTATTGAAGAGTTTGTCTTGTTTTCAGATTCCACCATCATTAATACCTGTAACAAAAAAAGAAAAAAAGAAAGCAAACAAAAGTAAAGTAAATCATGAATCAATATCAAATCTAAAGATAGTAATCAAAGTTCGTGTAAAAGTATTGTTGACTCTTACTCTTATGATAACATTTCACAACTAGACAGTAAAGAAATTCATTCATTGCAATAAACAGACTTGCCAAATTGAAAACTTCAAATTTAATAATTTTAATGTCAATCTTTAGTAATTTGACAAGGAAATTCGTAATTTCTGAAATTGTGTATGAACAACCACAATATTATAATTATTATTATTATCATCATCATTATAGTAGTAGTAGTAGTAATAGTAGTAGTAGTAGTATTAGTAGTAGTAGTAGTAGTAGTAGTAGTAGTAGTAGTAGTAGTAGTAGTAGTAGTAGTAGTAGTAGTAGTAGTAGTAGTAGTAGTAGTAGTAGTAGTAGTAGTAGTAGTAGTAGTAGTAGTAGTAGTAGTAGTAGTAGTAGTAGTAGTAGTAGTAGTAGTAGTAGTTGTTGTTCTTCTTCTTATCATTATTATTATTATTATTATTTTTATTATTATTTAAGTATTACTAAGAATTATAAATTCGTAATTTTCCATAAAATTTCGTATTTGGCCATGAAATTTGTCTAAAATTTGTAAAATTACGAAAAATTCGTGATTCGGCATGTATGCAATAAATGACAAATTCAAAACACTTGAATTTCTTTACATTTTTCTTTTCAGAGAGGACTGTAATCCAGCAGCAAACTCTCATACCTATTCAATATTCATCACTTATGAACTAAAATAAAACTGAAAACCATATAGATTAATTGAAACCACATTGATATCAGTAATTTTAAAACGGAACGAAATTTTGCACATTTTTATTGAAAAATCTTATTCACAGTCACAGTCCCTACACAATTGATGGCATACATTGTTTCTTTAAAATCTTCATTTTTGGGTCTTAACTTTTCAGCATTTATCAGAGGTGAGAATGACTGGTCACAAAATAGGAGGAAATTGTTGAAGTAGTGGTTCTGGTGAGTCTTTTATTATTCATAGAAAAATGTGAAAAAGGCAGAATTGTGATGGTGATAGGCAGAGATGAACCACCATTTACGCAGAAGTTCTCAGTCCTGATTTATGGGATTTATATTATTATCGATTGACTGTAACATAACATGCATAAGTTAAGCCTCAAAAATTAGAAAACAGTGGTTCAGATTTGTGTATCTTGTGTATGAAATAGGCTTTCTTTTTGATTATTCTTGACGTGAATTAGGTTATAGTATAGTCTCTACAATTGACTACCATTGTTTACAATCTTGAAAGCACATGTTTCACATCCATCTCAGGAATTTTATGACTAAATATAAACTAGTTCACATCCAACACAAGCTACAGGCAGCTTTCTTAATTTCTATAATATACACAAATATAATTCCCCAGTAGATAAAAATAGTACAGTTTATAAATAAACTTACAGAGTCATCTGTATCTTTCTCTACATCTCTATATGCTGCAGAATTGTCATTGTCTTTATTGTAGTGCTCTGTCAGGGCTCTAATCAGTTTATCAATCTATAAGAAGAAAAAAAAAACAATAACCAAAACAATATATTTTAAATAAGAATAAGCTGTTACATGTGGTGAACTGAAACAAATGGATTACCACACAATGATATAATTCAAGTTGAATGAAATAGAATTCTATCAAAAAAATATTTTTTAAATATTAAAAATGTATTCCAAAAGACATATACTATCTGGTAAATTCACCAGTACTTTCGGGTAAATTTGAAGCATATAATCATCATCATACAATAATTATTTCAAAGAAGATATTTTGTGTACAATAGAAGCTGTACGTAAATACTGAAATTTAGGTACATTTGGAAAAGAAAATATGAATATAATAATAACCAAAATGACCTCATAATTGTAGAACTGTAGTGCGTCCAGAGGAATGCATTTTAAATGTGAATAAATAGCTGGCAAAAGGCAGTGAAAGATTTATATAGATGGGAATTGAAAATCATGGTTTCAAAGGGAAAAGTGGTTCAGCCAAGACCACAGGGGCAGAGCACGCCCAAAATTTCATGGGTGAGGGGGGGGGGGGGGGGGGGGGGGGGAAGGGGGAGGAGAGGAGGCAAGCAATAGTATATATGACACTCCTGATTCACAACAATGAAAACAGTTTTCATTGTTGCCATTAATATAATATATAGTATAACAGATAAAGAGGTCAAAATAGTATTGTGGTTTTCAGGATTGATTGATGTAATTATGATATGCTAGCAGTAGTGGTTGTGGTAACACTGATGATGATGATGATGATAAAAGTAACAAATGAAATTGTTATCAATAATATATATATATAGGAGGCCATTGATCTTAGATTATACCTCCAGAATACAAGATACAACTTCAACTGCATCTACCGACCGCCAGCAAACAAGAAAAACAAAATAAAATTACCTGATGTTAGGAAGGAAATCAACGAGATATTAACTTTGCAACACACGCGTCCTGGCCATTCAATTATACTCGGCGACTTTAATTTTCACTTCGACAACGTCACAGACATCGTTAAATTGCATGAGTCATTATCGGAGAAAAACATGTGCCAGATCGTAACAGCGCCAACCCACTCTGCTGGTCATATTTTAGATTGGGTAATTGTAGAAAACTCAGAGTCCCAAAAAACCAACGCCATCGTCGATTATCTCCCCTTTTCGGACCACTCCCTCATTTCTTTCAATCTTGACGTTTCAAAACCATGCCAAGAAACCACCACCACATCAACCAGAAACATTAAAGGCATTCATTTGGACAATTTCAGAGACGATTTAGAAACAAAACTTACTAAAAATTCAATGATTTCTCCAGAAAAGTGGAATAGTTGTCTCATCGAAACGCTTGACAAACATGCGCCATTCCAAACAAGGACCGTCACCAACCGCAAGTATGCTCCGAGGTATACGTCGGACGTTAAAGAAGCTAAAACGAAGTGTTGGAGAGCAGAAAGACTGCTGAAAACATCAGGCCTTACGATTCATCGTGAATTATACAAGAACGCATTTCGTGCCTGGAAGACAACAATAAAAAAGGCAAAGACCACATATTTTCTTTCAAAATTCGAAACTTCTAAATCTTGCAAACAATTATTTAACATCTGCAATGATCTACTTGGACGTGAAAGATGTACTTCATTACCATCTACAACCAATCAAAGAGACTTGCCAAACACATTTGTCAACTTTTTTATTTAAAGACAAAATCCATAACAATCGTTCAGAACTAGATCGGCATGAACCATTTATAGATACAAATACATTCTGTGGTACCCCTTTAGACAAGTTCCAACCAGTTTCACCTAGTTTCATAAACGAGTTGATAAAAAAAGCCCCCATTAAATCCTGCGACCCTGATCCCCCACCAGCACAGCTTTTGGCCAGCTCCATCGATACATTATTACCATCCATTACATCAATCATAAATACATCCATACTGACTGGCGAGGTTCCATCGTGCTTTAAAAGTGCCCTCGTCAAACCACTTCTGAAGAAACCATCACTGGACCACAATATATTAAACAATTATCGTCCTGTATCAAATTTACCTTTTATGTCAAAACTTTTGGAGAAGGTAGTTCTTACACAATTAACATCTTATCTTAAGAACAACAGTTTGGAACAACCCTTTCAGTCAGCCTACAAACATCAACACAGTACTGAAACGGTGTTTCTTAAAATCTTTAATGACTTATGTAATGCTGATGCTAACAATATCAATGTATTATGCCTTTTAGATCTTTCAGCTGCCTTTGACACCATTGACCATGACATTTTGTTAGAAGACTAGAAAATATGTTCGGCATAAAAGTAATTGCCCTTAAATGGTTTACATCATATTTACAGAATCGATGGCAGACTGTCGTGGTTAATGGTGTTCAGTCAGAACAAGTTTTACTAAATTTTGGAGTGCCACAAGGCTCTGTTCTTGGCCCTGTCCTTTTTACTGTATATATGCAGCCCCTTTCTAGTGTGATATCCAGATTCAATCTGAGTTATCAGTTTTATGCAGATGATACGCAAATATATGATTCAGCACCCCTTAGTAATTTACAGTTCTTAATACACCAAATTACGAGCTGTTTTAATGAGATTAAATCTTGGATGTACCACAATAAGTTAAAATTAAATGATAGTAAACTGAGATTTTAATGTGTGGAAGACGGAGTATCCTTAAACAGGCAAATAAATCACCTATTACTCTCGAAATAGCACAATAGAATTTTCAAATAAAGCAAAAAACCTTGGCGTCATCATTGATAAAGATCTTTCCATGACAAGCCACGTGAATAACACCATACAATCTATGTACATAGAAATGAAAAAAAGAAGCAAAATTCGTAATTTAATACCAAAGCATATAGCAGACCTTTTAATTAATTCCCTTGTTTTATCTAAATTAGACTATTGTAACTCCCTTTGGGCGAATTTAGCTAAAGACAAAATTAGCAAACTTCAGGTTGCTCAAAATAACGCAGCCAGGCTCATTGTATGCAATAACAAAAAATACCTGTCAGCAACTCTTCTTCTCCGTGAGTTACATTGGCTTCCTGTGGAAAAAAGAGTTGCCTATAAGATTTGTACTGTTGTCTACAAATCCCTGAGCACGAACAGTCCTTCCTATATTAAAGACCTTCTAAACATATATGTCCCCAATAGAAACTTGAGGTCAAGCAATGACCAATCAATCCTTGTCAAACCTAAGCTATTGGGTAAAACAGGTGAACAATCTTTTCAATTTTCGCCCCCCCCCCCCCCCCCCCCCCCCCCCATTTTTGGAACTCTCTCCCATCACACGTGAAATGCTCAGATTCGTTGACAACGTTCAAATCTCGCTTAAAGTTTTATCTTTTTACGTCATATTGTTGCAATATTATTTTCATATCTTGTTGTTGTTAAATTGAATTCGTATCACTTTTCCTTCACACTTGTCTCACTGTAATATGTTTTGTTTATATCACTGTAAAGCGCTTAGACTTAGAGCCTGTGACAACAGGGTAAAGCGCTAGCCTATATAAATGCCATTTATTATTATTATTATTATTATTATTATTATTATTATTATTATTATTATATATATAAATTATATAATTTTTAATGATAAATTACAAACACATCATTAATAATTATTAGTGCTGATGACTGATGGTGTTGTTTACTGGTGGTTATAGTTCTAGAAGTGATGATGATGTTCTGGCAGTGGTTGTGGTGATGTTGACGATGGGCTGGTGGTTGTAGTTATAGTAGTGGTAGTATTAGTCGTGATGATGAGAAGTGGTAATGGTAATCGTTGAAGTGGTTTTAGTAGTGATGAAGATGCAATGGTGGTGGTTGTAAAAATGGTAATAGTACTAGTAATGGTAATAGTGATGATAATGCAGTTATGGTGGTGGTGGTTGTAGTGGTGATAAAGATGTGGTGGTGGTTGTAGTAATGGTATTGGAGGTGGTTGTAGTGGTGGTATTAGTGATGATGATGTGGTGGTGGTGGTTGTGGTCAGTGCTAGTAGTGATGATGGTGTGGTGCAGGTAGTGGTTGTAGTACTAGTAGTTGTAACTTGTAGTCGTGATGATGATGTGGTGGTAGTGGTAGTGGTGGTGGTTATAAAATAGTGGTAGCTGTGATGATGATATGGAGGAGGCTGTAGTAGTGGTAGTGATGATGATGATCTGGCTGTGGTGGTGGTTGTAGTAGTACAGTAGAGGCAAGTAGTAGAGGTAGTAATGATGATGTATCTAGTAGTAAGTAGTGGCAGTGGTTATGGTAGTGGTAGCAGTGATGATGATGTGGTTTCAATTGATGTAATGTGAACGAATGATCATGTCGGAGATGTGGGGATGGGGATTATACAATTTACGACGTGAGCTGACAAAAAAAGTTTGCTTGATATGTCGTATTATGATTCTAAACATTCAACTTAGGACTAAGGGGGATGATAATGATGATAATGATAATAGAACCCTCGACCTCTCCATTCCAATTTCATCCCATTGAATTATTCTTCACCTTTTGATTCGCACGAATCCCGGCACTTTTTGCAAGCTTTTGTAACTCCACATATTTCATCGAATGTAAATCCTCAACAGGCATTTTGAAATTGTCTTATATTTTAAATGTCAGTATTTAAATTTAGACTCGAAGTTTATTTTCCATCTAAAATTCGTTGTCTTCGCAACGCGCTAGCTACTCTTCCGTTTAAAAAGTGTGTTTCCAATGTTGACAAATTTTGATTGGTTTCTTTTTGTCGTCCTCGTACTTCGTACTCAATTTATCTCGTTTTCATCCTTTTCATTATTCATGCAAAATTCGTTCAAATTTCATGTATTTATTTACAACCATTATAGATGCAAAACAGGATAAATAGATTTTTACTCGCACGTGTATTTGTGTTTTTAAAATTCTTTTTGACGGTTAATTGTGAGAAAATAGGACATCCTGAATAATTCACCTTTACTCAATGTCGGTTGGCTTAAATGATCAAGAGGGGTAAAGCTCTCATATTTAGTTTAGTTTTGTTTTGTTTGTTTGCTGTTTGTTTGTTTGTGGGTTTTTTTTTTTTTGTTGTTTTTGTTTTTGTTTTTTGTTTTTGTTTTTTTGTTTTTTTTGTGTTTGTTTAATGTTATCTTGCGTTTTGATCCAATCTATTCATACCACGGTGTGATGCGATGACTATTGTGTACGGGCCGTATTTATATGGTTTATCAATCAACGAAAGAAATAATATGTGATAGCAAAGAGCAATGTTTATGAATATGCTTGTGTTGATGACATTCAGAAAATTCATATCTGGAAAAACCACAGGTTTGCTTTGATTTTTGTTTACTTGTTTATTTATATTGATCATCCATTTCTTAATTCCGTTAATTATTTATTTACTTATTCATTTGTTTGTTTATTCATCTTGCTTAATTATTTATTGAGTTATCATTGTTAGATAACATTTTGCTTTGATTTGAGAGAATGTCCATCAGAACAACGAGACCAAGACAATTTGTATTATCAGACCAGCAATTAAGAACAGGTCAATGTCCTACTAATCAACAGCTCTCTCCGTCAAACTGTGACTATGGAAATTCAACATGGTACTTCCCATACCTTGCGATGGCAGTAGTCGTATGTTAAAATAATTATCTCCCCTGTCCAGTATGACACTTCACACCTATGTGCCAGAAAACCCTAATCCACTCGTGCTTTCCACGCTCGCCTAGCACCGGACAATGAAAATTAATTAAGTGTTGCATCTAGAGCACTTCCACTACTATCCCACAAACTATATTCAAAACAAAGACGCACCTTAGGTGAGGAGAGGCTTGATTGAACATTATAAAACACGTACCCTGAAATGAATGATGCTCTTCAAAAAATAACATTCCCATGAAAGGACTTTCCATTTAGTGGTGTACGATTTTTTTTTTTTTAATGATTTCAATCCCTTCATATGCTGGAATATGAAGAGGAATTCCATCCCGACGCCATTGCATCAGCCCGGCACACACCATTAAGGAACAGAGAGACGGCCAAACCGGCTAAGAACTTCGTCTTCCACAAGATAAGCTCTTCGCAAAAGTGAACAAATACTGTGGCTATGTTTAAGTGCTCAATGGTGTAATAAGACACAAATCTGTAAATACATACATTAATATTTATAAAACAGAATAAATCAGACAACCATCGATTGTCAAATACAAGTGGGACTGGAAATATTCTTAAACAGCTATACGAGTGATACGAGCCAGATTATTATCATATATTATGTAACGAGGAAATAATAGGGTTTGCAAAAAAAGACCGGCTTTATTTCTCCGAACGCTCAGGAAAATAAACTTGAACTCTATTTCGCCGAATGATCCCCCTCGTGGATCTTTACCTTGCAGTTGGTGAGGGGGCTTGAGCCACACGGGAGGGCAAAGGTGTAAATCCCGTCCCCGGGTATCGAGCCAACGAGCCACATGAGCTGCTCGCCCCGGTGTGTGACTAAATTTGATCCAACCCGGTGCCCGAATAGCAGCCCTATCCCGGGCGCCACACTATCTTCATGTCGAGTCCCAATCAGTCCCGTCAATGGCGAAGCGGTCTGCCGCCTAGCCAAATAATACCGCGTTCGTGTCGCCAGGGTCGTCGGCACGTTCGAGAAAAAAGCAAGCGTCCCACTCATCAATTGATTCGCGGCCTGCGAAAATGCGACGGCGGGGATGGCGAACTGACGCACATATTTCCCTGAACGTCGAGAGCCAGAGTATGGCAAAAAATGAGCTTTTATCAAAGCTATTGGCCGCCCATAGCGTAGACATCCTCCTGTTACAGGAGAGCCACCTTTACTCAGGCGCGCAATCTTCCCGATTCCAGATCCCAGGCTACACGGTGGTCCAACGCGAGGACACTTCGAGGCTCAAAGGAGGGGTTAGCGTTTACGCTAAAGAGCCATCGAAGGTAAGGGTCATTGAAAGCGCAACGGACAGCAATGGGGTGAACCGAATGTCTGTGGAAGGTGGACTGTGTTTGCATAATATCTACAAACCACCTAGAGCGACTTGGACTACACCACCGGTACCGGTGGTCAGCCATCCTTCAATCTGTCTGGGAGACTTTAATAGCCACCATCACGAATGGGGCTACCGAGTCTGCAACGAGGCAGGAAGACAACTCCGCTCATGGATGGACTGTAATGATCTACACCTAGTGTACGATCCTACAGCCAAGGGTACCTTCCGGGGTACCCGTCATAAGAAGGAGTATACTCCAGACCTCACCCTCGTTACGAAAGGCGCGAACGGTGAACCGCTGCAGGTGAAGCGAACAGTCCTCGGGGACTGTCCGCATAGCCAGCAAAGGCCGGTTCTTGTCACAACTGAGGTGACAATACCGAGGGTGCAGTCTCTCCCACTTTGCAGATGAAACTTCAGGAAGGCTGACTGGGAGGAATTCAGTCCCTATATCGAGCAGGTTTGCCCTGCCATTCCTCCCAAGTCCAAGAACATAAACAGATTTAGCAGGTTACTGGTTAAGAGCGCTCAACGCTCTATTCCACGGGGCAGGCGGAAATTCTACACCCCTTGCTGGACAGCAGAGTCGGAAGAGCTGTACCGAGAGTACCAGCAGACCCAGTCCCAGGACGCAGCCGATAGACTACTTCAGTCTCTGGCAGAGGGAAGGAAGCAACGGTGGCAGGAGACCGTGGAAAGTCTCGACTTTACACACTCCAGCCGCCATGCTTGGCGTTTGATAAAGAAATTGGACCCAGATCGGAATTACGCGAAGGCTGCACCGGAGTGTGAGGCAGACACAATTGCCAAGAACATTAAGAGCCGTAGCAAACGGGTCCCTAATCAGGCTTTTGAGCGCGGTGTACGATTTTGGACTCGCTACCTGCGGAGGAGTCGGACTGGACGGCCTCGTTCAGTCCCCGAGAAGTGGATGCAGCCATTAGCGAAGTGAAGAACGGCAAAGCAGCAGGGATAGATGGTGTATATCCCGATATGGTGACGCATCTGGGCCCCAGGGCACGGGCCTGGCAAGCAGAGGCAATGTCCGACGTCCTTGCAAAAGGAAAGCTTCCACAAGTGTGGAAGCATGCGAAGATAGTTGCCATCCTGAAGCCAGGGAAACCGGCGAAGGAGGCAGACAGTTACAGACCCATATCGCTGCTGAGCTGTCTTTACAAATTGTTGGAGCGTGTTCTATTAAACCGATGGGGGCCGGTCCTAGACGCTGCCCTGCCACCCGAGCAGGCAGGCTTCAGGGAAGGGAGGTGCACCACGGAGCAGGTCATTGCCCTTACAGAGCATATTGAGCACGGGTTCGAGAGAAAACAGCAAACAGGTGCTGTCTTTATAGACCTATCAGCGGCGTACGATACGGTCTGTTGCGAAGGGTTGATGCTCAAACTTGCAAAAATCATAAGGTGCAAAAAGACCTTGAAGTTCTTCTCTTCGATCTTAGGGGAAAGGCAATTCCACGTCGCGCTGGGAGACGCCACGAGCAAAGTAAGGAAATTGAAGAATGGGGTTCCTCAGGGGTCGGTACTTGCGCCAATGTTGTTTAACGTTTACATTAGCGATATGCCGAACACTTCCTCCCTGAGGCTGGGATACGCGGACGACTGGGCACTCGTTACTCAGAGTAAAGTGTGGACCCGTCTCGAGAGCGTATTCAGCGAGGACGTCACCAGACTCAAATCCTACTTTGACAAGTGGTACCTGAAGATGAACACTTCAAAAACCGTGGCCACTGCATTTCACTTATGCAGTGGTTGGCACACACGCAAATTGAATGTCCTAGTCGGGGACCAGCCACTCCCATATGAGCCGCATCCAAAATATTTAGGGGTGACGTTGGATCGAAGCCTTACCTATCGGGTGCATCTCGAAGGGGTTGCCCGGAAGATAGAGAAGCGGAATAGTCTTCTGAGGAAGCTGGCGGGATCGACTTGGGGCGCTAGCCAAGCGCTCCTGAAAACGTCCGCCTTGGCACTATGCTATTCCACCGCGGAGTATTGCGCTCCAGTGTGGGGTAGAAGCAGAAACGTTGAGAATGTGGATGTAAAACTTCGCAAGTCGATGCACATAGTGTCAGGAACGCTAGCAACAACCCCTAGAGAATGGGGCCCGATAATGGCAGAGATCCTGCCCCCCCCCCCCCCTACCCCCCGATGTCCGGAGGGAGACGATTACGGGAAACTGGCTGAGTAAGATCAAAGAGAGAGGGAATGGGGATACCCCTCTCATGCGCATAATGGACGGTGCCCCCGTTTCGAGCCGAAATAAGTCCCGGCAACCCTTGTACGCAGAATCCCTGACTTACGGACAGAGCTGCACATACGAGATGGAAGTCGGTTTGGACGAATTCAATCCCTCGTGGGGGCGGGGACCTACACTCCTCTAAGCTTGGTGAGAAGTTGCCGGGCTTTGATACCAGTAAGAGGAGACAATGGGTAGCTGCGAATCGGCTTCGGTCGAGGAGCTGCCTAACGGCAAGTGCGTTACATCGGTGGGGTCTAACTTCCTGTCCAATATGTCCACGCTGTCGGCAAGAACCCGAGACGGCAGAGCATCTAGTCGAAAGGTGTGTTGTGACGATGCTACCCGGCGGGTTCGCGACGGTGCACGAATGCGGACCGGACTTTGCTGATTGGGTCGATCGTCATAACATAATAGGCTTTTAACGAAATCGGGTCGAACGAGACGCCGAACGCCGAACCCGAACGGATCTAGCCTTCTCACGTGACCGTGAACGAGATCTGGATAGTGAAGACTCTCAAGCGGTATGCAGCATCGGATCTAAGGTCACGTGATAGAGGATAGCTTGGGTTGCTGTTGACTTCAGCTGACAAGAAACGGGGAAGGAAAGAATGGAGACTACCTCAGCCCCCCCCCCCCTACCATGTGTTAGGGGAGGGGCAAGGTCTGTGTCATTCAATAGTATATAATTGTGCATGTGGCGCTCTACCCTAGATACGGAGAGAAAATTATAAATTGATTACGGGGGAAGGTGGGAAGAGGGGGGGGGGGGGGTTGACCCATAAACGACCGAGGTGTTGGGCTTCGGGTAGACCATAATACGAAATCAAAGAGAAAAGGCCGCTGGTACTTCGATGGTGGAAATGGTTCGGGGGTGGGGGGTTGTGACAATCAGCATGGGATGTATACACATTAATAATAAAGGCAATAGATGACCAGGGATGTGTAATGTGTGTGTATTGTTTGTATATGTTTGTGTGTGTGTGTGTGTGTATGTGTGTGTGCGCTTGTGTGTGAAAGGGATTACACAAAAACACCTTTCTCTGTAGCTTCCAAATGATTACGTATACGATAAATTTGAAAACCGCATTGTTTGAATCAGCTTGCAAAAAGGAGAACATTTATCTTTGTTTCACAAAAATAGGCTCTAAAATAACTTTTTTTTTTTTCTAGTAGATTGATTTTAAAATAAATATTGCTCAAATTTTCTTTTAATTTAATGATAATTTCTTTATTTCCCGGTCGATTTTCTTGATTTATATCTCATTTCTCAATTCTCAATGCGACAAGCACACTGATGTATCTCGTGTGATTCAAAAGCAATTACGTTGTTTTAAAAAAAATATATATATATACTGAGAGTCCTCCTCACTAATTAATTCCTGAGCGTTGAGATGGTGACCCAACTATTACATACAAGACCTTGCAGTCGAGTCGGCAGGGCTTTTGGGTTACACAACCACTATTTACCCATCGGTCAGCGGTACTCTCTGATGTATACAACACTCACCGCCTTTACGCAAAGCCGCCTGCCCATAAATCAAGAGATGATCTCCTAACTGTTCACAAGCGAACTGTCAAACGAGCAATCGATGATTGGATAAGAATCTCAAGATCTCATATAATAAGGTAAGTTTTGGAGAGGTGATATCCCCCAGTCTGTGTATCTCCCCACCCGTCATCGGACAGAACTTTCATTGCGTTATATCATATAAGCTCCGCCTCCTCTTTCTATTCCGGAGTGACGAGATTAGACGAGAGGACGCGAGAAAAAACTGATCACGTGTCCGTTCAGTCGTTCGTTCGGTGTCCGTTCGGTGAGCAACTATAACTCGGTAATAGTGTGAACCATAAGAGGCTGCTGCCGAATGGTAGGCTAGCCTCCAGTAAGCTGATGGGTTACGGTCGCGATGTCGATGCAAAAGTAAATGCTCAAACAGCGTGGACAAGGTATTCTCACTGATCATGAAGCTAGCGTTTTTTTAGGCACATTGTTGACAAAGACAGATTTTATCAAAAAGTTGTGCTCTCGCTAATACTCCATGGCGCGTTCACTTCTGCAGTTCTAGCTGCAATATCAATGAGAGAACAGAAGTAAACCTAAATAACAAAGCCATAGTCTCAAGACGGGAACAGGGGTTGAAATACAGGGTAGCACAAACTCAATATAGCTAGAAGTCGTTACAGAAACTTGGGAATAAAAGCACTGGCAAAAGAAAATCCCCAAAAATGCATATACATTCATCATTCACACAGTCACTCTTTCAATTAACCAAAAAATCTTGAGAACGAAAACCCTTCGGATAAATAGAGATCAAGTTTATTTTCCCGAGCATTCGAAGAAATCGTCGCCTGAAGCCTGAAATCGTAAACATGCTTGAGGAAACATCAAAAACATTTCAGAATTAAACAGTATAAAAATGAACAATATATGAATTACTCAATTAACTGATTAATAAATTTAAAATAAATAGATAAATAAATAAATAATAAATGAAGTTTGCTTTTATTTTATTTTAAAAAATTAATGATGGTGATGAGACCGATGATGAACAAATCAATTAATTAATTAAAATAATAATTATAATAATAATAATAATAATAATAATAATAATAATAATAATAATTATTATTATTATTATTATTATTATTATTATTTATTATTATTATTATTATTATATTATTATTATTATTTTCATTATCATTATTATTATTATTATTATTATTATTATTATTATTATTATTATTATTATTATTAATATATAATGATAAAATAATAATAATAATAATAATATAATAATAATAATAATAATAATAATAATAATAATAATAATAATAATAATAATAATAATAATAATAATGATGATGATAACGATGATGATGATGATTTTGATGATGATGATGATCTGTCCCTGCGGAAAGTTGCCATTTAAAACCCCAAAAGTTGCAAAAAGTTGCCATAAAAAAGGGCAAAAGTTGCCATAAAAAAGGGCAAAAGCTGCCATCAAAATTGCCAAAAGTTGCCAAATTTTGCGGAACATTATCTGACAAGGGGGGGGGGGGGGAGAAAAAATTGCGATTCGCAAACGCACAAACAAAGGCCAAAGTTTCAATTTAAACCATCTGTTTATTACCTCAGCAGCAGTAATATTAATAATGATAATGATAATAATACAGTATACTGGCGTTATACTGGCACGGTCAGTCATCACCAAAAAGTGTGCTAGTATCCGATCGTGCCGGAATCCGATAAAGGCCTTTAAGGCCCTTGGACCAAGAGATTCTTTGTATCTCCTGATTTCTGTAGCAAGCACCTCTTTCATTCCAGGCAGAGATGAAAGATCAGTGTCATCAAACATAATAAGTCTGCTAGGATAAAAAAAAGGCAACTGTTTAATTATTAATAAATTGAATCCCTGGTTGGCCTTCTGTGGACATATACTTGTCCAACTTTTGACTGGCACCAGAAAAGGCCTGGCAGAACTTGTCCTGCATCTCCAGTTTTTCACGCTGGTCCATGCCTTCAGGGAAAAACCGCTCTGCCTCAGGCAATGACATGCCACACGCACCCAATTTAACTTTCAAGTCCTCCAGTCTTGACCATGCCTACAAATACACACACATAGAGTTATCGAACTCGAAGCCCAGTCAGTCTACAAGGGTTGTGCGGTCAAAAAAAGCTCAGTATCCAGTTAGTTAAGGGAAAAGTCCACCAAAAAAAAAATATTCAGGAAAATCGCAAAAATCGCGGACAGTTGCGGGGAACAGCTAAAATCGCGGCCGCGAATTGCCATTATGATGATGATGATGATGATGATGATGATGATGATGATGATGACATTAATAATGATTATAATAATAATTATTATTATTAAATAAATAAATAAATGAAGTTTGTTTTTATTTTATTTTTAAAAATTAATGATGGTGATGAGACTGGTGATGAAAAATTATTTAATTAATTAATTAATTAGTTAAATAATAATAATAATAATAATAATAATAATAATAATAATAATAATAATAATAATAATAATAATAATAATAATAATAATTAATAATAAAATAATAATAATAATAATAATAATAATAATAATATAATAATAATAATAATAATGATGTTGATGATGATGATAGTGATGACGACGATGATGATGATGATATTAATAATAATAATAATCATGTAATAATAATAATAATAATAATAATAATAATAATAATAATAATAATAATAATGATAATAATAATAATAATAATAATAATAATAATAATAATAATAATGATAATAATAACAATTATGAGAGTACCTCGGTGTCACCTTAGACCGCACACTGTCTTTCTCTCAGCACATAAAGAAATCGAAAGCAAGGGTGGCCACAAGAAACAACCTCCTAAGAAAACTGACAAACGCTACATGGGGAGCAGATCCAAAACCAGTCAGGACAACCGCACTAGTCCTCTGCTTTTCAACAGCCGAATACGCCTCACCAGTCTGGGTAAGATCCTGCCATGCCAAAAAGATTGACCCTGAGCTACATAACACCTGCCAGATCTTTACTGGTAATTTGAAACCGAATGCATTTCCAGTCCTCCATCAGCTGGCTGGCATTGTATCTCCCCACAATCGAAAAGCCACTACTTCCAAAGCTCAGAAATATAAACAGGAAATGGACCCAAGGCACCCCCGCCATGACCACAACCCAACGACAAGTAGACTGAAGTCGAGAAAGAGCTTCATGACGAAAGGAAGTATCAACCCTGACCATGCAGCTGTATACAGTCTTTCCTCGTGGCGGGAGTGGGACAATATGTAAATGAAGCTCTTGGCGATCATAGAGAAGAACTGTCCTGTGGAACTGAGCTCCCCGGGAATGAATGGGTAATACTGAACAGAGCACGGGCAAAACTTGGGAGAGCAACTAGAAGCCTGAAAAAGTGGGGGCTAGCTGAAACAAGCCTGTGTACATGTTGATGCCCAGAGCAGACGATGGAGCACATCCTTAGAGAATGACAGGACGGGCCTAGCTGCACTGATCATGATCTAAGAGTCTGCTCCCCTGATGCTGCGGAGTGGGTTCAGTGTTGGAGCGACAAGCTATGACTACTACTACTACTACTACTACTACTACTACTACTACTACTACTACTACTACTACTACTACTACTACTACTACTACTACTACTACTACTACTACTACTACTACTACTACTACTACTACTACTACTACTACTACTTCTTCTTCTTCTTCTTCTTCTTCTTCTTCTTCTTCTTCTTCCTCTTCTTCTACTACTACTACTACTACTACTACTACTACTACTACTACTACTACTGTTTTTAGAGAGAGAGAGAGAGAGAGAGAGAGAGAGAGAGAGAGAGAGATGGAGGGGAGAGGGAGGGAGAGGGGTAGAGAGTGAGGGAGAGAGAAAGAGAGAAATGGATAGAGAGAAAGAGAGGGAGAGTGAGTTACTACTACTACTACTACTGTTTTTAGAGAGAGAGAGAGAGAGAGAGAGAGAGAGAGAGAGAGAGAGAGAGAGAGAGAAAGATGGAGGGGAGAGGGAGGGAGAGGGGGAGAGAGTGAGGGAGAGAGAAAGAGAGAGATGGATAGAGAGAAAGAGAGAGAGTTTGTAAAATTTAAATAAAGAAAAACAACAACAACAAAGTAAAATTACAACCTGTATAGAATGGTGACAAGATTGTATAACAACTGGCCATCATAAATTGATTTTACAAATGTAGCTTAAACTTTAATCCTAGGCTATTGATTATTAAATAACAACAAATTGTGTTGGGAAGTCAACGTCATTTCTCAATATGCTTGACCTTAGTTCAGTCTTCGACACCATCGACCCTGAAATTCTACTCCACAGGATGAAAACACGCTTTTGTCTATCGGGAACTGTACTAGAGTGGTTCGAGTCTTATCTAAAAGGGCGTAAACAATGTGTAAAAATAAGTGACTACACCTCAGAGGAAAAAGAACTGCCATATGGTGTGTCACAGGGTTCGGTCTTTGAGCCCTTTCTTTTCAGTCTATACATGGAGCCATTATCCTATATTATTGCTTCCCGTAGTTTTCTGTACCACTTCTATGTAGTTGACTCGAAGATTTATAACTCTTTTTCTGATATTATTGACACAATTCGGCGTTTAAAATAATGTATGATTGACCTCAAGAACTGGATGTTTAAGAACAAACTCCTACAAACCGAATCTAAAACTGAAAGTATTTTTATTGGCAAAAACACCCAAACAAAGCAATTAGAAATTAGAAGTATTATTATAAATAAAAGTGAAGTGCGTTTATCTGAGCAGGTTAGGAATCTGGGGGTTATCTTCGATGAAAATCTATCCATGTCATTCCATGTAAATAATGTCTGCAAGTCTTTGAGTTTTGAAATCAAAAGAATCTTCATTGACAGAAAGTTTTGAACTGAAAATGTCACCAAACAATTAATGGTTTATTTGGTATTATCAAAACTTCATTATTGCAACTCCCTTTTGTCAGGTCTCCCATAGGATTTATCAACGGGTCCAAAATTCAGCAGCCCGCATAATTTATTTTTTTTAAAAAGAAAATAAAATAAAATTCGACCATATCATCCCACTTTTGGAATTTGCACAGGCTTCCTACCCGCTATAGAATAGATTACAAAATTGCTTTATTAGTCTTCAAATGTATTAACAATTTAGCCCCTTTTTATCTCTCTAAATTAATAAACCAGAAGCCTCGAACCAGAAGCCTTCGACAATACTGTATTATCTGTACTAGAAAGCAAGTTATAATCGTTTGGTGATTGATCTTTCCAATATTATGGCCCTAAACACTGGAATACCCTACCGCAGCCCATTAGAGCAATCGAGAATATCTCCAAATTTAAATCTGTTTTAAAAACCCACTTTTTCACAGTTTATTTTATGCCATGCCAACTGTAATTTTTGTTCTAGTATTGCTTTAGCAATGTGTATTTTGTTTCCATGGTTAATGTTCATGGAAAGCTCCCGCTCAACAAATGTCATTTGTTGTTGTTGTTGTTGTTATTATTATTATTATTATTATTATTATTATTATTATTATTATTATTATTATTATTATTATTATTATTATTATTATTATTATTATTATTATTATTATTATTATTATTCAAAGCTTTGGGAAAGCTATTTTCAAATCAAATCTAAAACAAAACAGGTTATTTCTAAGCCGGTTTTTATGAGACAAAGACACATTTTCTCTTCTTTTTTTTTTCAAGCTGATTCCAACAATGTGGTTTACAAATTTATCACAATTAGATTATTGGTTATTATTCTTTTTTTTTTTTTAATATGCTGAATTGACTGCTCAAGAAATGATATACGTAATCTCTCGGCTACCGAGATAGATGTTACATTTTTGCGTATCCCTTTCACATACATTCACATACACACATACACACGGTAACAAACAAACACGACAACTGCACGATCAAACTCACAATCACATACACACACGGAACACACTCTATGCCATTCTGGTCGAATTTCTGATCTTTGACAAGTTGCCAAAATGACTAGTTTTAGCGGACGCGAATGAAAACAACGAGTGAGGTGTGAGATTTAACTTCAGGTTTAAATTTTAAAGGTCTAGTTCAATTTACACAGTAATAAATTAATGCAGTTCTCATTCTTAGAGAATTAAAATATTATATTGATTTTACTATAAAGACATTTGAAATGTAATTTGTGTTTATTTTGGCGACGATAGGAACCCCTTTTAATCGTCTTTTCCCACTGTGCAGAACGATAGGATGCTAGACGGCGATAACCTTGTGGTAGGAGGTATAATAAACAGGAGAGGGTACAGCTCATTGGAGTCCTAGCATCGTGAACTTAGTAAAGGTCACTATGAGTCCTATGCATTGTCAAAAATTTTAATCTCACTCTTCTCATCTGATACCATTGACAAAAATGTTGGCATGTATTAAATAAATCTCAATGAGAAATGAGAACTGATATGGTTGATGAGGGATTTAATATGATTCAAGACACACTGGCCTCTGTTCGTTTAGATCTGATTGCACGGAGATGTCATCGAAGCAATAAAGTATAAATAAAGAGATTAAATGAATTTCCCTTTATTCCTCCCAAAACGGAAGTTTAAATACTTGTGTCGGTCCTGCTCATTGCCGTCCGGAGCCGTTCATTTATAATAAAAGCGTATCCAGAGGACAAAAACATTATAAATCTGATCATGTTTTGACTTTTACACATTCTGATCACAAGACATATGAAAATTTCTAGCCGGATGAAGAATAAAAAATACCGATTTTCTTTGTTTAGAACCACGATGTCCGCCGTTGTTGGGCGACGTGACATAAGACTATCGAGTCCAATTGCCGTCCTGCGCAGAACGAGGAGCTTTCGGAAGGTGGACGAATTCTGGAAAGTTTCGTACAGGGCTCCGGATGGCTTGAGAATGCTTTAGATGACGACTTCCCTGGGCCGCCGGACGACTCCGGACGGAAATTAGTAGGACCCCTTAGTGTCCATTTCAAGGCAGTGCAGCGCCACAAAGTGAACTAGACCAAATTTATTTGCTCAAGGCCTCACATCGCAGTCGAAATTGGTACTTTTTGCGTACGACTACACCTCTGAGCCACGTTATGTTCAAGTTTCAAATCACGGCACCAAATGAACTACAACAACAACAACTCCTCCTCCTCCTCCTCCTCCTCCTCCTCCTCCTCCTACTACTACTACTACTACTACTACTACTACTACTACTACTACTACTACTAGAAGTGCTACTACTACTACCACTACTACTACTACTACTACTACTACTACTACTACTACTACTACTACTACTACTATAATATAATATTTAATTAGATTTAATATTTTTCACTGTATATTATCCCCAAAAATTGAGATATTAGACCTGAATATACATATAAGCACATATCGGTAATGGACATTTGCAAATATTACACCGTGTAACGCCAGCTAGTTAAAAAAAACAACTGTATTTTAAAAAGTATACACATGTTTATGTTGTTTTTATGTTTATTTATTCATGTAGCTATTTATTCATCTTTTATTTATTTGCCACGTGACGTCTTCAGCAAAAAGATATTATAATTTGGCTCCTCAATAACGTTTCGAACATTTTATAGAAGTCGTATTCGTTTTGTAAGTTAGATTGGAGCTCACAGGACGAATTTAATCAATATAGTAACCTATCGATTCATCTGATAGATTTGGATAAATATTGACAGATTAAAATTTTGTTCAGCTGTACTTGGATTTGGCACCAAATATGTCCCCAAAGAGCAAGACAAAAAATCTCTCCGTGCCCTCATCCACTCTCGATGAATTATCGGTCTTTTCGATAACCTACGAGAACTGGGCCAACACCAACGGACAAGGCTATGAATTACGACGGCACCAACGGTACTGAAATGGACACTTCTGATTCAAGAAAAAGACCTTTAGATGGAGAAACAGATAACGGGGTCACCAAAAGATCTAACCAAGGTGGAGGTTAGAATTCGTGTCCGATATTTTTTCTGTTATATTAGCGAAGAATTTGCACCTTGTCTGGTTGATGAATGACCAACATGGCGGTCATGTGCAGCCGGTATCCGCGATGGTTCGATAATTGCAATTTAATATTTGAGTAAATAAAAGCATTAAAAAATAATATTATACCATGCCGTTTAAATCATTTTTTATCTAATATTTATAAATAAGTAAACGTAATTTTTTTGAGGGGATGATAGAGGGTTTTATACAGAAATTCCACTTTTGATAAGGGAGGAATATTCGTGTTCGTAAGGATAAAATGGGCATGCGTGCGCAAGTCTGCTTTTAAAATTAATCTTTGTTTTAAGTCTTTGCATGTGGTTATTAAAATATTTTCCCAATTATTATACGTTTTCGGTATATGTGTGCAGTAATATGTTTGACAAAATGATTTATACGTCACTTCGATCAATCGGATGCATCCATGATACCGTAACAGACGGAAGTTCCTGTTGCGGTCACCTCAGCTGAGCCGCGAAGGGCATGCATACTAAGCGAAAAAATTATGACGTTGACCGACCTCAGATGATGCCGTATTGCCTTTAAAACGTGCAAAATTATTAAAATTAGTCAAAATGTGTATGAAGCTATGCATGTTTTAATGTTTTATAGCTATTTTTAAAGGACTAACCCAGTTCTAGGCTAGTGAGAAAGTTGGTGACATCAACAACGTCTGGACTCGTTTTAGTGAACACCCACATTTTTTCAAGCAGTTAGAAAAGGACAGTTATTTGCTGCCTACGTGTCATATTAATAAATTCCTGATGTTTTAGTTATTCTTTTGAAGTGAAGGACCACCAGTTCTGTTGGTTTGTGGAACCATTTATTCTTGGGACTGGTGCAAGTAGGCAGAGGAACCATCAATTATTTCTTCTGCCAGCTCACACCTGGAAGTGGAAGTTGAAGGAACCAGAGTGACTGCAGAATGAGTGAACTTGATTCCAGAGTCTTTCAAGGTGATGATGCAATTTAATATTTTTTTCACCTCACATCCACGACTACGCCCACTAGTCATTCATCATTGCATCAACATTGATCATCGAACTCCGTAATCATCTCTGCAATTGCCAGTGGTTTTCTTTCATCATCATTTCCACCAGAGAACATCATGCATCATCGTCTCTTTTCTGTGTAACCACTGAAATATCCCTGCCTCTGTATTTGTAAAATAGAAGGCATTTTTACTGAGAATACAGTACTTAACAATTGAATAGATTATGGAATTTGAAACAGGTGCACAGAACTTTCCACCATGCAATATTTCTCTCAGGATTAGAAGAATCAATCTTCAACTTCAAAATAGAATTAAGTGGATAGTCAATTGTAAAAATAAATAAATATATATATATTTATTTTTCTCTCTGGGTCTCCACTAGGACTAATCATCTAAACCATAGTCAGTAAACCCCTACTTTTCTCCAAACATAAGTATAGAACACATACATACTTTAGTTCCATCCCTTAGCCTACTCAAATACATTTTGTTATATTTTCTTTGCTGTCTTTATTGGTTTAACCAATTGGGTTTTATATCTCATTTGACTTTGACCTCAAAATTTTAGTTTGTAATAAATCTTTCCCAAATATTTTTGTCTCCTTGCTAAAGAAAGGGATTGGTTTTATCACAAGTTCATCTTAAGGTTACTGATTATCAAAATACTTCTGCAGGTGTTGATTGTCAATATGATTTTATATAGAATAGTGAGGGAGCTCAACTGCTTTTTAGGAATGTTAATAGTGAATAGTGTTACTCATTGGTGGTGTTAGTATATGAATTTGATTTCAGGCAATCTTGTTAGCTTGGATAGTCTTGTCATACAGAAAAGACATTACCATTGCTTCATCACATTTTGATCATATATTTAGTGGCCCATTGCTACATCCGAATTCATGCACATTGCCAAATACCACGCCATTGTACTTCCTTTCACTGATCACGCATTGTGCAATTACTTCGTCATTAGTGGACTCGGCAAAGGAATGCTTCAAGTGCTATTAGGGCTTAGTTCTCTTATTGAATGCATTTTTGATTTGCAGAGTCCATTCATTATCATGATCATTTCATTGCCTTGTCAGCTCAATGAGCTGTCCATTGCTATTTCATATTGGCCAACTGTCCTGATAAAATTAAGAATGTTCTGATTTGGCATTCTAAATTCTAGAGAATAAAAAAATATATATTGGTTTGTTTCTATGTATGGAAGTGACCCTTACATGTCCTAGAATTATGCTTTTTTGACTAGCAAATTAAAACGAGGAACAGAAAAAGCTCTAAATCTAATGTTTTATATAATAGTCCAAACATGCTGCTGTTTTGGGTCATGATGGTATTGTGCGTTAGGGTGTCCTGTTTTAACCAATTGAAAAGTTGGCTGCTCTGTTATGTTTTGAAAAAATCGTGTTTAAACAAGAATTAACTTTACACCATTTTGTAATTTACAACCAACATGCCTTTTACTTTTAAGTAAGATATTGGAATATTTCTGTCTCATGACTCAAATGTGTTTTGACCAATATTTAGAAAAGGCGCTGTCTAGATGAACTCATCAGGATTTTGACTTCAATTCACCCCTGAATATAATTGGAATAATTTTTATTTTCTCTACAGTTGCTTTCCTTAACACCCCTAGGTTTGCCCAAGGTTATATTCATTCATGCAATTTGACTTCTTTCTTTTTAATTTCAGAGACATTGATTAGTTCTGTACCTGATAATGTGACAAACGGTAAGGAGCATGCGTAATCCTTTTTCTTCTAATTTTTTTTTTCAGTTGGAAGTTGAAATATCAATACTGTTTAAAACTAGGTAACACAAACTAAGAAAAGGAGAAAGATGCAATTTCACCAATCTTGTTTTATAAGGTTTTTTCCACTGTATTGATTTGCAAGAATGTATTTCTATGTTTCAGTTCTTCATTACGGTAGCAATCCTGGGACGTGGCAGACAGAACCAATGCAGGGTCAAATGGGTACTGGGGAAGGGGATGCATCAGCAGATGGAGCAAGTAAGCATTGATTGTAAAAGCAATTTCAGAATTCTTTGTAAAATTGCTTTTTTGTTCTTTTATTTTGTCATAAATTACACAGTCTTCACTGATGATAATCTTCCACAGAATTCCGGGATTTTGGGACCATACCATTCGTCTTTTTACATAAACTGAAGCTAAAATTTTACCACATCATTGTCATTGATATATAAATTATATTTTGGACATATATTAGCTGTATGACAATAACCTTTAATTCCTCTCAGGTTTGGGGGCATGAGCGTACGTATTTGGGGCGAGGGGGTTTGGTAATCTATTTTAGAGCTTTTAGAATTTAAGGTATAGAAAAAACTTGACTCGACTAAAAATTCAGTCTTAAAAAAAATTATTAAAATTTTTGTTCTGCTTTTTCGATTTTTTTTTTACATTTCTTGTGTAAATGCATATTTAAGTGGTACAGCTATTAAGCTGGGAATGTTTTTTTTTTTTGTGTTTTTTTTTTTTTCAGATGATAACATTTTTAGCTTTGTACTTGTGCATTATTCGTGGGTTGAGTATTCAATGGTTGAACAATTTTGAAGTCAGCAACTATCACTTCACTTGAAACTGTCTTTTGTGATTCTGTTACAACTACCATCATCACCACCAGTACTACTACTACTTCTACTACTAGTAACATTACTACCACCATTACCACATCATCATCATTGCCACCACAGCATTATCACCTTCACTACCACCTCTTAGTACGATTGCCACCACCTTTCACTACAGTCACCACCACTACTTCTGATATCACATCCACCACTGCTACATCACTACTTCTTCATCAACATACTATTAATATAATTTTGTTATTTTTATTCAACTCTTGTGATATTATTTAGCTTGGAGGTTTTTCTTCTGATTTGAAAAAGAAGATTGAGGTGGTTGCTAACAATTAAAGTTGTTATTGCTCCACATAGATTGAAGTTCATAAGCGAAATGTCCTGCATCAGCTTTGAAATTCCTCCCCAGTGGTAATTGACATTTCGGTGAAACAAATTTTAAGTTGGCATCTCGGCTAATATTGCACTTTAACTTGAGGTATTTTAACTTTTCTTCAGGAGATAATATACACTTGAAGATACTAGTTCCAAGTGTGGCTGCTGGTGCAATCATGGGGAAAGGAGGGGAAACCATTGCACAGATCCAAAAGGAAGCTGGTGCCAGAGTGAAAATGTCTAAAGCTAATGATTTCTATCCAGGTAAATAAAAGCATAAGACAATTAATGTGGATTTTTTATAACATAAATGTATGCAGATTATGACAGTCTGGAACTGAAAATCATCACTATCAAAACAAATTGTGTATTCAGTACACATTGATTTCGCCATTTTTTCTCAATTGTGGATTGAGTAAAATTTAAAATTATTTTATTTCTCTATTTTTTCTTCTTGTGAAGGAAGTGTCCACTTCACCTTTAGCTGTTATGTAACATTTCTGTAATGATAATAGTGACCCAGTTATGTCCTTAGATGCTTTTTATGAGTTATATAAGGAAAGCAATTTTTTGGGATGCTCAGGGTTTTTTTTCTTATTAGAATGCTCTGGTTAATATTTTTAGAAATAGACTTGTTATGTATAGAGCTGAGGAGTCGTTTTATCATTTATCACTTCTACCAGATAGAAAGTGAACATGTAAATTTTAAAATATGAAATTGCTCCCTAATCCTTAATTCTGCCCAATTATACTTTAAATTTTAACAGGAACTACAGAACGGATATGTTTGATCATGGGATCACCTGATTCAGTGAGGAGGGTTAATAATTTTATAATGGAAAAAATTCGCGACAAACCAGATTCCACCCCAGGAACTCCCACAAAACCTGATGATGCCAAAAATAATTTTGAGAGGCATCGGCAGGTAATAGAGGTATTTCAGGTTCCATTTTCATCCTCATTTCATTCTCACCTAGGATATCTTTGGTTTGTGTACATCAGTTGCTGTCACCACATAAGATTTTTTAATTTACATTTTTATATTTTTTAATTAATTTTTTTAATGGGACATTATTTGATGTTGAAAATTATATCATGTTTTATGTAAAGTGGTGTATTCCTCTTATGGAAACTTGAAATCGGATGTTATTTTCTATTTTTAACTAACATGTTACACATACACAAACCAAAGATATAGATCTTAGATCACCTGTCCTATCTAGATTCCAACTACAGTGCCCTCATAATTAAAAAAAAAAAAATCAATAATTAAAATGATGATTAATTGACCAATATTTCTTTATGGCACTTCTTTTCTAGCTGTCTAAAAAATAGGGAATATAGGTCTCCCTTTAGCATATAGGGAGATTCTAATCTGAAAGTGTTTTGTTTACCATTCATGGCTTATCTTTTCATTTTGGTTTAAGTCAGAAACTATGATCAAAATCCCTGCAATGGAATAAAAATTTTAAAAACTGAATTCGACGATAGACAATATTGATGATTACATAAACACACACCTGCCGATATTACAGATTTTCATTTTACATTATTCATTGATTTTAATCCAATTCTTAAGATCTGTACTATTTCAATGGGCTGGGCATAGCCAATTTGTTAAGTTCTTTGTGACGGGGCTATTAATGATTTTGCTATTCATAATTATATCTTGTGGAATATGAAGATATCCGAGTCAGTATAAATACAAGTCAATGCAATGCCTCTTGTAAGATAGTCAATGCCGCAAGACAATTATTTGATTAAAGTTATGTACTCTTCAGTCATTATCGGGGTGTTATAGATTCTGTAGAGAGTAGCAGGTTGTTACTCAAATTGGTCTATTACTAAGTGGCTTATTGGACGGCAAACTCTGTCTTAATGATCCATATGAAGTTGCCATTGGCTTTTCTCAGGCTGTGTACTGTCCATTCCATTTCCAATTTTTCTGTTCAGAATTCTTTTTGAATTGTGCCATATCAAAAAGTTTGTCCAGTTAGAAGTAATTACTGCCTTTATTGTATCACATATTATAATGCGAATCTTATTTTGAATTTTAAATGTACCATATTGGGACTAAGTATAGATTGCTTGTGTTTCAGCTGAAATTCAAAATATAATGTAAGAGTAGTAGGTGTCCAGATTGTTTTTTGTTTTATTTCAGCATGCATCATTTAGTTATTTGAGAATCCCAGTTGCTCAGTTATAACACGACTCACAAGCAGAAGAGACAGATTTTGGCTCCCAGCTCCGTCTAGTTTTTTTTCGGACCCTTTTGTCCACCCTACATTGATTGAACAGCTTGTCTGTTGTTTACCTATATCTGTCCACTTAATACTACAGAAGTTGTGAATAGTGGCTCCTGTGCCTTATGAATCTAAAGGACAACATTTTATCATTTATTAATCCCAGCAAAATTACCAAATATCAGTTTTTGTCTCTGCTCAGCTCATTTTCTGGAAATTTACTGCTGTTCTCGCATAAATGAAATCATTAATACATCCTGTAAATCACTATTTCAGGACTTTATGTCAAAAAATGGCAGGTAGAATAGGTTATGAAATAATTGTCATTAAAGAGGGAATTTGATGACAATTGGAAATAGAGTTCGTTAGTACATACTTTTAATGCACAAAACGTGTTCAATAGTATTTTTAAAATGTTTTGTATCGTCCATATCTCTTTTTCTGTGCAAGTTTGCAATATCTTTTTATTGGAATAGTTTTCTTTTAATTTTTTGTCCTGATAATTTTTCATCTTAAATTTGTTGTTGAAATGTTAGCAAATCGTCTTGAAGTTTTGAAGAATAACGGTGTCAAAAATTAAGATAAGGAAAAAAATAAATTTTTCAAACTTTTTATTTTTATTTTATCATTTGTAATTTTGGCAGGTGTGTAAATTGTAAAAGAAATTATTTATTTCACTTTCGTTTTATTTTTTTCTAAAAATAAAAAGGATAAAAATTCAGAGATCTGGGCAAGTTGTCTTTTTAAAAAGCTTTCTAGAGGAAGCAATTTTAATTTGGGAAATAAATCTTGTTATTGAAGATTTGGGAGCGGGAGTTTGGGTAGTTTTAGCTATTGGGTTGTTAGATAACGTAGGTGCGTGTAATGTGATGTGAATTCTCAGGAAGTCAATCACTCATTTTTTCATCCACCATAATCATCTCATCAGTCATTGAAATTCTTGAAAGTCATATTCCAACTATTTTATCAACATCTCATGGAACCATCATTCACTTCACCGGATATCAAATGGATTAGTTTTATATTTTTATATAAATTGTTCCAACAAAAGTAAATTGTGCATGCTTTTTCTTAAAAGCTTAAGTAAACTGACATTTTGACAAATATGACGGGCTTTGTCCTGAATTTAAAAAAAAATCCATGTGATTAGTATTCTGAACAAAATATTTAAAAAAATGAATTGGTTGAAAGCATATGCCTAAATTGTCATTAATCTCATTCGCGTAAAAGTGTGATATTTAATAATCTGAGCTCTGTATGTTGAGATAATGAAAGCCATGAATGTTTAGAATAAAGCAATTTTGTTTTTAGGTTTTCAAATTTTTCAATAATTATTTTGCAGGTCAAAGTACTTATTCCAAACAGCACTGCAGGAATGATTATTGGGAAAGGGGGCAATTATATCAAGCAAATAAAGGAAGACAGTGGAGCTTACGTCCAGATTTCGCAAAAATCCAAAGAGACCAACCTTCCTGAAAGATGTGTAACTGTTGCGGGTAAGGCTGCATGATCTAAAACAATTTGAAACATCTCATGTCTTCTTAGGGGGCTGAATAGGTATTTTATTTTCTCCTAGATATTTCAGTTTTCTCTGTATGGTTTTGAAAACAAAATGATTCAAACCTTCAAATCAATTTGTCTTTACTAATTGTCAATTTTGACTGACTGAATACCATATTTGTAAAAATTCATTCTTCAGTGGTATAAAACTCCAAATAAAGCTGTGTTACTGTGATAAGTAAACAATGGAGACATGCTTAGATGTAATGAATATCACAAGATTTATAATGAGAACACTCAACCAACATTAAGGGTAAACATAGCATGTTTTATATAAATCACCAATGACTTGGGCTCATTCTCCCAGTATTGTTTACAAAATATAGCATTGGGCTTAAAATTACAAAATAATCACAAAGAAATGAAATTTGCTCCAAAGGTGGACAAAGCATACCACACCATCTTGGGAAATTCCAGACCTCAGGCACTTCTCAGTTTTTGACTGTTGATCATTAAAGAAAGTGATGTGAGGCTGAGAGGGAAACAGTCAAATGTATAGTTTTGGGAGATGATACTTTTTTCCTTGTAAATCGTCTCTCTGTTATGCACTGTATTATGATTTGTTTGCATATTGATATGATTTTTAAACACTTGAGTGTGTTCCTCTTAGTGGGGACCTGTGCTTGTGTCTGGATGAGACTGTTAGGTGATTTCAAACTAAGTACTTTGATAGTGTGCTCTTGGATTCTACATCTGTTTCCTATTTGAACCAATTTCCCATCGTCTTCCTTTTTACTGGTGCTAAATGTGTTGCAAGCGTCGTAAAACCCTTAAAAAACAAAAAAAGTTTTATATGCATCAAGTGATGAACAAAAGAAGTAAGGTAATCACAATGACAGATCAATAGCTCGTCCATGTAGCATTCCTTGTGCAATACACATTCCTTTCTCCATAATAATCAAAGCAACAAGAAAATAAGTTTATTGGCTCTCCGTTTCATGGGCTAGGGTTGGCAGCACTGCATTGACTTAAAACATTGTTGTCGTATGTTCCATGAAAATATTTGTCAATTTTGCTGACTGCCACTTACAGGTCGCATATAGTTTGTTTAATCACCCTCCCTTTTTTTCTCTCTCCTTATTTCAGGTGATATTGAAGCCAATGGAAAAGCAATGGACCTCATCTTGCAGAAAATTATAGAGGATCCTCAGAGTAGCAGTTGTCCCAACATTAGCTATGCTGATTATACTGGACCTGTAGCATCTGCCAACCCCACTGGATCACCTTTTGCCAATTCACCATACCAAGGTCGTGGCACTGAAGTGATGAATAATACTGCAGCCTATCAGAATCAGGGCTTCAACTTTGGCACTAATGGCAACAACTCTTACAATGGAATGGGTTCTTTGGCTGGTCTGAATATGAGCCTGAATGCAGCAGCAATGGGATTAGGAGGACCTATGGCTGCTCAGGCCATGGAGAACTTAAAAATGACACTTAGAAGCGCTGGTTATACAGAGCAGGCTACAGAAGAAATAAGCACGGCAATGAATACCTTGGCTAATTATGGTGTTTTGGGAATGGGAGTTGGTGGTGTCAATCAAATGGGAGCGACGAATATGACAGCCTCTAGTCTTACTAGTATGCAAATGGCTGGAACTACTCAGGGAGCTGCAGCTAACACTTCCTATGGCACTGCTACATCACAGACTTCAAACATGTTTGGGCCTGTTGGAAGTACATCTACAGCACCTCAACAGTCAACCAGTTTATTTGGTTCCTCTTCCCCAAGCATGGCCACAGGCACAGATAGGTATGGCTCGAGCCCAATGTTAAATGATTCATTTGCCCAAACTCCGGGCTATGCTGCATCTGCAAGTGCAGTCACTTACCCAACTCAGGACCGATCTCCTGGTGCTGTTACAGTGAATGTAAATCAAAATTCATTTGGATTAGGCACAGGGATGTACAGTCCAACAGATGACAAAGGCGCATCAAAGCAAGAAATGGAAGTACCCGAGAATATTGTAGGGGCTATCTTAGGTCCTGGAGGCAAAGGTATTGTTGAGATCCAGCAATATACAGGCACAAATATTCAGATCTCAAAGAAAGGTGTTTATGCTCCAGGTACCCATAATCGTATTGTAAGCATTTCAGGCTCCATGACCAGCATAACACGTGCTCAGTATATGATACAACAGCGTATCCAACAAGAAGAATATAAACGTGCAAAGCAAGCTACAGCTCGTTAATTACCTTGATATCCTGAGCTTGAGTCCCAGCACATTTTTCCTTTGAAAACAATTTTCCCTCAAAAAATTTTGTTTTCTCTCTCTTCCTATTTGGATTTTTTTTTTTTCCGTAAAGCCATATTTATTTGGTTATTTTCTCTGTTGTTTCATTCTTTTGTTGAAGTAAAAGTAGTACTTCAAGCTGGCTCTGTCAAGGTTTACTTCAATACCACGTTTCAAGCTGAACATTTAATTTATTTTATTGTTTGTTTTTTTTTTCAACTCTACATATGGATTATTGGTATCATTATCTGTCCTGTAATGTTTTAATCTTCACAACTCACCAAGTACATTTCACCCTTCATCGTTTCCATCTTAATCGGTTATTAATCACATCAGTTAACGCGTTGGTTTTATACATGATACTGGTCTGGTAACTGAAGGGCTGTGAATATATATATATATATATATAAATATATTATTTTGTTTTTAGTCATATAGCCACTATCTTAGGGTGATGAATCATAATTTTCATACGATTCTAGCACTGAAAGTGGTGGCAGGCCAGTAGTTCAGCCTTCGCTACACATTTGACAACATGCATTGTGCACTCCTCATCCTCATCCCATCTTCATTATCACCTCTTTCGTATTTTATTGTAAACAAATGTAGAGTTCTGTGAGGGCTTGACAACAAACTCTCCAGACCAAAAGCTACACCATATTGTTTTTTGCAAGCTTTTAAAAATTGTGGAAGGTTTAGCCTTAAAAAAAACTTCCATTGTTTTAACTGCAATTATAAGATAAATTTGTGATAATACATCATCCATTAATTTTATCATGGAAAGCATTGTGACAACATAATTTAGTTTTAATTTACCTCTACTATGCATACATTACACTATTTGTCAGGCCATTTGAAGATATTTTATTACATTTAGTAACTATAAAATAATCAACTTCCATTTTCTTTTCATCAAGAAAGCCTTCATTTATCATTTGAATTCCTCATGTGAAATGGTCTTTTACTCATTCTTCAAAATTTTCATGAAATGTTTTGTCTGCAATATTTATATTTACAGATATATAGACTCATATGTGTTTCTAGAGAATGCACGAGCAATTCTAAGCAGAATTTATAATGTGATATAAAACACATCGTCATTTTATTTATTAGCATCAGTCATCCTCATCATCAACAGAATTTGTTTTAAAATGTACATACTTTTCTCTTATTTAAATTCTTTTCTTGGATTTCATTACAGTATTTATAATTTATTTATCAATTATTTTTTTCCATTTTAAAATGTTTTTAACACGAAGGAAATTTTATTGTGCATTTGTGCTAAAAAAATTTGATCTTTTTTTTTTCACAAAGAAGAGGAGGAGGGGGTGGGATTGGGAGAGGGGTAGTTTGTCACGGTGCTTTCCATGATTCCCTTTAGTTATCGCCTCATGCACATAACTTATATATAAATATATTATATATATATATCAACATGAAAAAGTCTTTCCTTTGAGAGGATGTTCAGTTATACTGATTGCTGTTGTCACACATAAAGGTCTGTATTTATTAATGCATAACCTTTTCATGTATGTAAAGCTGCTACTATTAGTTAATATTGTTATTGATTATCTAATTGTTTTGTTTTTCTTCACAAGAGGAGATTCTGTGTTGTTTAACATCACATAGGGTAGCAAACTTATTTTGTTGTTTCATCCTCTTAAGTTCTTTTAATAAAAAAGGGAAACATAGGGGTAAAAGAGCGATCGTCTATCATTGTACTTTTTGTCTTTGATGTTTGAAAAAGGTAGAGGTTGGGTGCAAATAAGCTTGATCCAAATCCTTCACCTTGTGGCTTTGTGGTTAAATTTAATCGTTATTGATGTTGTCCAACATTGTTTTCAATCAGGTGTTATTTTAGACTGAAAGTATGGGTATAATAGTCATTTAAATTAATTTGAGCTTCTACCATCAAGCCTAACCATATGTCTGTAATGACGTTTTAAAATGATATTTCAAGGATTGAATTTTTAAGATATTTGTCATCTAATGCTCTCCCCTCCCCATAGAAATCTTTAAATAATTTAGTCACACATGTTTCATGACACCAATTGTTTTTGTTTTTTTTTCTTCTCTTCAATTATTGATTTTGAATTGCATCATATATCATGCATTGGTAATAATAATAGTACCATGATAGGAATCTTTTACCTCTCTCTCCATCATTGAAAAAAGTCCACGTATTCAATTCTCCAAATGCCTATTTGATATCAACATCTCATTCTTGTAACTAGCCAATCCATTCATAATCAAGCCACAAGATCTGGATTTTGTCACAGCCCGAAGTCTTTCCTATATCACAGGGGATATTGCCATTGGCCATTAGACCGTACATTACACACACATTCACAACTGCCTCTCGTTTTTAATTTATCATGTTTACAAATTTCCCCATTTTCCTATAGAGGAATTATAAGTCAACCAACTCCAATAGCACTCGAAGACAATACAAGCAGAACTGTTTGTAGCCCAATTTTCTCTGTCTCAGGTATTCAAAAGGAGAGGAGTCAGTTTTTGGAAATAATTTGTATTATTGCTAAAGCACCATTTATTTCATCTATCACCGAATGTTTCTACATTTGAAAACAATGAAATAGTTTGCATTTGTGATCTTAATTTAAAATTGTTTGATTCATGGCAAAATATTAGGCAGGTCCAGTGAATTTGGTAGGTGGATGGCCTAAGACTAATGTTTTAAAATTTGTGCTTGCCTTTAAGGAGCTAAGAGACAGCTGTGAGAGGAAATAGTGAGGGTTTTGAAATTCTAGCACCTTTGTTTATTTTTTTATTTTTATAATTTTTCCAAATTTTAGGATTATTTTAACTTGGGTTTGGTTATTCAGATTAATCAACGAGAGGTGGCAATTTTAGTATTGTGATAGCATAAAAATTTGGATTAGATCAATGTCTATGGGTTTATAATGTAATTTAAGCAAATCAACGTGCCTGATAATGAGTATGACAATTCTTTGTTGGTCTAGATATTTGTTTTGGAATTATTTGTTATATATTATATCTTCCTTGTATCATATAACTTATTTATGGCTTCAATAGTTCTGGTGCATGTTTTATAATCGAGTCTCTAGGTTATCATTAAGACACTTTAACCAAACACTCATCATTAGTTTCATGTTTCTTGCATTCTGACTGTTTTGTTAATAATATTGATTGATTTTGTCTCGTGAAACTGTCAGAAATGATTTAATTCCTGTATCACACCTAATAAGAAAATCATTTCAGAAAGTGTCAACAATTGATGTGGTTGGTAACATGGAGAACTAACACAGAAGTGAGAATATGCAGTTAAAAAAAAATAAAAATAAAATTCTCAATTGAAACCCAGGAAGTTTTTCACTTATTTATTTCTTGATTGTCTGGCATCATTTTTAGAAACTAACCACAAATCTCGATCTATTGCGGACTTTTTGTGACATCGTGATAATTTCCCCCACAGCGAGGTGGAGGGGGAGTTGATCCCTGAGTGGTGATTCTTTATGTCCTTTGGCAGGCGGCTATGGGGGTCTTCTATATTGGCCTACCATAATGGGCAGGGAAGCACTTACTGTGTCTTCTATCCCCCTTTAGCTATTTTCCAACATGCTCTCTTGTCTGTTTCCTATTTGAACCAATTCCCATGTGTCTTCCCTTTTCTTGGGTGCTTTCATTGTAATTCTACAACTTTTTACTATCCCATTTTCTTCCTTTTTACTGGCGCTGATATGACCTAAATGTGTTGCAAGTGCCGTAAAACTCTTAAAAACAAAACAAAAACATGCTCTCTGTCTTTGTCTTGGAATGAGATTACTTGGTTTTGTCATGGCCCTGGCTGAGAGGGAAACAGTCAAATGTATTGTTTTGGGACTGGTTGGGGTTCCTGACCTCCCATAGCGGACAGGGAGGTACTTATTGTCTCTTCTATCCCCCTATACCCGTTTCCCAATTGTTTCCTGTCATTGTCTTGGAATGAGATTACTTAGTTGTGTCCTGATCCTTGCCGGAGCTCCTTGTCTGGGGGGGAAACAGTCGAATGTATAGTTATAGTTTTGGGAGATATTTTTTTCCTTGTAAATCATCTCTCTGTTATGCATTGCATTATGTTGAGTTTACATGTTATATTATATTATTGGTAAACATTTGAGTGTATTCCTCATAGTTGGGACCTGTGCTTGTCTGGATGAGACTTTTAGGTGATCTCAAAACTAAGTACATTGGTGGTATGCTCTTGGAATCTACATCTGATCTCTATTTGTTCCCAGTTCCCCTATGTCTTACTTTTTCTTGGGTGCTTTAATTGTAATTCTATAACTTTTTACTATCCCATTTTCTTCCTTTTTACTGGCGCTGATATAACCTAAATGTGTTGCAAGCGCCGTAAAACCCTTAAAAACAAACAAAACATAGCGGACAGGGAGGTACTTATTGTCTCTTCTATCCCCCTATATCTGTTTTTCATTGGCTTTCTGTCTTTTGTCTTGGAATGAGATTACTTGGTTTTGTCCTGTCCCTGGTCGGATGTCCTGGCTGAGAGGGAAACAGTCAAATGTATAGTTAGTTTTGGGAGATAATATTTTTTTCCTTGTAAATCATCTCTCTGTTATGAACTGTATTATGTTTTGTTTACGTGTTATATATAATTTGTAAACATTTCAGTGTATTCCTCTTAGTGGGGGGCCTGTGCTTTTGTCTGGATGAGACTTTTAGGTGATCTCGAGCGAAGTACTTTGTGTGCTCTTGGAATCTACATCTTTCCTATTTGAACCAATTCCCCTTTGTCTTACCTTTTCTTGGGTGCTTTAATTGTAATTCTAGAACTTTTTACTTTCCCATTTTCTTCCTGTTTACTGGCGTTGATATGACCTTAATGTATTGCAAGCGCCGTAAAACACTTAAAAACAAAAAAACAAAAAATAGTTTTGGGAGCTATTTTTGGTCTTGTAAATCATCTCTGTTATGCACTATTATATTTTTTGTGCTATATAATTATGATTTGCCGAGGTCCTTGGCTGGGAGGGTAATAGTAATAGTCAAATGTGTATTAGTTTTGTTCGATCATGTTTTTTTCCTTGTAAATCATCTCGTTTATGTATTGTAATGTTTTTTTGGTTTGGTTATACACTCCAGCACGCTTTCCTCGAAAATGGTTTCCAACTCAATCGAATGTCCCGAATCTTTTCTTTATTATTCTTCATTATCATTCCATTCCAGCCTCGAACACGGTTTTGTCGAACCAATTTCACCCAGCCAACGTAAAAAATGAATGGATTAATGTTTTTCTTTAATGCGCCAGGTGATTTTGACCGCTGGTGATTTACTGTGGCATTGACATGTGTATGTGTTTATCGTGGCATCTATCTGCAGTTACACACAGCCACTCTCATACCCCATCGCCGGTACGCATAACCAACACCCCTCTGCTTATTCTTAGCACTTCACCATTCTCTCTATATTCAATGCCACAAGCCATGATTGGCTACGACGGTAAATGAATGGTGTAACATACACAAACAGCTTGTAATATGTCATAAGTTATCTCCCTCAACATATCAATGAAATAAAGTTCCCTTTCTTTATCCTCAAGCTGAAATTTGTCTAAGGGTCTACTCCAAGGAGAGACTGGAATATCCCAGGTGTGAGTTGCAGTGTGGCGCCGCAAATTGAGCTAAGGGGAAGTAGCCGGCTGATGCCACATAGCACTATGGATATCAAACTAGGCATCTTTTGGGTGCGTAGCAGTCTATAAAGCTGAGCCTCACTGACCCCACTCCCCATCAAATCATGGCACAGTTTCTGCAAACTTTTTTTTGCATGTCCCGAGGAGTTCGGGGAAACTAAGCTGGAATGTATTAATGATTTGTAATCAGTTGCGTTGAGTGTGAAAAAGCAAACACCAATATTGCTTATTACATGGCAAGAAGAATAAACAAGCTTCAGAAGCGTTGTACAAAGATCTGAACAGGCGAGCATGAAACAGTGCCAAAGTAGAAATATAAATATGCAATTAAAAAAAATTCAGCCTGTCTCGACTGGGGCATTGAATCTCAGACCTCCAGATTACTGTCAATCATTCTACCATTACACCACAGAGGTTTTCTAGTAGTTAGGAAAATGAAATGTTTATATTCCTCACTAGGACTAGGATACGAGTTACGAGTTTCGCTCTGAACCCACGAGGATGAATACATTAGAGAGTGTGTAGCTCCATTTTTATTTTGAAATGATCAAACTGACAAATTAGGGAGCACTGGTGTAAGATAAAGATCTAAAAAGGTGTGTATGAAACACTGTCAGAAAAAGCAGAAAGAAAGAGCATATTTTTCTGGTGATGACATTGCTTTATTTATTTACAAATGATCTATAATATCAGAGTGATAAAACAAAACAACAAACTTAAGCTTTATATAGCACAATACCCATTTAATGTGCTCAAAGCACTTTACAAGGGGTCCTCAGCCAACAGAAACACTTATCACTGAGGACAAGATATAACGCCTATTAGGCTATATTACAATGTTTTTTGGACAGAGTCAACAATGTTAATGGAAAGGTACTCATCTTACACCCGAGTACAATGACAGAATATGAGTAAAGAGCCTTTTCCAAGGATTCAACTATTCGCCACTCAGAGCAGGACTCGAACCTAGGACCTTCTGATCTGAAGGAGTGTCATACCACTAGACCACATAGCTTCACAAACAAGGTAACTCGTGTACAACTCACTGGATCAACTTATGAGTTAATTCCAAGAAGTCTATGAACTCTTTAATAATTCTGAATTAAGTTTTTAAATTCATAAAATCAGTTTTCGACAATACACATTTATATTTCAACAGAGTTTAACATAAATTTTGAGGAATGATGAAAAAACTAACCAGTTGTTTCTCCATCTTTTAGATTCCTACCATTAAAAAAAAAAAGATATAATAAGATACTTAATCATTTTTTTTGGCCTTTGAATTTGAATCAAGTGTTGACTGACCTCAATTTTAACTTTCCAAGTTAAAGTTAATGTTAAAATTCCAACACTTTTTTGGGGGTAAAATTTATCATCCTGCAAAATTTGTCTTATTTGCATGAGAAAAACTGCAATAAATGTTTTAATATAAGCATTCATTTACAACCTATAAGAGATGCAATAATGCAGATGCAGTTTTTAAAAATCATTAATTAGAGTATAAAAGAGCTGCACGTCACATTATAAAACCAGACGACAAATTACTTTTTACCATTTGGTAATTCTAATTAACCATCAAAAGATTTCGGCAGTATACTAAACATCAGAGTAAATTCTATGACCTTACACAGCCTCTCAAATAGGGACATATTTAAATCTACATCCCAATTCTTTTATTAACTTAGATATATATATAAATGCAACAATATGCTATAAATCCTCTGTGTTCCATTTTTGACTTTTCTTCTCCTTCGCAGCAGTCTTTTTGTTCTTTCTTTCTGTATATCTTTGCATTCCCCCACTCTCCTCCAACTCTTTGAGATATTGTTCTCTGAATCTGGCTTTCTTTTCGGCTGTTAAGAAAAAAAGCAAAGGGCAATCATGATGAGATCTGGCTGTTTTCACAGACAGAACTGGAACAACAATACAACACAGGTTCATTGAGTCCACAGTTACATGGTTGTTCCTGCTCTATTGGTGCACACAATAAGATTTAAAATTAGAATAAAATCAACCCCCTCTACCCCTGTAAAAGGTTAACGTTTTTCAAATGCAACTTGCTCAATAGCATTTGTGTTTCATGAATCTTTAAAATATGGCATGTTTCGTCTTAAAAACAGAGGATTTGCTTTCATACCACAAGGCTAACCAGTTAACTTTATGAAATCGTAATTGCTGATTTGGTATTAAAATAAATATAAAACTTTTGACCACAAGTCACTTCTATATAATTAAAAAAATACAAAATGTTTAAGTTATCACATAAATCTTTTGGAAAATAATTTAAATCTGATTTGCTATTCACCACAGCAGTGACAACCTTGTATTGAAGTTGAGTGAAGACGAAACGGGTCAATATCATGGATCATTATAGTTTACAATAATTATGGATTATTCCTTTGCTAATTCAACAAATTGCACATTTGAAATTGAAAAAATATAAAACAAGTCACTTCTAACCAGAATGCAAAGCTCTATATAATATAAAAATTACAGAATGTTTAAATTATCGAATAATCTTTTGGGAAAGAATGTAAATCTGATTTGCTGTTCGTCACAACTGAACAGAGACATACTTGTTATGAAGTTGAGAGAATTTGAAACATCAATATCATAGATCATTATTTTTTTAAACAAGAAATTACTGTATGAACCATTCCTTAGCTAATTCAACATAACAAATAGCTTAATGCTTCCTTTTAAAAGCTACTGTTTTGTATCATAATTATATTCCAAGTAGCTAAAAAAGCATAGAAAGAAGAACCAATCTAGGAATTGCAGGACTACAAATTCAGAGTTTCAGGTACCTTATTTCTCCCTTTTAAGACACACTTCACTTCATAAACTCTCTCGAGTTCACATAAATGACCAATCAAACTAAAATTGTTTGATTCCATTCATGTTGAATTCAGGAGAATTAACACACTTGTGACAATGCAGTAAAAATATAATTTCTTATCTTTTTGTGTAAACATAGAATTTTGAACTTACAACTCTTGAGGAAAAATGGTTTCTTTCCTTCCAAAACTTTCTTTTTCTCTTCCTTTTTCCACTCCTTCTCCATCTCTTTCATTTTCTCATTTCTCTTTTCGGTCTTTTCTTGTTGTTTCTTGGTTTAAAATAAGAAATAAAATCACAAGATAATTAATATAGGCTGTCAACATGGCTTTCATGACAATACAATTAGAAACAAACCCTTTAAAGACAAATAATCACAACCTGATTACAGTGGAACCTCCCGATTACGACACCTCCGAATAGCGACAACCTCCTGATAACGACATTGACCCGTGGTCCCGATTATTTTTCTATTTAAGATCAGTAAAAAAAAAACCCTCTTGGCTGATATGCATTAATAAAAACCAAGGTATAAATGTAAGTGTAAGCAAGTAAACCCAAAATCTTGGAAAATGTGATATTATGTGGTGATAGAAGTAGTAGTAGTAGTAGTAGTAGTAGTAGTAGTGTTTTTGTGGGAGGAGGAGGAATTTTATCTAACTCGCAACGTCCGAATTACCTGTTTTTGTTTGTTTTAAAGGGTTTTACAGCGCTTGTGACACATCTATGTCATATCAGCGCCAGTAAAAAGGAAGAAAATTGGATAGTAAAAAACATTCAAGATTTACAATTGAAATGACATACGAAAAATTAAGACAAAGGGGAATGGTTTAAATAGGGAACAGATGTAGATTCCAGGAGCACACTATCAGTGTACTCAGTTCAGATCACCTAAAAGTCTCATCCAGACACACGCACAAGAACCCTCTAAGAGGAATACACTACAATGTTTTGTTTGTTTTGTGAATGTTAATAATAACTGGTCCCGCGGGCCTTACCACGCCCACTTTGTCCGCCATCTTGGAAACCTCTAAATAACGACATCTCCGGAAATCGTCATAAAAACTCGGTCCCGTGGCATGTCGTTATCGGGAGGTTCCACTGTATCTAACATTTGGATTTTAAAAAAAGAATGAAAAACCTTAAACATCATATATAAAGACGCTCAGCACTACTATGGACCCACTGTCAGGTACATACAGAATACCAAAAATAACGTCAATAAAATACAATGTCTTCTCTTAATCCGTCCAAGAAAAGCACTGACCATTGATGGAAAGTGATAGATTCTTGCCAAAGTTGACAAGATGACGATGACAAAGAAAGACATGGCTGCCAATTACAGGGATCCCTATAATAGCTTTGCTATGACAATCAATAACCGAGAGAAAATCAGATAAAATCAAAGGCAGTCATAAACTCTGATAGCTAAATGCCATTTTATCTTGTATTAGTTTGGCTCCAAATAGAAATAGATGATTACACTGGTCAAACACCAAACAGTTGCATTCTTGGTAGTTTACCCCCCCCCCCCCCCCCCCCATTTTTGGTTGCTCTGCTTTAACAACACTTCTCTATAACATTTTTTTCTGGTCCCAACTATGTAATTATAGAGCAGTTGAATTGTACCAAAATAAATATATACAACAAGGAGATTATCATCCAAAATATCCTCCCCCCAGCAGATCAAAGAATGTAAAATTGATTGTTTTCCTCTTGACAAAGAAGAACGTAAAGAAAGAAAGAACAATACTTTACAAAAGTTTTAGTCATAAGAAAAACCCAATCAAATTTTAAAAGTAAAGACTTTGACCAATACTAAATTTTGCATATGTTCATGACAAAGTAATTTCATTACCAGTCTATTGAACAACATTTTGAGCTGTGACTTCTTTTTCTTGTCTGTAGATTCTTGCATCATTTTCTGCAATTCCTGAAAAATAAAATGTTGCAAAAAAGGTTACATTGCAGTACATTAGAGCTTAACCTATCACAGTCAAACAACGGATAAGCACCACGGGTAGATGTGTGTTTTCCCACATGACCACTCCTGTAAAGACTGATAGCCTAAATAATCTCAGAAGACACCAGCAAAGCATCATCTTTCAACTAAGAACACAACACATACCGCTCAACACCCATTTAAACAAAGTTACAAAAGACACATCCCCTTCCTGCCCCCTATGTCAACACCCCAATGAAACAGTAACACACAAATTGCTTGAATGTCAACTTCTTGAAGACCTGAGATGCACATTCCTCCCACCAAATCCAAGCATCAGTAACACACTTTATAGTCACCTGGAACAACTACAAAAGATGTCTAATTTCTACATCATGGCACAAGACCGAAGGACTAGAGCTCAGGTGGTCGCTGGTTTGGATAAGTAAGTAAGCAAAACAACGGATAAATTTGATTTTCTTACATGGAAGTTCTGCTTGTGAAGAAAGGCAATTAAATGCGTCATTAGTGACGACAGGCAACCCCCCCCCCCCCCCCAAACAAAAAAACAAACAAACAAAACAAAACAAAAAAAGGAAAACATCATCATGACTTAAAAAGAATGCAAGACCTTGATGACTTTCAAATGTCTGTATGATCAAGGTCAACAAAAACAAAATGGTAAGCACGACTTTATCATTGATTCTAACTGTCATGATGGAGAATTATGAGCTGAACTGTGTATATCCTTTTGATAAAAATATTCAGATTATTTTATCTCAACAATAACAAAACCTACAAGTGCAGTTTTTATTCTTAAAAATCCAACACCAATGCAAAATGAGTCACGTGAACTGTTTGAGTTCAAACATAAGTAGTAACCTAGTCAAACCATGCCTCTAAATTCATTGGATAAAGCACAAATAAAACAAGGGCCTTAATTGCTCATTTTTAAAAAGATATTCTAACTCAATGTTTTAAATCTTTAAAGAGTAACTATAAATTTCAGATGTGCGAGATATATTACACTAAATTTACAGGCTTGAAAAAAGATAAGCCATCGGAAACCGATACGTTTATTTTGAAACACATGCGGAGAACATTACAAGAGAAAAAAATAAAACCCAACAACATTGACTTATCAAACTCAAGATAAAATTATTCCAGACTGTATTTATTCAATTTCGCAGTTTCAGTAAACTGCTCTTACTGGAGATAATGTGAAATTTTATTGGGTCTTCATTCTGAGTGCAAATTTGAAGTGTTGTCATTCAATCTTTCATTGAACTCTTGATTATAGAAAATAAAATACAAAAAAAAAAAAAAAAAAAAGGAGAGCGAGAGAGAGAGAGAGGAGAGAGAGAGAGAGAGAGAGAGAGAGAGAGAGAGATTTTTTTTTGTTTGTTTAGGTCTCTTCCAACACAATTGAGGTTATATGAGAGACCGCTGAAACAAAAAAACAAGCAATCTAACAAAAATAGTACAAATGTAAATCAAAATCATAACCTAAAGATATCATAAGCTAAATTATAAATAACCAAGAACAAACAGGCAGAAGATTTACAGAAAAAAAATATCCCCTGTCAAAAATACAATCACAAACCAAAGAAGCAGGATAGGCTAGTAAAGAGAAGAAGAAACGACATCACTATCGGATCGTACACCCATGAGAACATCATAGGTATACGATTCAAGGGTGATGCTCCCATCCAACCACCCGCAGACAGAGAGAGAGAGAGAGAGATAGAGAGAGAGAGAGAGGAGAGAGAGAGAGAGTAAAAATGCAATCAGTAATTGGAAAGCCACACTATCGGGACAGCCACTTAATTGGAGCAATCAGCCAGTGACAAAATATTTTCCTTATTATTTCTACTGGTTAATTTGGAACGCATGTCGGTGAATTGGAACAAATTCAGAGCTTCAACAAACTTTTTTTTGCCCTTTTAAAAAATTAACCCTGAAAAAAATTATTTTTTTTATAAGAATAATCTTAATGGCATTATAATTGACCCAGAATCAACAGCACTATTGTGTCAATAAAAATCAATTCCCTTTCATCTTACTTGCTTGATTTTGAATCTTGGGGAGAACAACGAATAATTAATATCACAGATATTGACGCAAATAGTTATTTGTTTTTGACAAGCTTGATTGTTTGATGAAATTGTGTTATTTGTTAAAAACTATAGTGGAACAACTTTAATGTGGGTTTGTTTAATATTGGATGTTTAAGGGATTTGAGCGTGTTCCATATAAATGTAAGGCCATTACATGATCACCCATTCTATTTACATCTGTCATCATGGCATGTGCATATGTTGAATAGAATGATAAATGGCAATGAAACTGTTTAGACAAAGAACTAAAACTGAGCCCTCTAACACTTTTGTTATATAAATATAATTACATAATCACAAAGTCAAATACAATAACAATATGTGAAATCTTGATAGGTTGTTCCAATAATGAAGGCCACCTGTGGAATCGATTAATTGGAACACTACTTAATTGAAACAATTTCTGTGTAACGAGGTTGGTCCAATTATACAGCTTTGACTATATATCTATTCTTGAGTATTGGCTGTTGCTATATTTAAAAAAAATAATCATGCATTGAGCAGTAATGCAGTTCTGTCACCTCAGTTTTGGGAAGAATGGACCTTCATACAAATCAAACTTACCAGTTTTTCTTTTGCCTTAATGTTATCGATGAAGGCATACTTTTTCTTGAAGGAAGTTGAATCAAACTCTCCAGACAGCTCATCAAAACGAGGGTCTCGACTTGTTGGCTGAAAAAGTTTTTCAAAAATTATTCGTGATTAGTCCAGTTGCTCTAGTACATGGAAGGGGGTGGGGAGGAGGTTTCTTACAGCAATCCAGAGTGGTGCTCATCACTGTAATTATAGTTTTGCTCAAAGAAAACTTCCTTTTTTATTTTTGCATGCTTTGTTAATAGATAGCATATAAAAAAAGGTTTATCTCTAGGTCACAATTGTTTAGAGGCAATACTCATATGATCAAACAAATGTTAATTTTCTAAATAAAATATCTGAGCATAGACTGGTCATTATTTTGCCTCCATAAAACTTTTCTGGCTTTGTTTCATGAACAAGATTGTCATTTTTCAGCATAATTAGATGTTTGACAATTACCTGTATGCTACATGGGAAACAAACAAATTAAAAAATACATCATTAAATTTCATTTCACCTTTTTATCTGCATTAGTTCTCTGTCTTGGTACTGGCTTTCTAGCAGAATATTCAGCTGGTCTGAAATTTAAAATGTAAATTGTAATAAAAATATTCCAACAATAAAACAAACAAACAAAAAACAAAACGAAAATAAAAAACAACAACAAAAAGTTTCAGATTACTTGCGTAAATTCTTTTACTCTTCTGGACAAATAATCATTGATATCTCAATAAAAAATTCAAGTCCGTACAAAAATAAAATAGAAGAATTTTATCTATAACAAGCAATAGTTTTGTTTTGTTTTGTTTTATATTTTGTTAGAACAAATTGAGACATTATTACCTGTTATGGTTTAACCTTTTGAACTCAACTCCTAAACTTGACTTTGATTGTCCTCCTGTCTTCATTTTGTTGAATCTTGAAAAATGAAAGAATGGAAATGAAACATCAATCGTATTGGAAAAGTATCAAAATTTTAAGTGATAAAGGAAGTTCAATCTTACCCATTATTCATCGATTTCACAATGTTATAAATAAACGTAGGATGCAAAGCATTCTTTCCAGCTCAGAAAGTTGGCAGAACTAGCTAAATAGTAAAAGCCAAAAACAAATTTAAAAAACCCCCCAAAAAAAACAAACAACAAATAATAAACACCCCCCCCCCCCTCCGCCCTTTCACACTACACACACAAATTTTCCAAACGTGAAGAACATTATAGGAAATTTTATGGAAGGAGGAATTTGGAGCTAATATTAGAAAAATCTATTTTTTTTAGTGAATGGACAATAAAAAATATGTAATAAATGTTTTTGTTTGCCTTGAGAAGCACATCAAACACCGACCTTTAAAAAAGTGTTGTTTTTTTGGTGTAAAACGGAATAAATTTATGAAAGAAAAATTGATTCATGATATAACAACAGTGAAAAGCAGTCAGAGTGAATAATTGCATCCACTTAAATAAGGATGAGTATATCTTAAAGAAAGACAAAATAATAAATAAGGTTGTTTTTTTGTTTTTTACTTACGCTTTAAGTCCCATCTTGTTTTGCATTGCCTTGAGTTGACCAAGTGGGATGTGAGACATCTCTAAACATGAAAAAGAAACAAAATATAATTCTTCATAAACATAACCCATGGAATAAATTAAGCTAAAATACATATATTGCTAATAAAAACTTGAAAATGTTTACATATTCAATTACCGAGTCTATAAAAGGATAAATAATCTGCTGAAACTCCTCCTAAATTATTTTTCAACCTGTTTGTGACATTCATTTTGTAATTTCATACATAAAAATTGCCAACATTTTCTTTTTCTTTATAATCAGATAAATTTCCTTTGCTCATTCACTCACTGTCTTTATGACTTAGCAACTCACACAGAGGGAGCCTTTTTACCTAATGACTTGCCAAGAGAGAGATTCAGCGTTATTTCCTGCTTTTGTTCTTACCAAACCATGTGCTGAGTCAACGATAACAGAAATAATCCATTTATATAGTGCTTATCAGTTTTACTACCATGATCTAAGTACTTCATAAGTCTTGCTTTTCAAGTTAGTATACATGCAGACAGACGAAACATTTTTTTATGAGTTTAGACAGTATTTTTGGTCAAAGACAACACTGATACAAGGCTGAACAATGGCAGAGGGACTTCCAAATTGCAGGCAGGTCTCTGATATGATGGGTAAAAAATAAATCTTGGAGGCGAAGCCTTTCTTCCAGTTCGTCAATCATCATGGTGTCTGATATTTTCTGTCATTTTTAAAAATCAGAACGCTCTATGATAATACACATTGGAGTAATGAAACTTTAAGGTCCTAAACTATCAGCTTAGGAAAAGGCTATAACAAAATACAAGACTTAAGATTCTATATTTGACTATTCAGAACAAAAATTAACCATCTTATTCAAGAACAAGACCAGAAATCCACTAGAATGACATCTTCTATATGAGGAAAGACCATTTTCCCAGTTATCTACACAAGGGTCTCAAAGAGGAGGGCTAGATAGCGTCATGACCAGGAGCAACTTCGTAGCCCAAATGGGTAGACAAGATCGGACAGTTTAGGCCAGGTAGATGGGGCCAAGGACAATGGCTTCTGTGACAATGGTAAATTGTTCTTTGGACTAGATCCATGAGTTTGTAATCAGATCTAAATCATTCTTATTGTTTTGTCTCAGGTCAGGACTGAGTCATCAAGTCAAGCCATTTTTTTTTGAGGAAAGAACTATATCAATTTGTTTCGGCTCAACAGTAACTCTGTATATTTTAAAATAATCATTTAATTGAATTAAACACAAGTTGTAAACTTGCAGCTAAATAAACGCCAAAACTGCTAAGACTCTTTTATCTTTTCTTACATTGTCTCACGGTGATATACATATTTACTCACCTTCACGCATACTAGTCTGAAATACAAAAAAAAAAAAAAAGAGTTAGAAGGTTAAGCAAAACGATGAAGAAATATTAATGTCCATATATAAAATTTTTATATTAAAAAAACCCCTTTAAATTCTAATATACAGCAGTGGTAGATTCATTACTTTATCATAGACCATAGTTAACCACTTCGATGTCCAGCGTAATCCCCATGAGAGGTATTGATATTAATTTATGTTTCCATACTCCAGATTTTAAATACACTGAAACAAAATATGGTGCGAAATTAAAACATATGGACAATTAGATGTTGATCTGACAAACACTTCCAAAACTGGTGAAAGATGAATAATAATGACGTCTAACTGATTGCTGTAGATTAGGAATAAATACAATAAACTTGATCTTTGAACAATAAAGAACAACTTGAATTTAACTATATAACATTTTGCTTCCTCAAGACTTCATATAACATAACATTCCGCTATCTTCATTCTCTCTTACTAACTACACACTCTAGTCATGCACCAGACATTCACCAATTCGAGCCCCATACACACAACAGTGACCATAATAGTGAACAGTTTTCACAACACTGATTTTCTGTGAATCAATAAAACCTAAGTTGACAATTTCATTGGCCTTATAAATTATTATCAATAAAATAAAAAATGGAAATATAGCCATCCAAAGATGGACAGGGTAACCTTTTGTCTTTCACTTTCCCCAAGTTAATGGGGAACTGATTGAAAAAAGGTAAATTTTGAGTTCATCCATTTTGTTCACCTTCAACGCTGAATAATTTCCTGAACCTAATTTTCAATGTATCTAAACTTCTGCTAGTGTAACAAAGAGTGATTTGATATGTTCTTTTAGGGCCCAATACATACAAATACAATACAATACATACCTGATATTCATCATCATGATCTGCCATGTTGGGCTTTGATAACAATTATGAAAGCAGCTAATCAAATCTCTGAAATAATGAAAATATTGACTTTGATTAAGAAATGAAATATCTTCAGGATATCCCTTTCATCTGCTTCATAGAACTGAGTGAATAAAATGTGTTGCAGCCATCTAAAGGTTCTAATAGGTGAAGGCGTTTATAACAAATTCTGTCCCTTAATTGTGTCCAACACAGTGAAAACTATAAAGAGGACAGCACAAATGTAACACGCATTTTGGATGGCTCGATGGTTCTAGCAAACAATTCATTAAAACAACAAGCCACAACATTGAGATTTATATTTATTTTATTTCTATAAGAGTCAAAGAGATTAGCCATGATGAGAGACAATAAGTTCTCACCAAACCCGTTGGTCACAATGCACAGTTGTCAATCCCAAAACAAAGGATATCATTGCTCAGTCTGCAAAGCTGTGCCATTTTTTGTTTACAATACTGTAGCATTAAACCCCACCCACTCTCGATTCTTCACCTTATCATGATTTCACCCATGGTGAAATAAAATCATGAGATTTTGTTTGATTTCTAGAATTTGCCACATTTTGAGGTTGAAAATTTGTTGTGATTAACCGAAGACTGTTGCAATTAACCAGAGACTTATATAGAATTAATTCTGTTTCTTGTGAAATGTTGCAATTAACCAAAAGTTGCGATTATCCGGAGTGGACTGTACTTTCGTTTTTTTTAAAATCCCGGTTGAGCAGTGTAATTTTACCAATATTTTGACTAGCAAGGTTGCAACATTGGATTTTTTGTAAATTAAAAAAAAAAAGTTTTTAAAGACATAAAATCAGGAAAGGGATGAGGGGTGGGCTACCGATTCCAAGTCATATTTTCACTATGACTGACAGGTGTGAAAACTATGACACTTGGGATCTTCTGAAATATAGGATTATCCAATGTGAAGTGAAAATTGTTTATTAAAATTAAATACTTAGATAACATTATAAAATATAGGCCAGCTCTATTTCTCCCAACGCTCAGGAAAATAAACTTGAACTCTATTTCTCTGAATGGCCGGCTAGCCTCCAGTAGCTGATGGGTTACGGACACGAGGTCGATGCAAAAGTAAATGATCAAACGGAGTGGACAGGGAATTCTCACAAATCATCGAGCTAGCGTTTTTTTATGCATATTGTTGACAAAGACGGATTTTATCAAAAAGTTGTGCTACCGTTCACTTTTTCACTTCGCGCTGCATTATCAAAGAGAGAACAGTAAGTAAACCTAAATAACAAAGTCAAAGTCTCAAGACGGGAACAGAGGTTGAAAGACAGGATAGGACAAAAACTCAAGATAGAAGTCTTAACAGAAAGTTGGGAATAAAAGACAGAGCGCCCAAGCACTGGCAAAAGAAAACCCCCAAAACATGCATACACATTCACCATTCATAAAGACACTCTAGCAAATAACCAAAAAAAATAAAAAATATCTTGAGAACGGAAACCTTTAGGAGAAATAGAGATCAAGTTTATTCTCCTGAGCATACGGAGAAATAGTCACTTCGTAAAGTATATTTCAAATTCCATGTTTTATACCTGTATGCTAATTTACCGCAACATTATGCACTTCTATTGTGATTGTGATGGCAATGTACCAACATGTACATATTATCAGCAGGTCTGATAACCGAATGCAATGATTATAGGACCATTGAATTTGAATGGACAATAGTTTGTGTTGCCATTGTAACAACGAGCCCATAACAATTTGAGACTCTAGTATATTAGTATCTAGGGATAGCTCGAGGTCGGAGGATCGATTCGGGTTTAGATAAAGTTAAAGGGTCTCAGGGTGGTCCTAGGGTGTTTGTTTTTCTTATTATGGTTAGTTAACGGTTCTAGGTTTTATTTTTTTCTGAGGGTTATTCAAATTTAAAGGGATATGATAGATAAATAAATAGATACTTGGTTCTGGGTTGTTTCCCATAGCCTTAGCTCGAATTCGATGAGCCAGACTGACAAAAGATCCGCGGTGAAAATACTAATTGAAAGAGATGCTAGCCAAGGAGCTTAGTCAAATGTTCTAGGCTTGATTTTATCTTAGGGTTAGTTAAAGGAATATTTGGGTTGTTTTCCTTAGTCCTTAGCACGAGGAGCTTACTCGCACTTACACTTCACTTACCTGATACTGAGTATGGAAGGCCTCCCGGTTTTTTTTTCTTGTATTTTCTCTCTGCTTTGTCTGGAACTGTTTCATACACACTTCGTAAATATCGTGGATTCTGGGTTTTATGTTACTCACCACGCTTTAGAAACCAAAGTGCCAAGCAATCTTACTTCAGGCTCTGTCTCGCGTGTTGATTGTTGTTGGTATTAGATTTTGTACTTTCACTTTATAATTGCCCCTAACTCTCCCACGGTTTGGAATCAAAGACGGACAACTTGGTGGAACTCTTTTTAAAGGAAGTACAAAATGACGTAATGTATGGAGCAGTATCAGATAAAAAGTTGGTAGTCACAACCAGAGACATGCTATTTTAATTTACAAGACAACTTATGGCGGCTTGCAGATTTAGCAGAGAAAGATGTCGGTCTTTACGCGGCCTTACCGAGCTACAGGCACCCCTATTATTGAAAGTAGACTAGCTTTGATTCTCAGCTGTTGTATATTTGCATTGTTTCATTCAAATGGTGATGATGATGATAATAATAATACTAATAATAGTAATAATAATAATAATAATAATAATAATAATAATAATAATAATAATAATAATAAAAATAATAATAATAATAATAATAGTAATAATAATAGTAATAATAATAATAATAATAATAATAAATAATAATAATAATAATAATAATAATAATAATAATAATATAATGATAATAATAATAATAATCATAATAATAATAATAATAATGATGATGATGATGATGATGATGATGATGATGATGATGATGATGATGATAATAATAATAATAATAATGATATAATAATAATAATAATAATAATAATAATAATAATGATAATAATAATGATAATAATAATAATAATAATAATAATAATAATAATAATAATAATAATAATAATAATAATAATAATGATGACACCGGGAAATGATTTACAAGGGAATGCGTGGCTATGTGGTCTTGTGGTATGACTCTCGCTTTCGGATCAGAAGGTCCTGGGTTCGAGCCTTGCTCAGCACATAGTTGAGTCCTTGGAAAAGGCTCTTTATTCACATTCTCTCACCATACTCGTGTACCTGTTTGTTAGCAGCGTTGGCTCTGTCGGAAATAAATTGTAATATCGCCCAACAGGCGTCATGTCTCGTCCTACATGATAAGTGTTGCTGTTGGTCAGGGACCCCTTGTAAAACGCTTTGAGCACGTTTAGTGGATATTGCGCTATATAAAAGCTCAACTTATAATAATCTCCCAATACATTTGACTTTTTCCCTTGTCAGGGCCAGGACGAAATCAAGAAATCATATTCCAAGACACGAACAGAAAGCAGCCTGGAAAAGGGAATCATATAACTAGGGGATAGAAGACACAGCAAGAATGATCTCCCTACCCACCACCAGAGGTCTTAAGACCAAATGTGTTTAGTTCTCACCACAATGTAAGAGGATGAGAAGAAAATGTTCAAATGACCTCAGTGGTCCATAAAGGGGAAAATGTCCTCTACTCAGTCAATCAAAGATGTTTTGTTTTTGTTTTTAAGGGTTTTACAGTGCTTGCAACACATTAAGGTCATATCAGCGCCAGTAAAAAGGAAGAAAATGGGATAGTAAAAATGTCTAGAATTACAATTAAAGCATCCAAGAATAAGGCAGACAAAAGGGAATCGGTTCAAATAGGGAACAGATGTAGATTCCAAGAGCACACTATCAGTGTACTCAGTTTGAGATCACCTAAAGTCTCATCCAGACACAAGCACAGGTCCCTACTAAGAGGAATACACTGAAATGTTTACAAATCATATATAATACATTAACAAAACATAATACAGTGCATAACAGAGAGATAATTTACAAGGAAAAAAATATCATCACCAAAATTAACTATACATTTGACTGTTTCCCTCCCAGCCAGGGTATCCGGTCAGGGCCAGGACAAAACCAAGTAATCTCATTCCAAGACAAAGACAGAAAGCATGTTGGAAAATAACATAGGGGGGTAGAAGACACAGTATGTACCTCCCTGCCCACTATGGGAGGTCAGGAACCCCACCCAGAGTCAATCAAAGAGATTAGATTGATAAAACATAAGTCTCCTGTACTATTAAATGGACAGTGGTAATTTCTGGCCCTAATTGAAAAGGACTCAAGTCTACCACAAAGTAGTTTCTATCTGATAAGTACACAATCACAGCGAGGAGGACAAGAAAAACTAAATATTGACTGCACCTGGAATTTATACAGGTTCTTTTGCTTGTGAGAAGAGCACTCTATCTCTGAGCCATCAGGCAGGACCTCTGATGATTCAAATTCTTTCTCCAACACCGAGAAATTAGGGAGCAGGCACCAGTGTAAGATAATTTGATAAATATCTGAACAAGTGTGTATAGAAGATGACAGACAAAGCAAGAAAGAAAAAAAACCATCCCAAAAAAATCAGTCTACCTTGTTGAATTATTTCTATGTATTATTACTATTAGTATATGATCTTATGATTTCTAATGGTCTAAGAGAAACAACTGTGTCATAATGTCTCTCTACAATACTTTGTTGGTTATTTCCCTTGAACCAAGGGCGTTCACTCTTATGATAAATAACCGGGTGTTTACATTTTACCAAGGAATTTACCCAATGGAAACCGTACGGTGCTCTTATTGGCTAACCAACCAGCGGCCTCGATGAGAAAAATATCCGCCATTTTGATGTTGGCTGGGAATCGCGTTACTATAGTAAACAAGCGCTGATCGGCCGTTCATGAAAACAAGTTGCTGCTCGCTCGTTTAACTCAAGATTATTCAAAACGATCTCTCTAAAATGATATAAATGTGACTTCTTAAGGTTTTCTTCACGGTCAAAACCACACAACATTCTATTAATGATTACGTCCGAGGCAAAAAGGAATATTGACTGGTCGACCGAGAGTTGAACTCGTGAGACGACAAACATCAATGCGAAGTGTAGCGAGAGTCAAGCTATTGTTTGTCTTGTCCTATTTATATAGAGAAAAGGATAAATAGTATAGCCTCGTGTGTGAGTGGTTGCGTGTCATAGTCTTGTTTTTAAATTGTTTCTGTTGTTTATGTGTGTAATGATGACTCTCTCACACTCAATTTCAATGCCGAAAGAGGAATTCCCGCACACAAGAAAGGGGAATTGGGGTGGTATTTGGCACACATATTGTATAGTATCTAGTTCTAAATAGATAACTGATTAGAATTATATTATGATATATAAACACAATGCCAAATACAATTCCGAAGTTTCCTTATTTCAAATGAAGTAAAGCTCCAAAACCTAATGGTAGTGATTGTAGTACTGAGTGTTAGTGAGGTGATGTGGTGTTGGTGGTGGTTGTAGTTGTAGTAGTAATAGTGATGATGATGTGGTGGTGGTGATGATTGTAGTTGTAGTAGTAGTGGTAGTGATGATGATGTGGTGGTGGTTGTAGTAGTAGTGGTAATGGTAATGATATGGTGGTGGTGGTGGTGGTTGTAGTAGTAGTGGTCGTGATGATGATGTGGTGGTGGTGTTTGTAGTAGTAGTGGTAATGATGCGGCTATGTGGTCTAGTAGTATGACACTCGCTTCCGTAGTGGTAGTGATGATAATGTGGTGGTGGTTGTAGTTGTAGTAGTAGTGATAGTGATGATGATGTGGTGGTGGTTGTAGTAGTAGTGGTAGTGATGATGATGTGGTTGTGGTGGTTGTAGTAGTAGTTGTAATGGTGATGATATGGTGGTAGTGGTGGTTGCAGTAGTAGTGGTAGTGATGACGATGTGGTTGTGGTGGTTGTAGTAGTAGTGGTAATGGTAGTGATATGGTGGTAGTGGTGGTTGTAGTAGTAGTGGTAATGGTAATGATATGGTGGTGGTTGTAGTAGTAGTGGTCGTGATGACGGTGTGGTTGTGGTGGTTGTAGTAGTAGTGGTAGTGATGCTATTGTGGTGGTGGTTGTAGTACTTGAGGTAGTGATGTGGTGGTGGTTGTAGTAGTAGTGGTGGTGGTGGTTGTGGTAGTAGTGGTAATGATGATGATATGGTGGTGGTGGTTGCAGTAGTAGTGGTAGTGATGACGATGTGGTTGTGGTGATTGTAGTAGTGGTAGTGATGATGATGTGCTGGTGGTTGTAGTAGTAGTGTTAGTGATGATATTGTGGTGGTGGTTGTAGTAGTAGATGATGTGGTGGTTGGAAAACACATTACAGGTTATTATAATACATGATTACACACATTCTCTAACTTCATTTTTTGACAGCTTCGTTGTGCCATAAATATACGCAACAGTCCTGAAACATTTTATTGTGGATTTTGATATTGTTTGTTGTTTTTCTTGTGTCGTTATGTTGACATAGATACCGAATGAATGGTAATTACTACATTCTCAGCCAACAACAAAATGGCGCTGAATGCTTTCATTGGTGGACACTTTTTAGGCTTCGTACGTATTCTCATTCGTTTAATTCTATGCATTTTACTTTTACTGTTGACTCCTTCCTACTGAAATTCACTCACGATGTCTCCATGTTAATATGTTGTTCTTTGGGTTTGAATAAAAACCATAGTTACAAAAGTATCCTGTGTCATCCTAAATTATGTCAAACTTAACAGGTTATGGGCCCAGTGCCAACAACAGCAGGTATGCAAGATTAGTTTTCGATGGGGATGAGCAGAAGTATGAACAATGGGAGATGAAGTTTCTGAGCTACCTCAGGCTACAGAAACTGAAAGATGTGATCCTTGCGGGTGAAGGGGAAGATGTAGACTTTGAAAAGAATGCAGATGCTTATGCTGAGTTGATTCAATTCCTGGACGACAAAAGCTTGTCTTTAGTCATGAGAGATGCAGCTGATGACGGCCGAAAAGCCCTCAGGATTTTGCGGGGTACTATGCCAGCTCAAGCACTCCAAGAGTGATTTCTTTGTACACTGAATTGACATCATTAGCCAAGAGTCCTACTGAAAGTGTAACAGAGTACTTAATTAGGGCAGAGACAGCAGCATCAGCTTTACGAAATGCAGATGAACAGGTTTCTGATAGTTTACTAGTCGCAATGGTATTGAAAGGGCTACCTAACTCATACCAAGCTTTTGTAGCTGTTGTCACCCAATCAGAGAAGAAACCGACGTTCAGTGATTTCAAAGTAGCTCTGCGAAGCTTTGAGGAAACAGAAAAATCAAGAGTAATCTCTACAACTTCAGAAGATTCAGTTTTAAAGTACAAGGCGACGGCTAGGCCCAACTATGCGTCTAAAATGAAACAACAAAATCCTTCGAAAGAAATACTTTGTTTTAACTGTGGTCAGCATGGACATTTTAAAAGAGACTGTCCAGTCAATAAAACTAAAGCAAATAGACTGTGGTGCAGTTTTTGTCGCAAAGATAACCACACTGACAAAACGTGTCGATCGCGAAAGAAAACCTCAACGACCAATAACACGCAGGCACATGCAGCCTTCCAACCTGATGGAAATGAACATAATTTTGCATTTAAGGTGAATGAACATTTCGATATATTAAATGTGAATAAGAAAGAGAAACTTCTTGTGGATTGTGGTGCAACATCACATATTTTCAACGACTTGACAAAGTTTACCGAATTTGAACAAAACTTCAACCCGAGTGAACATTTTATCGGGCTCGCAAATGGCGACCGAGCAAATAACCTAGCTCTTAAAAGAGGACATGTGGAAGTAACAATGGTTGACGACGAAGGCAACAAGTGTAGTGGACAACTCCGCAATGTTCTTTATGTTCCTACATTCCCTCAGAACATTTTTTCAGTTCAAGCAGCTGCTGATAATGGAGCACGTGTGCATTTCAGACAAAATTCTGCAGAATTAATGGACAAAAGTGGCCGAAAATTTGACATTCATAGGCATGGCAGACTGTATTATCTCCACATTTGTAACAATATAGTAGTTTCAGAAAGTGATACACAAACTGATGTTAATGTTAAACAAACTGTGCATGATGTGAATTACACTTTAGATTTACAAGACTGGCATAAAATTCTTGGCCACTGTAACTTTGAAGATGTTAAGAAACTTGAACAAGTGGTTGATGGTATGAATGTAAATAAAACAAATGGTGAGAATGAGAAAGCTGAATGTGAGATTTCTCTTGAGGGGAAAATGACTAACGTTAAAAATAAAACTCCACGCATTCGCTCAGAAGTCCCACTACAGTTGATCCATACTGATTTGGCTGGACCAATTACTCCAACCTCTAGAGAAGGTTTCAAATATGCTTTGGCATTTACCGATGATTTTTCCGGAATGTCCTTTGTGTACTTTCTTAAACAAAAAAGTGACACAGTCTCAGCAACTATGAGATTTTTGGCGGATTCGAGCCCTTATGGGATAGTGAAATGTATGAGGTCAGATAATGGGACAGAATTCACATCGGGTGAATTTCAGCGGTTGATGCAAGAGAATAAAATAAGGCATGAAACCTCTGCTCCTTATTCTCCACACCAGAACGGTGTCGCTGAACGGAATTGGAGAACCATATTTGAAATGGGTAGATGTCTTTTGTTAGAGGCTAAACTAGGTAAAGAAATGTGGCCATATGCTATCCACACAGCTACATACACCCGTAACAGATGTTACAATAATCGTCTTGGGGATACTCCTTACCATACATTTACTGGTAGAAGACCAAACTTGTCAAATATGAGACCATTTGGTAGTGAGTATTATACATATGTACAAAACAAACAGAAACTTGATGCCAGAGGCACAAGGGAATATTTGTGGGCTACGACAGGAATAGTCCTGCTTATTTAGTTTATTTTCCAAACACTGGAAAGGTGCATAGACACAGGATTGTGAAATTTCTGTCCACCAAAAACAGTAATCATGAAAGAGAGAAATCTTTCACTAACTTTCCAAATGATGAAAATGATGATGAAATAGATTTTAGACCTAGACAAGAAAATGAAGAAATAGAACTAGATGAAAAAAGCACCCCAATTGTAGTTGTTGACAAAAGAAAGGGAAATTCACATTATCCTAGGCGGAAACTAAACCACCAAAGTACTTAGATGATTATGAAACTTGTTATAGAACAAATGTTGATTATGATGATGATGTACATGTTGATAATGATAATGCAAATGTTGATTATTGTTACAAAATGTTGTACTGTATTCCCAAAAATTACAAAGAAGCAATTGAATCCCCAGCTTCTGACTTCTGGAAGGAAGCTGTGGCAGAAGAAATTAATGCCTTGAAAGAAAATGAAACATTTACTTTAACAGAGCTTCCAGAAGGCAGAAATGCAGTGGGGGGACGTTGGGTATACACAATGAAAGAAGACTCAAAAGGCTCAAAGTCATACAAAGCTAGATATGTAGCTAAAGGTTATAGCCAGATTAAGGGTATTGATTACACTGAAACTTTTGCACCAACTGCAAACATTACATCAATTCGAATATTGATGCAACTTGCTTGTCAGTACGGCTTGATTTTAAACCAAATGGATGTAAATCCGCATATCTGAATGCCCCAATTGATGCAGAAATATACATGGAGCAACCAGAAGGCTTTGAAATCAAAGATTCAAAAGACAACAAACTAGTTTATAAATTGCAAAAGTCTTTGTATGGACTCAAGCAGTCAGGGAGAAATTGGAACAACCTGCTGCATACTCATCTACTTAAAAATAAGTTTGTGCAGAGCCAGTCTGATCATTGGGTGTACATCAAGTTCACTGAAAATGAAACTGTCATTATTATAGCATGCGTTGATGACCTTGTTATTGCTGCAAATAATGTAAATGTCATGTCTGATACTAAGAAAGTTCTTAAAGACAGATTTAAGATGAAAGATTTGGGGAATCTATCCTATTTCCTGGGTATACAATTTGAGCAAGGGAAAGGATATGTGAAAATGAACCAGAAAAGATACACTCAGAAAATTCTGGAAAGGTTAGATATGACTAATTGCAAACCAAGAGCAAATCCCTCTGAACAAAAATTTGAGTGGTCAAATGATAGTGATCCAATAAATGAAAGAAAATACAGGGAGGCTGTTGGTAGCTTGATTTATCTTATGATATGCACTAGGCCTGACATCTGCTGGATAGTTACAAAACTTTCTCAACATTTGTCCAGACCATTGGCATGCCATTGGTGACAGTCAAACATGTATTTAGGTATTTGAAGGGAACCATTGACTATGAATTAACTTACCGAAGAAGTGTTGACAACCTTTCTTTGATAGGGTATAGTGATGCCGATTGGGCTTCAAGTCCTGATGATAGGCGAAGCACTTCAGGTTATTGTTTTGGTCTGACATCTAATGGAGCTTTAGTTTCTTGGAAATCTAGGAGACAACCCAGTGTTGCTTTGTCCTCATGTGAGGCAGAGTACATGGCTCTTGCACTTGCAGTACAAGAAAGCCTTTACTTAGACCAGTTGTTGAAAGACATTGACAGAGAATATCAATCAGGCAATGTTTTGATTTTTGAAGACAATCAGGGAACAATCGCTTTAGCGAACAATCCAGTGAACAGACAAAGATCTAAACACATAGACATAAAATTCCATTTTATTCGCACAGAACTAAGGAATGGAAAGTTTACTTTAAAGTACTGCCCTACTGCAGACATGTTGGCAGATATTATGACAAAGCCTTCAACTAAATTTCAATTGCAGAAATTCAAATCCTTGATTTTTGGCTAAAATATGGTGATAGCCTTGAAAATTGTTTTGGATGTATTATTTTGACACATAATAATGTGAATACTTGTGTTGATGAGACACACATACATGTATTATGATTCTTGTTTTTACTTTTATTGTTCTATCAAACAACTTGATAATGTTACATGAATATGAGTCTTATGATTTTGTTTCTATCTGACATACAAAATTATTAGGGAATGTTTTGCACTTTTAATTTCCTTTTGAAAATTAATATGGACTTGACTTGTAACATTATAACTACATGTATAAGAATTTGAGAATTTGTGAGAATCTCAAATAGAATTTCTTCAGTAAGTAACTTGTTTTATTTACTCAATGGATAAACCAACATTTATATATTATAATGGATTAATGTACGTTAAAAGTTTTAAATTTCAATTAGAATCATTAGATCAAGTGGGGGTGTTGAATTATTTCTATGTATTATTACTATTAGTATATGATCTTATGATTTCTAATGGTCTAAGAGAAACAACTGTGTCATAATGTCTCTCTACAATACTTTGTTGGTTATTTCCCTTGAACCAAGGGCGTTCACTCTTATGATAAATAACCGGGTGTTTACATTTTACTTTTACTGTTGACTCCTTCCTACTGAAATTCACTCACGATGTCTCCATGTTAATATGTTGTTCTTTGGGTTTGAATAAAAACCATAGTTACAAAAGTATCCTGTGTCATCCTAAATTATGTCAAACTTAACATACCTCTACTGGGGATTGACTAGTTTGATCCCCAACTGATTTTTTTTTCTTTTATATTTCTTTCTTGCTTTGTCTGTCACCTTTCATACACACTTGTTCACAGAATCCTGTCGACCCACCCTAAATGCAAAGTGTAAACGTTGCTGCTCGAAGCTCGAAGAAATAAATAATAACGTGAAGTTGAATGTAAGCTTCAATTTAATTACAAAAACAGATCAAATGAACGTTTCGGGTTTCCCCTTTATCAACAAAACAGGATGAATGAAACACCACAGATGAATGAGATGATTCATGATTCCATTCATCCTGTTTTGTTGATAAAGGGGAAACCCGAAACGTTCATTTGATCTGTTTTTGTAATTAAATTGAAGCCTAAATGCAAATAATGCCGATTTTCTTTTGCATGGGGTAAGATTTATTTTTCCTGGTGTCCTCGTCAAACAAACAAAAATTTGATACTGAGTGGTAAATCTAGCGAAAATGCTGGGATTGATAAATCTAACACTACAGGCGTGATTGCTTAAAAGTAAAATACTTTTTGGGGGGTAAATACATAATGTTGAACTGCGCAGATTGAATTTGAATATTGTTGGTTTTTACTTTTTGGTTTCAGCTTCAGAAATAAGTTCAAGACTTATGATACTTTAGGGTTATTTCAGAGAAAAGGAAGATGGTCAACAACACAAAAGGGGATTTAGTAGTTAGATTTAGCATTCTGCGCCTGCAGCACTAGTGGGTCAAATGTGCATGTAAAAAAAAGAAAGGAAGAGAAAATTACAAGTTGGTCCCAGTAGCTATTTTACTCGTGGACTCTGCCTTAAGCCCCTAAAAGTATCACACTGGACAATGGCATGAAATCCTAACTAGGAGGGAGACCCTCGGATTGTTACTGATACTATTACACAGTCACCCAGACTCAGTGAAGTGATTTACAGGTTAAAAAAAAAAAAATCTTCCATAATAAAACAAGCTCGCACCCACATCTATTTCCCTCTCAGAAAGGTCTCCAGCCATGGTCTGGATAAAGTCAATTTACCTCACTCCATAATAATGAAAGCCATAGAGAAAGAGACAACAGACAAGGGGAATATAAGACCTTACCAGCAACCTGCATCGTTGACTTGGTTTCGTTTTTAACAAGGTTCAACAGCACTAGTGACACATTTAGGTCATTTTACTGCCAGTGTAAAGAAAATGGGATGGTAAAAAAATTCTACATTTACAATTATAAGGACTCCATAAAAAAATGAGACAAAGGAGACTTGTTCGAACAGGAAACAAAAGTAGATCCCAAGAGCAAACTATCAATGTGCTTAGTTTGAAATCACCTAAAAGACCCATCCAAACAGAAGCACAGGATCCCATCAAGAGGAATACACTTAAAAGTTTATAAAATATTATATTCAAAACCAAAACTTAAGTATTACAAAATAGAGAGATGATTTACAAGGAAAATAAATCTCCACAAAATAATATCATGTTTAATGACTGTTTCTGACTTAGCCAAGGACTGCGGCCATGGCCAGGACAAAACCAAGTTGTAATCTGATTCCAAGACAGAATGCAACCTGGACAGGTAAACTAGATATAGGGGGCTAGACAGAAGACACAGCTAGACCACCACCACCCTCACCATGGGAGCATCGTTTAATTTTGATCAGTATTTCCTAGAGGATTGCATCAGTGCGTTAAGCACCCTAATAAATCCATTCCAGACTGGATCTGTAACTGTAAGGTGGACTTGAGAAAATGTCAAGAGAGAAAATTTCATATTAAGATTATATATCACGATCGACAAGCCTAAATGTGATGATTTTGCTGAAAAAAGTTACTCCAATGACTATAAAAGATCAAATTAAATGAAAAAGATACTTTGCATTTTGAAAATATCATTTTATTTAATATGAAATATTGCACTTATTAAATTGAATTTATTTCATTTCATAGATACAAAGAACAAACCCAAAGGCAAGACATTGAACTGAAATTATGGAAAACAAAAACAAATAAACAATTTTATAAAAATGAAAATGAAATCAGGCAACACTCATCTTTATCTAAAACTAGATTAAGAATTAAGAAGTAGCCAATGATCAGCTTCTTGTGATAGGATCGGACTGTCACAAAAATTAATTTTTGTCAACAAAGCGATCACTACAATGGTTTATGTTTTAAAAAGCTAATTTTGGTGCATTGGTTTTTCATTCTTTTAATGACTGTTACATTATTGGCAAGTAGGAATTAGCAGAAACTTCATACTTATCAAATTTGTTTAAACTTTATTCTTTATTGTGAATAGAAAGATAAAGTCTATGGGAAACTTCTCACTTTGGAAAAAATAAATGAAAGAATTGTTTCTCATCCCTGAATTCAATGAAATCAAGGTTTCAAAGAATAATTGCCAATGCTATTCGTAATCGCTTTTGAGTATAAATAAAAACAAAATTAACTGTAGACATTACTGGGGGTTACAAATAAGTCAAAGAAGAAGAAGAAGAAGAGAATCCAACTAAAAAAAAAAACGCAACCATTTATCTGGTGCTAACTGTAAACATGTCAGTTAGAAAATCAATAAATCACTAAACAAGAAACTAAAATACTAAAATAATGGCAATAATCCATCTGAGTGATATTCATTCATCTACTTTTGTTAATTCTCAAAGGGTTCTTAAAATTGTACATTATAAACACTATAACTCAACGTTTATAATCTATCATTAATATGACTAGGGGAAGATGGGGTAAAAAGTCACTTTGTCAGGTTTTTTTGCGATAAATAATTTTATATTCAATATTTCGGAGTCAATTTTACATTACCATTAAAGTAAACCATTGGGTTAGAGTGTGCCCTGGTTCAAGTTTGAATAAATACTTTTCTGATGAGGCCAAAACTATTCGTCTGAACCATTGAGATCCCAAGGATCAAATTATACTGTTAATCAGAAAATTAAAATGAAACGTATCTCTAGCAGGTAAAAATATTTCAGTAGGCTTCAAAACAAATCTTAATTTGATGGGACCTTTTTTCTTTCAAAGAAATGAAAAAGAAACACAGTGTGTAAGACAAAAAAATTTGGATCAATGTTTAACACGATATATATATATATATATATATATATATATATATATATATATATATATATATATAAGTATCAATCCACTATTAAGGTGACCACTGTGAAATGCACCAATTGGAGGACCAAGCATATGTCTTGTTCAAATTGATTAAACTGTTCAATCTTTGTTCAAATGAGTATAGTTTGATTCCCTACAATGATTTATGAACACAATTCTGATGCTTGATGATCACAATGGTATATAGAAAATTACTCGTCCCCCTAATGTTTTACTAAGTGTTTCTGTAGCTTTAAGGAGACATTTGGTAAAAACATGTTTTTAGGGAGACCACATTAAAAAACCCTTTTAGGGAGCCCAGTATATGTTTATATATGTGTATACCTAAGAGTGCATTTTCAAGTGAGCTACCACCAAATTGTCTAAAATAAAGTAAGTCCTTAAGATTAAGAGCTTCATGGCCATAGTGTCGAAGCTTATCCCAGTGTGCGTAGAGTGAAGTGGCCGAGCAACGCATTTACTAACTCCTGGGAAGGTCCATCCCTCAGAAGGGGCGCTCAGGGAAATAACCTGGGACTCAAACACGGCAAAAAATATTCCCAGTTGCTCCGTGCGCCATTGTTTTTGCAGTCCCCGACCCCTTTAGAAACCTGACGACCCAGGTTAAGATCAGAGATAGAAGGGACCAGGCAGAGGAGTTTATTTGTTGTTGTTGTATACCACTGAATGGACTTGGTTTGTTTTGTTTGTTTTTAAGGGTTTTACGGCGCTTGCAACACATTAAGGTCATATCAGCGCCAGTAAAAAGGAAGAAAATGGGATAGTAAAAAGTTCTGGAACTACAATTAGAGCACCCAAGAAAAAGTAAGGCAAAGGGGATTTGTTTCAAATAGGAAACAGTAGATTCCAAGAGCCCACTATCAAAGTACTTAGTTTGAGATCACCTAAACGTCTCATTCAGACACAAGCACAGGTCCCAACAAAGAGGGATACACTCAAATGTTTACAAAGCATAAATAATATGTAAACAAAACAATAAAGAGCATAACAGACAGATGATTTACAAGGGAAAAATATAATCTCCCAAAACTCGAACTATACATTGACTGTTTCCCTCCCAGCCAGGTCCTGGACAAAACCAAGTAATCCCATCCCATCCCGAGACAAAGACAGAAAACAAGTTGGAAAACAGACATAGGGGGATAGAAGACGCAACGAGTACGTCCCTGCCCATTATGGGAAGTCGGGAACCCCACCCAGTGAGTGAATGGAGTTGGATGGATAGGACAGCAGATCTGATGGACACAATGAACGGCTTCAATCAACATCTCATTCACTTTAACTTGCACAATGCTTGCTTTGGTTTCGTGGTAGACAGTTCGTCTGACGCCCGAGTTGCCAGGGTTCGAATCCATATTTGTGGCAATGCAGAGTCATTGTAAAAGTCTCATTTACAGTCTCACTTGTGTTAATTGGAGTACGTTACTGAATTGTAACAACGTTGTTCGTGTCCATATAAATCTACTACCAGCTGCACGTTGAGCTCATTGTGGGTTTTATGATACATCAAGCTCGTGTAAAATTACATTTACATTTGACCGAAAAATGATACATAACGATAGAAGTCTACAAATCATATTGCAGGTTTATTTCAGTTCCAAAAGCCATCACAAACATTCATCCACTGTATCACATAAGTCTTTGGTCACCAAATAAAAGCATGAAGTTTGCTATGTGTACAGTGCAACATAAAAGGATAGAAACAGTTTTACTGATAAAACCCTCAAATGATAACAAACCAATATGTTGTTGCTGGTAAGTTGCTTAATTGCATTTGTTAAAAAGCATAAACTGTGAAGCAAAAGTGTTGAAAATCGTTTGAATAAAGTTTAATGCAAAAAAAATAATTCTTAAGCACTTTATGCCGTTCTAAGCTGTCGTTGCTGCATTTTTTTTCATTATTAATTATTATTATTCTGATTAAGGATGAGGGGATAAAGAAAGAATGAAATTAAATGCACAGAGGTGTCATTTCTTGACAGTCACCTCTAAAGATTGCAACTCTTAAAACTATCATAAAAAGAATAGTGAAATTTTACATTAGGTATCTAGAAAATGCTGAACATAAAGCTACATTGGCCAATTAAGTTAGGGTTAGTAGAAAGACTTTTTATTCTGCCATATTTGATTCTTTCAGATAGTTCTACATAGCTGCCAACTTTTCAAAAATAAAATAAGGAACGCTCATTTTGCCCGGATGAGGGCGATGTGTGCCGAAGCCCCCCCCCCCCCCCCCCCCCCCCCTTCATCGAATCGCAACATATAAAAGTCAGCCTTTTTAATTACTATTACTAACACTAACAAGTTTGAGATGACAGAGGCTAGTCCAAATGTTGCTCAATTATCGGGTTTAGTACCAGCACATTTGAATCGTTAAAATGACACTTTCCACAATGATTGTTGTTTTGTTTTTAAGGGTTTTACGGCGCTTGCAACACATTTAGGTTATATCAGCGCCAGTAAAAAGGAAGAAAATTGGATAGTAAAAAGTTCTAGAATTACAGTTGAAGCATCCAAGAGAAAGTAAGACATAGGGGAACTGGGAACAAATAGGGATCAGATGTAGATTCCAAGAGCGTATCACCAATGTACTAAGTTTGAGATCACCTATAAGTCTTATCCGGACACAAGAACAAAATCCAACAAAGAGGAACACACTCAAATGCTTACATTATACATTAAAAAATAACAAATATAGTAATAATACATAACAGAGAGATGATTTACAAGGAAAAAAATATCATCTCCCAAAACAATAAATATGCATTTGACTGCTTCCCTCCCAGCTAGGACTCCGGCGAGGGCCAGGAAAAAAACAAGTAATCTCATTCCAAGACAAAGACTGAAAGCATGTTGGAAAACAGATATAAGGGGATAGAAGACACAGTGTGTACCTCCCTGCCCGCTATGGGAGCTTTCCACAATGAGATCAAAATTCAGAACGGACAATATAAAGAAAGAATTCAACTGCCTCAACTTTGATAAGGACCAATACACAAGAAGCACGATTGTAAAATAAATGAAATAACTTAAGATGGTTAGAAATGCATAACTACCAACCTGGTACATCACTTGAGAGGGCGTTTTGGGGTAAAAATTAGGTGAGTTCAGATAAAAAGTAGACGATTGCATATATGTTTTCTTTCATGCAACATAATGGTCTTTAAGTAGTATACTATAATAGTAGTTATAGTAAAATGCACCTCTAAATATTAGAGAATTCCTACTTCTTTACTTTGACAAGATAAACACACCTAAAAATGGAGTATACTTATTTTTCTTGAACCTAAACCGTTACAAAAGCTTGCTTGAAAAAAAAAAAAATTAAAATCAGATGAAGATGTTTTTAAAGGGATTAAATTTATATATTTCATAAATTAATAAAGGGAAATAATCATTGTCATCTTTAATCAATATAAGCAATTGATTTTCTTATTGAATACCTTCCAATCAAAAAGGTGGATTTAATTTTATTCTTAATTAAAATAATATTTGTAACAAATAGTGAAAGTATCAATACTGTCTTAGAATATTCAAAGTATATCGAGGCTAACATCCATATCCTATGCAAATCTCCAATACATTATGAAAGGTTTGAGTAAAATACAGGCGTCATATAAACGAATGGAACTTTTTTAATTGTTGAAAATCATTTATGTTAGAGGCATAATTCAAATTAAAGAGCTACACAAATGGAGATTATGCTCTCACTGGACACCAATAATAATGATAATAATAATAACAACAATAGTAGTAGTAGTAATAGTAATAATAATGGATCAATAATAATAATTCATTAGGCTCACATGGCTTTTTTACCACAAATTAGTCAAAAATTACAAAATACGGATTTTGAACTAAAAATAAGAACTTACGGACTCAGGAAGTCAAATACGGAACAAATCCGTTTTTAACAGAACGGTTGGCAGCTATGGTTCTACAAAGCATTTGTCTCTCAAGCTGAGCAAATGAATGTTCATATAATATAAAAAAGGATATTGCAATGATGAACAGATTGTACTATATAAAGATAAAACGTTTTTGTAAACCCCCAAAATATGTCAATAACACTATACAATACAATGAATGTAATACAAATCAAATTCATGATTGTCATTACACCGATTGAAACGCTCTTTCCCTTCTATATTTATTTCTTTCATTAAAAATCTTTGTCTTCACCAAACTAATTAGTGTACCTTCAGGGATTCCTTTTTGTGAAAATACCCTGTGGTGTTTTAAGAACAGAATAATTTCAGACTTTCTAGGTAATGATCCCCTTGAACCATGTGCTGAAACATCTTCGACAAAGTTTTTAAAATATGACTTGACTCTATCTGTATCCTCATCTGACCATGACATGTATCTCCGATTTTTGCTTGAATTCCTCTTGGGTTCAGTTTGTTTTGAAGAACACGTAAGCTGATTTGGCACTCCTGCTTCACCATCAAATATTTCTTCTTGATTTGCAGCTGTTACTATGGATGTTCCAAAATTTGCATTTGAGTCTCTATTCACTACAGAGTCATTTGTTTCAATGTTACAATTTCCTTCCCCAGTGACCGATGCTGAGTTATCAATTTGACCCAAAAAATGACCAACTTCTGTTATTTCTCGTATTGCAAGTGGACACTGATAAATGTTTTGATTGATTGATTCACTGTGTCCCATATGTCGATAGAAGACATCTCTCTCGTGTTGTGGGACATCAAGTAAGGCAAATAATGTCGAAGCTCGGTGCCTGAATTTATCAGCTATTAACAACTGGGGTTTCTCTAAATCCTTTACTAAGGAAGTGACATATTTGATGGCAATGTAACCACTTACATGATCTTTGGATATTCCTGTATTTGGAAAAAGAAATGGTTGTCTGAAATATCAACAGCTTTACGCTCCTGTGCAAGTTTCCTTAAAGGCTGAATTGTGTCATTGGGTATCAACACAGGGACCAACATCTTGCTTCCCTTTCCAGACTGATAGGCCAGCTTATACTTCTCAAGTAACGCTTTTTCCAGAGGATCAGTGACATGTTGTACAAGCTGGGGATCAACCCATACACCTGAATCTGCATCATTCCAGTCTTTTAACAACATCCTTGCGGGTTCTCCGCCTCTCCTCGCATTAAACATTGTAAGCCTAGCTACGATGACATTGCGAAGCCTAACAAACATATGTGAATTAAATAATTGATAATCATCCTCACAAATACGGACCATCTCTTCAGTAATAAATTGCCGTAGCTTCTTTATATCATTCTCTAATGGCATCTCTTTGGTTTTCTCAAATTTGTTCTCTTTGCTTCACATTGAACTCTGGCTGTAAAAAAAATACTATCCCAATTATAATCCAGGACAGCTTTGAACAAATCTATCTCTGCGGATTCTTCCATTTTGTTTTGCATTATATATTCCCCTTTTAAGAAATTAATTAACTTTTTCAATATAAATCCAATTGAAAGCTTCAAGCCTGCTTTCAATGTCCCATCCTCTTTCAAAGTCATTTCAGAAATGGTTTGCGATATTTCATTAAAGTTACAACGCTTCACCACGTCCTCTCCAGAGAAAGAAGGTTGATTCGTTCTCTTCCTAGTTTTTAAAATCAAATTTCCTAAGATGCGTAAATCACTCATTATAACTTTTCTCTCCTTCTTTGAACTTTTACTCCACAATTTTGTTCCTAACAATACTATAGCTTTGTCTGATCGACACAAATTTCCCACTTCATCATTCCGAAATTTGTCAAGAATATTCTCCTTTATTTCTTTACTTGCATTGGGAGCCACGGGATAAAATTTTACAACCCCAGTACACAGAGCATGCTCAGTACTACATTTCTTTTTGTGTTCATAAACCCTTCGTCCAGAGTAAAACCCCTTACAGCCAGCACACATAACAACTTCATGTGACCCTTGTGCTCTCTCACGCATAACTATTGAATTGTTTCTAGTGTTTGAATAAAAAATGCCCTTTTTCTTGAGATAATCCATTGTTCTATCCCTTTCCTTTACAGGCTGTTTCATGGCCTCTGTAACTTCTGTCTCATCTTTGTGTTTCCTCATCAAATGCCTTGAGAGTTTTGTTTGCAACTGTCCACAGTATGGACAGGGTCTCCTTGGCTTTTTGTATTTCTCTGGAAAAAAAAGAAGAAAATAAAGCACATCATGCTATGAACTATGAAAATAAATCAATAGACAGATCATATGCACATCAGCTACATGACAGCGATAGAGAGGAATAGCATTCCAAATATTTAAGGCCTGGACAAGTAACTGTCATAATTCCTTCTTGTTATATACTTTTCTACCATCTATTCCTTTGGAAGAGGTATGTTAGATTTTGGGAGACCTCTGCCACATAACAAATCCAGTGAAAAGACGCCATATTTTTGTTTTGAAATAGAAATAAATAGATCAATCCACCCACTTCACTGGGTTCAGGGTTCCCTCTTCATTATAATCAAAATATGAACATAAATCGGAATAGTAACACATTGAAGTCTCATCTGAATACATAGATTGTCCTTTGTTGTTTCAGCGAAAAATCAGACAGAATGTCAAAAGAATTTTAGGTTTTTCCCCAACCACCCCTTGGAGGTATCAGTATCAGCGGAATGGTAAGCGTCATGTTTTTTACGTTGAGCAACAAAATTTACTCCAAATGCTTCACTCGACCCAGGCGGAAAAGCAATCAAGAATAGACCCAAGTCCTATCCAAAGACTAACATTTCATTTAAGTTTATTGTAGGCCCTTGGCCAATCGACAAAATTCAATTCACATAAATTATTTACAACAATCAGAAATTAATTATATCAATAATAGTAATAGAATGCAATGAAGGCAATATCATAATAATAATAATAATAATAATAATAATAATAATAATAATAATAATAATAATAATAATAATAATAATAATAATAATAATAATAATAATAATAATAATAATAATAATAATAATAATAATAACAGTAGCGGCTATAAGTAACAATTAATATAGTAACAAAAGTAATAATAGACTATAGTTCATAGTCATAACAATGACTTTCTTTGTCATTGAGGGAGTGAGAAAACATCACCGGCTGGCAGAACAAACAGCCGACATCAATCAAACGTCCTCCAGACCGGTTGAGCATCGGCTTCATTAATTCCTTAAAGACTTCCCCCCAACTGCCTGAACGATGCTGATGCCCAGACAACTTAATCCTGATTTATATTTTGTGGGAATGAAATATGACATGTATATGCCGGAAATATTTCAATAACAAACACACTGTTCAGATAGAAAATATTTGAGTCTTGCCTTTGTTAATTGATACAGGTAAGTTAGGAAAATAAATGCTAGTAAAAACGATCAGCAAGTTCGTGAACACTGCTTCTCAACTCGAACATATGTTTTCATCAAATCTACACACATCATGTTGTGAGCTGAATTTTAATGATCTCAGTTGTCATTGAAAGGAAACCCAAGAATTTTAGAATAAAGAAAAATATTGAACCTGGAAGTCAAAAGGGTTTGTAGCACAGCAGGCATTATCAAAGTATAATTTTAGTACCGACAAATTAAAAAGAAAATGTGCTTTTCTTTAAATGCTCCCAATCATCATATACTGTTTAGGTTGCAAGATTAATAAAAATGTTATCTACTCTGATTCTCGTTAAGTTTCCAGCTGGTCTGTGAAAAAAAGCCTTAAGCATCATAGAAATACAAAGAAACAGTTTTAATATATAGATGGGTTGTAACAAAAAAACCATTTTAACACTTACAATACAAGCAATTTAAGTCTATTACAGACAAAAAAAAAAACCCCAATAAAATAAACATGAACATTTTTATGGCTGGTTTCACTGATATCACTCACACATTGGGGTTTCAGATTCTAAGATGTCCACCCTATCAAATTTGGATTTGTGCTTGTTATGTAAATGGTAGCGTATTTTGCGACGCAGCACTGCCAAAACAGAAAAAAAATGCAATAACACAAATGCAGCACCATGGAGGGGGTGGAAGTTTTCTTTTAAAAGGAATGGGTAAATTAAAATTGATCCCACAAATATCAAAGGAGAAGAATGACAAAAAAATGACTCACCATTGCACGTAACACGTTGGTTTGCAAGTGTATAGCATTCGGGTTGAACCTGGGTCCCAGACTGGCAACGAGGTTCAGTCTGTGATAGTTGTGGATGAGGCTCTGACTGAGTTGGGGAATGAGCACTAGGTTCCAAAGACAATGATGTACTCAGCATTGGGTACCTCACAGAGTACGTAGAGGAATCAGACTCGGAGTCAGCAACAAAATCGGGACCCTGTATATTTTGTGGAAAAGATGACAGATCAATCAATTTATTCATGTTGACAATAAACATGAAGAGCCATTGTTTAATAATCCAACTAAACAATTAGCTGGTTAATAATGCAAGTATAATAAAAAAGAGTTGAGAAAGGCAGACATATTGTCTAAGTATTTAATATGTTCAACTGTGCTTGGATAAATATAGATACACCAACCAGGGTTTCAGTAAACCGTTTTTAACCAACTCTTTAAATCCTACACCAGGACCAACAACTACAAAACAATTTTTTATATCACTACGATTCTGGACATATAAACGGTTGTCATTGCAACAATATGAACTTCCTAACCTTGCAACTGCAATATAGTTAACAAAAAAAGTTGATAAACATTACGATGCAAGAGAATTTGGACAAAATGCGAGATCAAAAGTATAATCCCAACAGAAGCTATTTTAATTTTTCCTGGAAACGCATCATTTTCACATTTTGTCAAATAAAAAAACAAACGACTTCAAATGTGAATGGCTCATCAATGAATATCACTTCAAAATATAACGAGGAAGGTTTAAAATAGTGTTATTGTTGGCGAAGTCCACTGCAAAGAAAAATTTTTAACAACAAAAAACTAGGAGATCTCACTGGTGTAAAACAGTGTTGTCCTTGTCCTGAAATATTGTATTGCGCCTAACAGACTGCAGGTCTCATCTTTTGTGGCAAATGTGTTTTGTCCACCACAAAATATGTTGATGTGAAGCATTTTGAGCATGGTGCCAACTGTGGATAAACGCTATACAAATGTTATGATTTTATTTTAATGTACATACTTACCACAAATGAATCATGTGATATGGAACTTTGTTCTGCATCACTTTCAGGCTCTGAGTTGGAGTCTATATAGAAAATAAAAACAACAAAAAAAAAGCTGAAGACTATCATGTGCAAGTTTTTCTCTAAACTCTTAAACAAAAAATCATGCCATCTTGTGCTGTAAAAGGATTTTTTAAAAATTATTTACCTTATGACTATTGTCCTTTGGAAAAAAAAAGAAAATTAAGTCCGAAACCTTCTGGCTATTTTCTTTTAAATTTCAAGAACGTCAGAGTTGGCAAGGGAGGACGGAAATATAATTCCAGAAACCAATCTGTCTATAATCATATCCATATGATAGTTTTTCGTTCAAGATTCAGGTACAGTCCACTTAGGATAATCGCAATACCTTGGGATCATCGAAAATGTTGGGATTAACCGAAATTCAGTTTCCTGTCCACTATTTCAACATTTTACACATTTATTGTCAACTCAAACCAGTAAATAATATTCTTAGTCCACCACATACAGAGCAATTTGATTGAAACAAAAACCATATGGCAGCCCCGTGTAGATTTGTCAACCAAAAGCAGCTATGAAGCAAGCCGATATCTTATTCAGATTGGAAGAAGTTTCAATCTTTTTTCTCAACAATTCAACATTTGTCAGAGTTAAAGAGATTAGCCTTAATGAGAGACAATAAGCTCTCACCAAACTCGTTGGTCACAATGCACAGTTGTTAATCCTAAAACAAAGGATATCGCTCAGTCTCTCTTTATAACTGTCATTTATAACCTGTTGTCAAGATTATGACCAGCCCCACCCCTCTTCTATTTAATGGCCACCGATGACGTCACAAACCCATACTGCAGAGCCCCGCCCTCTTTCGACTCTAACAGAGTGGTGACACACTACTGTAGCATTAAATCCTGCTCACTCTCGATTCTTCAACCTGTCACGATTTCATCCATGATGAAATTTAATCATGATATACTGTTTGATTTCTTGAATTTACCACTTTTTAAAAAACCGAAGTTTGTTGCAATTAACCAGTGACTTTTATATAGAATTATTTCCATTGCTTAGGAAATATTGTGATTAACCGAAAGTTGCGATTAAACGAGTTGCAATTATCCGGAGTGGACTGTAATAGTATTACACATCATGACTCAAAAAAAAAAAAAAAAAAAAGCAAACTATGTGTACCTAAATGTTATTCATTTCCTCATCAAATTACATTCTTACCATTAACATCATAGATCACATCAAAAGGGTTGTCTGGATTGACAGCAAGACATTTTTCAGGATTTTTAAAGCTCAAATCTCTCTGATCTGAAGTTACAAAAGAAATAGCATATTCTCAACATTAAACTATGATTTTGTGATGGCTGTGATATGGCATACTGTATGCATAAAGCAAGATGCAAAGACAGGTTTAAGTTTAAATTATTTTATATTCTTTTCAAAAATCCATTCTAGTTTTGCCAAAATAAAATAAACACGAGAAGTGTTGAGTTGGATAAAGCTAAAACTAAAAGTAGTAGTGGTAGTAGTAGTAGTAGTAGTAGTAAACGACAGATCTTACTCACTAGTGTGAATCTACAGTCTACAGAAGTTCCCGAATTATCTGACTCCACTTCCAAATGACTGACTGACAAGTGACAATCATCAATCGGTGTGTGTGTGATTGTGATGTCTACCCTATTGAAAATCTTAAATCAACAGTGATGTAATAAGAATGGCCAATAACTTACCATTTAAATTATCTCGGTGTCTCTTCAATGATGCCTCCAGCATCAATTTACCCCACGATGCCATAGACGTCTAGTTTGGAACTCAGCAAGTGACGAAAAAATACTTGCGGCTATAGAGAGGACGTCCGTCGGCCACTCTCTCCGCAAGTCAGTTGTTATCAGATAATCATTGGTTCTTGAAAAATATAGAAACACAGCGGTTCATTTAAAAAGACTCTTTTGTAGATCAAGATATAATGTTAGGTATTGCACTTTAAAATCTCTTCAGACATAGAACGGGTCAACTTGACGTCTAGACCAAATCATTTCGAAGATCGATATGGCAACAGCAACGCCTGGAATGGAGGATTTAAATGCGGCATCTGACGATTCTACTGCTATGACAGAAGATGCTCCATTTCACGACGTCGAGATGGCTTCAACTGGCATCAGGCATCAACATGCTACTCAATAATGGGTTTGATGAAGCGTTTGACTAAGAATTAAAGCTGATAACTGATAACCACCTACTACTGACTTGCGGAGTGAGTGAGTGCCGAGTGCCTCTTTATGCGCGAAATTGACTAAACATACGTTTCACGAAAAAAAGAGTTACTATGTTTGCTTGTCTCTTGTCACCAAGATAAGAATCCGGACCAAGATTCGATAAATCTGTTTCTAAAAATAGATTATAATTCGTATATCTTGTTCATTCCTCAGTTCATCAACTTTCACACAATTTTATATTAGGTTTTCATTACTATAAAAATCCATATAATGTTCTAGAATTTTAGAGAAAATTTCGGAAAGATATATTGCCTCACTATTGAAATATATCGATGAAAACACTGGTACCCCTATTGTACTTTTTTCAGGCGGTCACCTTATTGACCAACGTGAAAATTTAGGCATAACTCTTCTTACTGTGGTGTTTAACAATAACTTCAATACTATGATTTACAATTATATATCCTTGACGGTTGGGTTGACAACTTTAAACTAAAAATAGAAAAGTGAATGTGCTAGAGGTCAAATCAATAGGGGGACCGGATTTTGGTTCCCTATTGGTAAAGTACTGTAAAATGAACTAATAGGGGTACCAAAAGTCTCCCTATCCGGTATTAATACATATATATATATATATATATATATATATATATATATATATATATATATATATATATATTGTTTTGTTTGTTTGTTGCTTTAGGTCTCTTCCAACACAATTGAGGTTATATGAGAGACCGCTGAAACAAAAAAACAAGCAATCTAACAAAAATAGTACAAATGTAAATCAAAATCATAACCTAAAGATATCATAAGCTAAATTATAAATAACCAAGAACAAACAGGCAGAAGATTTACAGAAAAAAAAATATCCCCTGTCAAAAATACAATCACAAACCAAAGAAGCAGGATAGGCTAGTAAAGAGAAGAAGAAACGACATCACTATCGGATCGTACGCCCATGCGAACATCATAGGTATATGATTCAAGGGTGATGCTCCCATCCAACCACCCGCATATATATATATATATATATATATATATATAAATTGAATGAGAATGTTTAGCATGTTTACCTAAACCTTATCTTCAAAAAAATAATTTAATAAAGTCACTGGACAATGAACATGACTGAATTTGACAGAACAGCAGATATATAAGAATTTCAAAGTGAAAGATATCATTAAGTGGATATAATATGATACAGAGAATGGATCTATATCTTAATAGTGCATGACAGTAAATATGACTGTCAGCAAATATTATCTAAATAATGACTTATCATACCATAACTGGCAGGACAGACATAAGCAGCCTATAAATTAACTCCCCCCCCCCCCCCCCCCAATAAAAACCCCTAATTGCAGCTTAGTTCAGTTTTGACATAGATTTTGCCATATTTCAGTAAAATAAAAATTCTTTCACCAATTTAATTTGAGCAATTGATACAAATTTTTAAAAATCAAAGTTTAATATCCAAATGATGGTTGATCGCGAAAACGTAGAAAACTCATCATCTTCCCACTCTAATATTTTTCCACACAATGGGTTGTTTGAAATAAATTAAAAAGTAATGTAAAGCTTTAGTTTTCTTCTTTTAGAATGAATAGATTATAAAACAATATATCATATAACAACCTAGGCGTTTTGATAAATTCAACGGGTCACACACCGTGATCTCACTCGGCGTTCGGCTTTCGCGAGTGATCTGAAAAATCATCGTCTTTTCATTTTCTGTTCGCCGTCACCGGTGGATGCTCGGCGAAAGTCATGTGATTTGAAAGGGAAATAACTCAGCTTTCTTTGGATATCAAACAAAGAAGGGAATGGCCGTCATGAGAGACTGAGTGAGCAGTTTGGAACCTTCCTCAGAAAATAACATCCCCAGTTAATATATCCGAATTTCTTTGATATCAAAAGAAACTTCGTCCTTTCCACTCTACAATGATAGTAGTTGATGAGATTAAGAAGTCAGACCATTATACTTATGTCTCTGATGGCACCAGTCGTCAAAAGCAACACTATCTGGAGCGTCACATCATTCTTGCTGACAAGACGCAGCTAAGTATAGGCTGCACGGAGGTTGCATCAGATGATGCAAATACTTTGCTGGAGAAGACAATCGAATTATTGCACGAGCTCTCAAGCATTTATTCCATTGATTCCGAAGATGAAGAGGAGAAGAAGGATGATGTGTTCAAGGAGCTAGTACAGAAAATGAAATGCCTTATGACGGACAGAGCAGCAGTCAATAAATCATTTAACAAGAAGATGGCTGAGTTTAGACGAGAGCACTTACAGGATGAGAATGTCACCACTCATTTTATTTATTGCAATGCCCACTTTTTGTTGGGCCTTGCTCAGGCAACGCAGGAAGCACTTAATGTAATGGAGCAAGACATTTGCAAAGAGGAAAGTTGTTCTGGACTTGGGAGGGATTTGCAGTCGAAATTTGCATCATTTTCAAATTCAACCTCTGAATCTGCAGCAATATGACTGATTAGAACTGCATCGGAATGCCTCAGGCCGAGATGTGATGAAAAGAGCGGTAGTAGGTCGAATTGGCTGGCCTATTGTGATGAAAAAAAAATAAGATCTAAGTTCTCATCTTATCGCAACAACAGATTTAATAACATATTTGAAAATGCTTCTGCAACTTTGTATCATCACCAGCATGTGACAGATTTTTTGTCAAAAGCTAACTTCCACTCCAACTTGAAGTTACAGAGTGTGACATCTGACCTTCTTGATGACAGGGTCCTGGCTATGATTGGAGCTGTGGCATTGTTTAATACGATTGTCACTGGATCGTATTGGAAATTAATGAACAGCTATCTGCCTTATGGATCATTTCCCCAGAATGTCAGAAAATTGGATGCCAAGCTTGATCAACTTGACACTCATGGAATTGACAGTCCAGTCGACGTGACCTCAGTTTTCGAGGACTTTATTATCCAAGATGATGCCACAATTGACTTGATGTTCAACAATTTTATTACCCAGAAAAATGTATGGCAAAGAACCCTAAAAACTATTGCCATGAAGTGCCAATCTGTGCTGAGACGACAATTAAAGGACTTCCTTGAGGGTGAAGTTTATGGCAACATTGACTATGAAACAAAACAACTGTTAGATACTTGTCCCCTCACGAACCTGTCTGGAGAACGCCTCTTTGGTGATTTGGACTACGATATGCTGAAGCGGAGACATGCGACTACACATCATCGGTCGTCTGTCACAATGTGGAAGCATAACAACACTGCAGCATGGTTGGAGAGCCAGCCCAAAAAGAGGAAGGCAGAAATCATGGATTCTGCTGTTAAGCACAGAAAGGTACTAAGGGAGAAGCATTTGGAATCTGTCAGGCGTCAGAGAGATATCATTAAGTCAAAACTTGCTGCAAATAGAGAAAAGATGCAGGAGAGGGAAATAAAAGATGCAGAGATGAGATCATCAATCCTTGATGGTATTATTAAAGATGGTGGCCTCTGCAAGACAAAGGAAGAGTTAGATGACCTATTCAGGAATTCGGCTGTCGAATCACTGAAGACACAACTAAAGTATACAGGAAAGTGTTTCAAAATAATAAACACGTGAGATTGACTGGTACTAAAAGCGAACTATATCAATCATTATTTAACATTATTGGGATGGAGCGGGACCATAATGACAATAGGTCAGATGGTGATGAAATTTAGATCCTAGGTGTTTTAAAAAAAAAATTTTTTCATTGCCTTTTAAAATTTTTATTTAGTTTTTGAGTTGTCAGGACGGTCTGTCGCTTAGATGAAACACAAAGATTGTAGTTCATGTTTTGCCATTTTACTGGGGAGGTTGTCTACTTTTATTCATTTTGGTATAAAGTTGACATCTACCTTCGATTCTTTTCATTTTATACGAACGTTTACTTTTTGTATCTGAAATTTGCACCATTATCTGTTGCAATGTAAATGGTTATATTGTATTTTTTTTTTTAATTCAAAGGCAGGACGTAATATCATGTATTATTGCTTGCATACCTTAGTTCCTTTCTGTCTTATGATATATATATTTTTTTTCGTTTGGGAATTTTGATGTTTGCCCTGAAGGCAATTTTGTGTCAAAAGAATGACTGTTTTGTGGACAGTTTTCAACTATGGAAAAGTTTATTCACTGTGTGCATTCCTCTGCTCTGTGTGAAATGATTGTTATGTCTCTGTAGGATGAAATTTGACATTAATTTTTCCATTTTGAACAATCAATTTATTCTATCGAGGTCGATCGGCCAGATTATCAAATTATTTATACTTCAAAAGTCATGTTATACTACCTTTTTGCAATTTTATCTTAAATTTGACTTCATTATTACATGTTTGTTTTTAAGGGTTTTACGGCGCTTGCAACACATTTAGGTTATATCAGCGCCAGTAAAAAGGAAGAAAATGGGACAGTAAAAAGTTCTAGAATTACAATTAAAGCACCCAAGAAAAAGTAAGACATAGGGGAACTGGGAACAAATAGGGATCAGATGCAGATTCCAAGAGTATACCACCAATGCACCTAGTTTGAGATCACCTATAAGTCTCATCCAGACACAAGCACAAAATCCAACAAAGAGGAATACACTACAACTACAAACTGCAATTGATTTACTTGGGGAAAAAAAGACAACTGCTCTTCTGCTTTCTAAGATGATAGGCTATAATCTTAATTAATTGACACACAATCATTATTATTAAACCCTATCAATACTACAGCTCCATAACACCCCCCCCCCCTTACACACACACTACACACAGAGTTCTGTTCCCCCCCCCCCCCCCCCCCCCCAGCTGCTGCTGATCTGTTCGGTCAAAGAGGGGATGAAAAAAATGGTTGTCGACACCAGTGGCTAGCTTATTGCCAAAATATGACATTGATTACCTTTTCTGTAGCTTTCGAAGTAACAGATTTAATAATGTTTTTGAAAACACTTCAGCCGTAGTCCAACATAGAGATCAAATTATTGACTTCTTAGACAACTGTTGCACAATTACCAACAAAAAAGTAGGAGTTAGAAGCGCACTTGATAATAAGATGCTCTTTTCTTCTGTCATTTCAGTAGCCATTTTTAATCTGATTCTAACAGGTCCATATTGGAAACTAATGAATAGTCCAAAGCCTTACAGTTCCTTTCCACCTTATGTACAGAGCATTAGTTCTGCTCTTTCAGCGTGGTCAATTTTATCAGACCCTGACGAAATTTTCAATCTCTCTTCATGATTTGAAGCAGAATTTTTACCCGACACTGACACATTTCTTAACTGTCTGGCTAGTTTGAGGGAGTTCTGTGATGACAATACCATAGTCATGACCTTTACAGCATTGGCTACAGAAATGAACATAGTGCTGAACAGACAATTATGTGAGTTTTTAGGGGATGGGATATTTGCAGGTGATATACCTGACAACATTCGACATATTTTGGATAAGTGTCCTTTAAATAATCTGACTGGTGAGCGTCCCTTTGGAGACCTTGACTATAACATAAATAAAAGACGACATTGTTCCACTCATCACCGCTCGACAATTAATATGTGGAAGCATAATGATCATCTGACCTGGTTAATGAAAAAAGGTAAAAGCGAGCATAAAAGGATATTGACTTCAGCACATAAGGGTGGAAAATTGTTAAGAAAAGAGCACAATGAGTCAGTATTGAGAGAGAAACAGAAAATAATTAAACTCATTGAAAAGAATGAGATAAAAAAGAAAAGATAGTCTTAGATTTAAAGCAAAAGAATCGTATTCTTGATGCCATTTTAGAGAAAGGTGTGTGTACGAACAAAGAAGAAATTGTCAATTTGTGGAACACAGGTTCATTAGAAGATCATAAGGATCAAATACATTACAGGAAGTTATTTCTAAATCAGAAACATCTTAAGATCTCTGGAACTAAAAAACAACTTTTTGAACAACTTTTGGAGGCTATCGATGATAAATGAATAAAGCTTAATGAGTGCATTTTGTCCATTTCATTAGAGAATCCATGGAATAGTATAAGCTTCAATTTGGCATGAGAAACAAGACTATGGCTTAATACTTTGTTGATTAAAAAAATATATAATTTGTTGATTTTATATGATTTTTTCCTTTTATATCGTCTTCATTTTGCGGTGGTCATTATTGCGTGTTGTTACATAATTTGTCAAAAATGTTAGTTTTAATTGTCCATATATGCATTTTATTCATTTGAATACATAGACCCTGAAAAAACCTTTAATTTGGTATTATAACAAAGTCTGTAGCTTAATTTAATGATTTTATAAGATTTTTTCCCCCTATGTCGACCTCATTTCTCAGTAGCCAGTTTAGCTTACTGGTGTTACATAATTTGTTTGGATATTAGTTTAAATGGTAAATGAGTGTCTTTTATTACATTTGTTGAGATAGACAATAAAATAACCTTTGATTTGGTATAAGAACCAACCCTGTAGCTTAATTTGTTAATTTTGTATGATTATTTTTCTCTTGTTGGATCTTGCGATCCTTGTCACCGCTAAGAATTATCTTCCGCGGTGCGTTTTTTGGCTTTTGCCACTCTTTGACGTCTTGTATCTGCCGCATTTTGTACTTCATACCTCTGAAAAAAATTAGACTTAATCTATATGTTGTTGTTAAAATTCATTGCTAATATTGGCTCTTTCGGGGTAATATTTGTCCCTTGGCATGCTATGGAAAATGGTCTGCGGGCCAACGTGGATGCATAATTTGACCAAAACGTTCAAATTTTGGCTAATTTTGAGATGTTATAAGTCCTAAGATTAACAAGATAATTAAGTGACACTATTTGATATTCAAGTGTAGTTGTTGTTATGTTTGACTTTATGTTTGTTTTATCATTCTTTTCTTCTGTTTTTTAGTTATGACCCCGCAAATTTGTCATTTTGCGCTACAGCGCACTGATGTCATAATTTTTCTAAGTTAATAAAACTTTGAAAACGCAAAACTTTCTTGTTTCTTAATGGGTTTTTATGATTTTTGTGTGTTGTCTCTGTCTCTGTGAGAGGAAAAGGAATCTGGTACTTTGATAAACATTGAATGACTTTGAAATTTTCACTTGTGGTACCTAAATACACTCAAATGCCTACATTATACATTAAAATAACAATAATACATTACAGAGAGACGATTTACAAGGAAAAAAATATCATCTCCCAAAACAATAACTATGCATTTGACTGTTTCCCTCCCATCTAGGACTCCAGCCAGGGCCAGGACAAAACCAGGTAATCTCATGCCAAGACAAAGACAGAAAGCAAGTTGGAAAACAGATATAAGGGGATAAAAGACACAGTATGTACCCCCCTGCCCACTATGGGAGGTCAGGATCCCCACCCAGGAGTTTCATGTTGATATCTTTGTTAATAATGAAGTTATGGTAATATACGTGATTTCGTAATTATTTTCTGCCAAATAGCAAATTTGGCTTCGTAGCCGCGTTTCCCCCCTAATAAATTTTTATTTTGATGCCCTACATCATCGAAAAAAAATTGAGCTGTTGACTGCATTGAGGATAACATGTCATGAAGTTTTCCTAGTTATAAATCAATAAATTTTGATTTTATTGCCATCCAAGTGTGCCATTCGGCAACTTTTCGTAGAATATTACCTTAGAAAATATTGGTTTTCTCTCGTTTTTCGATTCCCGTAAAAAAAATTTATTGACTTTCCTTACTTCTGCAAATTTGTTTATGTAAAGACTGCTATGCCAGTGTTGTGATAAAGGGTAGAGATTTATGTTCATGTATAAATTAAATTTGTTGTATCAAGTTGAAGTTGATGAAAACGGCAGTTGTCGAAGACTGCAGAAATAATAAAATTTCAAAACTTTATATCTTTGTTCAGTATTGTTCGATTTTGATGAAATAAGTTGCTATCTTCTTGTTTTTGCAAGCACTTTTTGGTAAAGTTACCAAATATTGCTTCCAGAAATAAAATTTCACTTGTGGTACCTATAGCCACATTTCTCTGGCCCCAACATAGTCATTGCTTTCATGTGATTTTATCATTCCCCTCTCAATTATAATGAACATATAAAAATAAAAAATACTGCTCAAGTTAATAATTATAAAAAAATTGAAAATCACATGAATGAATTTGACACAACATATATATAACATTTTAAGAAGTACATATTAGAAGTAGGTACAGGTGGTGACAATATACATTATAATAATTTGTCGAATACGATGTTGTGAAATAACAGGTTTAAAACAGCATATCTATTTATCTGCATTTGTTACTGAAGCCATCTGAAAGCTCTTGATGGATTCCAATATGTAGGCACTGAGGAAAAGAAAAGATAGATATCAGCTGAAATTACAATTAAGGACTCTACACTGCCAATTTCTTTTTAGATTACAAGTTATATTCAATGGACGGTGTCAATGTAAAATCATTTAAGTGGAATACAGATCAGGTAACCTTACTAAAATGTTATTCTACTACAGTACTCACTGGATTTTAGCACGTTCTGGAAAAAAACAAAAAAACGTGCTAAAATCTGAGTGTGCCAAAATCCGATGCTCATGGGAGGCAACGAATACATTCGATCACCAAGCTCCAGTGTATCGTATTGCAGAGTGTGCTAGAATTCAGCATGCTAGAATCCAGCGAGTACTGTAGTGTTAAGAAGCTGCCGTGAATATCTAAGGTACTGAGGAATAAAAAGTTACCCAGCTCTCTTTGCCATCTCATTGCCGTTCCACCTTGGACTGTAAGGGAAATTGACATGTCTCTCCGTGTATGGCTTTCTATTATGGTTATGATAAACTGACTTAAACACAAAAGTGGGATGTTCTGTTGGAAAGTACAATGGCAGTTCGACTGAAAAAGAAAGAAGAAGGTAAATGATCAATTATAATGAATAGTCCTTCCAAACGTTGTAATCCTGACACCATCCCTGCATCCTTACTTAAGAACGACATAAATTATTGCCTATTATTATAACTGTCAAAATAAATAACTCACTCAGCTCTGATGTAATGTCTACTTCTTAATAAGACAGCAATTATAAAAACCTATATATCCAAAAAGGATAAACTAGATCAAAATAAACTTTAAATATATAGGCTGGTTTTGATTTTTTCCTTTCTATGAAACATTCTTGAAAGAGTTATTTATTTCATGAGACTTTTCTAAAACATGATAAAGTTAATGATTTAAGTGAACCTATCAATCAGCATAGAAAACTCAGCACACAAACAGATATCCTCAAAGCTTCAATAGAATATTGAATTCTATTGACAACAAAAACTAGATCTATTAACCTCTCCTCTGAATTAAACACAATAAGCCATGCCGTTTTACTCCATCTTTTAAACGTTGCTTTGGTTTAAGAGATACTACATTAGAAGAGAGAGAGAGAGAGAGAGAGAGAGAGAGAGAGAGAGAGAGAGAGAGAGAGAGAGAGAGAGAGAGAGAGAGGAGAGAGAGGAGAGGGAGAGAGAGAGAGAGAGAGAGAGAGAGAGGGAGGGAGAGAGAGAGGGAGAGAGAGAGAGGGAGGGAGAGAGGGAGGGAGAGAGAGAGGGAGAGAGAGAGGGAGGGAGGGTGGGAGAGAAAGAGAGAGGGCTTTTTTGTTGTTGCAGCATGGGGTTCATGATTTCTTTACCCGTTATTACTATTTCTCCTTATAAGATAAGTGTGCATTCTGCTGGTAAATTGAGATGCTGCCTATGTTGAATAATATTGACAAATCAGCAGCACCAAATTAAGATGCTTAGATTGTATTAAAATCTACTGTTTGTATTTACCTGTGAATGTGAAGAAAAAATCATTCCACTCCAGCAACAGAACTATTTTTTTGAAGTTTTGGAAATCGTACTCCAACACAGAGCTGAAAAATAATATAAACTTATTATAGGACATGTACTTTCAAATCATTAGGAATTGAAGTTTAAACAAAATTTAACCATCAGAAACATAAATGATATAGTGCTCTAGTGGTTTGACATTTGGCTCTTAACATTTTCTCACCATACACAGGTGTAAAATAAGTACCTGTCCAAAAATAATATTGTCCCCGTCAGAAAACAAACAAACAATTGTAATAGCAACCTATAAGCATTATTCACATTTAAAACAGTTGGCTCATTATTGATAGTCTATAATAACAAATATGTGTATTTTAAAAACAATGTTCTCAAAACTGAGCAAAAATAAGAATAGATGAATTCCTGCTTCTCAACACAGAATGAGGGTACCATTTATTGGTCTGTTTGTAGAGCTCTCGTTTCACAAGCAAGGGGAAAGGGATGAGGGGGGAAGGGAGATTCAATCGTATTTTTTCTTTTCCTGACCCCTTATCTTCCCAGCAGTGATTGGCTTTGTTAGATCTGGTGGCAACTACTTAGAGATAGACATGTGTTATATCCAAAGACTAGCAGGCTATTGTTATCATTTTTTAAAAACATTTACAGCATTTGAGATAAACACCCACTCCATGGGCCCAATGGAATGAATAATAAGCTACTCTACCTATTAAATGAAATCAGCATATAAATTATGAGGTTTGTAAAATATGAAATAACATTTAAAGAGAAAAAAAAACATTGCCTCAACAATTGTATTGCCTCACCACCACTTTCTTTTGTTAAACTATGAAACAGCAACATGTTTTTACCTCTTCACATTGAGTGAATGGCTATTATGCTATTACTATTACACATACTGTGTTTCAAAAATATGTCACAGCCATAAGAATTGAATATCTTTACAACGTTAATTGACAATGTTCAAGTAACGACATAAGATTGCTCACCAATGGGGTAGTAGCTCATAAGATTCATTGCATTGGTCACATTTCTGATAATGCTCCATTGTGGCATATACAAAATCCTCATAATTTATAGAAACACATCGAGTGTTTTTAATTTTTAGCAACAATATTTCAAGTGGGTAAACAAAACTGATGGATATTAAAAGTGCTTTTTTTTTCTTGGTTCTTCTCTTCTTTTTTTTTTTTCATTTCAAAATGGTGACGTTAACATTTTCTGAGTGTGATTGCAATATAGGATTATCAATTTCTATGGTTGCAGGGCATTTTGATGTACGATGAACAATGCTTAAATTAGTGGATTAATGGAATTGGGCAAGTGAAGACTGCCAAAGAAGTAGTGATCCAAGAGCACCATTTCCCCATATGGATTGTGCCGTTGTTATTTGTCACTTCGAAAAAATGTCCAGTATCATTGCAACTAGAAAATCGTGTCAAATAATTCTTAGACCTTAATAAGATGGAGAATCCATTTTATAAGGTAAGGAATCTGTCCAGATGTGGATAGCAAAATTGTATGGCATGAGCTTAAGAACATATCATATGGGGAACTGAAACTTTGGTGACTGTTTTGGTGGAGGGAGTGTCATAGTATAGGGTGGAATCTCTGGACATTATCACACTCATAATTGATCATTGATGAAATCATACTCATGTCTCACCTTTTATGGCATGTCGTGGAGGACTTTTCCAACAAGACAATACACATGCCTCTATAATAGCAATGGACATGATATAAGATAATGAAAACAATTACCTCAAGTTCTCCAAAACTTAATCCCATTCAACATATTTATGATGAACTTGCTAGTATACTTGGAATTATGTCACACCCATCATGAACATGCCAGAAACTGAAGACAAACCTCAAGACAATAAGTTGTCGATGCACATCTGTAACTCAAGCTGGTATGGGTCATATTTGAGCACTGAATACAGTTATCTCTTTCGACATATCTGATGTCTACATTGTTGATTTTTGATTAAATCAAAGGACATATTTGTCTGGTTTGATTCATTTTTCAATGAAAAAAAATGAAAAAACAAAAAAGGTATCATAAAAAAAAGGCACAACAATTGATAACGACTTTAGATAAGGTAAAGCCATATATGCATAATGCAGTAGTTAAAACTGTATTAAGGAATAAATGAAATATTAAAAAAGAAATTATCACCTTTCAAAATGGCTGAGGAAAGCTGATATGTAATCTTTTCTCTTCTCAAAACCAACACATATAACTTGCACCTGGAAAAAGAAATAATCAATATTCAATCTTTTAGCAAACGTAAAATATTGCAAGATGACCAGATTAAAATATAAATGTGTAGGTCTTTCATAATTTTTATTGCAATGACACAAAATACCTATGATAATATCATAAATCAAATTAGGCTTGAGCAAAACAATGGCAGAAAACTAAATTGCGCGGGAATTAATTAGGCTACTTACCATTGTTCCTTATAATTAGGTATCCAATCAGTGAAGAAACTAGAAACGGTCAACCAGTTTGTTTACAATGTGAGGCAATCGAGATGAACTGTAGCAATCCCTAACTTTCGTTTTGAAGGTGTCTAAATAATGCACTTCCTGCTTTCGCATTTTACTTTTTTAATACTTTTACTTCCCTCTAGGTAAATGTGGTCAATTTTGGCTTAGACGAAACAGTGAAATTTATCGCTCAGCGGCTCAGTTAAAATTGGCTACCATTGGGATCATGATAGGTTTGGAAAGTGAAAAAATAATTTCAAGAAGGCTGTGTGCAAATACACTGGGATGTGTTCAGACACGGCAATTCTAAAAAGTGTCGCTTAGTCTTGGCAATATATCTACCATTAATATAAACGGCCCATGAGCTATGCGTAGCTGTGTGGAACATTCCTAATTACTTTACGGTGATTCGACTACGATTCATGAATTCTTTCTTTCTCTTTTTGAAACATTTGAATTTGACGAATTGACTGATTTCAGTTAATTGACTGAGAATTTACAGGTCTAATATTTGAAAAGATCAATGTATATAATCAGATTTGAATGAAGATCATTAATGGTAACTGATATTGAAATGGGGAGAGTGTAATATCCAGCTCATTAATGTCTTATTTGTGCAACCAACATTCATGTCCAAACACAACCATGCGTGCATAGACATTCACTCACCCCCCCCCCCCCCTTCCCCCCACCAGACATTATGAAGCAAGCACGTAATCTTACATACACACCTGATTCTTCAAAAGCTGCCTTATATTTGAATAATAATCTCCCATCAACATGTTGCTTTGAAAAGATGGGATTCGCAAATTTGTAGATCCTCCAAAGGCTCTGAAGTAAAATAAAAAATAAGAAAAGACGTGACATGGATCACATTGTTGTATGAATGCAGCTGATCAGTTTATATGATTAAAAAAAACAAACAATAAAAACTGGTTAATTGTGATTGTACTCTGGGAAGATGTACCATATATTGCCATTAAAAAAAAAACACCACTCAAATATTGTTTTTTTTTTCCTTAATAAAAATGATAATGATGATGATGATGATGATGAAGAAGAAGACAGTATAAAAAGAAATATGGAACAATTGTTGAGCAATACTAACAAATGATCGGATGTACAAATGTAAACAAATTCATGAAACATCAAGAAAATAAATAAGACCTTTCTACAGCTGGGGACAGATGAAGCTGAGACTGGACCTTAGTTGCTTCAGGGTAAGGGACAGACATCAATAATACAGCCGAATTCTTGCCAAGATTTTCCTGAAGCAAAATGTAAGTTGGGCGAGAATTATAAAGGGGATTGCAATACAATATTCAACTCAGTGGCAAAAAAAAAGAAGCTTCAAAATAAACAGATATGGTCAATAAATAAATAAATAAATAAAACAAAAAAAACCCCCAAAAAATCAGTAAACCAAAAGCGATTAGAAACCCCAATATTCCTATTGGCTTTGAAGGACTACTCTAATGTCAGATTCCAATATAATCAGATGACAAGATAAATTGTTAAGAATCGGCTATCAACCCCATTCAATGCCAAGCACATTAATTAGTCTAATCCTGGCCACCGAGTGACATTCATTATAACATTGAAATAGGGAGGAGACTAAAAGTTCTGAGAAAATTGGACAGTGCTCTATTGTTCTTTCTTTTAGTTTTTGTAGACATTGTGATCAAATCAGATATCAAGTTTACCTCTGTGAAACAAGGAGGCAAGTCAGATATATCCACATCCATTTCTATCAACACAGTAGCACAACCATCACCTCTCTGGAAATCAAAGGAAGATATGAATGACAAAAAAAAAGTGACTGGGTAGCTGGGTCTATTAGATGATGGAAAGTTCTTTGCAACAGACTAGAGTATATCCAAAGGATAGCGAACAATTGCTATTATATGTTTCGTGCTATAGAAACTGAAATAAACTCCAGCTCTATGGGCTCAACAGTTCTGAAGGATTACTACCACTACTACTACTACATCTGTACCCAAGAAAAAGAATTCAAAGTATAGTTCAAACAAAGAATAAAAGAAAATTTATGAGTCTAAATCGAGACCCTTTTAAGAATATACAAATACAAGGTCCCAACCTAAAGACACACTTAAATTGTCACAATAAATAAACATTGAAGTGGATATCCATAATAATCAATATTTAATGTAATGATAGCATAATATATTCTTTTAAAAAAAAAATATCTGCCACAAAATACAAATCCATATATCTGTCTAAGACTTTAAATTAAAAAAAAGGAAAACATGCAAACTCAAAAATATTATTTCAGAATAGGGACACAAAGCAGCATTGCAAAGGTCCCAACCTAAAGAAACATTTAAATTGTCAGAATAAATAAATATTGAATTGCATATCTATAACAATCAATATTGCCTAATCTATTGGTAGAGCACAATGTAATTTTCAAATGACCTGTTCAGAAGGATAGGAGACGCAAAATCTATAGATAGTTTTAAATCTTTGATAAAGCTCTACCTTTTAACCATTACATTTTCATGATATTAATACGATATAACATACACTGCTGCTATTGATATCATGGTGGTATATATTTTAGATACGTAACATGTATAAATATTTGTAACGTGCATTGAGTGTCACACAGTGATGAAAATGTGTGATATAAATGCCATGTATTATTATTATTATTATTATTATTATTATTATTATTATTATTATTATTATTAATATTAAAAGGAAATTAAAAATAATCACCTCGGTTCTATCAAACATAATTTGGTAGTTGCGCTGATCTTCCTTCTGCAAAGACTTCAAATGTTGTTTCAAGATTCCATTTTCACAAGCTCTTTGAAAGTGATAATCACGGTAATGCTGAATAAGTTCCATGATCAATGCAGCAAGGCTTTCCTTGTCTCTCCAGTCCCAACAAATGAAGCTCTGGAAAAGACAAAAAAGCATAAACAATCCTTCAAAGCCATTAGGCCCATGGAGCCAATTATTTTTGTTTTTAAGGGTTTTACGCGCTTGCAACACATCTAGGTCATTTCAGTTCCAGTAAAAAGGAAGAAAATGGGATAGCGAAAACAATTCTAGAATACAATTAAAAGCACACTCGAAAAGTAAGACAAAGGGGAATGGTACAAATAGGGAACAGATTCAGATTCCAAGAGCATACCATCAATGTACTTAGTTTGAGGTCACCTAAAAGTCTCATCTAGATAAAAGCACAGGATCCAACAAAGAGGGACATACTCGAATGTTTACATTATACATTCAAAACAACAAATATAACAATACATAACAGGAGGATGATTTACAACGAAAAAAATATATCATCTTCCAAAACTATAACTTTGACTGTTTCCCTCCCAGCCAAGGGCCCTGTCCAGGGAAAGTACAAAACCAAGTAATCTCATTCCAAGACAAAGACAGAAAGCAAGTTGGAAAACAGATATAGTAGGGATAAAAAGGCCACAAAAATGACCTTCCTGCCAACTATGGGAAGTCAAGAAACCCCATCCAGCTCATGGAGCTAGAGATTATTCCAGTTTCTATAGTGTGGAACAGGCAATAGCAATTGCTTGCTACTATTCGGATAGGATACTAGTACTAGTCTATCTCAAAGTACGTCCCACCAGATCTAACAAACCCAGCTATCAAATCACTGCTGGGTGGACAGGGGGGTGAGAAGTAAATGTCGACTTCACCCAGAACTGATCTCAGTCCCTTTGTGTGAGAAGTGAATGCTCTATAAACTGAGCTATTGGGACCTCCACAAAAAGCATTTAAGAAATAAAGTCAAATTAAGAAATAAACTGAAAACCAAATGCCAATCATTAGATTTGTTTTATCAGACAGAGACAGACACTTAGACAATACAGCATCTTATGAGGCTCATTTACTACTTAAATGACTTTTGATTTGATAGTTTTAATGGCATGCATTTCCTACTTATTAGTTGACAGATTAAGGTCTTGATTTGTGGATTACATTTATTTTCTTCAGCAAATAAACGAGACTTGTCCATCATCATTTTAAGCTGAGTAATTGGAATTTGAAAAAAGACAATAATAACAAGAACAACAACAACAATAATAATAATAATAATAATAATAATAATAATAATAATAATAATAATAATAATAATAATTGAATGGAAAAGTGGGAATTGGATCACCAGAAGGCATAAGCTAGACAGAACTGATCATAATGAAGGGATTGAGCATATCTATAAATAAAAAAAAACAATTTTCACAAATGGACGTATATTTCATTTAAAAAATAAATAATTTTGTACTCTTAGTACTGGAAACTACAAACTTCAAACAGATTCCATCACTAATTAATCAACAAAATAACCAGAGAAAAAAATATATCTGAAGACATTATTAACTTTAAATATTAAAATACTGGGGTTCAAAACCAATAAGCCATATCAATTAACTTTGACACAAAATAATAACAGTAATAAAAATAAATTCAAGTCCTATGATGCCAGACTAACATGTATAGATTCAAGAGGTGGGTGGAAATCATCATCCTCTGGATCAAATATAATGTCTGGTGGTTCTTTGACGTTGCACAGATCAAAGATGATTTCCCCTGGAAAGAGGAGAAAAAGACATTTAATGAAGAGTAAATAGTGTGAATGGTGACAATACTAAAAAACAAACAACAACAAAATACAATATATTGAGAGCAAGGAGCAAAATTTAAAAATGGGTATAAAGTAGTTCTCCTAGTTCAGGGTGTCCAGGGAAATCCAATCTTAAAATTTCCTACCTAGATGTAAAATTTCCTACCAGGTATTTTATCAATTCTTGCCATACCCACAGTGTTCTTTTTTTTTTATGCTTAAAAAGACAATCCTTGTTAAAATAGGGTTTACCTCAACACAATCCATATTTTAAAGTAAGAGCAGAGTTGAAAATGACTGTCACAAAAATGTCTCAGAGCACAGATCATGACCCATCCATGCGACTATAATCTATAAATTTGAATTTCATTAACATTTTCGGAGATGCAACCCAAAATGTGTCTCGCAGCAATTTTTGACAACATTCGGAGGAATTTCAAAAGTTTAAAAACGGATAGCAACATATAAAATCTTACCTACTTATAGAATGGTACCATGTGATTATACAATGTCAAAAGCCACCACCCTCCCCCATTTTCACTTTAAAAAAATACTCATGTGATTTGTTGGTAGGTTTGATGTGGTAGTAAGTTATCGTACTTTTGGTAGAGATGATAGTGTAGTGTTAGTTGCTGTAATGATTGGAGTAGTGGTGATTGAGATGGTGGTAGGGATGGTGTTGCAGAGGTTGCAGTCGTGGTGGTGGTGATGATGATGATGATGTGATGGCAGTTATAATAGTGAAGTGGTGGTAGTGATGATGATGATATGGTGGTTGTAGTAATGGTGGTGATGTTAGGGATAGTGATGTGGTGATTGTTATAGTTGTAGTAATGGTGGTGGTTCTAGTAGTGGTGGCGTTGTGATGTGGTGGTGGTTATAGTAGTGGAGGTAGTAGGGATGATGATTAGTGGTGGTTGTAGTAGTGGTGCTGGTGGTATAGATGATGATGTAGTAGTAGTTGTAGCAATGGTAGTGTGGTGGTGGTGGTAGGGATGATGCATGATAAATGGCGGTAGTTATAGTAGAGGTGGTGGTTGGGATAATGATGTGGTAGTAGTTGTAGTGGGAGGTATGATGATGTGGTAGCATTTTTAGTAGTGGTGATGGGGATGATGATGTGGTGGTGGTTGCAGTAGTGGTGTGGTGTTGGTGATTGGGATGATGATGGGTTGTAGTAGTAGTGGTGATAAAGATGATGATGTGGTGGTGGTTGTAGTAGTAGACGTGATAAGGATGATGATGTGGTGGTGGTTGGAGTAGTGGTAGTGGTGGGTAAGATGATGTGGTAGTAGTAGTTGTAGTGATGGTATGGGATGTGGATGTGGTAGTGGTGGTGATGGGGATGATGATGTGGTGGTGGTTGCATTAATGAGTGGTGTTGGTGATAGGGATGATGATGTGGTGGCAGTTGTAGTAGTAAAATAATAATAATTTTGTGCACAGCAGTTGTCCTTATTACATTTTTGATCTTGCATTTTAAGCAAGAAATTTCTAATTTTTCCCATTTTAAAGGAAATTTCACCCTCAATCCCATATTTCCAACATTTCCGACCAAGTATGAAATTTCCGACCAATTTCCAACTTTCCGACTTCCCTGGACACCCTGTAGTTTCTAGACAAAAATGAAAAAGTTAATAATACAGCACCGATATTAAACCCCCCCCCCCCCCCCCAAAAAAAAAAAACAAAAACAACAACACGAAATGGGGACTTAATACAAAACCTTCTAAAGTTATGTGCTCTAAGGTGTGGTTGTGAAGCTTATAATTGCATGTGATTGGAGATTTCTTTCTGGAAATGGCATTGCATTTCTTTGGATGACACTCCATGCGGTACCGCTGTTCTCAAGCCGCCAGTATCTTGAGGTTGTGTTGCTGATGTGCTCCATCTTCTGCAAAAAGGCAGACTTTAGATTCAAGAGCATCTGCCAGGTCATTAATATAAAAAGGAAAGAGAGCAGGACCAAGGACTGAGCCTTGAGGAACGCCAAATTCAACTGGGACAGACTTGGGTGATTAACCGTTGATGATCAATGATTGGGTACAGCCTTTCAGGAAGTTGTCAATCAATCTGTTGATTTTTCCATTTATCCCATTTAAGCTTGTGGCACAATATCTGTGGTCAACTTTGTCAAAGGCCTTGGAGAAGTCCATTATAAGTACATCAGTTTGTTTGCCCTTGTAAAGAGACTTTGAAATGTCACCAATAAAGCTGATTAATTGTGTTTCACATGAGCGCCTGGACCTAATCCATGTTGGAGTTCATATAGGATATTATACCTATCTGTGTATTTCATTATCTGGCTGACAATGATGTGCTCAATAAGCTTGCTTGAGATACAAATGGGAGACACTGGATGGTAATTTGAAAGAATAAATGGGAGCTACATTAGCTGTTCTCCAATCCTCTGGGACTTCACCTGTGTTGAGTGATCTCTGAAAAATCCAACATAGGCAGGGTGCTACGTCATCTGTAAGCTCTTTCAAAACTCTTGCTTAGATGTCTGGTCCACTAGCCTTTGTAGGATCCAAGTTTCGAGGAAGTTTTGCAATGCCCTCTTCTGTAACATTTATGTTTTCTATCACAGCCTGTTTTTCATTGACGTCACTGCTTCTGTCTGCTATGCTATTTTCTGCAATTTGTTTGAGGAATAAAGGTTGCTTTTTTAGAAAAGACAGACTGAAATTGGGCATTTAGGGCTGCTGCTTTGTCGAATGCTGTGGTGAGGAGCTTTTCATTGTCATTGACTGAGGCTATCCCATTTGTCCATTTTTCTGTGTTTAATGTATGTCCAGAATTTGTTCATACCAGTAAATTGGATTCCGTTCTCATCATGGTTAAACATGTCCTCCGCGTAGTCCCAATATTTTTGATGTAACTCCTTTTGTATAAGATAGATGATAAAACAGCATGACTGGTGTAATAAAAGGTATAATCGTTTGTGATAGTTCATCTTTTTAAACATTTTATAACACCAGTTATCCTGTTTTATCATCTTTCTTATTGACTTATTTGAATTTTTGCCAAAGTTCTTCAGTGTTCACTGTGGGCATGTTTAAAAGCTCTTTGGCTCTTTCAGTTATTTCATTTCTCAGATCTTCCCAGTCTGCTTTTCTGTATAGAGGGATTTTTCTCTTTTTCTGTACATTCTTTTTTGGGTTCATGTCAATCGCAATTATAACTGCATCATGGTCTGAGATGTCTGGGATGACACTTTGATGGTTTATAAGACTGGGCTGATTAATAAGATTAATGGGCTGAATGAGTAAAACTGTAAAAGAGTATCAAGAGTAAAATTATTCATTTGATACCTGATAAATATAAAACACTTTATGGTGATAAAAACTATCTGCTATTGACATGGTAATTCGTTGTCAAAGAGAACAAGTTCTATCATTGAGTACAAATAGCAGAAGCCCTTACATGTGAGATTCTGCATTGCATAAGGAATCAAAATTTGGCATCTACCAAAATTTTCCCTGGCATATCCATATCTGAAAGAAAAAAAATCAAGTGATTAATTTTTTGTGAACAAAACAAATCTAATCATTTTTAGTCCAATATAAAGTAACATTAAAAAAAACAAAAAACAAAAAAAAACAAAAAAACAACAAACAAACAAAAACAAAACAAAACTGGAGAGGTAATTTAATAAATCATTCATGAGTATTATCCAAATGATAATTATTCTTTGAGAAACTTCATACTAATTTAGATTAAATTGAAGTACATTTTAGGGAGAATGTATTTCAATTTGTTCTTAATTCATATAGTGCAATTGAATGAAATTCGAAATACAGTTCTCTCTTAATGGCATTTTCATCTTAGTAATGCATATCAGATCATTTCTTGTCTTTCAATGAATTAATTTGAACACCTAAATCCCTTGACCAAATGAATTTTCCCCTTTGGGAAATGAAAACATTCTATCAAATAAAATAATAATTAAAGAATGGTTCATTTTTTTTGTCTATCTAAGATAAACCACAGTAGCATATCTAACCACAACACTTGTCACTATGAAATGAGTTAGTTATGGTTAGGTCATAATTGAGAAAACGTGTGTTGTTAGCTTGTTTAAATTCAATTTATGCAAATGTTTTTGACAATATGATCAAAGCTGATAATAAATACTCAGAATTGAGTAGGCTTTAAGTAACATTCAGATTCAACTGATTGATGAACGTATTGCTAAAAACAAAAAAAAAGATGAGTTTTAAAGATTAAATACAAATTTATTGCTGTTTTCTATATCGGAATAGCTTCATGCATTTGGGATCAACCCTCTGAAAAAAGGCTCACATAGATAATCACACAGTTCCTAAATTTGTTTCACTTACTCAAATTTAATCACAAACTTTGTGTAATTGCTCCACTTATTCAAATAAAAAAATATTTTCCGAATAAATTGGCTTAACAAAAAAAACAAAGACAAAAAAAAAATCCCTTTTTAATCATCCCATTGGGGAAATTTGTCTTTAGGGTCTATTCCAAGGGAAGACTGGAATAACCTAGGCATCAGCTGCAGTGCAGCATCTCAAACTGAGCTAGGGCAAGGTGATTTGCTCAAGGCCACACAGTGCGGGGGGGTATTCGAACTCAGTACCGTTGCAGAAACGAAGCAAAGACTGTACCGCTGAGCAACATTCTGCTCAATCAATTCATTAATTTTAATTGTTAATGGCACGCAATTACACTGAATGAGCTGTAATATATGTAAATCGAATATCCATCTCACCCTGAAGCTCCCTGAATAATTTGAATTTGACCCTGGAGTCCAAATAAACTTTGCTTGGAAATAAGACACTGAAGATAAGGCCTCAATCTCGGATCAAAGGACTGGATGTACTCATCTGAATCCATGTTCAGTATCTTAAAATAATTATGAAAAAAAGATAAATACCAAAATACTTAAATCATTTATTACAAAACCAAAATCTTAATTTAAATACATGAGGCGCCAGCAGTTGAGCTTTATAAAAGCCTGCAAACTTTAGCATTATCAAAAATACCAACAAGATTTAAGTTCTTTATGAGAGGACTTCCGCAGTTTCACAGCACTTTTATCATTATATAAAATTTAATCTTTTAGCTTTTATGGACTTTCAATTAGTTGCGATGTCCAACAAATATCATTATTCAAGAAAAGTTTCATTAGTGGTGTGATTTTTCTAATTTCAAAAATGCTGAGTCGGTTGTCGTTTAGGACTCGTGCGATGTCATTATTATTTAGTTACTAAGTTATCCATCAGTGCAGTATCAGTATCAGTCTTGATAATGCCCCCCGATAATTTAAAAAAAAACCCTCTTTAGACGTTCTGTGAAACTGCGGAGGTCCCTCCTTATTTATATTAATTTATCAACGGTAATCGTTGACTAATTAGGTGACTATTGTGTACAGTGCCAGTGATACTGGTAGGCAGTTTAGTGAGCAGCAGGAGTGGGACTCAAATTGTGACCCAACTCACCCATCAGAAAGTTGTGACTGGAAATTGCTGTTCGTGTTTAGGGGGGTTCAATTAAAGATTCATAACTTCTTATAAATAAAGAGGAATATGGCAGTGGCAGATATTTTGGTATCATTATTTTCATCTTTCAAGTTCCTTTTAAATGGTGCCGAAAAATCCATTAAAAAATTTCAGGAGTTATATGAAATTAAAATTTGGCAATTTTAAAATGCATTTATTTAATTTTATTTACAGCTTGTTTTTAGAATAACATCTAAACTTTATTCATGCAAAATTTCAGGGCTCTCTATCTATGCGCAGACACTTTTTAATTCTGCGCCGAAATGCTATGTTTTCATTATCTTCTCATCGATATCTTGTCATTTAATTATTTATCATTTTTAATTTAGTCCATAATATTTTCAGTTCTAATATTTACTATGTCTTTATTTTGAATACATACTTTCCAACTTTTTTTATGGGCATTTTATAGTTTTTATTTAAACATTTCGTATATTTACTTTGAAAAATCTGATAATAATAATATCAAATTTAAAAAATACCAGTTGCTTTAATTTTATTTCATTTTGCCATCAAGTCATTAAGTTTCTTTCCCATCTGTTTAGTTATATTTCTTATCATTTGTAATTGTAATCACAGTCTAAAGGTCTTATGATGGTAAGAAGTTCTAATGTTATAAATCTTGACAACCCATACATTGAGAGAGAGAGAGAGAAAGGGGGGGGGGAGAATAAAATTATATTGTCAATCCAAATGATGTAATAGTAATAGCAATAAACCCAAAGCGGTTTAACATAATTTTTAAATAAAAGCCAGAACTTTCCTTCCAAATGAAATAGACAAACTGCCTTTGTGTGAATCCTTTTCAAGTTGTATGAACTTTTTCATTCTGCCATTTTATTTATGTAATTAAATTGCCAGAGGTAAAAATAAACTCATTATGTCATTATGCAACATGTTTATATCTTTTCATTTAAATTTTGTCTCAAACCCTTCTTTATTCTATGTATTGAATCAGAGTGGGGAATTATTTGCAATTATTTCAGTGAGATATTGGGGATAAATCCAAAAGTGATATAGCAAATTATATTTCTTATGTCAAGCCGATTTTTTAAATTATGTAACATTTGCGTCATATTATGTAATCATGTGTTATTTTAAAATTTGTATCTTCCTCTTTATTAATATAAATGCATTGTCCTCGATAAGACGAACATTTTGGTATACAATCTGTTAATGAGAACTCCGTATTGACTGTTTTAACCATGTAAAAAAAATTAACGGCACGCGATTAGGCCACAACTTTCCAATGGTAATTTTGGGTTAAAAATTAAGATCAGACTTTGAACTGCCTCAACTACATTTCTAATCAAGATAGAAACAAAATTCTAACTGTTTTGTAATCATTGTCAGCTCTATCATATGGCATTGGTTTCAAGTGCGTGAGTTGTATTTAGACTTTTTGTTAAACGCCCTAGCACTGCATAGTAAAGGTACATTAATGTAGATAAGTGGCGTGGAGTACAGTGGCAGTGACACTGCACCGACAGTGGAGACGGTAGTGGTAGTGACCGTACAGGAACACTCCCCGCTCCACTCACACACCAAGTTTGGGAACTCATCATGTGACTTTGTAGGGAGGAAAAAGAGTGTATTTAATATTTTATGTCAACAAAAACTTCACAAATTCTTCCATTATTACATTACACCCCCAACAGAAATTGATGAAGATTCCACATCAAACTGAAAACAGAGATGATTGAACACGGAAGAAAATACTTTCGAGTTATTCCTCCTGTCTTGGCTGATTACTTTCGCTTTCCCATTCCTAACAAACTTTTTGATTTAGATTTTTAAAAATCTATTTTAGATTGAGTTTTTGCATTATATATTGGTATATATTTCATATCAAGAATTCTTTTGTTTAATATACTATTCAAGGCAAACGATTGACGAATTGTAATTATTTGATATTCAAGCAAAACCATGTTTTCTACTTTCGTTTTTACCCGTCTCCATAGACCTGTTTAAACATGGCGTCCTCGAGTGTCCAATACTACGAGAAACAGAAAGATTTGCAGGAAACAATCACAAATTGGTGTGCTTTACTTTATATTTACATATAACATATGTATTACTGTTCTTGTAGGGGGTTTGGGAGCGGGGAAACTTTAAAAAATAATTTAGAAAGTTTCCCCCCTCCCAAACCCCCTACAAACAAGACACACTGGGGATGTAGGAGTTTTCGGAAGGCCTCCCGTTAAAAACTATAACTTCATATTCAAGTTCAGTGCAAGAGGATTTTGGTCTCGCTGTAGATTAAAAAAAATATAATATAAACAAATCTGAGTCTTGCCTATTTTGTTTGGATTTTGGTAGTAAACTTCCATTTAGCACTCCAGCAGTGATCTGATAAATAGCTGTGACCCGATTTTGGGGACTTGAGTGATGGATCTCAGAAAAAAATTCCATAGATTTTTTTGTTTATGGATGGATTTTAATGATGTATCTCTTATTTTCTTCAAGAGGAATTATTACCCTATCGTTTGGTGATATTTAAATCAATGCCAAATTAAATGAGTAGGATAAAATAGGGTTTAATTTAGCTTTAGGTAATTAAAAAAATCAGAGATTCGTTAATCAAAATTTCTTTTAGGGCACACAATTTAACATCATAACTTTTTAATAAAATAAAATTCAGGGCAAAGTTTTATCCCGCAACACTGAACTCATTCCAGAAAAATCCTAAGATCCCAAATTTTTTTGGCATATTAGTGAATAATATAATGAAGCCATCTATTCCCATTTCTGTGATGTTTGATGTTTTCAACCTTCTTCAAGTTTGATGCTTTCCAATGAGCATGGCATCTGTTTTGTCCCTGTGAGGCATTAATTTATTTGAGCTCATCTATTTATTGATCAAAGCGATACAAAAGCAGTGATGCCAAATCTCTTGAAAAAAATCCGATCTGGAGAAAAAAATTCCTGGTTACGGGCAACTTCTGTCAAATTCCGGTGAGGTCAAATTGTTCCCCCCACATTATCATCACTAGCACTACTACTTCAACTCCCATCACCACATCATCACTACCACTACTACTACAACTACCACCACTACATCATCATCACTACCACTACTACTACAACCACCCCCACATCATCATCACTATCACTACTACTGCAACTGCCACCACCACCACAACATCACCACTACCGCTATTACTACAACTACCACCAGCACATCACCATCACTACCACTACTACTACAACCGCCACCACCAAATCATTATCACTACCACTACTACTACAACCACCACGACTACATCATCCCTCATTTGCCTTCTTCCCATCTCTCTTTTTACAGTGGTAATGACTCGTTTGTTTAAATAGTCATGAAAAGGAATGGATAACAACAACAATTAACAATCAGAATCAGATGCGGTTTTGGAACAAAGTGTACCTGAAGCCAGAGTTTCCATGCTTAAAGTTAAAGGCATGTTGTTTATATAGCAAAAACTCGGATAGAGAAAATTAACATGCTTGAATCCAAAATGTGCTTAATGATGATGTGCTTAAAGACGGCTTGGACCATACCAATTTTTACTGTCTACCTTTCATTTCTTCAATTTGCAGTGAGCAGAAAAGAATGGATCTTGAAAGGCAGTTGAGAGTGAGTTTACAATCAGGGCAGACATCGTAAGTTGTTGTTGTTGTTGTTGTTGTTGTTGTTGTTGTTGTTGTTGTTCTTCTTCTTCTTCTTCTTCTTCTTCTTCTTCTTCTTCTTCTTCTTCTTCTTCTTCTTCTTCTTCTTCTTCTTCTTCTTCTTCTTCTTCTTCTTCTTCTTCTTCTTCTCCCTCTCATTATTATTATTATCATTGATATTATTATTATTATTATTATTATTATTATTATTATTATTATTATTATTATTATTATTATTATCACACGACTGTCCTGATTACAATATCAAATAGAGATTAGTTGAGTGCATAATAATCTAATGGCGCAGAGTGCATTTTCAAGTACAGGTCTAAATTATATTTCATTTGTATTCTGGTTAAAATTTTTGCATTGCTGTCAACAAATATAAGTATGCATTGTGCTCCTTTTTCTGTTACAACAATATTTGTTGAGGAAAATGTTTTAAAATTTAAAATGTCTTTTCAACATAGCAAAATATGCTCATGCACATTGTTAAAAAATCTTGAAAAATAAGCAACATCCTCTATTTTTAGAATATAAACCGTCAGGTAGATCAGGCAAGGTGATGAGTTTAAAATCCATAACAGAACATTTTAAAATTGCTTCTGCCTGGGGGAGACTTTCCTGAAGTGGCATTAAGATAGAGATCAAGGACTGTGTGGATGGATGAACAGTGCGTGTGAATATACTATATGTAACTATGGAGAATAATAGGGTACAAAATAAAGGTGGTACAAGAGAAGAAGAATGTTCGTTAATGTGTGTGTGTGTGTGTGTGTTGGTGTGTATGAGGGAGTGAGTGAGAAAAGACACAGAGAGAGAGAGAGAAGAGAGAGAGAGAGAGAGAGGTCGAGTGGAATTGGGAGGTATGAGAGATTTTTTTAAAGTGCTTTGTTTTGTTAAGCTTTTTCTTGCTTTAATTCTATGTCTATTTCATTTTTGTTATTATCTGCTTAATTATTTTTAGAAATTTATTAGTCTATGGCAATACCCAATGTAGATATTCAGAAGGGGATAAATAAAGTTCAACTTATCTTATCTTTTATCTTATCTTATCCTATTTCATTACTTGTTAGAATTCTTCCATGTCCTGCAAATATTTGCATTTGCGTGATCTTAGATCTATAAGTTTATATATTATTTTTATTATTATATTATTTATCAGAACAGTGTTGAAGATGGCAATATTACCATATGAATATGACTATTCCAGTTTACTTATGTTTAACTTATAAATAATTACCTGCTTTCTTTGTATTTCATTTGTGATGCAATATTCTGTGATTTCATGTTTGGTATTGATGGTTGTTGTGATTGTGTTCAATTTTGTGTTCGTCACTTTCCTGCTTTCTTTGTATTTCATTTGTGATGCAATATTCTGTGATTTCATGTTTGGTATTGATGGTTGTTGTGATTGTGTTCAATTTTGTGTTCGTCACTTTCCTGTTTATCAGAAAAATGGAATGGGTTTAAATATCCCAATAATTATCTTTCTTTCCATTTTTTTTCAGCTCAAAAATGAAAGCAGCACGATTGCACAGCTATTGGAAGAAGATTTGCGAGGATGAAAAGAAAGCTAAATTAAGAAATGAAGCGTTAATGCGAGAATTTGAAAGAATTGATGCTCACATGCATGAAATGAGTGCACGAACTCAACGTCTTGCATTCATGAAAGTGAGTGGTATATATTGTCATCTTTCTTATCGGAGTCTTTTTTATGTATTATATATATATATATATATTTATATATATATATATATATATATATATATATATATATATATATATATATATATATATATATATATATATATATATATATATATATATATATATATATATATTTAAAAGGAATCTTATTTTAGCTAGGTAGTTTAATGCACCTAACTTTTGATTACTACTCTCCAGGAATTTAGAGAATGCTGTGAACTCTTGTTTTTATTCTCATTATTTAACCCATTCCACAATTTCATTACAGAAGCAGTATGAGGATTACATCTCGAGAACATATCCTCAATGGAATGAACTCATGTATGGAAAACCTCAAAGGCAGTCACCTCATGGAAGACCTAATGAAGATTTACATTCTTCAGAGGAAACAACGCCAATGAAGCAAATAGAGGTAATTTTATAATGTGTTGCATCCTAAAGAAGAATAATCGATGTTTTCCTTTAATTTACCATATGTATTTTTATGAAATTTGTTATTCTTCTCTTGACTGTCATTTGCATATTTTAAAAAATATGTTGCAACATTAGAATGCTATATAAAGGTATTATTTGAATGATGTGCTTGATTTTGCAGTTTTATTTGTGCTGCTCCGTTAGAATTCTTATTGTGTTCTTCAGCATGCAACCAATCTTTGATAGATTTAATTCAAACATTGCACCCTATACACTATTTGATTATTGATGTTTTGTTACAGGAAACACAAAGAAAAGACAGCTTCCAACCCACTCCAGTCAGCCATCCACCTGTTACTACAACAATGACAGCAATATCCACAAATTCCACACAGGTATACCAACATCAAAATGGTCCACCTCTACCAGATGCACCACAGGGAGGTATGAAGCCTTTGATTGATAGTGCATCAATTTTCATGTTTTTATCTCTTTTTAAATATCATTTTCTTGAAAACAAAGTTTTTTTAAAATAGTTGTTTTAAGCTATTTATTGATAAGATGATGGTGTTTATAACCAAGAAGTAACTAAATATATTTTGATAAAATGCATGGAGGTCTAGATAGCTCGATAGAGCACTTGTTTCATAAGCAAAGGAGTTGTATCGAGCCTGGATATAGTTGAGAGTTTACTTACCCTTCATGCCACTCAGCAGTGTTTAGGTAGCTGGATCTGTTAGGTCTTGTGAAAAGTACTGTGCGATAGACAGGTGTCCTATCAAAATGGTAACAAGCAATTGCTTTAATAAGATACATACTATCTAATTAGGTTTTAAATGTTTTATAATCATTTCCTGTTTGTTCATTTTTTATGTCACCAGTTTACACAGAGGAATTGAAAAAAGCTGATTCCTATTTTGGTTTTCAAGAATCGGGTATTTATCAGAATCTCCCCAGTGCACGTTCTGATTCTCAACATAGGACATATCAGGCAGATGATATGCCTTCAAGTGCAAGAATAGAAAATGTTTCGCAGCCAGTACAAAGTGTTGAAATACAGTCAAAGAAATCAGGTCAGACCATACAACAATCCTCTAATTGTGAGTACTTAAACATTTTTTGGGGGGTAAAAATTATGTCAACATATTAAATATATTTCTATTTTAAATCTTTCATCATAATTTTGGTGTGATGCTCTCAAAATTTTGAACTATAAATTTTCCACTTTCCACTGCATGATGCATCCCTCACAATTACTGCCTGAGACTTCATGTAATACATAATTCTTGTAAAGTTTATATATATTTGAATTAAAAGATACAATATTGTTGTAAGAATGATAGTATATATTGTTATCGGAGTGACTATTCGTCAGTACTGACCCCCAGACGCTAGCATCTGGGGGTCAGTACTGACGAACAGGCACCAGCGTCTGGGGGTCAGCACTGACTAATACGTACTGGTATCTATTGGTCAGTTCTGGCGCCTGTAGGTACTGACGGTGCCAAAATTATGGAAAAATGCCATTTTTTGAAATAACTTGTTCTACGACAAATAAATCCGCATTTCCTGTCCCATACTAGTCGCAAGGAAGTCCCTTGGTTTCACCTTTTTTTATCGGTTTACGTGAGATTTGTTTAATAAATTTATCAATTAATTAAACAAATGATATTGCTCAGTCCTGAGAAAAATACCAAATTTGATGTTGAAACGCCAAACTGGCAACCTTATATTTCGGTTCCTCCAACGCGCATGCTCACTGATGCGTGACGCCAGAACTGAAAGTGAAGCTCTTTCATTGTCTCGTCTTTTTTCATTCAGTCATTTGAAATTCGGCTTGCTCGCATCTCACTGAGACAGGAGAAAGCTACAAATTATGGAACTCACTGTCGGCAACAAATTTGCCTCCTTGAAGGCTTTAACTGATGCCATCAAAAGGCATGAGGAGGAAAATAATGTTCTTTTTATAAAGAAAGAAGCAATCGAACTCGGTACCTTTCGGGTACGAAGCAAAGACCGTAGCGCTGAGCCACGCTGCCCCCCCCCCCCCCCCCCCCAAAAAAAAAAAATGGAATTATCTATTCGTTATCAGGTTTTCCTCCTTTCCGTTATTATTATTATTATTTTTTTTTTGCATGACAAAAAACAAAAACAAAACAAATACATTTTTTTAAAACCTCATCAATAGAATGGACAATGTATTATAAAAGAATCGTAACAAGAAATATTATATTATAACACGTTTCCTCTATTTTTCTTTAATTTAAGCAATAACGAAAATATACGAAAAAAAAAAAAGAAAAACAAAAACACATACACACAAAGACAACATAAAATAAAAAAGAATCGTATGGTGGCTTGAAACAACGACAGTCATATCGTTGCCCCAACGGCATCTAACCGTAGCCATCGTTATGTTATAGCCTGATACTGAAATCCAAAAGGACCGGCAGTTTGACGTCATTATTTGGTTTTTGCACCGGTTAGTGAGTTGTTAGTAGAGTTCAAGGAAACAAGTTATTTCGTTGGTTGAACTACTGAATACGACTGACGATTTGTTTTCTTTTATGGCAAAAGACTGGCAGTTTGACGTCATTTTTTGGTAAGTATCAGGCCGTGACCTTCGTTACGAAGGCCACGATCAGGCCATAACTTTACGAAGGCCACGATCTAACGCGTTAGACATCAAATTTATCTAAGTGACCAAGTGTTGCTTAGTGTCATCGGATAAGTTGGCCTTGAAAGCCTGGGATTTTAATTGTTTTTTTTTTACTTTAGGAAGTGACGAATAAGTGCGAAGAGGTCTTTGTCTGCACTGACGAACAGGCCCGATGTTCGTCAGTGCTGATTAATGGGGGGCGGTGGCACAGACCGAAGAGAGGCTGTCTGTGGGCGGCGGCACCTGTTGTTCAATACTGACCAATAACACCAGGTTATTGGTCAGTGCTGACCCCCAGGCGCTGGCGCCTGTTCGTCAGCACTGACACGCAGGTACTAGCGTCTGGGGGTCAGTACTGACCAATACTTATATATTGATGCACACACACCTCCCCCCTCCACCTCTTTTTAAAACATTTTTGTCAAAGATTCAATGGAGCCACCACCACACGAGGATGATGATGACGGGAATAGTGATTTTGGAACAGATAATGAAATACCAATGGCAATGTCTGCTCAGAACACAATTGTTAGAACAGATCTGAAAGAGAACATTAAAGATGTGCCAGCAAAATCATATGGGTATTATATATTTTGTTTATGTTTTTTTTTTCTGTATTGTTGTTCAAATATCTATGAAAACATATTTCAGGAAACTACCGGTTATATAGACATCAGAACTATTCCATATTTCATTCTAGTAATCATTCCATATCATCATTGAACATTCATTTACCCGTTTGTATTGTCTGTTATAAGAGTAATGGAATTTTCTTTGCATGCCAACCTTCAACCTTTTCCCTTACCAGCTCTTTCAAATTTTTTGAATATTTTTGCTTTTCCAATTTATGCGAAAGAAATTTTAGATAAGTATTTTTTACTTAAATGTTGTAATGATTAACAATTAAACTTCTCTGTGTTTTTTGTTGTTGTTGTTGTTTAAATTTACTTCTATATTTTTCATTCATAATTACAGGACAATAAAACCAGAGTTATCAATTGATGGATTACTCAATCTCCTTCGATTGATTGAATTTGACATTCCTGATGCATTTTCACCCGAGGGATACTATCGATCCTCTTGGCCTGAGACGAGTGTAAAAAATGACATTATTAGGTAGAGTCTTTAATAGTTGCTTTTGAATGTGTAATTTAAATATTATATTTTTTGTTGTTTTTGTTTTATTTGTTGGAAGGCCCATGGTTTATCTCAGTTTTTATAGCGTAAATCTGACAGTACACATTAAATGCTACCCTTTAGACAGGACGCAAGTCTATTTTTAAAAAGTACTTTATACCAGATCTTTAAAAATTGGGTGGATAGACAGATCAGGTAAAAGTCTTGACTGAACCAGGGACTATTAATTTGTGAGTCAAAAATTTTACTAAAATAGGGACTTCCATTTATTTTTCTTAGTTCATATCTTTCCTTTGAATTCTTATAAAAATTGAATTGTAACAATCAAAAAGACACAGAAAATACTGTTCTATATTTCTAGAGTAAATAATATTCTGCTTCAATCTGTGCATGAATTGTATTTAAAGTATAATTAGAAATGTTGGTATTATTTGAGCAGCAATTATAATTTGAATAAACTTCCAGTCATCTTTCTAATAGTCGAAGTATTGACTCTATCTCCTTAACACAACAGGAAAGCCAATAGCAATGTTGATCTGGGTATGATTGATGTGAATCTCATCAGTATGGTAGTCCTTGAACAAATCACCTTGATCATTCGAAGCTTAGCTGAAAAATGCCTCATTCCTGAAAGCGTCTTGCAAGGGGATGTATCAACTCTTACTCCACAAAAATTAAGGTTTGGTTTAGTCATTGAGATAGACTTTCAGTTATCAAGTGAATTATTGTCTTCTTTGATAACTAAAATTTATGATTCACACGTTAATTTGAAACCATCAAAATACAATATATCAATTGAAGTATGCACATATAAAATATGAAGTGAACCATCTGATGTACTATATATCAATTTAGAAAAAGAAAAGCAAGAGAATGTCTGTTTTTAAAATCTGATTTATTACTCTCCCTTCAAATTAAGTGAGTCACTTCATGGCCTTGTACTCATTTTCAAAACCATGTCAATTTTTGTGAAATTGGAAATTGTAATCCAATTAAAATGGAATTAGACAAAGAATTTTGAATGTTAAATTCGTTTTACAAAGTAGCCTTTAAAGGCAATGCACTTTCTCAGATTAAATTCGAACCAGCACTTCTTTAATGCTAGGAGAGCAGAGAGGCCTGAGATAATGTTTCACCTATCATTTGACCAATTAAGGTCTTTTTACGTGTCAAAATTTATGTCTCCATTTTCACAACTGTCTGTTTTATGCTCCAAAGGCCATGATTTAAAAAATAAATATGACAACATTAGCAATAGATTTTAGTCTTCATTTTAGAGATCTTAAAATACTCATGTGATGAGTGTTTTTTTCTTTTTTCTTTGTTTCAGTCAGCATTTATCTCCAGAGGCTCAGGTTGTATGGAATGCCATGTATTCACATTTTGTAAAGCTTGTTGGATCACAGGTCATGAAATCTTATGAGCTTTCCGCCATTTTCACCCCCTGCATGGTGTCAGATAATGCATCTCAGGATAAGGTAAGAAACAAAACAACTCAAATTGTCAGTCAACCCATATGATGAAAAGAACACTATCAAAGCAAAACAAGCGATAATCCAGCCTTCAGGTTACAACATATGAATACAAGAATGCAATTCAAACTATGTAAATTTAATGCTAAATTAAACATAACAAGTGATATGTCAAATTTAGTTTTCAGTATTTCATAGATGGTAAGAATGAAATGCCCCTAAATTGACACAGAAGCTATTGACTTTTCAAAACAGTTCCAGCACAATACATTGTGATTTCAATACACTAAATATTTGTTCAGATTCATTTAGATTTTTTTCTTAAATTTTCTAGGCTCATACTTTCGTTGTTCATCTACTTGAAAGTTTGGAGAATCAGAACGGGGACAAAATGGTCCTTCAAAGTACGGGCAAGTCAATGAGTCCAGCTGGCACGATGGAAGGTTCTGGAAGTTTTGCTGATGATGGGAGAGGTATGAAAATTTACCTTTTCTTTTCATTTTTCTGGATAAAAAAAATTGAATCCAATAACTGAATGCCCACATAAATGAAGGTTAATGTGCTCTACAATGATTAATGTATATCTCCAATAGAAAACATAGGATCAAATTTCTATTTCATACAATAAAAATTGTTCTTGAAGCACCCTTTCAATATTCATCACTGTCTATAGCCAGATATTCGTTCATACCAGTGGTCAGACAAAGATGATGATTAAGTTATGCCAGATGCTTTTATATTATGAAGTTCATCGAATTATGTTAATCTTTTCCTATCTGACTGTTTGCATTAAATTAATAACAAATAAAAGATATACAACTGATCCATTAATAACCAAATCAAAGGTATAGATTCCGTCTTTACAAAAAAGGAAACTTTAAAGGTTTATATTATAGTGGTATCATTGTTATTTTCGGTCAGTTTTTAAAGTGATTTAAGTGAAATTACTGAATGGCCTTTATTCAGAATTAATTACAGTTAACTGTCAATCACAAAGAGATATGTATTTTATTATTTCTGATTTCAGTACCTCGCCTCAAATTTGGAAGCCTCTTAGAGAGACCTTTAAGTGATGACGATTCAAGTTTTATTCATAGCCTGCCCAGAGACTCTGTACCACTCAATGGTAAAATTAGCATGAAATTATACTTGTGATTCTGCATTATATTTTCTTTTAAAATTATAATTGTAGGCATTAATCTATAATCTATTATTGATGCAAATCTTGGCACATCTCGCCAGTAAAACATTGAGACAGAAACAAATACTATTTTTAAATAAATAACCTGGAAAGATCTATTCTGAATTCTTCTTCTTTTTTTTTTTTACAATTTCACTCTTTTTGTGAAAGATGTAAGATTTATTTTAAATGCCAAAGTCTCAAAATGCTTTCATGCAAATGAAAAAACCCTGATAGTTTAAGTTAAAAATACTACAATTATTTTAAATAATTAAAATGATATTTCATTTCCGATATGATAAGACTGTAAATGATATACAAAAATTGTCTTGTAATTTTTGATTTTAAAAAACTTTGTAAAGTACAATTTTGAAAATTTGACCCCAAAAAGTTTTATGATAATTTTGATTTTCATACCAGAAACTGCTGCATATAAAAGTATGATTTCAACTGGAGGGAGTGATCCACCCAGGCGTCAATCCTCTACACAAGAAGACACAGATGATGATGTAGAAAAACAGATTGCTACTGCACTAACTCATCCCACTGTGTATGTTTTCTTAAATATTTAGTTAAAATAAGTACGCTGAATATCCATGGGGGTGATAATATAAAACTTTGGGTAAAGTATTAAATTTGGATATCCCCTGTGAACACGTGGAAAAGAGCTGTGAATGAAATGATTATAAGCATTTCGAAATTGTGTAAAATGTGTGAGAAGACAATCTTTGAGCTACCAAACTGTATATATCCTTATATAGATTCTTCTATACTCCTATTTGAATAATATATATATATATGAGCCAAGGTCAAAAGGTGCCAATTTTTTTTCTCAAAATAAAAGTGACATAATAGTCCATTCATGTTTCTATATGTGTAGCAAAATCCCTGTACTTCATGAATCAAAGGCCCTTTAGATAACTTTAAGGTCTAACGCAGCATAATATCGTCAACAATACCTATAGGTTGCTGGTGTCATCTGTGACCGGTGACACCAAAATGAGACAAAAAACTCAATAACCAAATGATTTTTGTTGAGTATCAAACTTTATTTAGTAAGTTATAATCAAAAAGACACAATCAACAACAATCATAGTGCAATAGTGTTACCAACTAGTGGAGAAACGGTTGCTTTTTGGTGTCATCGGTCACAAGCAACATAGAATGCAAATATATTATTTCATAAAAATGTTTGTACATTAACAACAACAACAATATTGCATATGCTTATTACCAGCAATGTTCAGAAACTTTTGGAATAAAATGTCGGGAAATAATGTGACCAAAGCATATCTTATTTAGCGACATTGTGTCACTTGTGACATTAGATCGATGACACCATTACTTATGTCACAAGCAATACCAAATTGCAATTTCGACAATATATCATTAATTTCAGTCAAACCAGTGTAATAACCACAGTTAAATATGGAATTTAATAATATTTCAGAAACCAAAGACTTCAAAAATAGAAATATACATGGAAATTAGAGCATCTGAATGTGACTTGTGACATAAGACCGTGACACCATTACTTATGTCACAAGCAACACCAAATCACACTTTCGTCCATAATATATCATTATTTTCAGTCAAAAAAGCACAATAACCTACTCTAAAATGAAATTCAATAATATTTTAAGAAACTAAATACTTTCAAATTGGAAACATACTTAGAAATAAGTAATACCGTTGTTGCTATTACTTTGGTCAAAATCGGCACTAGAACGCAATTTTGCCTCAATAAATCAAGAATAGCAACTGAACACACGCAATATAGCCTGTTAAAATGTAATTCAATGAAATTTCAAGCTTTGAAGAACATGAAAACAGAAATACATTAGAAACTTCAAACTTAAGTGTCACCTGTGACATTTTAACCAATGACACCAATGGTCACAAAAAGTACCAGAAGTCACACAAACACTAGATAAATATCAGCCATGGTAATGAATTCATGTAACCATACGGTAACATCCGCCCTACTGCTCAAATCTGCTAGTTTGTAGTAATATAGTTTGTTAATAGTAAATCAAATCAAATTTCTTGAAAACCCTTCTTTTATCTGGATTCGTCAAAAACTCGAGTTTTGTCTTTTTCTTGATTGATACAACCCTGAAACATAAAAAACTAGAATTACAAGGAAATAATTAATTGTGTCAAAATCACAGTCTTATGTGAGATGTCATAATATCATATTTGTAATAGACTAACAGCTGAAAACATAATTTTTTGGTGGCACTTTGTAATATCCTATATCAAGTGTTGCTTGTGACAATGTAAAATAGCGATGACACCAAAGTTCAACTTACCTTTTCTGCCTGGAGCCACCCTGGAAAGGCAAATGAAAGTGCTGCACTTCAAAGACTGGTAAGAAGGGTGGATCAAAATTGCGAATCGCCATTTAACGAAACAAACTTCCACGTGTTCACGCATGCCGTGTTGCTTGTGACAAATGACACCAAAACCAATAAACCTCAATATCGGTTAAACGGTAAACAGTTACTCCAAGATTTGAGTTCAGATAGTAAATCTATGCTTTTTTCTCATAATAAAACATTTTATAAACATTAAACACGAGCTTTAAAGTTTCGTGTCGAGTCTTAGTATTGTGCTGTGTTTGATGACACCATTGGTCACAAGCAACACCAACTTTTAAGAACTCTATATGAAACTTAATCAGATATGTAATATACTGCAATTGCGTTTAAAAGTAAATTTTGACTTTATACTATTAGTCAAATTAAAATTACATGAGCTAAAACATCACATTTAATTTCTACATGATTTCTAAAAAGGTGATGCGTTGACCTCGTTTTAAGCACATGCCAAACTGCATTCAAATTTGACTTTCAAGTTGTTTATTTCATATTCTGTTGAACAGAGTATGTTGAGCTATCTCATTTTATCTCTTCTTCATATTATCAATTGATTACAAAGGCCAATTAAACTAATTTAATCTACAGCCCACTGTAATTAATATAAAATTAATTTTTTAACTTGTATACGGCATTTATATTGTATATATATATATATATATATATATATATATATATATATATATATATATATAATTACTAATCATAGAAAGTTTTTTTATAATCATGGGATGATCAGGTTTCCATTAAAAAAAAAAAAACAACTCCAAAAACCAAAAGCTTTAATCTTCTTTTAAAATAGGAAACTGCATTAAGATAAATTTAGATGATTCTTGTTTTTAAGGATTTTATCAACTATAAATATAAATATAGAAAAGAAAAATAAATAAGATGCGATAAAATTCTATCGGATTAGTTCCTTTTTGTTGTTCTATTTATTTCATCGGTTTCCTGTAATGTTGATAGGGAACAAATCCGAATCATACTATTTGGGTTTGTTGTGAATTGCCAAAGACTATCATAAATGCTTTATTTAAACTTTCCCAAACTTCAAGCAGTAACTTTTGTATTGTTTGTATTTCAGAGTGAGTCAATCCCCTAGAAAAAAGGTTGATGTGGACGAACCATCTGAGACAAGTACCTTGCAGACCACATCCCATGTCTATGTTCCAACAGCTTTGGACACAAAGTTTGTTTGTTTGTTTTAATATTATTTATATACTAGCTCTCAAAATGTAATTCATTTTTGAAGAAAAAAAAAATAGAATACTAGCACAGTCACTGAATCTGCGGAGAATGGAATACTCTTATATGTTTAGAAAATACATACTAATAACTTACAATAACATGTTTATGATGGAGGGCTGATTTGCCAGAAAATACAATTATATAGATATCTTTCTCAGCAAAAGAATCTAAGTTGGGAAAAAATTTTCCTTCGATATCAAAGGATCTCCAACCACTATATGAGTTGGGGGGTTGTTGTTTTTTTTGTTTTAATTTAAATACAACTTTCATTCCTTTTTTTATATAATTATAATATCATTTGGAACTTGATAAAAACGAGTTCTATTGCATAAGGGAGGATTCATTCAAAATTATAAGAATTTAAGATTTCAAAATTGTGCTGGCTTTGAGATAACACCTCATTGTCATTCCTTTCAGATCACCAAGGCAACCAGCAATATCACCGCAAAAGAAGTTCCAGGGTAAGAAATATAAAAATGAAATGCTTTGCAAGCGGGGTATTATTTTACTTTAATCTGACATCACATCTAATTCTATTTGACAAAAATGTAAAACTGATGCACTGGACTTCATTCATTTTTACCAAGAAAAATATAATATTCACTGAAGCTCAAGTCACATGGCTGTGCTTTCAATTGTACCAGTTTTAAATAGTTTTATGATTTGAAAGTTTTGTAATTTAGCAAGCCGGTATTTAACTGGAAAGAAAGAATTTATATAATAAAAATATTCACTGCAAATTTATGTAGATTAATAAAGTACCAACATTTACCTCTTCCCTCCCCCCAAGAAAATAAATAAAAAAAATTTTTTTTAACAAAAAAAAAAAAGAAGACAACAAGCAAAAAAAAACAAACCAAGCAAACAAAACAGGATAAGATTTAATATGTACAAAAGAATTCTTTGAAATGATTTATGTACTTTCATAGTGATTTATTTGTTGTTGAAGTAGCAGTAGTAGTTGTAGTTGTAGTAGTAGTAGTAGTAGTAGTAGTAGTAGTAGTGGTAGTAGTAGTAGTAGTAGTAGTAGTAGTGGTAGTATTTGTAGTCATAGTAGTAGTAGTAGTAGTAGTAGTAGTAGTAGTAGTAGTAGTAGTAGTAGTAGTAGTTATAGTAGAGTAGTGGTTATTTCTGATGGTAAAATGCATTGAATATTGAATGCTTACTTTCTACATAAAGTTTTAAAGTAGATTTCTTTGCATATATTGATAATCTACAATTTACATTATCTTCAAGTTTAGTGTCAGAAATGATATGGAACTTGCGAATTTTTAGGTAAATTCAACTTTTAAGAAAATGAAGATGGTACAAATGACAATTTATCAGATTTAGAGCTCAGTGCCTGCAACATTATTAGGTCGTCTAAAATATCTTTCAAATGTCTCACAAAACCACTGGCGGAAGATTCCCACCAGTAAAAAGACACATAAATGTTGCTCTTTTTCGCTAGTTTTGTTTTTTTTAGTCTTTAATAATGTTATAGATGTAATTTTTAAAATTATAATTTTTGTCATGACAAAGATAAAAAGATGAGTACATCAAACCTCTTTATTTTCAGGAGTGAGAATTAGTTCTGATCTTGACACAGACACAGAAGTTGATGCTGGAATATTTGGTAGCAGTAGACGAGCTGAAGACAATTATGACTTTGATTTTTATGACTGAACCTTTTTTTTCATTCTCCTTCATGTAAATATAATATAATTTTTAAAAATGTAAGTTTTTGATTTATGCTCAAACAATTGTGATTTTAGCTTGTTATATTGTTATAGATTCAAACAATAATCATAGAACTTACTCGGAGCCCCCAACGTCTTTTTAAATTTCTAAAATTTTATTTATCTTTTTTTTTTAAACATGTCAACCATTGACATTGTTGGGAGGGAAAAACAAATAGGTAACCAAATCAGAAACGATTTCATTGGCGTTAGTTATATTAATCATATGTGATTTTAGCTTGTACCAGATTTTAATAGTCATAGATCTTATTCTAAGTCCCCAACTTCTTTTTTTCTTTCCTCTATTTTTTTGGGTTTTGTTTGTTTGTTGTCATTTTTTTGTTTTGTTTGACACATGTCAACTGTTATTGAAACCATTGACATTGTTGGAGAAAAAAACAAACAAATCAAACAATAAATCAAAAACGATTTCATTGGCTTAAGTTCCTTGTACTTTAAGAGTTATTGATTTTTATTTTCTGTCAATTCTTGTATTCTTTCGAAACCTAATATGGACGAGACACTTTTAATATCTATCTTGTTCATACACGTATATTTTGCACACTGTGATAGATTTGAGTTTATAGTTTCTTGAAAATATGTAGAAATATTGTTTTGTACCCTAAATGTTTGTTTATGTTATGAAATATGCCATCCAGCAAGATCTGAGTTCTATGCTAAAACAATTCAAATTTTTAAAACTCCAGTTTCATTTGTAATCTATTTACAAAATCATCAACATGGAAGGGGGGTGGGGATTTTTTTCCTTGCAAATTATCTCACTTTAATGTACTATTATAGTTAATTTGTGGCTATGTGGACTTGTGGTACGACACTACCCTTTGATATCGGAAGGTCTTGGGTTCGAGTCCCACTCTGAGCGGCGCATAGTTGAATCCTTGAAAAATGTTCTTTACTCACCATACTCAGGTGCAAAATAAGTACCTGGCTGTTAACAGCATTGTCTCTGACGGGGAAATATTGTAAAATCGCCTAGCAGACATCACTTCTCATCCTACATGCTAAGTGTTGCTGTTGGGAGGGGAGGGGGTGGGGTCATTAGCTGGGAGTAAGACAGTTAAATAATTAGTTTCTTTTTTTTTTTTTCGTTGAGACAGGATTTTTTTCCCTGAGTGTGTACTTAATAGCGGGATCCTTTGCTTTTGACTAGATGGGACTTTTAGGTAATGTCAAAATAGGTACATTGATAGATTGCTCATGCTGAGTAGGGTCTTCTACCTCCCAAATTGGGTAGAGAAGTCACTTGCTGCTTCCATCCCTCATATGTTTTCCTTTTCATGTTTGTTTTTGTTCTGCATTAAGATTGCACAGTTTTTTTCCTGGTCATGGTGTCGATCCTCAGCTGGGAGGGAAGCACACAAATGTATATAGTAATAGTAATGGTACCTTATTTTGAGATGATATTTTTTTTTCCTTGCAAATTATCTTTCTTTAATGTACTATTATAGTTATTAATTTGTCTCTGTCAGGAAAAAATTGTGATATCGCCTAGCAGGCATCACTTCTCATCCTACATGCTAAGTGTTGCTGTTAGCTAAAGACCCCTTGTAAATCACTTTGAGTGCATTTAGTAGATATTGCCCCATATAAAATGTTTTACTATTTTTTAATTTATAAACATTTTAGTGTATACTTTATAGGGGGACCTTTGCTTGGGCTGGCTAGTACTTTTAGGTAATGTCAAAGCGGGCGCATTGGTGGATTACTCGTGGAAACGTTTGTTCCCTTTTTGAACCAGGCCCTCTTGTCTTGCTTTTTCTTTGGTGTTTAAGATCTACGTTTCTCTCTATTATCCTCAGTTTTACTGGCACTGAAATGACTTAATAGTAATCGTGTCACAAGGCCGTAAAATCCCTATTAAAAAACCAGCAACATAATATATTGCTCATAGAATATTGTTCCCTTTCACAACAAGTCCTAATTTGTCTTAAGTTTTCTTTAGTGCTTTTAATTTCAGATCTACATCTTTCCCCATCATTGGTGCTGGAAGACTCAAAAGTGTTCAAGCGCCGTAAAATCAAAACAAAACGAAACAACTAACAACAGCAAACTAATTTATTGATTTCTTATAAAAATTTAGATTGTTGCTCATTCTCCTCTCTCTTATCGAATCTGTCAACTTGAGGCATGGAGCCTGTTTCAGGTCCACTGGGCTGATCAAGTTGCCTTCGTTATCAAGCATTAGAAGGATAATATCCACAAAATGAAACCAGAGGCAAATATAAATACAAACCCATATATTTCATTTACATAATTAATTATAAATAATTAAAACTGCAACCGTTTTCAACCAACAAATCGATTGTTACGACTGCAAAATACTACTATTGAGTTCATTGATGTTGAAAGTGCTCGAGTTTTATTTACCACCAATAATTTTTTCCTGTCAAAAAGGAAATGCTCAAAAGATTGTCTTGTTTGGTTCAATTCATCACCTAAGAAAAGATAGATAATGCACAATACAAAAATGACATACAGTCCGACACATATAAATTCGACCAATTCATTTGTTCCATGTATTGAGATCAAATCCCACTACAGTGGAGGGCATTATTTTGTCCCTTTATCCACTGGTCCCTAACCTAGTGTTATGTCATGTGTTCACCTCAATAAATTTCCTTCCAATCATTGTAAAAGTTGTGGTTGAAATTTTGTGCATTGTGGGTATGTAGTGTATGCATTCTAAAACACTTCCTAGTTTAGTGCAATTGTGCCTATAGTCAATGTGGACTATTTCCGACATTCACTCTTCCTCTTAGATATTTAAACTCAGAGGGTACTGAAGAGTTTGAATAGTATTGAGTGAGGTGACGATACAAGGGTTGAAGATTAATTTTCTATGAACCGACTGGGACGGTTGCCTTGACGACCTGATTTGGTACGGTATTCCATTGGAGGTGTGTCAATTGTGTCCTCAACCTGCACTGGAGTATTTGTTTTTGCATTTGTTGCAGTTGTAATAGTAGTAGTAGGGGTGCTTTCATCTCTTGTGTTTTGGTTGTCAGCAAGGGGAGGGGAATTTATTGGGGAACACAGGGTGGTAGGGGTTGGGGGGTCTGAGTAAATCTTTCTCTCAGGTGAATGCGGTTTCTACGCATGATTGTTCCATTCTCGATCATTACCAAGTAACTTCAGGGCTCACTATCTTGTTGAATGACAGTTGCTAGGGACCATGTCTTTGCAATTGGGTCTTGGATGTATACTGGTTGGTTTGGCTTAAGCGGTTTTAGATTTGTTGACACTTTATCATAATCGTGTTTCTGTTTGATTTGCTTTTGGTGCATTCTTCTATTAATCTGCTCCACATTCTAGTTGCTTTTAGCCATGCTTGGTACCATTGTTCTCACTGTTCTTTTAAACAGAAGTTCTGATGGGGAAGGTTATGAGTGGTCAATAGGTGTGGCTCTCAGTTGTAGGAGGGCCATTTGAAGATTTTGTTTTCCCTACTCTTTTTAAAACATGACTTTACTGTCTGTACCATCCTCTCTATCAGACCGTTGGATTGTGGGAAATATGGGCTTGATGTGACATGCTCTATGTCACATTCATTCACAAATTATTTGAATTCATAACTTGTGAATTGTTTTGCATTATCGGTGATTATTGTTATCGGGATACCATGTATTGCAAATACAGATTGCATGTAGTCAATCACTTGTCTGCTGGTTGTGCTAGGCTAGTCAGTGTCTTTACAAAGGGCATCTTGCTGTAGTAGTCAACAATTAGTAGATAATGTTGACCACCTAAGTGAAATACGTCTGCTGCCAGTTTCTCAAATGGTCTATCTGGGAGTTCTGGTTGCAGAAGTGGCTGACGTGTCTGACATCTTGCATACTTATTGCAAGTTTCACACGACTTGATCTTTTCAATAATGTCTTTAGTCATGCCTATCCAAAACAAATTGTCTCTCGCGGCCAGTACGCATTTTTCTTGGCCCTGGTGACTAATATGTAGCTTATCCAGGATCATTCTCTGTAGTTTCTTTGGAATTACAGTGCTGATCCCTTCAGTATGATGCCGTCATCGATGGATAGTAGGTCTTTCATGGACCAGTATGGTCGCATTGTTTTTGGGACTTCTTTTATGTTTTCAGGCCACCCATTCATAATTTGTGTTCTGAGCATTGAGAGCTCATCATCATTGAGGGTTTCTTCCTGTAACTAATATTTTCTCTCTTTACTGATCATTATGGAGTGAACAGTTGCATCCAGCTCTGTTTCGTCTCCAGGGGTAGGTCTATTTCTGGACAGAAAATCTGCAAATACTGTTTCTTTGCCAGGTTTATATTGGATATTAATCTGATACGCTTGATCTTCAGTAGCATTCTTTGCAAACGAGGTGGTGCCTTTGAGATGTTTTTTAGCTGGATTGTTTCCAATGGCTTATGGTCAGACTGTATTGTAGCTGCTTTCCCATAAATGTAGGTGTGGAATCGTTCACATGCAAACACAACGGCCAGCATTTCTCGCTCAATGTTTGCATATCTTTTTTCAGTTTTGGAGAGGCTTTTGGAAGTAAATGCCACAGGCTTTCCATCTTGTATCAGTGCTGCCACCCGGCCGTTTAATGAACTGTACTTCTAATGTTGTGTCCTTAGATGGGTCGAAGTAAGACAAACATATTTGAGGATGAATGTCATCTTTCAAATGCTGATATAAATTCTCGTGTGATTCATTCCATTGCCATGTGCTGTCCTTTTTTAAAAGTTCTCTGAATGCTGTTGTTCTTTCACTTAGACTGTAAGTCTGCTTTGCACTGGGCTAGCTTTTCGTTTTATGTTATCGCACTTATCCAGATCTGGTTGTATGCCTTCAGATGTCCATTGAAGACCAAAGAATGTAATCTTGTTTTGTGCAATAAAACATTTTTGACTATTGAACACCAGTCCATGCTGCTTAGCTACATCCATCAGGTAAATAAGGTTTTTGTCATGTTCTTCATTGTTTTGGCCAAGAACACATAATCTGTGATTCCCTCTACTCCTGGGCAGTTTTCTAATATTTGGTCCATTCTTTTCTGGAATATGTCTTGAGAGACACTAAGACCAAAGGGAAGATGGAGCAACTGATACCGACTGAAAGGCGAATTAAAGGTGGTCAATAGGCTCAATTCTTTATCCAGCCTTATAGCCCAATATCCGTGCTGAGCATCAAGTTTTGAGAAGTATTTAGCGCCTGCGAACTTGTGCGAAATTTCTTTGAGAGTAGGCGTTCTGTGATGTTCTCGCATTATCACTTTATTCAAATCTCTTGGATCCAAACACAAGCGCAGCTTGCCATTAGATTTTCTGCTGAAAGCCAAGGAGTTGACCCAATCTGTTGGTTGGCTCACCTTTTCGATGACACCGTCATTTTCCAATTTTGTAAGACCTGGAGCAGCTCATCTCTTATGTGGACTGGACATTTTCTAGGAGAGTGTATCACTAGTGTTGCACCATCCTTTAATGTGATATGGAATTCATCTTTGAAGGTTCCAATGGTATCAAAGCACTCTGCGTAGTCTTCTTTCAACTGGTTGATTGTTAATTTCTGGGTTTCTCCTTGAGCTTGGATAGCACAATTTATTTTTACGAGCCCTAGATCTCGAGACGTTTCCAAGCCAATAATGTTAGGACTATTGGATTCAACAACAAGAAACTAATCATGTTGCCTTTGCACATTACGTCCAGGCATCCCATCTGTTTGATTGTCGCTCCGCCATAACCTGATAGACTAATTTTGCTTGCAGACAGGATTGTCTGCAAATCGTGTTTGTCGCCATGGAACTTTTCAGGGTATATTTGTTTTAATGCTCTACAAGTGATAATATTGACATTAGCTCCTGTGTCTACTTTTACTTTGAGATTCATGGTCTCATCCTCTTTCCCAGGGACAACTATGGGAATTCTTGTAAAAATCTCATCCCTTCTGTGTTGTTTATTAGTTGACAGGGTGTCAATATTTAATCGAAATTCTTCATCTCTACTATCAGGATCTACATTTAGGTTGTGCAGTTTTTTGTGACCATAACTGGGTTTAGAAGCTCTATCTTTTGACCTGTTCACTTCTTTTTTATAATTGAAGTTGTTCTTGCCATGATTCCTTCGTGGATTGTCAGATTTGGACCTGCATACTTTTGCCCACTGGTTGGGTTTATTACAGTTTTTGCACACTGTCCCGAAGGCTGGACACTTCCTAGCTTCAGGATAAAGGTCACATTTGTTACAATTGCTCTTCGATTTCATTTTAATTGTATCAAGTCTGGCTGGTCATACAATGGCTTTGCAATATTTGCTATATTCTTGAGCCATTTGTGATAGTAATTCACGAGACAGAGAAATGAACGTAGTTGGGTTTTGGTTGTTGGAATAGGTGCATCTACGATGGCTTCAATCTTGTCCTTTGTTTTGTGAAGACCCTGAGAAGAGATCTTTATGCCACAGAAGAGGACTTCTTTTTGGAAAAAGTGACATTTATCGAGATTCACCTTGAGACCGAAATCCTGTAATCGTTTCAGGACGTTTCGAAGATTTTGACAGTGCTCTATATCATCTGTCCCAGTGACAATTATGTCGTCTTGGTAACACTGAGCAGGTAAACCGTTGAGTATGTGGCCCATAGTTCTTTGCCATATTGCAGGCGCTGAAGTGATGCCAAATACGAGCCTGTTGTAGGTGTAGAGACCTTGATGCGTGTTGATGGTTGTAAGTTTTTTTGATTCGTCGTCGAGGGTTAATTGTAGATAAGCCTGTCTGAGGACAATTTTGGAAAACGTTTTACCTTGCTGCAGGTTGGCTAACATATATTCCATCCTTGGTAGTGTGTATTGTTCTGCTATGAGTGCAGGGTTTATTGTGACCTTAAAATCCCAACATATCCTAATGTCACCGGATCGTTTTATGACTGATACAATGGATGTAGCCCATTCGCTGTGAGTGACTTTCGTCAGGATGTCCTGTTCTTCAAGGTTTCTTAATTCATTTTCTATTTTGGTTTTCAAGGCGTAAGGAACAGTCCTTGATTTTAGGAATTTTGGCTTGGAATTTTCCTTTAGTTTCAGTGACACATTTAAGTTTTTAACAGTGTCAATACCTGGAGAAAATAGGTCAGGAAATTGGATGTTAGTTGTCAGGCTCTTAATTTTTTGCCAATCAAGTTTAAGTTTTGTAAGCCATTCTTGACCTAAGATTGGGTTGCCTCCCTTTTTGAGAATAAACATTCTTAGATTTTCTTGGGTGCTTCCTTGCATGTTGGACTTAACTATGACATCGAGTGAGCCTAATGGTTCGATTATTTCGCCAGTGTAGGTTTTAAGTCGGATGTCTGTGTTGTGAATCTTTGGTTTACGTCCGAAGTTATTAACACAATCTTCTAAAGACATGATTGTTAAAGCTGAGCCGGTATCAATCTCCATTGTGACAGGAGTGTTGTCAATTTGAATGTTGGTCGTGATTTTTGGCGAAGAACCGTTATTGGAAATATTGAATATGTTGATGCCGAATTGGTCATCTGTTACAGAGTGCACAGATTTTTCCCTCCTTTTTGGAGGTCTCTGCGGAGGTTTGTGGATGGTCTTGGTTGGTTTGGATTTACAAACAGTCTGTGTATGACCTTGCTTTCCACATTGTTTGCAGATGGCATCTCGCAGGAAACAATCGCTTCTCTGATGATTAGTTTTGCTGCAAGACAGGCATGGTGGCAGTCGTGTAGCCTTTTGTTTGCTGGAGGATTTTGTCATTTTAGTTGTGTTAACTTGATGAAGTTCGGAGCCTGTGTTGCCCCTGTGTAGCTCTGCAGCATCGCGGTGAGCCGTTTCCATAGCCAACGCTAGGGCGGTAGCTGTTTCAAAGCTGAGATCTTTCTCTTGAAGAAGGCGCTTTTGAATCGTTTCGTCCTTGAGGCCGCAGACAAAACGGTCACGAAGTGTTGTGAGAAGTACATCACCAAAGTTACAGTGTTCAGATAACCTTCGGATGGCTGCGATGTATTCCAACACAGATTCACTGCTTGTTTGATTGTGCCTATGGAATTTAAAGTGCTCCATTATCTCTAATGGGACAGGCGAAAAGTGTGTGGTAAGTAATGCACACAACTCTGAGTAAGATCTCGATGAAGGAAGATCAGGTGCTGTCAGAGATCGTAGGATATTGTATGTTTTAGCCCCTATAGATGACAAAAGCAGAGCAGTCTGTTTTCTGACACACCGTTAGCTGTGATCTGTGCATCTTTGTAATTTCTAAAAGGTTCAATCTCATCATAATCAAATGTTTTAGGCATTTTTTCCCGTGATTAATAAGATAGTTATTTACCTCGTTGCCAGTTATGGTGTATTTGTTGCAATGGATGCTTGTTGATACTCAGAAGGTGCTCGGCAAATTTTTATTCTTCCGGTTACAACTCGTACTTGTAATAGTACTCGTACTTGTACTTGATGAGAATACCACAATCCAGATCTATCAATCCAGAACAATTCACAAGATCTAAAATAATCCAGAATAATTCATCAATAGTTTAGATATTCCCTCCACTGTACAAACTGTATTCACATGGCGGCCGAACACAGAACTCTTATCAACTTGAGGTATTGATCAATGTATAAATGAAAGCATTACAATAACACATTCATGTACACGAAACTCGTAAATGCAGGGATCCAAACAAAAACAAAAAAAAAACAAAAAAAAACAAAGCAAGATGGCAGCTGGGATCTCGTTCCTATACCAATGCCCATTTATTTAGGTATTTATCCATGACTTGGGCATTTGATGCACATTTTATCTGTCAAGGCGTCTGTGCTGTGATTTATGATTGGCGATTAATTATGATGGCCTCTGCCTCTGCCTGACACTGCTGACGACACAGCATCATCACTTCATCGTAGATTATTGTTTGTACATTTAAAAAGTAGCGTGAATATCAATTGCAGTATGAAATTTCCTTCTCTAAAACAGAATTCATGTTATCTTTAAATCTAGAAGCACTCGCACCAAATTGGAAAGCCAAACTTTGAAGGTGGTTACCCGTCATTTTTGTTTGTATTCATTCGTAAGCTACTTTCGTTTCTGCTATATCCACCATCCGGAATTTTAGCCAACTCTTTATTTATGGCACTTGCAACACTATTACTCATTTCAGTGTCAGTAAAAAGGAAGATGATAGAGGAAAAGTTGTAGATCTGAATTTAAAAGCACCATAGAACAAGTAAGACAAAGGGGACTGATCACGGCAATTAGCTCTCCTCTTTACTCCATAACACTTAGATTTCCTTTGATATGACCACGCCAGCACTGTGCATCCACGATCCAGCATTCCATCTGTTCACGGTCAATTAACCTTACCTTGCACATCGTCCATACAGATGGTCAAGGGAGGTTACTCTCCCTGTTCTAGTCTGTGTTCCTCTTATATCAGGATTCAAAATCAGTTATAATTCAAATTTGAACGAATGAACAATATTTAATTTCCCATCAGTATAGAGAATCATGTTTAAGCTATTTCTTGATATCTTTTTCATTTCTCTCAGGATGCTGTGATGTGTCAGATTCAGAAGTGTATTTCTTGAGTGAATTTTTTATGTAACTTACGTCATGGTGTTTTAATTAAATTGTACACTTTGAAATGTAATTTAATCATTCTCTTTAGAAAGATGAAAGTTTCCTCTCTGATTTACACATAAATTTGAAATGACTAATAATCACATTTCCTTTAAAAAAAATGTTGTTCTTCTTTCATATTATAATCAATACGTCTCTCTTAGCAATATATTTTAGGATTATAAATATTTATTCACATTCTGATGTTTGTTTTTTTTTTTTTGTTCACTTTGTCGTTGTGTTGTGCTTATTTTGTTGTTTATGTTTATTTATTTACTTATTTAATTTGTTTTTTTTTATAGGATCAAATATTTTAGGATGATGGAACATTCAGAAATAGATCATAATGATAAACATAATAAGCTGTGCATATTGTGCTCTGGCACACGGAAAACCCATGACTTCTGATGGCATTAAAGAGGCGGAGGGGGCGGTGGTGGCATACATGCACAGTTACAGACACATATTCCTGTACACAGTCACCCCCCAACCACCACATACTAGAGTCACATTGCATTCCATGGATTGATAGGCATAGTTTTGGAATAGGCTTTCATGGGGAGCAGGGGGGAGGGGGGGGGGCGGAGAAATGTTGCATTCCACTATTGCAAAGATAGAAAAACGGGCATCAGGTTTAAGGTCAGAGAGTAGGAAACTTGCTTGCATCATGGAAATGTCTTTATTACAAGCAGATCCAGAGCTAAAGTTTTACAATCTAAGTAAAAGAAATCCTTCCATAACCATTTCCTCACACAGAAATCTGATGTTGCTATGCCATTGCTAATAAACAGAACAATTTATATCAATTGTAGATGTGGACACTTACACAAAATTCCTAGATTTTATCTGTCATTCTTCTGTCCAGTACTGAATTTATCAAGACCACGTATCTGGTTTTTTTCTCACCAACTCAAGTATGCTTGATAAACATCTATGACACTCGTCAAACTCACTCAATGCACAAACAACATAACACACAATATTAATAATATACTACCATAATATATCCATATACACAACTATTACAAGGTTATCTTAGAGCAAACCACCAAAACACTCAGTATTTCTTTATGTTATACGACTAGGACAGCTAGCTTGGAAAAAGTGTAACTGTCATGGACAGCTGTGATAGTTTCATTTGTCTTTCAATCATAAAAAGGATTAGTTTACTACATACTTTATCTATCTGTCTAAAGTCATATCAAAACTCAAGTGAATGTTAGGTGAATTAACTGGACTATGAATTTTTTTGTCAAACAATTTATAATTAGTACAATTTACAAATATCCCATTTTTAAGAAGTGAAAATGTGATGTTATCTTGCCTCTAGAAGTATGAAAATTGTATGCCTAGTCAATCTTATTGATGAAATATCTTCGATGATAAATATGTAAAATTCGTCTAATATATATAATTATTGCCTGGTTGTTGATGACAAAAATACAATCATCATACAAGAAATAAGCTGTTATCCAGGTAAAATTTTGCCTGTTCTGATAATCATTGACCATGACGTGACCCAAAGAGGCGCATGCAAGCAACTCTGCTGTAGGTATACTAAGTTATCAGGCTTAGTTGCCGTGTGATTCAAATAGAGAACAGAGGATTCCACGACAAATCCATAAATGAGGCTGTTATGACAAAACCTGAAATTCCCATCCAGGAACAAGCAAAGGATACTGCTATATTACATTCAAATTCTTACAGAGTACAATATATTAAAAACTAACAACTACAATACTACACAATGGAGAAATGATATACAAGCAAAAAAAATATCTCTCAAAAAAGGAACTACACATTTGACTGACTCCCCCCACCATCCAGCTAAGGATCCCGCGAGGACCAGGAAAAGAATCAAGCAATCTCAATCCAGAACAAAGACATAGCAACATGGAAAGGGAAAACAGTTAAGGTGATAGAAGACACAGCAAGTGACCTTTCTGCCCACCATGGGAGGTCAAAGGACCCCACCTAGGGTCTGAGGTTTGACCCCCCGCAGAGGTAGGCTGATTTTTGGGGGGTTATTTTTTCTTGTATTTTTCTTCTGCTTTGTCTAACACCGTCTAAAACACACCGTTTCAGATGAAAAAAATACTCAGCAGCAATCTGGACGAGAAAGTGAGTTTTGTCTCAGATTATTTACTGGGTTATATTACTATCATCTGATTCTGTTCATCATATTATCTAATCCTGACTTACTTTTTGTCTCAAAACTTCTTTGTTTTTTATGGGTTTTACAGCGCTTGTGACAGTTTTAGGTCATTTCAACGCTAGTAAAAAGGAAGAAAAAGGGATAGTCAAATTTTTACACGCAAGCAAGCACAGGATTCCACAAAGAGAAATACACCCAAATGTTTACAAACTATTATGTATTTAAAACAAAACATACATTTGTACATAGCAGATAGATGATTTACAAGGGGAAAAAAAATCACCTCCCAAATCTAACTTAATATATTTCACTGTTTCCCCCTCCCCCAGCCAAGAACTCTGGCCGGGGGCACAACAAACAAGATAAAGACAGAAAACAACTCGGAAAACAGATAAAGGGGAATAAAAGACAACAATTGACCTCCTGTCTACCATTCAAACTTCTTTAAACATACTGGCAATTTTCAAATGATGCAAAATGACTAAATAACAAGAAACTATGAAAAAATGTTTTTTTTAAATTCAATATAAATGGAATACACATCAATTAAAATGTTACATTTCAATGGAATAAATTCCATTAGTAATAACAAAATTTTGGTTTTGGTATAATGAGTAAATGAAATGAAATTACTGGCTGAAGCTTTTTGATTTCTGTGGTATAACATGAATCTAAAAATGATAAAACATGAAATTTGTTGAGTATTTTCAATAATAGCAGCAACAACTAAAGAAAATATAATACAAGATGAAACTGTAATGGTTACTTTTTAAAAATAACCACAGGGCAAGAAAGGATACCTTGAATAATCAGAACAAAAATAAAAACACATTTAAAAAAAATAAAAAATTAACCACTCCAAAAAAATAAATTCTCACTGGTCAAATATTAACAAAATTATACATCCCAAAAACAAAAAAAACAAAAAAAAAAAAAACAAAACAAACAAACCAAGAAAAAAATTATATGTATATAAATTCACATACTGATACTTTCATACAAGTTGATTTTCACTGTAGAAGTATTTAGGTGTATAACATTCCAAACACTTTTTCTAAAAGTCTTAATCTATTATTGCACATGATCAAAAGAATGTGTTTAATTTACGTTTATAATATCATAGTCGAGCATCTTCATGGTTGTTTCAAGACGTGAATTTAAGAAAATCTTTAAGATACAGTATAATAACACAGAATGGAAAAAAATATTTATCACAGCAATTTTCTTGTCATAAATTTTCAAATGCTAGCGCAAAAAAAATGGAATGTGTGTATAAAAACTGATTTGATTATAGTCCTTAAGTAACCAAAGTTAGGAAATACTGGCCATATACTTATACAAAATCTATACATTTATTCAGAATTGCACAAAATACATGTTCACTGTTTTCTATCTTATTCATATCCAACTTACATTTTATCTAACCTGTATTACTGTATTATTACTGGCTCACAAGTGCGCTTATTTATTTTTGTTGACCAATTATATCACTCGAAAAAAAATATATGCGAATTCTCTTTTTAAGTTTCCTTTCTTTTTTTATATATATTTTTATTTATTAATTTTTTTTTTTTAATCAGTCTTTTTTTTTGTCACCCTCCATTGAAAAATTGACATTATAATCAAATAACAATTTTTTTTTTCTGTAACCACATATGGCTGGGACCAAAATCAAAATATATATCAACATATTTTGATAACCAGATGCAAGATACTTGCTTACAATTTACAATTATGGTAATGGAGAATACTCTGCATTAGTTTTCCAAAAGAAGGAAACCGTAACAACCTCGAATATTATACTTAAAACTTTAAATATGTTGATTCAGCAATAAGAATTTGCCTTTGAATGATAAAAGGTAGACATATTCCATGGTTTAAAAAAACAAATTGTTGCTGTTGTAGTTGTTAGTTTTGATACATACTTTGAAAAGTTTCATTTTTAAAGCTCATTCTTTTTACTCTTTATTTACAATTAATTAGTTGAGTGCCAAGGGATTTTCTTCCAAACATAAAGAGTTTGAATAAATAAGAAGAATACCCTTATTTTTTTTTTTAATAAAAAGATAAAGGTTTACACACATAATGTAGAGTTTAGTTCATGTTGGTGAAACTGAATTATCAAATTTGGAATTTATTTAAACGTGATCAATGCAAAGGAATGATGATCGAAAAACAAATAACCAACAAAAATAATAATAGTATATAACAAATACGGAATAAAAACATGCCTCATAGAACACACAGACATACATACATATATATAATGTTTTGTATCAGATTAAGTGAAAAGATATATTTCTGCAACAAAGACAGCAAAACCAGTCAGTGTAGAAATATCCCTTTAAACTAGAGATTTATAATTGCACTTTACCTTTGGGTAAAGCATTAAAACCGAGGAGTTGGTTTTTGTTTTGTTGTTTTAAAAAAAATTATTTACTTATTTTTTGTTTCTTTTTAAAATATATTTCATTCCTGCATTATAAATATTTGAAACAAGAAAATAAATCATAAAATTTAATCCACCCTAGAGCACAATTCGCCAAAAAGCCCATTTTCTTGTTTCTCAGCGACCCTGCTCTTAGCTGGAGATAATTAAACACATATTATTCACGACTATAATTGATCAAAAGCTTTGGCAATATCAATACAATTTTGTTTATGTGACTTCATCTAGTGTTGCCCGCCTTCTCCGCACATAATTCTCCAAAGTTTCCTCTGCTCCTTCTTCATTGTAGTCACTGAGCTCTCCTTGAAACATTTGTTGGAGAAGAACCTCCACTTTCTTCCGTTCTGAAATGTAAAAATGACACAAAGGTAATAGACATAAAATGTAACAAAGAAAACAATTATGACCTACTTTTTCAAATAGGAGTGCTTTATATGCAGAAAATTGATGTTATATATTATAAAGAATAAGAAACTTGGGTTATCGTCAACTGGTGTCACTTTGCCTCAAGGGTTAACTTTGCCTCTGTGAATTTGGAGCATTATGAGTAAAGTCAGCTTTGTTGTTATTTTATTGGTTTAAAGACTCAACTTTTTATCAAAGGAACTAATTGCCACAAAATTAGATAATTTCAAAGCGGTCCAAAATTAAAGAGGTATAGTTTCCCCAGAAGGCAAATTATCCCAGACGGTGTGTCTTACTGAAGATAATGGATGTAATTTCTTAAAGTGACAAACAAAAACTAAAATCTTACATTTCTGGTCATTTTTATATTAAAATCCCTTTTTGGCAACTAATTTATCCCAACATAATACTGTTGTGAGACAATTTGCCACAATTAATTTTTAATACCTTTCTACTAGTTTACATTTTCAAAGAAGTTCAATGAATAGATTATTATGTAACGGAAAGATATAGCAAATTGAAAAAATAAATTTACAATTATTGTAACATGTATATATATATATATATATATAATATATATATATATATATATATATATATATATATATATATATATATATATACATATATATATATATATAGCAATGACTATGAAAAATGTTTTTTTCTCTTTTTGAGGAAAATTTTTGTCTAAAATCAAAGCCCTATCTCCACTGAGTAAAAATGTTTTTGAATTTTGAAAAGCCATTCATAAATAAACAAGTTATGCAGTTTCAAAGGTGTCATTTATTTGGATGACCCGCAATGAGGAAAAAAATGCGAAAATATGGGACGCTTTTTCGGAATTTTTTTCGACCTTTGGTGTATCTTGCGTAATAAGTGGATTAAAAGATTGAAACTTGAAGAGCAAATTAGGATGGTGTTTTGTAAAATACGGGAAAAGTACTCGTCATATTCATATGAAATTTTACAACCAAAAAGAAGAAATGTTCATGTATTACCTTGTCAGCGACAAAACCTCCACGCCCGGTAGTTTTAGAAATATTTTACTCCAAAGAGTAAAAATCTATTTTTAACGGTCTTCTGGTAATCGCACGAGTTTTGTCGCTTGACATAATCTATAATGACCTTTTTTCTAACTGTGTGCCAACTTTCAGTCATATTCACCGATAACCAGCGTCGTAATTAATTTTTAAAAATAGCATATACGAAACAGCTTCGTCCCATATTTTGACGCGAATTCGGGCACTTCGTGAGCGAAAAAGAGGCCCAAAGATTTGTGCGGGATAGTCATTGCTAATATATATATATATATATATATATATATATATATATATATATATATATATAATAATATTTGAATGATATGTGGAACATTTGAAAAAAAAAATCTCGTAGAAGAAAAATGATAAGATGATGTGTATGATTTCAAAGCTTAACTTCTAACATTCAAATGAATAAAGAAAAATGTTGAATCTTACTTGAACTGATAGTTTTTTCCGTATGTATATTTTATTGTTCCATTCTGAAAATGTTCTCACTTTTGTGGAGTCAACGTGTGAGTGAATACATGCCTCAACTTACATGATTGGCAAGAATTAATGTGCTTGACCAGTGGCTATGTTGGTGATTAAAAGCGAAAACCCACCTTCTTTTGCCTTGCGATATTTGTGTTTTTATTTTTTTTAAATAAACAAAATATTTGAGTATATCTGGCTATTGGGAGTGATGGAAATTGTAAGGATGTGAGAATATAAATGGAATTTTGGATGAGATTGGCCTGCTTTAATGAACTTAGTATCGCAAAGCTAATTCAACGTGGAAAAAAATAAACACACACACAAAAGACAGAAATGCCCTTAAAATTTTTCTTACCTGCACTCATTTCTTGTGATGGCATCAGTTTTTTATATGGCTCAAATAATGATATAATACTTAAAAGTGTTTTCTATATTATATTATATTTAAAATTTCAAATATATTTCTCTAAATAGCTAACTTATAATCTCTTTCTCACCCCATTCGTTACTCATGCCCACATCACTCTATTTATATGGTTGACATATTGGAACATAATTTAACACTGTGAAATTACAACATATTTATATAAATAACAAAATTTTGAGAACTCACTAGCTTTCTTCAAATGGAACTTTAAGCCTCTTTCTTTTGATAAGTCTGGCAAGCTGTCATCATCAGAATCAACGTCTTGATCATTTTCATGTGGCAGTGAATCCGGTGCTATTTCACCATCAACCAGGTCAATCTTGTCTCCTGATGGACCATCAATGGTATTGGTTCTAGGTTTCCTGAAATTGGAGAGGAATGCTTGGAAAAAGCTTTTTTAATCATGAACAGATTATCGTTAAACGTGTAGGGACAGTAAATAATTTTTTTTTAAAAAGGATATCAAAACACTTCAGCATTGACACTAACTTTAACAATCATTGTCAAATATCTTTCCTTTCCCTTGAATACTAATGGTCAGAATTGTGTCTATTTTTAGTAGCATTGTATTATGTATCTAATTTATAATATATATCTGTGTATCATATCAATACGAAGAGGTTAACATTATCTAAACTGTCTCGATCACTATTTGCATAGTGTTCATTGTCACAGTGAACAGAGTTATTATCGCCAGTCCTATTATAAATCAAATTTTGACGACCCAGTGATTTCTTCACACTAGCCTTAATTCCTCTTTTTGTTTTTGTTTTCTTTTTAGTCTGTCTTCCTTTTCTTAGTTGTTTTTGCTGCTCTAAAAATATCTCGTTAGTTTGTATTCTAAAAATGTAATTGGTGACCAGTAAGGTAGAATGTTTTGTTTTCGTAAGTACAATCGTGTTGACCAATCGTACATTATAGTGGCCATAGTAAGTTGGCGCCTGTGTCAATGGTTGTGAATAGCGTTAAAATAACTCACGATACACAGAGATCTAAATTATTTTCGATTTTCATTTGAATTATTGGATAAAAACCCCAGAATTATCACAAAATCATTTTAAAAGTTACAATAAAATTTTCATCACTGTAAAGCACGTAAAATTATACACATTCACATATAAAATTATAATCCAGTAGGAATCAAATTGGTTGTAAAACATCAAGACATCACAGAGCGTGTAGAAAGTAGCTTTTCAGCACTAGAGAACGTGCAACAAGCAATTGGATATGCTTGAAGGTATTTTATGATAAACTTGCATCATATTAAAAGGGTAACAAAAATTACAATTGTTAATTGCCATTTAACGTAATAAATAGTGGGCTTTATGATTCTAAAGAGCTATTATCAGTGTATCATTTGAAACTCCTTATCTCTTAGAAATACGTACATGCCAATTCCCAGTCCCAAATCTTTAATCTTGGCTTCAACATATGACTCAAGTTTAGGAACTGTTTGAAGACTGTACTCCAAGATGAAAGCTTCGAGGATAAAAGCTGTAAAAATACTGCAACAGACAAAAATAAGGAAGATATTGTATTGATCAAAAGAATAAAAGATGGCATTTTGATCGTCTTTCTCTTTGGTGCCAGATAAATTTTCAAAAGACAGGAAAAGTATGTTTGCTATATTGCAGATGTAATTTTCACCCTATAACACAATGGTGTAATTACTATGTCAATTTCTTTCATATCATATACATTTTCTCTATACTGAGGAGGAAAGTTAGAAAGTCTTCCTATGCTGCTGGTATTCAATTGTTGTCATGGTATCATGGCCCCAAGGTCTGACAACAAATTTTTTCAAGGTGTCAAAAAACTTTCAATACTACTTGCTTACTTTTTAACCGAATCACCCAATTAAATCAATTCTATTATTTCTATATTTATCAGTATCACCTGGTGCCCATTCTTATTTATAATATGCAAAATGAAGTTAACAACTATATCATTTGTGTGTATGGCTGTAAATTTTGATATAATCCAAAAAGAAATAAAAATTTTATCAATCCATTGATTCAAAATGCTTTTCATATTTGTGACCCATCATCTCAAAACGGTATTATATAGGGTGCTTTAGATGTTGGAAATTAGATAAATAGTCAAATGTATGAGAGCTGGACCAAGTTCATATTTTTACTTGGGAGAATACATGTAATTTATTACAATGCGACAAACAAATCTTTCATATTTGTGATCCTTTTAACTTGAAATAAATTTTTCAGCAATTTATTCACCCTCACATAATACCGTTTTGAGGTAATTGGTCACATTTATATTGCATGATGATAAACTCACTTGAGGATTATAACAACACAACATAGATGAAAGATGAAAAAGTAGAGCATGGAGACTTTGCTTGTGACATGAACAAATCCAGACGTTATCAGTAAGAATGGTTAAGGAATATAATGTATCAATGATTAATGCTAATCTTACTTGGGATCTCTACTAAATATTTAATACATCTACTAACTATTTATTTATTTAAAAGTTGGTGTAGTGGTTAAAATCATTTGCATTATTTATAGATATACTCATTTTCCTACTCTCATACTTTTAAAGATCTAATTTGACCCAGCAATTATGATATACAAAAGTTTAAAACAAAACAAAACAAACAAAAAAAGATTCTACCTTTGAAATTACCTTATATTTATTAACAATAGGGAATTGAATGGAAGCTTCAATTTAATAAACGAAAACATATAATATTGACGTTTCACATTTCTCCTTTATATAAAAAAAAACAAAACAGAAATGAAACACTGCAGATGAATGAGAGATGTGAGAATGGCGTTGTTAATCGCAGTTTCAGTTCAATTTCCTATTTTATTTCTTCGAGCTTCAAGCAACAATATTTTCATTACCACATATATTTATTTCAAAATGTGCATATTCCAAATATTTAAAAGCACAATGTTAGGATTTTATGATTTATTTCAAAATAGCCTGAACATTAGAGACATAAATTGTATAAATCCACTATATAACTTTTTTAAAGAACTCTTTTAATATAATTAATTAATTAGAAAGGATATCATGCCATTGGTTGACAACAGTGAGCTCAAACATGACCACTAATGATTTCACAAGATCATTAAAATTGTTCTTGCAGTAGTGAGATTTGTAGAACATTGTGCCATTCAATCTCTTGTTGCCACAGAAAAGAAGATCATTATCCAGTTTAGATGTATCATATCCATAGTAGTGTATGTATCCGCTAAATAGCTCCATACCGATGATTGCAAAAAAGTAATAAAATATCTGAATAGATGAAAAAAAAAAAAGATGGTAAATAAGGTGTCAAATATTAATCAATAGCCTAAAATCTTGGAATAAGTTAATATAGAGTAAATGTTCTAATGTGATGTTTAATATTTATATTTTGGTAAAATAGATGGTAGAATAATTCTACTTACAAACATAACTCCACCATATGTGACGATTGACGGACCAATATTAATAAGAGTCTGAAGAATGACTTTGAATCTGTGGAATAATTAATGCGATTAATGACTAATATAACATTTTCAAAGATAAAAATCTAGGTGAAGATCTGAAAACAAGATAAATCTACTGTATGGGTGTGAATCACGGAAAAATAAATACGGTAAGCAGAAAAGAAAATTGAGTATTACAAATGGGGTTCTTAAAAAGAATCTTTAGAAATTTCCAATGCTTGAAGCCCAAAGGAAAAACATATAGGCAGAAGAAATCATTCACAGCAAATTATGGGATGCAATGGAACAATTTCTCACAATAATAGCCTTTGTGGACATGACAGGAATCGGCATACAACACAGGACATCAAAAGCAAGGTGTACAATTCTTCTTAAAGAAATTCTTACCGTTTGATGCTTCCAAAAATTTTGACAAGCCTCATAACTCTAAGAACCAGCAAGATGTCCAGAGTGCTTAATTCTTCATCCGCTGGAAAAATGTATGAAAAAAAAATATTTGGATTTGCATAGTACTGCAAGAGCAAATATAACATACATCTTGTTAGATATAAATAAACCTTCAAAAAAGAAATTATAGAGAAATGAACATTTTCTTTTATATTTGCAACTTAATCCTTTAAACATCTATATTTGATTAAAATTGATTTTGTGACAATTCGTTTTTCCAATTTTGAACCAACCAATCCTAATTCACAGAGTATCTTTAAAAATCAACTGCGTACACGTTTGAGATAAATTGAGGCTTTTATCAATTTGCTCCCCCCAAAAAAGAGTGATACTTTTCATAGATATAAACAGATAAAAAGTTTTTTTTTGGGGGGGGGAGACAGCACAAAATAGAGAAGATGTTGTATATTATGCCACAACAGTTAGACGATGTTCAATTTAATAAGCATTAAAGAAATATAGACATTTTATTTTCAACAAAACAATGAACAATTTGAATTATGAAAAAAATAAAAATACAAAAGTTTTCTTACACTTTCCCAATGCTTTCTCTATTATGGATGCAATAAATGCAGCTCCAATGATGAAAAAATCAAATCTGGGAAATAAATAAATAAATGATTCAGCAACCAATTGTTGAGAATTAAAACCAAGATAGAGATGTGTCTGCAGAAGTAAAGTACTTATATGATGATATCTAATAACCTATTCATTCTGTGATTTACAAAATAATACTGCCGTACAATATTTTATATCCTCATTGATCTGGAGCATTGCTATGTAAAGGACGTGGAAAGAGCATAACTATCTATTATACCATGCATACTATTTTATACTATACTATATTATCGTGAGAAGAGAATTCCAATAAAACTCACACGTTCCAAAAACGGATGAAGAATTCTTTTCCTCCCAATACATAAAGCTTACAGATGATTTCAATGGTGAAGACAGAAAGGAAGAACCAGTCAACTTGATCAACATCAAGGGCAATAAACACAGCATTAACCACAATTAGGAAATCAAACACAAAACGGAAAATCCTGTTGAAGAGGAAGTATTAATCTGTAAATCATTATCATGACATTATATGCTACTAGACTTATTTTATTCTCTTTTCTGTATTTTATATGTAATGCATTAACATTATTAAAGAAATCACCTATTTGTCTATAATCCTTCATGGAATTGTATTTTCTTTATAATTATGAAAGAATATGAGTAAAGAGCCCTTTTTGCTAGAGGTTTAAGCCTTTAATGCCAAGACTGAGTCTCATCTCTTTCAAACAAGAATATCTTCTATTATTTATCTCGCTATAACTACAAGTCTAATCGTTTCCACCAAAACAGCTTGTCAAATCATTATTACTGTTCTCTTGATAAAAATGATAAAATCCTAAGTTGGAGTAACATTGACCTCCCCCCCCCCGCCCTCCTCCATTTTTTTTTACAGGGTTAAAAACACATTGTCAAACAAACCGGTAAACACTTCATGGCACCGAACAAATGAACATTTAGTTGAAAACCAAAAACTCATAAAACATCCACCCTCGACGACTATCTGACCCCTGCTTGACCCGTACTATCTGTTTGAGCACTTTTGACTGACCATTTTTTTCAACAATATACCAATATTATTGGTATCTTTCATCAAGCACGCTTTAAGATTATATTATGTTAAAAATTTGTCTTAGGTGTGTAACAAAACGAGATGAAATCAAATTTTATCATGATCCTAAACACATAACACTCATTTTCGCTGTTGATTGTTAAACCATAGACAAGTTTAAACATAAACATTGTTTGACGACCATATAAAAGTTATATTTTGTTGAATGGAGTATTTAAATAATGTCACTGTACATCAAATATGTTTTTGGCTTAAAAGAAAGACAAGAGAGTGCAGATTATTGGGCAGTTTATTTCATCAACAGTAAAGTCACCAAAGCCAAGTAACATGCTTTTAAAGTTAAATAATATTCATTCATCATAAACTTACCAGTGGAAGTAGGCTAAATATAGCAGAATAGTGTTGTCTCATATCAATAGTAAATGATCATTGAATCCAGAGTAGTTTGTTAAGGGAGTTGTTTTTAATACTCTTTAGCACAGTGCAAAGTATAGTGACAGGACTGACTTAATAATGCCTTCCACTGGCAATGCATAGATATTGCAGTTTCGACTGAAGTGAGAACTGCAATGTTTAGTAAATTATAAATAAACAATGTTACTGATGCAATGGTTTTAGAGTCTAATGCATAATCTACGGAGCATAATGAAGATTATGGTTAAATATAATCTTTTATTTAATCATCAAATTAGACCTCCTACCACCTGAAAATAACAAGGGAATAGCAATATTAGCATTACAATCAAAAATGGATTTTTGACTACAGGTCCCCCCTTAATATATTAAACCAAGCCTCATGTTAGTGTCGGTCATGATGATGCGATACTTGTGTTTGAAAATATTTTTACATTTGACAATCTTTACATATATAGGTATTACTTTAGCACCCAAGAGATTCGAGTTTCTTTTCAATTTACATAGAAAAATAGTAGTCATTAAATGCCACCAGGTCCATGAGGCAGAGTTTATCCTTGTCTCTGTAGTATTACCATAGTAATCACTACTGACATTGTGGACTGGATACTAGTCTATTTCGAAGTACTGAGTGGGAGGGGTTGGGCCAGAAATAATCTTCACATCACCAGTAATACATATAGTATAGAAAGACATCAACAGGACAACAAGTGGAAATATCTATGTGGAATTCGACTATCATTAACTTGCATTAAGACAGAGCACCAATCTAACAAATTAAAGTACCAATATTTATCGTGGGTGCAGTAAAGTTTTTTTCTGATTCTTTTGTCCAATGAGCAGTGATTTGGTAGCTGGGATTGTTTGATCTGATATTACTTGAGATAAACTATCATCCTATTAAAGATTAACAAGCAATTTTGTGTCCTTTAAATGCAAGAGAACCTGTGATAAATATTGGCTTAAGGATATTTATGGTTTAAAAAGACTAATATGGATTATACGTAACAATATAAAGACATTAATCAAATTATTAACTCTGTCAGTAGCATAACATTCTTTCACTTTCAAGGATTTTAGCCGACTTCAATTAAAATGACTATAACTCAATAACCATTGCTTAACTAGCAATTCTGTTTGCGCCATGATAAAATAGAATGTGTTAACTATTATATAATGTAAGAAAATCAAATCTTTACGGTGACATTTTAATGCAATTGATATTTTATTCAATGTACTTTTGGTAAAATACTAAATTATAGGTGCCTTTTTAATTCATACTCTAATAATTTATTTCTGGATGAAATTTCTTCATTTAAAAGGAAAACTGACTCATAATTTGATAATTAAGTTAGGAAAGATTTTTTAAATGCATATTTTATGCATGTTTCTTCCAATTCAGTGATCTCCCCTGACTCAATCGCATGCATCGGTAGTTAATTACTCAGTGACAGCTGTACCTATCTCTTGTAATCGTTCAGGCTAGATCACAGAAACCGGGGCTTTTTGCTAAATGTTCAGTTTCAACACAATTTTCGGTGTGGTGACTTACATACAAACACAAAAAACATACATACTTACACAAATATATAAATAAGAAATAAACTTTCATAAATTTAGAACTCACCTATGCCTCACAATTACTTTGAAGAATTCGCTAAATCTGTGATTGTAGATATGTGGGATTAATATTTCTAACCATGTCTTTCTATCTTTCACCTCTGTCAACTGCACATGAAGTAAATCTGACAAGTTCATAAAGTTTTTTAAACCTAAAGAGAAAGGAAAATAGTATAATAATGATTATTTCAAACAAATGTCTGTAGTCTGATAATTTCATACTCCTTGTTTTTTTGAATGGCACTTTTGGTTTATTTTCGCGACCTCCCTCTGTCCTGATTGTAGTGTGCTGCACATCGTGGGGCATACCATGCAGATTTAGGTTAAGAGGAGAGATAAAACAAGTAGCCCTCCTCGCTTCCACGTCATTTGTGTCCTGACTCACATTGAGTGTGCAATTATTTCAATAAAGTGTTTCCTACTATGAGTAAAATTTGATAGTGCGTTATTTTTAGTTTATTTTACACGTATTTTGAACTTATATTATTTGCATTGGTATAAGTGTCGCTTTTATTATAATCATCTCTATTATTATTATTGTTATTATTATTATTATTATTATTATTATTATATTATTATTATTATTATTATTATTATTATTATTATTATTATTATTATTATTATTATTATTGTTATTGTTATTATTATTATAATTATTGGTATTATTATTATAATTATTGGTATCATAATTTCTTTTATTTTATATCAAGTACATGGATTGTTTATACCTTTGTATTGTGTAATGACAGTGAATTGAATACACGAATATATAACTGTTATACATTATGAGAAGAATTCTTAGTCTAATTAACTGATTAAGTGAATGCTTGTAATAATCTGTTTATGACGATAACAAACTTATCATGATCTTTATTAACGATGATTTGCTAGTAATATAGGCCTACTCCATTGTTGTTGATGTAGTTATCCTGTCACTGTCTCATGCCTTCTATCTATCTATCTCTCTCTCTCTCTCTCTCTCTCTCTCTCTCTCTCTCTCTCTCTCTCTCTCTCTCTCCTCTCTCTCTCTCTCTCTCTCTCTCTCCTCTCTCTCTCTCTCTCTCTCTCTCATATATATATATATATATATATATATATATATATATATATATATATATATATATATATATATATTTGTCTATCTGTCTGTCTGGCTATCTATCTATCTATCTATCTATCTATATATCTATCTATCTATCTATCTATCTACTAATCTATCTATCTATACTTATCTATCTGTCTACCTATGCAATACCTATCTAAATATCTACCTTTTCATTTACTTAGTATGAGACGAAATATGGTTACATATCAATCTACCTTTTAATGTATCCAACTATCTAGCAGCCGTCATCCGCTACATGTAGAGGCATAAGTGTCTGTTGTCTGACTAGCAGGATGGGCAACTGTTTGTCTGTCTGTCTGTCTGTCATTAAGCTTTATTTGTCATTGTTGTTTTTATCGTATACTGTCCTGATGATGCCCTCCATCACGGAATTATACCAAACTTCTCAAATTGTTGGTAGCGATTTTATGCTTTTATCAATGATGTGAGCATATTTGATGTCATTATCTGTGAATATTCTTTTTTATACATTCAATTATCATTGCTTTACTCATTTTTGGTCTTTCGCCACTCGTTGAGGGATGAGTTCCAATCTTCTTCATCTTCTCCTATTTTCGAGCATTTGTGACACTTTGCATTCTTTGCAGGACAACTTGAATATACTTGGTGTGTTTTTCCTACCTTGCCACATGATTGTGGTGATTTTTTTTTGTCCCATAGTCATAGGTTTTTGCCATGTTTGCAGTCTATCAACTGAGTTATCAGCACATGCTTCAAGTTGCTGTCTCCATTGCACGGACTGTGTCAATGCCACTTTGAAGAATTAAATCGCTTGTTTTCAACAGCTTTCTTCAGATATGCTCTTCTCTCAAACCTATCACAACTCTGTCCCTTATTAGGTTATCCTCCAGAGGACCATAGTTGCAGGTTTTGGCCAGCTTCCTTAGTTCTGTTAGGTATGAATCAATGCTTTCACCCTCTTTTTGAGTTCTCAAATTAAATATGAAGCGTCCATAAGTTTCATTACTCTTGCCAAAAAAAATAATCTGGTAAGGCTTCTATGACTTCTTCAACTGTTCTATTGTCATCTTCATGAGGGAAAATATTGTCATAAATCTCCAGTGCATCACTGCCTATTACTGACAAACAACCTGAAAATGCCCAATCAAACGGGCACGATCCTCATCACTTAGTCTAGGCATTATTTTAGTTAGCAATGGTGTAATCATCATCCATTGTTGCTTGTACTCTTGAGCATGTTGCCAGTCAGCTGTCTCCTTGTATCACGATCCTCTGTGGTGCGGATGAAGTATGTTTTGGTTTTAAAATCACTTTTGGCCATTCTTAGGTTATTTAAATATGTCATTCTCGGTCTTAGTCTCTTTCCTTCGACAATCCCAGATGTTACCAACCTTTCTATTCTGTCTCTTCTCTACATATGTCCCAGAAACCGTAACTGCCTCTTTCTGATGGTATCTATCAATATTCTTCCTTTTCTCACCTTCGCCACACTTCATCGTTCGTATACTTGTCTGTCCATGATAACCTCAACATTCTTCTATACATCCACATCTCAAATGTCTCTAAGCTCCAAGTACATTCTTTGTCAAGCATCCATGTTTCACATCCGTATAAAAGGGTACTTAAAACATATGATTCCACTACTTTCATTCTGGTCTTCAACTTTAGGTTGTTGTATGACAACAACAGGGTACTTACTATTAAATAAAAAGGTATTGTTTATATTTTGTTTATCAAATCATGTGAAGTCACATTTATTTCAATAAGGTTATTGATTTTGCAAATTGGTGTAAAAATTATATCATTTAAGTGCCTCCAGTTGCCTGAAGCATTGCTTTCCCGAAAATTATTATCTGCGCATATTTTTGCAAAGTCAAACTTTTGGTGATTCAAATTCTGAACATTGCAGCTTTTGATAAAGTGTAAAGATAGAAAAATGATTACATTCTTTGGATTGGCAATTAGTAATACTTGGATTGTGGCAAACGATATAAAGGAGAAAATAAGTGTGAACTTACTTTTGCACATGACTGTATATATTAACTGATTATTTTATTTCTTACAACATGACACACCCGTGCAACATTAATGACTTACTTAAGACATTGGTGTTGTCGTCATCCAGTATTTTCATCATCAAATCAATATAAGATGATGATTTTGTAGGCATCATGTAGTTCATAAGCTGTTTCCATCTTGAATGTGTGATAATGAATTTTCCATTTCTTTCTACTTTGAGAATCTCAAAAGCCCTGAATAGCCGTTTCCTTTTCAAAAAAACAGTTTCTCTGATTTCATTCTGCAATTAAATAAAGAACAATTATTTATTTCAATCAATTTATGATCAGATGATTATGAACAGACTTGTTTTTATATTTATTTTAATGAGTCATGATATTTAAATGGTTATAAATGAAACTAAAAAAGAAAGATGGATTATAGTACATTAAGTACATCCACATTATACTAGATTATAATTGGCATATAAGAGGGCCAATTAACAGGTCCTTCCTCCATTATCATAACTTGATAATTATTCATAACAACCTCTTGTAATGGCACCATAAAAATCTTACCTTTTTTTCAACTTAATTGCCATCTCATGTATAAGAATAAAAAAAAATTACCAATGAGCCCTAAGTCTTTAAATCCTGTATATGATAAAAATGACGTATTATCTTTTCACCACTGGCAAGCATAGTTCCCCTGATTTCCCAAATGTGGTTAGATTGATAATCTACTAAATGTTCTTTGAGCATAGGAAAAAGATGAACTATAAGCAAGAAATGACGTAATAAACAAAAATGAATATAACAGCTTAAAAAAAAAAGAACAAAAATGCCAAACACAGAATGTTTCGGGCTCAAAACTCTTCTTGAGCCAACAACAAAAAACAATAAATACATAACGAAGTTCCAGATCTACGACAGAGAAATTTGGTAGGTCCTCTCCCTTGAAGAAAAATCTTGGAATGTCTTGGACATTCTCTGTCTCTGTGTCGTAGATCTGGAATTAAGTAATGTTTTATGTTTTTATTGTTTTTTGTTGTTGGCTGAAGAAGATTTTGAGCCTGAAACGTTCCGTGTTTGGTATTTTGTTCTTTTTTTTTGAAGCTGTTATATTCATTTTTGTTTATTACTTTTTAGTCCAAAGCTTCTAGCAGCTTAGTATCACTTAAGCTGATATGACAAAACTTCTTGGAATTTAAGCTGCTCTAGTGGAATGTTGTGTCTTTGGATGGCGTGTGCATGATCAATGTCATGCGGCAGAATAGTGTTTTTCTAATTCTTACTCATAACCAATTGGTCTTAAAAGTAACAGCTGATCAGTTTCGACTGTAGAGCCCTGCTAAAAAAAAGAGAATCCTTTAGTTTCTTATACTAAGCTGTACATGTGCTATACTTGAAGCATGTTTCGTGAAGAGGACATATTCTCGATACATCTTCTTGCGTATCTCCAAATCTGGTGACTCAAAATGAATGGGTTTGAAAATATTGAACAAGAGGCAGGGCTTTTCAATCAGTCCTAATACCATTTTGATACATTTTATTGTTATTGTTAGTTATTTGGAAAACACTTATCTGACACTGGTGCTCAGAGACAAATACTTTCTGTAGTATAGAATTTTACTTTCATAACAAGGTATTTATCCAATGTTTTTTCTGCAAATATAACATTGCATTTAAGTATAGGCTAGTATAACATAAACACTGGATCTCTCTATCTTGAATACCTTTAAATTTTTCTTGTAGTTTGTGTAAATTGTGGCAAGAACAATACTCATGAAGATATAGAGACATAAAATCAGGTATATAATGAAGAAAAGGGCAAACCAGCCGTTATTGTTGTATGCAGGCATCCTGAGGAAGGACAAGGGAAAAAAAAAAGAAAAAAGTAAATGGATAAATATTTTTAAAAAGGATGAATGAATATATAAATAAATAAATCTTAGAAATTAATTAATTTGTCATCAATTAATGAGAAATATCGAATACACAAGGAGGCAAAATTTAAATCAACACTAAACTAATTTTCAATCTTACTAGTAGTTGCTTTAACATGTCAAAATGTAGACTTTAAAGTGTTTTACAAAGTCAAAATGTTAGAGTAGATAATCATGATATCACCATGCATGTATATATATTTTAAAAAATATATTGCCTGGGCATTTCACGAGGGAATATAGATAATCTATCAAATAATGTTGTCAACAGGAATCACCCATTAGCAAATTAGATGTTAATAATCTTGCCCGAGAGAAAAAAGGAAGCGGGGCTCGAACCCAGTACCTTCCGGGTCACAGTGCACTGCTTTAACACCCCCACCCATGCATATATTTGGACAAATAACTCATCCTCTACTACTAACAGCTAGATAAAATATTCAACAGTAAATGATTTAAAATAACAAAAGAACAAAAATTTAAAATATCATAATAAAAAAAAAAACTCCAACAGATAAATGAAGTCAAGAAGAATGATAAATACATGACATCTGGATTGTTTGCAGTGGTGACCAACACATACAAGTCCCAAACACTATCGATATAGTTGGAAAAGTAGCTGTCTCCATTTGGGTACATCAAACCCCTGTAACGAATTACATATAAAAATGATTAGCACAAAAGTATTTTAAAATGTTCAATTATGCAGATTTAAACATAAAACTTCCTCTAAAGTTCTTAAAAATCCAACTCCTTCAACTGTTTGTCTTTATGAAATGACCACCCACCCACATAAGAAAAATAAAATAAATTAAGCATTATCCCTTTTGATCATGTCAAACTGTACACCTAGCAAGTTACAAAGCATCTTCTGTCTTGTTACTACCCTTCCCCCCCCCCCCCCCCCTTCCAACAAAAAGTAACAATTGGCCAAAGTTGTTGAATAGAAAAAGATAAGCGCAGGCATCACACATACACACACAATCATAGGCACATACACACGCGCACACACACAAATGATATATGATAAATGATATATTACCTCTTGTAGAACAGCTTCAGTGCTAACAAACCAAAAAGGAATACACACAGAAAAAACAATACGAGAGTATTCATGATGTCAGGAATTGTGCGTCTGATGTTACGAAATGCCCTTCGAATCTGTAAAAATAAAAATGGCATAGGATGTAACACTGAAAAGTATTTGCCTGGTTATAGTCAAATCAATGTGGTATTTGATCATACCTATAAAAAATGACAACAAAAATGGACTTTTTCATTAAAATAAAATAACCTTGAAAGCAAATTTCAATCAAAGCTACCATGTAAAATCGTCTAACACCTTTATGTATTATTTCAATTTTTTTAAAAACATGAAACGGGATATATAATATGCAATACTTGTTTTCCATCAGGAAAATTGATAATCAAGAGGGGTCTTAGAGGCCTTGACCATCTCACAGGATGTGAATCGGGGGATAAGTTGATCCAAATGGTGTAACAAAGCATGTCAAAGAGTGTCAACTGAAAATAAAATAAAAAGAAATATTTGTATCAAACAATGTTTATTCAAAAAGCGACATAGAAGTGTGGATATGACCTGCATATCTGGTTGATTGATAAAATTTGGATCTTTTGGTAATCAACAAGGACGAACATTTTTAGTTCAATATATTTTCTATGGACATTTAGCAAAAACATTTGTAGCCAGTAAAAATTGAATTATTGTCTTCAGCTAACGATAAACAAATGAAGAAATATTTGCGACTTACGACTATGACAGCACAGGCTGTTATGTTCTTTGGATCCTTGAAAAACACTTTTGATTCTTGAAAGCTCATTGCATGGAGGATACGGAAAGAAAAGTATCCAACACAAAAAGCCTCAATGATCATTGTGCCCTACAACAAACAAACAAACAAAAAAAGATTAAATGTACACGCATTTTAACTAAAACAATGTCATAGCAATTTCTATGAGTGTGTGAACTTACATTTTGACATCTATTTACTTAATGACATATGTGTTAGTGATCAAAAAGCGTTGTTTGAAAGAAAAAATTCCTTAGATTTCCTTATTCTCAAATTTCATAACTGGGCAGCTGATGGGTCAATATTACTTCGCATTACATATTGAATATAACTCAGTGGTTTCTTCACTATGAAAATAAATTAAGGCAAAGATTTCAGAGGTCTTTTATTGATTCAAAATCCCTAATCTGTTTTTTTTTTTTAATTTCTTAATCGGAATTAATGGAGGTGTCTGGATTTTTAAGACATAAAATAAAAATGGATACCAACACACGTAATGTCTGTTTAAATTATGAATACAGTAATTCCCCTTTTTGACAAATACAAAAACAAAAAGAAAACAAACAAAAACAAAAAATAAAACAAATCAACAAAAACAAATTAAATCAACACCAATTTTATGAATGTTTGACGTACCCAATATGGCACAGATGCATGTGGGATGGATGGTTTCTCAAACAGCGCCAGAGACATATTCAGAACGATTGCAAAATATAAAAGCCATCTCAGAAACGGTTTATGATACAAATTATACAATCTGAAATAAAGAGTAAATTGTAAAAACTGAAAAATAGAAACATAGGCATGCATAGTATAATATGACTTTGATAACGGGTTATCTTGAATTAAACATCTAAACAAGGAATAATTTGCAGAATTTGAAATATACAATTGTAAGGACTTAATGGAATACATTTTCGAAAAACGATTTTTTGGAAGGGAAAAATTGGTACACAAAATTCCAGATAGAGTAAAATTCGAATTGTTATTTTTTAAAACAATTTTAACCTAGGTCGCTGTAGAAGCATATCTTACACGATAAAAATGGAAATCACTAAATAAACCACATAATTAGGCTATTACGTGGATTGTTGGTTTCAAGGCTTCAAATATCTCATTGGAAATATAAAAACAATACACACACAAGTCACCTTTTCTTTACCTCTCACAAATATTTACTTTTTAAATCACAATGCTTACCTTACATGTCTTTCTGTCATTATGTAGTCAAGATTCCTCCCTCTCTTTGCATCTAAGATAAGAGTTGCGGCAAGCATAATTTGCTGTAAACATATTTTTTAAAAGTGTAAACGGGTCAGTAAAATGTTATAAAATATCTCTTTAGAACACTGTAAACTAAATAATTTTGAACATTGTTGGAGAATGGACCTTAAAAATTCATTAGAAGCATATTTAGAAGTTTGTAGAGCAGAAAAAATAAATATATGTTTTACTTAGCACATTTTTCATTATACAATTTCTATTGTAATTTATTTTGAATATACACAATTTACAAAAAATATGTTGGATCCACTTCAGGCAATGCACTTTTTAATCGAATAAATATTATAGGTAAACCAACTTGGTAACATTGTTGTCACATTAAATAGAAAAAAATAATGCATTAACAACTTGAATGCTAGTCATCGAAACAAGAAAGCATGAAAACTTAGAATAAAATGAACGAGTCGAAAAGAAGAGATGTTGAGGAAATGCAATCAAAAATGCAATCCACGAGAAAGAAGTATTTTAACTTTTTAAAAACCATTCAAAAAATCATAAAACAACGATGGCGTGTTTCATAATGTGGAAAAGTTATATTTTGCTTGAGTGCAATGGGACTCTTTTATGGTAAAAAAAAACACATAACTGTAATGAATGAGATAAATAGACAACTATCCATTTATTTATGGGATTAACTCTTTTCTTAACTTGTTTCTATTTCTAATAATTCTATCAATACTTTTTTTTTCTTCAGTACTCAGTATGATAATTTCAGTTTTGTATGTTTTTACTTTTAGGGGTTTTACGCACTTTTTATGTCATTTCATCACCAAGAGGGAGATGATAGTGATAGGGGAAACTTTTTAGACCTGAAGTTAAAAGCACAAAAAAAAAAAAAATGTTTTTTTCTAAATTAGGAATCCCTGCAAGGACCAGGAAAAACCCAGAAATGTCAATCCGGAACAAAGACAGAGAGTAACGTGAAAGGGAAAAGAGATATAGGGAAATAGAAGACATATATGAGTGACTCTCCTCACAGCATGAGGGGGGGGGGTGTCTTAAGACCCCACCCTAATAATGTTAGTTTAAAGCAAAGACCATGCAAAGCAATTTAAAAAGAAAGTTGAGCGAAAATAAAAGAACTAATTTTTCATGATTGCTCTGCACTGTTAATTCATGTATACAGGTATCAACTGAATGTCAATTGTTCAATTAACTTTTATTTTAATCAAAAACAAAAACAAAACAATACGAAAAATCAAACAAAAAGAAAGGGGAAAGAAAATTTAAAAAGTAAAAAAAAAAAAAAAAAAAAAAAAGACAATAAATAAATTCGGTCATGAATAAGTTTTAAATGAAATTCAAGTGAATGAACTGAGGAGAAAAATAATAAAAGTAACAAAACTAACAAACATAGTGAAATCAAAAATGTTTTTCATAAAGATTAGGTGAATTAACTGAGAAATAAATATAAATAAATAAAAGGAAACTGTTTAAGGTCCAACCCCTTGACTCAACAGAGAATCCAAGTCGTCTGCGAGTAGTGGAAAGCAACAATCGAAATCCTGCAGAAAAGGTACAGATTTCTTCACAAAATGGTATATTTTTTACTTCCTATTTTTTTATTTTCAAATTTGATATCTTGCAAAAATATTCATTTTCAAATAAGGTCCGATTTAGTTTAGGTTTTTATAATATGAGTTAGAATTTCCCGGGACAATGTGAATTTCCCCTGGTGTTTCCTCCATTGATCCAGGAGATATATTTTACATAATCAGTACAATCATCTGATTTTGAAAAATAAATAATAGGAAATCGCATGCGACAAAAAATAAATAGATCTTAAAAAAGCAATAAAAAATACAAAATGCCGCAAATAAATACAATAGCGTGGATGACCAATAATAATGTATCAACTTTTGCGAAGTTCAAGCTTCAATGAGCAACAAGACAAAGATGTTTGGGAATGCTGAAACTTTAAGTGCGTACATTTATTGATCTTGTGTTTTATCCATTATTAAGGCACTTGTCACACGTTACCATATTCATCTTTTTGGATAAATTTCATAATAGCATTACATAAAACAAAGGAATAGCAACTTGCAGTGTAAAAAAGGAATTTTTTTTACGTGGGATCTGCATGTAGAATAAGCAATTTGGTCTTTCATTTAAAAGAAGACAAGGCAAATTAGTTACCTATACAAATGTACAGGATTCAGCCTGCAAACAAAGTAAGGACTCATTTGATAAGTAATAATAAAATTAATAGTAACAGCACTACGACCACCACCGATACCGCCACCACCTACACTACTACAACAAAATCAACAAAAACAATCATAATAACAATAATGAAAATAATAATAATAATAATAATAATAATAATAATAATAATAATAATAATAATAATAATAATAATAGTAATAGTAATAGTAGTAGTAATAATAATAATAATAATAATAATAATAATAATAATAATAATAATAATAATAATAATAATAATAATTGAATACAAGGTTATAATAATAATAATAAATAATAATAATAATAATAATAATATATATGAAACAACCACAACAACAGCAACAAGATCAACAATAATAATAACAATAATAATAATGATAATAATAATAATAATAATAATAATAATAATAATAATAATAATAATAATAGTGATGATGATGATGATGATGATGATGATGATGATGATGATGATGATGATGATGATGATGATGATGATGATGATGATGATGATGATGATGATGATGAGGACGAAGAAGAAGAAGAAGAAGAAGAAGAAGAAGAAGAAGAAGAAGAAGAAGAAGAAGAAGAAGAAGAAGAAGAAGAAGAAGAAGAAGAAGAAGAAGAAGAAGAAGAAGAAATGAAAATTAGAAAGGAGATCATATAAGTTACAAATTTCTACTACTCATTCATTAAATGCATATATGGAACATTTATGACTATTACATCATCGTGAAAAACTAGCTAAAGATCAACAGGATGATAGAGATACCTGTAAATCATGAAGTCAAGTCATATACAAACTAGGCATTCGGGGCATCTTTACTCATTTTTTTCTTCTCCAATTTCTTTCCGCTTAGGGAACAACCTAATGCTGAAATATTGAGTACCTACTTTAAAGATGCGCTACCAACTTCTATGAAGGTACCGTAATTTTTTTTGGATTGGAAATGCATATCGACAGTTACAGTCTGACTTAGTCAGTCGTGTGTTATTTGAAGATGAGGAGGAAGCTTGTAGACAAAATGGAGTGAATCTTTTTTCTCATGGATTAATTATGATGAGCGTCATATATGTATGCCTACTGAATTACCTTCCACTTCAATTAAAAGGGATCGATAAGAAATTACGTAGTGATTTTAAAATATTATAGCCACTTCAATAATAATTGAGGTATATAATCTAAAGAGCACTGGTGAAGATATCTGATAAAGTCAACAGCACTTGATATACCATACTTATCAAATGATCTTGCGGAGTTAACGCTTTTGTGCAACCTTGAAGAAAGAATACTCGATTAAATGACACTTCATTAACTTACGACATTATTCAAAGGTTGGTCCTTGGTTTTATTATACGTGGAAGATTCAGTCGCCGTTTCTTTATCGAGTGGTCCAGATTTCTTTTCATGTCTACCATTGGCTTTTGCTGACTTTTCCATACTTCCATCTCTTATGGGCTGTTCAATTTCATCATTACCCGCCGAATTTTCTCTACTAGGTGCCCCGTTGTCCTGACTGCTCGTCTCTTCCAGGGAAATGATGACTTCGTCAGCATGCGACATTGTGGTAGGAGTTGTTTGTACACAAGTGCTTTCAAAGTACTCGAGAATCCATGATAAAGTATTATCTGCAATAAATGGTGTGGTTAAAAAAAAATAACGTTAAGCGGTTTGTGGTTATGTGGTTTTATCTGATATTGTACCTTTTCATCAACTATTTGTCTGCCTCATATAAGTAGAGAGCGGAGGGGCTGCCTGTAGCCTGGGATCGTGAAAATACTAACAAAAGAGTGAACATGGAGAGGCTTCGGATGGGAACAATACAATATTTTTTCGTTAGTATCTGCGTCATATACTGTAGTCAAACCATCAACACCCCATAATCACTTCCATCACATCGATCACAACCACCATCACCATCATCATCATCATCATTATTATTATTATTATTATTATTATTATTATTATTATTATTATTATTATTATTATTATTATTATTATTATTATTATTATTATTATTATTAATCATTATTATTATTATTATCATTATTATCATTATCATCATCATCATCATCATCATAACCATCATCATCATCATCATCATCATCATCATCATCATCATCATCATCATCATCATTATTATTATTATTATTGTTATTATTGTTATTATTATTATCATTATTATTATCATTATTATTATCATTATTATTATCATTATTATTGTTATTATTATTATTATCATTATTATTATTATTATTATTATTATTATTATTATTATTATTATTATTATTATTATTATTATTATCGTCAAAATCATGTCATCGATTCGTAAATCCATAAATCTGATCAGTGTAGCGGCACTATTGAATGCCGCTTTTTCCTCTCTCCCTTTATGATCTGTGATAATTCATTAAAAATAGTAGGCCACATATCTCGGACTATTGACTTGTTAACGATGATAATTTGGAATGTCATTCATTGTGCTGTGATGGTGATAAGAACGACGATAGACAAAGAATATAATGTATCAAAGATACAGCAAACTACTGCTACAGATGATGATGGGAATGATGTTGTTGTTGTTACTGTTGTTGTTGTTATTGGTGGTGGTGGCGATGGTGGTCTTGATGGTGGTGGTAGTGATGTCGTATTGTTTTTATTGTTGTTGGTGGTGGAGATGGTGGTCGTGATGGTGGTGGTAGTGATGTTGTCGTATTGTTTTTATTGTAGTTGGTAATGGTGGTGGTGGTGGATGGTGGTGCTGATGATGGTCGTGGCGGTGGAGGAAGACTGTGGTGGTGATAGTGGGGGGGGGGGGGGGGGGGGAGGGGGTGTGAAAATGGAGATCATAATAATGATGCTGCAACTGCAGCCGCCGCTGCTATGGTCGACGTGGAAAAGCATGGTGGGGTCTCTGAATTAAGAGAGAAGCTTCCCGGGTTCTGTACGTGGTTGTCCAATAGACATTAGTCAAGGGCAGCCAATTGCTGGTGGGGCATGGCGGCGTCGCCCACTTGCTCTCGTAATAACGATCTGGAGACCGCAGAGATCTAGGTTGAGCATTGCGTCGTGATGCAGCTGTCTGGTCGGTTCAAGACGGTTCATGAATGTAGAAAAGATTTGACACATATTGTAGAATACCCATTAGAAGCGACCCAATTAATCACCGCTTTCCCTTCTTGATGCCTTTAGAACTAAAAATACACAATAGTGCAAAGACCAGCTGGCGTTGAAGATCCAGCAGAGCAACAGGTAATGAGTTTCATTTGGATGGGATTACATGCCAGTAGAATATGTTGGTTTTTTATTTATTTATCTATTTATTATTATTATTATTATTATTATTATTATTATTATTATTATTATTATTATTATTATTATTATTATTATTATTGTTGTTGTTGTTGTTGTTGTTATTATTATTATTATTATTATTATTAAATTGGTTTTACAACGCAACGACACCTTTAGATTTTAGATCAATTCAGTGCCAGTAAAATGGAGAATATGGGATAATCCTCTACTATTATAACATGCACTCTCTATCGTGTATATGATCATTTCGTGTTATTAAATGTTATGACAAATATGCTTATAACTTTTAACATGTTTACATACTCAAAGCTTCATTTATATATATATATATATATATATATATATATATATATATATATATATATATATATATTGCCACTTGAAGTCATAAGTTGTGGCGTATATCTTCCCGTTTAGTATTTCCCAGGCTTCCGGCTATCTACCAATCATCATTTACCTGCCATTGAATGCCAATTCCAATCTTAATAAATGGAAGAAGCAACTGAAAGGTCCCAGTATGATGAACTTAACCCAGAGTAATTCCAGAAAATATTCCCGAGGGGAGAAAAGTGGAGCAGGCCCTTGTGTTGATAATAACAAGAAATGAAGTGAGTAGAAAAGTGCCAGAAGAAAATAGAGAATAAAAACTTTGCGGCGGTGCAGATTCACTCCCACGACCCGACTTTTACGGCAACTCTGCCTGGCCCCGAGAGGGAAGCTCTAATGTTGAGGGGAGTGAAGAAGGAAAAGAGCGTAGCTATGATGCCGTAACCCAGATTACACACTTAATACTCTCAAACCAACGCAAAATAACCTCCATTACAACTACGTTAAATCAGACCCATAATTGCGCTCGATTATCAGACCTGCTAATTTGTGTGGCCCACCTCGGTTGAACCGCTAGGTGTGTAATCTGGGTTACTACATCATATCTACACTATTTTCCGCCTTCCGTCCCCTCCGCCACCAGCAGCTCCTCCTCCTTCTCTTATTTATTCTTCAAATAAACCGACTGTTGGAACTTTTTAGTTTAAAATATTTTAGTCATCTTTTGGAAACACTTCAGATTTTCTTCCTTTGAAAATCAATACACAAAAGGTAAACAAAAAAGTGGGACTAAAAAGGTCGGCTATAATCTTCTTCCTCTTGTTTTTTTTTTTTTACTACATAATGTCAGTTATTCTACACATCATACATAACATACTTACCTGACCTGTTCATTCAGCGATGCGTGACCTATTCACCTCACCAGACGACCAAAGACTTACACACCAAAACTGTGTCTCTTCTTCATGCCCCGTGACAACTCGTACACATCATTTCATTTATATAATACACATATATTGTTTCCGTTTCTTTAATCAGCAACGGTTAACGAATGCATTAGGGTTACGACTAAATGTGTATGAAAAAAATAAAAAAAACTGAGTTGAATAAAGTACATCGAAGTTCTATAAAGCGTATACGAAAATCGATGATTTCTCTGTGACATTGCCACACACATTTACTGAGTAAATCCCGATAATATTTTCAGTACAAACGTACCAGCCGGATTGGACGGCCTCTCAGTTTGTGAGCACTAATCACAATGTTTTTGATACAGCTAGGCGTAAATTGCAAGGTAACGCCTGCGATTCCGTGCATTTTCAATTGATAGTTCGAAGATGACGTCACTCATGCCTTTGTTATTGTTTTTGCCATCCGCGTTTGTGAGTTGTTCTCACAAAACTGTCTTAACCAGACTATAAAAGTTCATGGTTACACAGAGTTTGTGTGTTGGTCCGTTATACTTCCGGATGGCAATGTTGTGAACTCCTTGGCCAAGCGCATTCTATCTATACGCATGTGTCGATCAAAACAAACAAAAACAAATGTAAAAAGTGTTCAAAATCTGGATGGCCCACAATGTCGGCTGTTTGGTTTGTTTTCAAGATATCTTTTCAATCGGGTGTATTGCACAGTACACCCCCGGTTGTACCAATTTTTCAAAAAGGTCTACCACTTTGATAGGGTGTACACGGGGTTACAACATACCGGCATGAAACAATATAGAAGGAACGAAATTGACGTCACTCGGCTTTTTTTCGTTTTGTTTGTTTTTAATCAGCCACTTTAATGATTGGTTATTAATCAGACTATAAATGTTCAAGGTTCAAAACAGTTTTGTGTATTGGTACGTAATATAGATAGACAAGGGAAAGTACCTGGTGATTTGAAAAAAAGGAAAAATAACACCAATTTACAAACAAAACAAAAAAAGGAGAAAAAACTAAAGTAGAGAATTATAGACCAGTATCTATTACATCAATCACCAGTAAAATACTGGAACATGTCATATTTTCTAACATTATGAATCATATAGATAGAATGCGCTTGGCCAAGGAGTTCACAACATTACCATCCGGAAGTATAACGGACCAACACACAAACTCTGTGTAACCATGAACTTTTATAGTCTGGTTAATACAGTTTAGTGAGAACACCTCACAAACGCGGATGGCAAAAACAATAACAAAGGCATGAGTGACGTCATCTGCATACTATCTATAGAGGCCAATAAATTTTTAACAGAATCACAACATGGTTTTAGGAAAAAAATGTCATGTGAAAGACAACTGATCACAACAATCAATGACCTAGCATAAAGCATAAATAAAAAATTACAAACTGTGCCATTTTGTTAGACTTCAGCAAAGCTTTCGACAAAGTCCACCATCATACATTGGCACTGAAATTATAGATATATGGAATACGAAACATAACATTCCAATGGATTATGTCCTACTTGACCAATCGAAGACAAGTAGTTGTCGTGGATGGTGAGTCATCAGAGTCAGCCCACGCGGTGTCTGGTGTTCCTCAGGGCACAGTTCTCGGCCCCATCTTATTCTTAATATACATTTATGAGATGACAGAAAGACTTACACCAGGAACTCAACTGAGATTGTTTGCAGATGACAGCCTTCTATATCGGACAATGCGAACTAAACTTGACACAGAAATTCTTTAAGCCGATCTAGATAGCTTACAATGCTGGGAAATAGAAAATAGCACGGACTTCCATCCTCAGAAGTGTCAGGTTTTAGAATTCACAAACAACAGAAAAATCATACATTCATCATACACAATTCATAACACTGCACTAAAAGAGGCGACTAAGGCGAAATATTTAGGAGCAACAATAACTAACAATTGGAAAGATCATGTTATAAACATATGCAAAAAAAATAAAATAAAAAAAAAGCAAACTCTGCATTAGGCTCCCTCAAAAGAAATTTGAACGACAGCAGGAGGAAAATAAAGTTAAAGTGCTACAAAACCTTTGTTAGACCTACACTGGAATAATATAGTAGCTCTGTCTGGGACCCTCACCACAAATCAGAAATCCAAGAAATTGAACAAATACAAAACAGAGCAGTGGAATTTATAAAGCAAAACAACAAAGATAAAAAAAAAACATGAAACTGATTTAAATCTCGAAACACTACATACAACAGAGAAGAAAGCGTGACAAAGTAACAATATTTTGCAAAGGCCTAAACGATCAAGTTAAATTACCCCTCGGTGATATTCAACAAATTATGAGGAAGTCATCCAAGTCCAAGATTATGGTTCCTCACTCAAGAATGGATGCACACTTGTACTCGTTCATACCATCGACATTTTTATTATTAAGGCAGTGGAATATTCTCATATCTCCAATGAAAGAATAATACTGTGGTCTATGGAATCTTCAAATTTATCTGAAGTTACACACTTAAAAGAAGAAGAAGAAGAAGAAGAAGAAAGAAGAAGAAGAAGAAGAAGAAGAAGAAGAAGAAGAAGAAGAAGAAGAAGAAGAAGAAGAAGAAGAAGAAGAAGAAGAAGAAGAAGAAGAGAAGAAGAAGAAGAAGAAGAAGAAGAAGAAGAAGAAGAAGAAGAAGAAGAAGAAGAAGAAGAAGAAGAAGAAGAAGAAGAAGAAGAAGAAGAAGACGAAGAAGAAGAAGAAGAAGAAGAAGAAGAAGAAGAAGAAGAAGAAGAAGAAGAAGAAGAAGAAGAAGGGCTCACTCTGGTCTTTGTTATTAATTTTTGCCATCGATATTTATGAGTAATTCTCACTAAACTGTATTAACCATATTATAAACGTTCAAGATTACACATAGGTTTGTGTGCTGGTCCGTTTTATTTCCGGATGGCAACGTTGTGAGTTTCTTAGACAAGCGAACACTATCTATACTGGACTGGGGGATGGTTATGAGTATTTTACCTAAACGCACAGCATCAACAGTCTCTCTACAAAAGCAAATTCATATAATGGAAACACCATATATTGATTTTTTGCCCCCTTTGAGATCAATGCAATTTTAGTGCATGTGACTTGGGTTTCAAGATCTTAAGTTAAAGTTGATAATGTATGCGATTTCATTTTTTTTAAAAAGGCTGACAAGAACTGATCTATGGATATTATGAGCTAATGTAGATCAAATACATTTTTTCGCAGCTTCGACAAAGCAAAACAAAACGTTCCCCAAGAACCGGTTCGTTTTGTGTAATCCCTGTCCCCTCAATAGGATTCAATAGTCTGATGTCACGCCGCCCAGTAACGAGCAGCTTGGTTCTAAACAAAGAAATCGACACTTTTTATTCTCCATGCTGGCGAAACCGTTTTCACGTGTCATGTCATCAGAATGTATAAAAGTCAAAACATGATCAGATTTATATTGTTTTTCTCCTCTGGACACACATTTATGCTCGTTGGAGAAGTATTTCATAAGGGTATCCGCCATTGTTCCGACAGTTTAAAACCAGTTGCTAAGTTACTGTGCGTCATTACGGGAGAAGTGACGTCACAGCTGTTAAGCGTATTCAGACTGGTAACGAGAGGAATTTTTAAAAAATAGGTTGTGACTTCTAGTTAAGACCAACACTGGAAAATGGTTGTTCAGTCTCAGAGCTACACACACACACACACACACACACACACACACACACACACGCACGCACGCACACACACACAAATATAAACAAAAACACCACCCCCCCCCCCCCCTAACATTCAAACACAAAACAAAACAAAAACTAAAACAACAAAAAATCAAAACAAAACAAAACAAAAACAAATATAAATTTTTTGGAAAAAGTATGGAAAGAGAAGAAAGTAGTGACTTTATAAATGACTAGATACATGCAAAACAGACGCACATATGAAACAGTTATGATTGTTACCTTAGCAAGGAGTAAAAGTTAAGGCAAGAGCTAATGATAAAAATAACAACTCGGTAAAAATGGCCTCATAGAGTAGTAGATCAAAACAAAACGAAGTCGAGCAAAATACATCCTAGGCAATCGGGGTATCAAATTTTTAATATTCCTCCATATTTGTGAGATCCTCCATATTACCAGGAAAGCACCATAACATTTTTTTTTCTCTGAGATATGCACATCGACATTAATAGTTAGTCTGATAAAGTCCGTCGTTTTATTTGAAGAAGAAGAAGAAGAAGAAGAAGAAGGAGGAGGAGGAGGAGGAGGAGGAGGAGGAGGAGGAGGAGGAGGAGGAGATCGACGACGGCGATCACAACTACCACATTAATGACAGAGTCGTGATGGTGATGACGACGACGACGACGAAGAAGAAGAAGAAGAAGAAGAAGAAGAAGAAGAAGAAGAAGAAGAAGAAGAAGAAGAAGAAGAAGAAGACGAGCATGAGCTGTCGTGAAGACGGTGTTTATTATAGGCGTGATTTAATGGAGTAAGAGCAATGAGTTCTCTGTTCACGTAAAGTAAGGGTACTTGGGTTACGTAATTGATGATAATGGAGAGGGTTACTGTGTATCCCTGTCTATGGGTAGGGGAAGAGAGGTTAAGAGACTCAAAGTATTCATATAATTACTATTACTCATAAAACCGTAATGAAATAATGGTGTAATAATAATTCTTACTTGTTATGTTAAAGCAACATGGATCCTTGTTTATTTAAATCACAATGTATCTATGCCTATTACTTCAAAACATTTGTTTCGATTGACAGGTTTTCTAAAGCAATGCAATGCAGTCACGGTTCATTTCTTTGATTTACCGACGACACACATGGGACTTTTTTTTTTTTTTTTTTTTTTTTTTTTTTGTGAGGAAGGGGAAAAGGTGAGAGATATATTAGAACCACGGGGAAATGGAATTAAAAATAAGACAAGATTAGTCAAAATTTACCCAATATTTGATTTAGTTTACTCTCATTTATTTAGTCAGATACATGAAATACTATACTACTGGTAGATGCTTGAGAGCGGAGCACGCGTCATGCTCACTCGGAGAGAATAGAAACAACAATAACAAAAAAAGCAATAGGATTGAAATTAGTCTATACAAAGTTTAAGATATTATTGTACTTACTTTAATAACGGAATATATCCTGTGGATTCAAATAAAGTCTGAATTTACAAGCACGTCAACTAAACAAAAAATAAGGTAAAGTTGAAAGCAACTGAGTCTGAACTACGCCCATTGAATGAGGTTAGGGGGTGTGTCAAAACTCTGATTGACATTTCGCTCCAAAACACGTCAAACTTTTGGATACAACCCAGTAAACAACAATGGCTGCATTTCACGTGGAGAGAAACAACGACGGTAGTGTTTTGATTTGAATCATCAATAATTTACTGTATTTCTTTCCAACTTTAATTTTTATAGCTAATATTGAGCAAAGCCTGTCGCCTTATTCTGAGCTGTACTGTATGTTGGCACTGTTGAGAGGTCAATCCTGTGAAAATTATCGTTTGAAGTCCTAAGTCTAAGTGGTGGCAGTTTTTCAGTGTAAGGCAAGGCAACTCTAAGGCTTTAGGGCTTAATAATAATAATAATAATAATAATAATAATAATAATAATAATAATAATAATAATAAAACAGGGAGTTTAACAATTCTATCTATCTAAGATACTACAAAAAAAAAGGGAGGCCTTCCGAAATCTCCCCGCTCTAGCAATTCTTTCAATTTGTATTTCCATTTCCACCGTCACCGTGAACCTTTTGTCAGGTCTTTATTTATTCAATTTGTCATCATATTTAAATTTAAGAAGTAGAAGCATTTTAAAAACGCTACTCTAGATTTTGTGAAGTGAAAGTGAAAGTTTAATAAAGTTTCCTAATTTGAATTTGACTAGAGAGCCTCGCCTTTGGCCGACCAACCTCCGCTGCACGTCCAACTCGCCTTGAGCATGCATTCACGTAAAATATAAAGATTTTTTTTTAAAAACCTACCTCTGTTTCAAAAACTAGCATCTTTCACCTTTCTAAGAAACATTTTGATTTTTCAGAACTTTAGTTCGTTAAAAAATACCGGCCAATCTGACCCGTTGAGTCGAATGAAAACGAAATCTTGTTGTTTACACGGTTCAAAGGAAATGCCGTAAATAAGCTTTCACTTTCATGGACTTCCTGTGTTGTTTTTACAGTGTCACGTGACCGTTTTGAGAAATTTGTCGTCTGCTACAAATAATTAGACCGGTAGGTGGTAGATATTTTCGTTGGAGCAGAGAAAAAGTGAGTATTATTTCTTGGACTTGTAGAGAGGCCTAGGGTCCACCAGCAGTCAAGTTTATTGAATAAAAGAAAAAAAAGGCCTTTTTACTGCACTAATTCACCAAATTGCATACCTATCTATGGACACTTTGTTCCGTATCTTTTTCCCAATAAACTTTTTTTTAAACCTGGGGCCAGGGTTGCTAGTTTGGCCTCCTGGTGGCCAAATTTGAGAAATTTGGCCTTTTCCCAAGCCATTTGGCCTCCCAAAATTTGGTTTGGCCACTTGGCCTCCTGTAACCAACTTTTTGGCTTCCTCTGACTTTCCCCGTTATATCGTTTTACTCTGGTACCGGTAAAACTTATTTTATTTGGCAATCTAAATATCTAAATGCAACACGTGCTAACGCCACAGATTGCATTTGCTAATGCTTCTATATATACGAATTTTCCTTATCCTATCTAAATTGTTTAACAAATCTAAAGAGTTTTCGCGAGGCTAAGGTGGGTTTGGTGGTATTTGGGCTCCTGCAGAGGAATCTGGCTTCTTGCTATAGCTAGTTTGGTCTCTTACTCAAAAATGATCTGGCAACCCTGCCTGGCTAGGCGGAACCTTGATAACAGAAACGGGGCCCACACGATTTCGCGAGGAATTAATCATGAAAACAATTAGGATATAATTTCAACACAACTTTTGAAATTCATCAAGGATTGTCCATTACCGAATGTTTTTTGATAGAAAACAAATGCATCTTCAAATCTAAACTGCTTTTGACGGTAAGCGGTAAGTTTTTATTTATTTTCCTGTCCAAACGAATGATTTGTCCTGGTTATAGAAGCTAAGTATTGGTAACACCGGCTCAGCTCTCTATTGCCTGCACAAGAACATATTATTCTCATTTTGTGATGTGTGTAGTGTAGTAATATAAATATGAGTTATTTTTTCATTTGTGTATTTCTTTGACTGCTATCAACGTGTATTATGCAAGTCCGACATCCGAACGCAATTGTGGGCCTAGTTTTGATTCATTCATTAATCCCATGATCTGATGATCGTCGTGGAGATACACAGGATGCAGCCGGGAACACTCGAGGCCGACTCGGAAGAAATAATAATAATAATAATCCGTTAAGATACATCGTCAATGGAGGTGCATAAAAGCACTACGATATTATTTCCCACCAGTAATATACTCTAAAAACTGCAATTCCAAAACTTTCTGTCATTTGAATAAGGCAGTGTCTACGTACACGGTAACCGTGCACCTAGCCTCAGGATCTACGTACATGGTAGCTTGGGTAACAGGTTTGCCACTACAATACTAGCAATGGATGGAACCTGCTCTGTATGTATATGTGTGCAGTGTGCAGGCCTGTACTGTAAATCTTCTGACTATTGTCGGATTTCCAACAGTATGATTTTGCTCTATAAGTGCTAATATTTATTTTTTTAAAAATTAATAGTAAAAATAAAATTCGTAAAGTCAAAGAACAGAACCAATAAAAAAGAAAATAAAAGACTTTTATTTCATTCCTCGAAAAATCAGATTTTATTCCATCTGAAATGCCGACTTAAAACAAAAACAAAAAATCTTTTTATTTGTCGCATCAAAGACAAAACAAAACTAGGCCGTCTATCAGTTAGCTATAATATTATCATGCCACCTACACGCTCCGCTGGACGTGGATGTATTCACTGCCTGCTACTGTGTTTATTAATTAATCAAGATTTTGTCCTGTTGTGTCTATTTTCGCGTGTTCAAAAAGTTCCGACAATTTTTTCACCAACCATTTACAGGCCTGTGTGTGTGTGTGTGTTATTTTAAAAAATCAAACAATACTTCTTCTTCTTCTTCCTTCCTCTGATGGACATCTATGGCTGCAGTCCGATATCTGCTATGAAGTCTGTGGTCCGCTTTAGGTCCTCAGCCTCACCATAGAGCTTTGTGTTGAGTGTTGTAGGGGTGACAATACAATTCAACCCATTAAAGGCGAGATTCAAGGTTGCCGTGTATAAATGTTACCGTGTACGTAGATCCTGAGGCTAGGTGCCCGGTCAGTAAAGAAAATAATGATACCAAAATATCTGCATCTTTAATTGAACCCCCCTAAAACTTTTAGTAAAAGCGAACGGCAATTTCCAGTCACAACTTTCTTATGGGCAAGTTTGGGTCACAATTTGACTCCCACTGCTGCTGCTCACTAAACTGCCTAAAGTTACTGTGTACGTAGACACTCCGTTGAATAATCCGACAATGTGATACCCCCCTGACATCCCCACCAATCAGAAACCCACTAAACCAAGTGATCTCCACCCCCCGCCCCTCTATTATGCTATTCCACAGGAATAAACCGGTAAACTGATTGGTTCCCAGCGACCCACCAATCAGAACAACACAACAACCTCCCCCCCTCCCCATCTAACCGTACCTACCTCTCATGTTACTATATATCTGAATATAAGAATAACACCATTACAAAATACCAGCCCAATATATCCCCTAATATTCGCCCATGTAGCCCCTAACCCTCCCACGAACTCCCCAACCACCATAATATTTCTATCTATTCACCTATTCAATCCTCAAAAGTTTATTCAGGAATAATTTTAAAAAATTTTTTTTACAATAAATGAATAAATAACAATATTAAAAGAATGTTGTGGTGACATAGAGTGACAGAAGTCACCCGAGAGTCCCAACAACATCTAACATCTTGAGATTAAATCTAACTTATACAATTGATACTAATTAAAAGGGTCATTAGATAAGCTGGCCTGGGTTAAAAAAATAAAAAAATACACAGGATACAGATCTCACCACTTTCCGCCATTCTTCTCTATTGTTGGCCTTCTCCAAGAGTTCCTTCATCTTCATTCCTGATCATTCATTGATATTTTCCATCCAAACTTTCCTTTGTCTTCCTCCTTCAAGGGTACCCTCCATCACCGTTCTACACAAACCTTTATGCCTCTCATTGTGGCCAAACCATGACAGTTTCCTCCCTCTAACTGTGGTGATAAGGGGTTCATGTCGTCCTGCACGATCTTGCACCTCTTCCAGTACGTCTTTATTGGTTCTGTGTTCTGACAGCACCCGCAGGAGTTTTCAATAACTTTTCATCTCAAGCAGAGATTCTACGCTCTAATTCTGCAGTTAATGTCCATGACTAAGAGCCATATAGTAAGATGGAAAGTACCAGTGATTTGTACTGTTTAATTTTTATAACAGTACATACTAAACATATAAAAGTCTCTGAATTTTTCATGAATTGATTGACCAGACCGTCTATTAAGCAAAAATATGAAGAGAAAATCAGAGGGTTATATTTTAAAAACTTTTTCCAACATTTGTTGCTTGGTAAAGTTTTGGTTAAAATCCAAGTCTACCACTGAAAGGTTTTAACTGTGAAATTATGAAACAGGATTTTAAATAAAAAATAAACAAAGCACTTTTGAATTGGTGAAGAATCTTATATTTTTCTTAAATTGGTTGAACTGATGTGATCTAAAGCAAAACATGGTGTTGGCTCAAGTGAAATATTATTAATCTGACTTTTGTGTTTAAGATGGCTTAAGATGGTGTTAAAATATTCACTGAATATATGAGCAGCTAGTTTATTCTGTTAAAATTGGATGTCATTTATTTGGTGGTCTTCATGATTTAAATAGAGGTGCCAAAAGGGAAAAACATCTGACTCACAGGCAACATCTGTCAAATTCTAATGACGACTTATGTCTCCATAGCATCATTTTAACACTGATATCTCTGGTAAAAGAGTTATTATATCATCATTTCTACATGTTGCATTTAGAAGTCATTAATGCCACATCTATGATTCACATATATGATAGAAGATAAGTAACTGAGAACTCAATGGATGCAAATCTTAAATCCAATTCCTTTTTTATCCTCATCTTTTTTTTTCTTTTTTTTTTTTCTACAGCAAAAGAAAATATGGAAAGTTTACAAGACAGATTGTCTAGTGCAGAGTCATCATCTGATGGTGATTTTGCTGATGAGGACTCAAGTGGTGATGAGTCTAAAAACACATCTAATGCTGATATTCCAAGAAAATCAGGCATGGCAAATGTGATTTCAAGAATTCTTTCAAAAGACACCTCAAAAAGTAATAGAGCATTGTTGGCAAAAGGGAAAACGAATAAAGAAATTCAAGATGACATTACCAGAAGAAGGCAGAGAAAGGAGCAGGATGGTACTTTAACCCCTAAAACAGAACTTGACGATCAAGAACTTTCAATAGCAGAACAGAGGATTAGAGAGGAAAAGGTTTGTCATCTACATTATATCTTATCCTCTTAAAGGCTAACTAGCATTGTATATGAGGGTGAGTTAAAAAGTAATGGGACAAATGTCCTGCTGAGTTCATTTCTTTTTCATGCGATGTCATATTTGGCTCAATTGAACTTACACATGTACTCTTTAAACCAAAAGTTGAAAATTTTAATTCTGTCAAATTTTGACAAAGTTATAGCTGCCGCCATGAATGTCTGTTAAAATAAAGACTTCATTGTCGATTCTGCAAAATAATATACTGCAATACACACATGTGCTCTGTACAGAACATCAGAGATCCATCAATGATTTCAATTTGGGTTTGTTTCAGGCCACCTTCTATGTCTATTTTATGAAATCTTTTAAAATATTATTATTGACGTTTTATTTTAAAATCTCTATTCTTCTTTTGAATGTAGTTTAGGCGAAAGATAAACAAGCAAAGCAGTCTCCAAGGCAAACATTCTTTCTCTCTCCTTCTCTCTATCACTCTCATGCATTTTTTTTTCTTTTTCATCAAAATCACAGAGGAGATTATGGGATAAAATGAGTCGAAAATCAGCGCTTGAAATGGATGTCTCCAGAGAGATAAAGCTTAGAAGAATTGCAACACAGTAAGTTTATTATTATTTGAAAAGAAAGAAATTATTGTTTATAAAAATAATAATAATAGTAATAGGTATTACTATTCTTCTTCTTCTTCTTATTATTATTATTGTCGTTAGTATATTAATGATAATTATTATTGATTCAAGACATTTTTTTTTTTTTTGATAAACAAGGACATGTGACTAAGTCTGTTTATAACAGGTATTGCGAAATATGAAAAGTACGGTATTATTTTTGGCATTGCTTTAAATTTAGGAATAAGAAAGACGTAATTGACAAATGCTTATGAGAAATTGGTAGAGATGTTGGTATTTTATGTTTCTATTTAACTGCTCAAATGGTAAGCTTTTAATTGACTTATTTTGTGCCAATTTGCCTAAACAAATCTAAAACTTAGATTAAGATTGGAAAGATCTATTGTTTGGAAATATTTTTGAAAATGCCTTTCAACAAACCATTAAGTTGGATTTCAGACTCTAATATCAGGTCATCAATTAAAATTTTTGATGTTAAAGAGAAAACCAGATCTTCTGTGCAGTCAAATGACATCCGTGCTAGGATTATCTTTTGTAAACTGTTCAGTAAAAAATGGACTATTGCCAATTTTTGATATGATTTTTTTTCCCCCCAGGGGCATGGTACAGTTATTTCAATCAGTTCATGACCATCAGAAGGCAATGAATGAAAAAATTGCATCAGTTGGTTCATCGGATCGGAAAAAAGACAAAGTAATGGCAGAATTTTCAAAGAGGAGATTCCTTGATGTGTTGAAAAGTAAAAGTATATCACAGGTAAGTCCTAATTTTCCCACTTTGGACAACATGAGTGATTCCTGTTGACATCAGATGTTTGTTTGATGGATTATCTATATTCCTTCATGGAATGCCTAGGCAATGGCATCGGACGGAAGGGTGTGATAAAATTTACAATATCACGGGTCAGTAAACCTCTTAGCCATTTGACTCTAAAGAGTAATTATGAAAGATTATAACTTATCAATTCTCTTGTTTTATAATGGCATGAAAAAGGTACAGCAAAACTTGAATTAATTAAAGCACTATGAAGCTGATCCTTGATTGCTGAATAGTTTTCCTTTTTGATCTGCCAGTTAGTTAAATAAAGAACAGAATTAAATTTCAGCATTGATATGCATTTTTGACTAGTCCTAGACTTTCAAAAGTCCCCATCAGCTAGGAGACCCCCTCCCTCAAAGGGGATGATTTTCAATTCAATTTACAACAATTCTTAGGCACTTGATAGATAAAACACTGAGAGATATGCTGTCAACTATCTCCCTTTCTTGGAGTGATCCCATAAGTTGATGTCTTCATTGAAGGGTGAGTCAACATGCTATAAGAAAAGTCACCTTGGCTGTTGTTGAAAGCACAGCTTTCCTAAATACTTTCATAAATATGTATGTTATACATTTTTGAAAAAAACAAAAGGTTAAAGTTTTCTGGCTCTTATCACGGATTAATCAAAGATTTGTTTGTCATAAGTTCTAGCTTCTGCTATTTTATGATTGTTGTACCATAACATTATTATGGTACATAGGGACAGCGTGACTCAGCAGTACGGTCTTTGCTTCGTACCCGAAAGTTACAGTGTTCGATCACCCGCTGTTGCGCTGTGTGGCCTTGAGCTAGTCATCTCGCCCTAGCTCACGTTGCAGCTGATGCCTGGGTTATTCCAGTCTTCCCTTGGAATAGACCCTAAAGACAAATTTCCCCATGGGGATGAAGAAAAGGAATTTTATTTCTATTTTTATTTTATTTATTTTTTAAAGTTTTTGTTTATTGGGTGTATGGCAATGAATTTTGATATCTTTTTTTGACATAAAATCAAGTCAAAATGGATCAGATTCTTATAAAATTTACTCACTTTTCTTTTTCAGTATATGATTATGTACCTCACATAATAAGACCCATGATTCAATTGATTGGTATTTTTAAAGTTTAAACAGCAATATTAAATTTATATTTATTCAAAACTCATCCTATATTGATGTGTTGTGGTTCCCTTAGCAGTTGAGACTAGAAAGGCTGCATTATGGGTACCATATTATTAGTATGGTTGGATGGCTCAGTGGCTATTGCAACCGCTCACCAATCTCTCTCTCTCTCTCTCTCTCTCTCATTTAGCCATATGAAGAGTATTGTGTCAATTGGACTGCGAGGTGGGCTCTCTGACACCTTGATACAAGTGCCTGCTCCACACTCATTCTGATCTGTTTATAGTATATTTTAAGTCAGTGTAAAATGAATTCTTTCTAAATATCAAATATTGTAGTAAAATAGTTCATAGTGTATCTTAATTCAATTTGAATTTTCAAAATGTCTTGTTCACAGGCTAACTCAGATGATGTCAAAAAAGAAGATGATAAGGACGATGTTAAATGGAAAATTTTACAGGACGACTTTATGATGGGAGCTAAAATGAAGGACTGGGATAAAGAAGATGATTCAGAAAGTGATGATGACGAATTCAAAGAGGAACCCATGAGTGATGATGATATGTCAGAATGAACTATTTATAAGGAGTTAAATAAACTCAATGTATATATGCAATTAAAAAATTATCTCTGCTTCTTTTTTATAAAAAATTTGATTAAAAAAATGATGTATTGCATTCTCAGAGAGAGTTTTAAATCTGACCGCTGATGGCTTTTAAAAAAGAGCTTTAATATAGCTAAATGTACTCAAAGTGCTTTACAAGTTGTCCCCAGCCAACAACAGTATTTAAGATAAAGAATAAGGCGGTTTTATAACTTTTTTTTCAACAGAGACAACGCTGTTGCCTGCCAGGTACTAATTTTTTACACCTGAGTGAGGTGAGAGAATCTTAATAAAGAGCATTTCCCAAAGACTCAATTTTGGGCTGCCCAAGGGGACTCGAACTAGGGACCAATGGTCTGATGATGAGTGGTATAGCACAAAACATCACAATTTATGGTAGTTTATCATTTTTTAAGAAATGAAATATGCATTGAGATATGAAAACAACAGATGAACTGAATTAATAGTGAAGACAAGAAGGAATAGAACCACCTTGTACTGAGAGGTCTAATTGACTCATTCGACATGCTGTGTGATCCTCAACATAGGATTTAATTTTTGTGTGTATGTGTAACCGAGAATTTAATTTGTGTGTGTTTGTGCATTAGTACTCAGTCCATTTAGTTCACAATAGTGGATATTGTGCTATATAAGTTCATATTTAATCCTCGCTAATAGGTACTCAAGAAATAGTAGGTCAAAGGGGCCTAATTAACTTGCCCAAGTAGAGAAGAGAAATAATTTCAGTCATGCCCAGCCACTGACATTTTTTAAAAAATGTACAAGGGCTCCTGCAAAACAAAACAAAACAAACTTCTGCCAATCGGGGACGACAGACAGTTACAGAAGTACAATTAAAAAAAAAAAATGAACTAAAACACTCAGTTTCAAAATGTCAAAGACAAGCATGGATATAACATGAAAGCTAAGTTTTTTTGTTTTTTTCAATTTAAATAAAAAAATATTTTTGTTGTAATTTCTATATTACAATAATTTTTTCAAGACGCCACTTCAGTTTCTCTCATTTTTTTTTGGGACACATAATTCATTTGTAATCACTATACCATTTGTAGTACCCCCACCCTTCCACACCAATCAACCTTTAAATAAAAAAAAAAGAAAAAGTCATGAAATGATTTTGTAGTACTTTTGCAATTGTCATTCATCCCTGACAAATTTCAAATGCTGAAATGCTTGTTATGTTTTGTTTCTCTTGTATGAATCCTTACAATCATTAATCATTAGCGGCTCTTTTAAGATTATAATTTACACATTTTATTATTTATACTTAAGTTAGTCACCAGCGATGATAATTTTCTGCTGTTTTGGGGGATTTTCTACTGATTTCGCCACATCAAACGTATACAAGTGATAAACCTCATGCCTGGGAGCAAAGAATCCACATAAAATCACCATCATGTCTTGTGTGTCATATTTTTAAACATATGCTCAGTTAAACAAATTTTGGTGAACATCCCCATTTTCAATGTTTATTCCAGGTTTGTTTTTTTCACACCTCAGTAGCTATTCCTGTCTCCAAGAAGGTCCCTTTTCTTATGATAAATATTATGTATTTGAATTGATGCAACAAAGGTTTTATGCACTTGTAAAGGAAAGGAGAAGATTAAGAGAAATGTTTTTGTTTCTGATTTACTAGGTTCATTTTATGTGAGATGTGATGCTTCTCTTTTTTTCAAAAATCATTTGGCTTCCCTGGAACTTGTTTTTTTTTCTTTTTGTTTTGTTTGTTATTCACACATAATAAAAAAATAAAAATAGAATTCATAACAACTTTTTAAATCTAATTTATAATTAATTTATAGAGAAATAATAACGATAAGTAAGGATAATGGACTAAGGAAACCAAGGAAATTGTTGAAAGGCTGATTTTAATTCACTTTTTTGTCTTTTGTTAGTGTTAGATTATATTTTGAAATTAACTAAAGGTTCATGAGTCTCATTAATAAGCTGCATAACCCATTGAAAGCATTAGCAAAGAAATTGTAACTTACTATATTATTATAACAAACGTCATGTCTTATTCCACATGTTACGTGTTGCTGTTGGCCAGGGACCCCTTGTAAAGCGCTTTGGGTCGATATTGCGCTATAAAAAAACTCTCATTATATATAAAGTCATGACATAAATGTTTTGAGACTTTTTGCCAAAAGTTCATCATTAATATCTTGATGTAGTGGGTGGAAGTAAATATTGTAGACCCTAAAACTCGTTTTGTGGAATAGACGATTCATTGAATATTTACGAAAAGCAAAGTTATATATCTAATGGATGTGCACTAGTAGTAGGCCGACATAGAAATATGTTACATACCTTACGGTCTGGATCAATAACATTTCCTCCTTTTTGACAATTTGGCATTGTCATCACTGTATAAACACAGGGTGACCCCACAAAGGATTCACTCATATAAGCTTCTTACAAAATAAATTCTAAAATCTAACAATGTTTTAACAAAGAGATAATGTACAAGAAATTTTTATAAAGAGCTCATATTATTTATAAAATCTCTCCATGATAGAACCGCATACATTCCAACTCATAGGAGGAGACGTGCAGCCTATTAGGTGAGTGCTGTTGTTCACACTAGGGGAATCTCAGATTAAACATTTATCTCTGATAGGATGAGGAAATTGTGGGCAAACTGCCTTTCCCAAGAGTCTACCTTTGAGGTGCTGTAATACTTGTTGGAACAACCTACGTAATTTAGATTGTTGAGTCAGATCCCATTTCTTCTAGACCACATTGACACAAAAAAGACTCCCAGTTATGGAATAGGCAAAACCAAATGTACGGTATCATTACAGGACAAAGGCAGAAAGCTGAATGGAAAGGACTAGATATATGTGGTCAGAAGAGCTAGTTAAAGTGACCTCCCTGGTCCACAATTCTAGCATCTGCGTTTGTTGTGGCCGCGACCTGCAATTTTTTACTTTTTCAAAAAAAAAGGAAGGCAATTTTTTCAACAAATGAAATGATTGCAAAGCAATTTTTTTTTATCGAAAAGAGCTCTATAATCGCCATGCTGCTCCCAACTTCTACACTGCATTAGATTGTTCATTTTTTCATCAGAGAATAAAGAAGCGTGGCCCATCTGTTGTTTCACTACAACGTATCAAAATGACTGCGGATTGACCTTGGGACTCTGGAAGGTTACAGTGAGGATTGAACAAGGGACCATTTAAGATGGACACCCATGAAGTTTATACCAAGGGTAATGAGACGTCAATATTAGAGGGAGGAAACCAAGAGACCCGGGGATGTAATCCATCAGTAGTGGGGAATGAACTCCAGAATACGGAATGTAAGACAAGAAGTGAACCAGGGATTAAGAGATGTTAATATAACAAGTGGAAAGTAAACCCAGAACTTTGAGAAGTGAACACCAGTGGGTGTAAACCTGGGAATATAGAATATGGACACAAGTGGAGAGTGAATCCAGGACTATGGGAGGTGGACACCAGTGGGGAGTGAACTCGGGTGCTATGAGAGGTGGACACTACTTGTGAGTAAACTCAAAACGATTGAATTTGGACTCCAGTGGGGAGTGAGACTGGAGCTATGCTATAAGAGGTGGACATCACTGGGGAGTGAACTTGGGACCACCGGATATGGGCACCAATGGGGAATGAACCCGGAACCATGGGAGGTGTGTAGCATGTATTGTAATATATGGAGTTGTTTGGATGTGTGTGAATGTAGTTGTTCGGCTGTGTTTATTTATGTTACAGTTCTTTGTGCATGTTTTGCATGTGAGTATGAATGTTGACTGCGTGAATGTTTTAACACTTTTTGTTACTTAAAAACATTGTAAGACAATTGTTTTGTGTTAGGTTAGTTACTGAAAGAACTCCGTCCTAGCAGGTCGTATTATGTAGGCCTATGTGTTTTAAATTTACCATATAATTGATAATTAACAAATTGAATTAACGAAGTCTAAGCTGAGTCGTTACATTTGAGGGCTCGTCCGAAGATTGGATTTACAAAAATAATCGTAACCTTTAAAAAGGTGAGTTATATTTATTGAAAATTAATTGTGATTATTATTGTGATTGGAATTGGATATCGAAATGTTAGAACGTTGGCGAGGTATGGAAAGGAAGCAGATGTGATGGAATTATCGGCGGAGAAGAGAAAACTGTATATAAGAGAAAGACTAACTGAAGAAAGACGAATCGAAATGGAAAAGTTGAAGCTAGTGCAAGAAGCAAAGATGAAAATGGAAACAGAGAAGCTAGAAAAAGAAGCAAAAATGAAGATTAAACTCGCAAAGATAGAAGCAGAGAAAGAGAAAGAGAAAGATAGAATGCAACATTGGAAATGGCTAGACTTTCCTCCTCTTCCCCATCTGTCAACATGATCGCACAACCAATATCTAAACTACCACAAATTCCACCATTCGCAGACGGCAAAGATGATTTGTCACCTAGAATAAAACAATGTGCTTATGAGGTGTCGAGAGCATGTTCTATTATACTTATTGTATTTTTTTATTTTTACGATGGGAGTAACCAGATATCGGTATTTTGCAAAGCCGAATTGTCTCATCCAAATAAATTTACTGCCATTAATTTGTTGTGAACAATATTACCAATTTGGTGTTTTAAATGCTAAATTTTAAAAAACAAAAACAAACTTGAATGTTTGGCAAGAAGACAAAAAATCGAGTCTGGCATTTTTGCATTAAAAAAAATTCAAATCATGTAATTTTACCTACAGTGGACAAAGTGGGCGTGGTAAGGCCCGCTGGACCAGTTTTTATTAACATTGACAAAACAAACAAAACATTGTAGTGTATTCCTCTTAGAGGGTTCTTGTGCGCGTGTCTGGATGAGACTTTTGGGTGATCTGAACTGAGTACACTGACAGTTTGCTCCTGGAATCTACATCTGTTCCCTATTTAAACCATTCCCCTTTGTCTTACTTTTTCTTATGTCATTTCAATTGTAAATCTAGAATGTTTTTTACTATCCAATGTTCTTCCTTTTTACTGGCGCTGATATGACATAGATGTGTCACAAGCGCTGTAAAACCCTTTAAAACAGATACAGGTAATTTGGACGCTGTGAGTTAGATAAAATTCCTCCTCCTCCTCCCACAAAAACACTACTACTACTACTACTACTTCTATCACCACATAATATCACATTTTCCAAGATTTTGTGTTTACTTGCTTACACTTGCATTTATACCTTGGTTTTTATTAATGCATATCAGCCAAGTTTCGTCAAAAAAAGCTGCGTTCTCATTGGTTCAAGCAGGAATCGTTTTTATAAACTTTTGAGTACTCATACTCGGTATTTTTAGTATCATATATCTACGAAAACTGCCGAAAATCGCCAAAATGTCGTTATTCTGAGGTTTTATAAAAAAGTGCGTCGCTATTTGGAGGTTTTTTTTTACTGATCTTAAATAGAAAAAAAATCGGGACCACGAGTCAATGTCATTATCAGGAGGTTGTCGCTATTTTCGTAATCGGGGAGGTTCCACTGTATTTCACAACCAAATCTACACTTATTTCACAAAATATACAAAGTTTCACCCTTAAATTGGCAAGACTTTAAATTTCTATCACATTGTGACAGTGACACAGACTTAGGGCAATGAGATACGAATATTATAATTTATGTTTCAAATTTTATGTGTGCATTTTAGTTAGCGGAATATGCGATGCTTAGAAGTTTGGCATTTTTCTAAGATATGTACAGTATTTTTTGCCAAATTTTATGTGTGCATCTTAGCGGAATATGTGATGCTTAGAAGTTTGGCATTTTTCTGAGATGTGTTTGGTATTTTTTTCCAAATTAATCAAGTAACCATGTTTGTGAAAATCGTTTCAATATTCTCTTCTTGTATATTGCTTGTACTTAGAAGATTAGTGTTCTGTTCAAGGCTTATGTGAATAACGTACAAATGGCTTACAACAACACATCAAATCCCAACGTTTTTTTTGGGGCATTAATGTGGCATAATTTCAAGATTTTTTTGTAGCATAGCTTGGAAGAATAATGGCATTTTCCTGGAGGGACAGATTGAAATTAGTATTATTTTATATAAAGGGATCAATGTTGGGTGATATGCGGTGTACCACAAATCAGATATTGCACTACCAGGCTTTTTATGATAAAACTCTTGCTGCTTGTTTTGCATTTCTGTGCCATTAATAAAGAAGATAAGAAAATCAACAGCCATAATTTTGTAGATCTAGAGTTTGCCTGTGCTTATTAGCAGCAAAGAAAAAGTTAGACAAGACTGGCTCAAACAGGGAACAGAAGATCTCAAAAGCATCTTTCGTATGAGATGACTAATAAAAGTGAAGGATGCCCATAAATGCTAACAAAATTAAAAATTAAAAACACAGAACCATACATTTAGCTGTTTTCCTCCCAGAAAAGACTCCCATCAAAGTCTTGGGGGAAAAAATCAAGTTTAATAAATTATCAGGAAAGGGATGAAAAGCAATTTGAAGGGGAAAGCAGAAAGAGGAGGATAGAATAGGCAATAAGAATGTATCTCTCCAGCCAGGAACTGTGTCCAAACATGAGACTGGCAAAAATGAATGTATTATTTTTATATCAGGTATTTTTCTCAAATAATATGTAAAACGTGGAACTCAATAACACCGAAAAAAAATAAGAACTGTAATTGTTTTAATGGTCAGGTCTCAATGTTTATTTTCATCCACACCTTTCTTACGTTGAACAAAAATGTAATGGTAAAATGGCAGTGGTGGAAGACTTTTATGATACGGTCGAAACAGAATGACTGAATGTAATGGAATGTACCATCTCCAAATTACTAACACTAACAAGAAGGAAATGATGAAATGAAATCAATAAATCAAAAGGTACTACTTTAAATGAATGTCATTAGTTTTAAAAATTGATACAATAAACACTGTTTAAGGCTTTTACTGCACTTGCAACACATTTAGGTCATGTCAGCGCCAGTAAAAAGAAAATGGGATAGTAAAAAGTTCTAGAATTACAGTTAAAACACCAAGAATAAGCAAGAGAAAGGGGAATTGGTTCAAATTGGGAATAGATGTAGATTCCAAGAGCACACTATCAAAGTACTTAGTTTGAGATCACCTAAAAGTATCATCCAGACACAATACAAGCACAGGTCCCCACTAAGAGGAATACAATCAAAATTTTACAAATCATATATAATATTTAAACAAAACATAACACAGTGCATAACAGAGAGACAAAAAAAAAATATAATCTCCCCAAACTTTAACTATAACTATAAATTTGACTGTTTCTCTTCCAGCTAGGGTATCCGGCCAGCACAAAACCAAGTAATCTCATCCCAAGACAAAGACAGATCATTTTTGTTTTTAAGGGTTTGACGGCACTTGCAACACATTAAGGTCATATCAGCGCCAGTAAAAAGGAAGAAAATGGGATAGTAAAAAGTTCTAGAATTACAATTAAAGCACCCAAGAAAAGGTAAGACAAAGGAGAATTGGTTCAAATAAGAAACAGGTGTAGATTCCAAGAGCACACTATCAAAGTACTTAGTTTGAGATCACTAAAAGTCTCATCCAGACACAAGCACAGGTCCCCACTAAGAGGAACACACTCAAATGTTTTACAAATCGCATATAATATAAAGAAAACATTATACAATGCATAACAGAGAGATGATTTACAAGGAAAGAAATATCATCTCCCAAAACTAACTATACATTTGACTGTATCCCTCTCAGCTAGAGTATCCGGCCAGGGCCAGGACAAAACCAAGTAATCTCATTCCAACACAAAGACAGAGAGTGAGTTGGAAGACAGATATAAGGGGATAGAAGACACAGTAAGTGCCTCCCTGCCCACCATGGGAGGCCAGGAACCCAACCCAGCTGCTGTCTTGGGACCCCTTGTATAGTACTCATCGGTAATAGAATGTCTACACTAACAAGCACGGCTAACAGTGATAGCAAAGTCTAGGCCCGGTGTTGTGTCCTTGGGTAAGGCATTTTACAATTGACTCAGGTGAATGAGGTACTGTAAGATATGGTCGATCATACTACTAAAAGGATGCCTTGAGGGAGACTTCCACAATATTAAATCGAAATGGCCTGCAAGGAAAATAAATGAAACATCGTGAAGTGCATTAACCTGGATAAATTTTTGGAAATGGTCATATTGATATAATAATCCATGAAAAAGGGACAAGTTTGAACAGAGATTTGAGACATTTTACTGAATGTCAATGTTTAGCCTTAGACCAGAAATATTTATCAAAAATGTTTTCTGCTTGATTAGTCAATCATTCGTTTTATTTTAATTTTTAATTTGTCAAATTATCACATTTTATTCTATTTTGTAGAGCATTTATATTTTTTTATGTGCGGCAGCTTACGAGTCTTTGCAGGGTGTGAGTGTCTTATGTTTTGTCGAATAATATTGCAAAGCCTTTGAGATTTCAGCAAACAGATATAGGGGGATAGAAGACACAGAAAGTATCTCCCTGCCCACTGTGGGAGGCCAGACGAAATACTGAAACAAGAATGCAATTCTAATTTTGTTATCAAATCCATAGATGAAAATATGTATGACTCGTCTTAATTCTTATTCTAAACCAACAGTTTTAAAAATGTATAAAAGAATAACATGGCATAACATTAGCCTTTTTCTATTATAACAACCCTGATAAATCTGAAAACATCACACTCACACATACTTCAGCTGCATCGGCATATTTACACAGATTTCTACTTCAAAAAACATAATCATAAAAATATAAAATGACCTTACCAGCTCTGGTTACATTTGTGACCCAACACCTCGAAACAATATTATGTCTAGATGAGCCAATGCCACAAAGGGATTTAAATGACATGAAATGTCAAGTTTTAGTTGCTGTCACTTTAAGAAATTATATTCATACTCTTCAATAAAACATAAAAACTCAGCTTACGTCCAATATGATTTTACTATGAATTCAATTTTAAGCACCTAGACTCCCCCTTCCCAGGGTAAACTGATTTGAGATGTTGGGTCACATTTATTATTTACCATGGGTGAAAACTTTAAAATGATCATAATTAACAATAAATAATCTCCGTGGAAGGAAAAGATATGGAATTTAAAGTGTATTAAGAGAATCTGAATATAATACATACATGAATTATACAAGTGTAATGAATTGTTCACATATTTAAGTATAATAAAAGTGACATTCTAGAACACTTAACTTAGACAATTAGAGTGTTGACCATATGGTGTTTATTTTTATGTTTTTAAGGGTTTTACGGCGCTTGCAACACATTAAGGTCATATCAGCGCCAGTAAAAAGGAAGAAAATGGGATAGTAAAAAGTTCTAGAATTACAATTAAAGCACCCAAGAAAAGGTAAGACAAAGGGGAATTGGTTCAAATAGGAAACAGATGTAGATTCCAAGAGCACACTATCAGTGTACTTAGTTTGAGATCACCTAAAAGTCTCATCCAGACACCAGCACAAGTCCCCACTAAGAGGAATACACTCAAATGTTTACAAATCATAAATAATATGTAAATAAAACATAATACCATGCATAACAGAGAGATGATTTACAAGGAAAAAAATATCATCTCCCAAAACAATAACTATGCGTTTGACTGTTTCCCTCCCAACCAAGGAACACGGCCAGGGTCAGGTCAAAACTAAGTAAGGAAAACGGGTAGAGGGGGATAGAAGACACAGTATGTACCTCCCCGCCCACTTTGGGAGGTCAGGATCCCCACCCAGACCCTATGGTGTGACTTTACTCAAAAGCTCCAGCCACACAGTGGGGCAGAATCCCCATCTCAAGGGAAACACTATAACTACGATTTTACAATATATCAATATCAAACACAGCACAGATAGATGAATAATATTTTGATTTAAAATTGGAATGGGAAGAAAAAAAAATTCAATAAGAACTTCAAGTGAGCTTTAAGTTGATGAGTACAGAGATTACATCGCTTGTTTTCAGGAATTTGACGATGCTTGCTACACTTATTAGTGGTTACATCAGCGCCAGTAAAAAGGAAGAAAATGGGATAGTAAAATTAGAATTACAATTAAAGCACTCAAGAAAAAGTAAGACACAAGAGAACTGGGAACAAATAGGGATCAGATGTAGATTCCAAGAGCATACCACCAATGTACTTAGTTTGAGATCACCTATAAGTCTGTTTGTTTGTTTTTAAGGGTTTTACGACGTTGCAACACATTTAGGTTATACCAGCGCCAGTAAAAAGGAAGATAATGGAATAGTAAAAAGTTCTAGAATTACAATTAAAGCACCCAAGAAAAAGTAAGACATAGGGGAACTGGGAACAAATAGGGATCAGATGTAGATTCCAAGAGCAATGTACCAATGTACTTAGTTTGAGATCACCTATAAGTCTCATCTGGACACAAGCACAAAATCCAACAAAGAGGAATACACTCAAATGCTTGCATTATACATCTAAAATTACAAATATAATAATACATAACAGAGAGATGATTTACAAGGAAAAAAATATCATCTCCCAAAACAATAATTATGCATTTGACTGTTTCCCTCCCAGCTAGGACTCCGGCCAGGGCCAGGAAAAAAACAAGTAATCTCATTCCAAGACAAAGACAGAAAGCATGTTGGAAAACAGTAATAAGGGGATAGAAGACACAATATGTACCCCCCTGCCCACTATGGGAGGACAGGAACCCCACCCAGACCTATAAGTCTTATCCGGACAAAAGCACAAAATTCAACAAAGAGGACTACACTCAAATGCTTACATTATACATTCAAAATAACAAATATAATAATACATAACAGAGAGATGATTTACAAGAATAAAAATATCATCTCCCAAAACAATAACTATGCATTTGACTGTTTGCCTCCCAGCTAGGACTCCGGCCAGGGCCAGGACAAAACCAAGTAATCTCATTCCAAGAAAAAGATAGAAAGCATGTTGGAAAACAGATATAAGGGGATATAAGACACAGTATGTACCTCCCTGCACACTATGGGAGGTCAGGAACCCAACCCAGCTGCTGTCGTGGGACCACTTGTATAGTACTCTGAGCACAATAAGTGGTTATTGCGCTTTATGACAGCTCAAGTTTTAATAAGACAAAGATTAATTGTGAACAGGGAATAACCCCCCCCCCCCCCTTCCCCTTGTTTCGTATTTACTCCTTACTCTACAACATAGAGTTTATCCTTTTGTTCAATTAAAGGCTCAATATTGCTTAATGTTAATTAGGCACTATACAATGTGAGTCTACAGAACTAGCAAAAACTAACAACAAAAAAAGAACATTTCAGGTAAAAATATTATGCATGTGTTTTACAAGATTTGACAATGGATGAAACAAAAATAAATAACACGGCAATGACATAAAATATCTACAATTTACAAAGTGATCAATCTAACATTCTTTTACTAGCTGCAGATCAACAAAATAAAACAAACCAAACAAAGAAAAACAGAAAAATTGACTATTTTAAAATGGTTTAGTCTTAGAATGCAAAAATGGCAGTATTCCTTCCAACAAACCACATGTAAAAAACAAGTGGCCATCAAAATCAATACGCCATAGAGAATCACTCCTCAATAAGAAAAGGGACTTTCTGTAAGATGAAAAAAATACTTGCAAGCAATGATAAATTCTAATGAAGGGACAGATTGTAAAGTTATCCTTTACACGTCTGATATTTTAGGATTTCTCAATGAATTTTTTTAGACCAATCAGCTCATAAACGTTTAGAACATTAAATAAAACTAAAACTATCACATTTACGAGAATCACACAATAACCCTGACGATCATCACATTTTATATTATATCATGCATCATTTCAGTGACTTCAGCAATTAATGGTAAAAATAGATAAAAACTGCAGAACTTAATATAACACAACTTTCAAACAGCACCATCAACTTTACATTCCAAATCTCAAAGCTCAACTCTCTCCATGCTAGTTTCAACTTTGCTTTCAACCTTTTCTGTAACAGGCTTGAGGTTATCATCATCTCCTTCTCCACTCGCCGTCACCGATTTTGCATCCCCTATCCACTTTAAGGATGCTCTGTACAATTGTTCTTGAAGCATTTTGTCTTGTGATGGTCCTGTCAATTCCTGCTCCTTTCCATCTCTGTAATTTCAAAATAGGAAATAAAATTATAGTTCCTTCATTTAATTACATCCAGAATAATTGATATCTCTTTACATTCCACCTGTCCTACATTTTACCTTGTTAATATAAAGGTCCAACCCACTATATATTTAGCAAAAAGATATTTTTTAAGATATCAAATAAAGTACATAAAAATATGAAGTTTTACATCCAGTCCTTCATGACACAGTCCACTAATATTGACAAGTTAAATTTTTTTAAAATGATGCAAAGAGTGTTACCATACAAAACAAATCTGAATATGGAAAACGTTCGTTGCATCATAACAAATGTGACGATTTCCTAATAAATGGTAAGGAGAGGGCTAATGGGTCAAGTGTTCTAGTAATATAGTTACCAAACCCCCAAATAAAGTCTTTAAAAAACTTACTTCAAAAATTGTCCAGACTTTTCCTCCATTTCTTCAGTTGTAGCACAAAAGATTGCCATTTGGGCTCCATCCTCAGCATATTTCATTAGGAACCACATAAAGGGAGCAAAACTGATGCGTATAAACTTCTTTGATTTGAGAGGTAAATGACGGTAAATTTCAGTGTTACAAACGCCAGGATTTACAACATTTGAAGTCACTTTTGTGTCTAAGGATAAAAGAAAGAAAAGGAAACAACATAAATAGTAGTGATATTGAGAAGGCATCAATATCTGCTCCTTAGAGATTATCGCTGATTTAAATAAGTAAATTGATGTTTGCAGATACATATGTATAACAGACAACTGTATATGGAGGACATTCTGACGGTCAAATTTCTCTCTGTATTTATCTTACACAAGAGAGATGTTTTCTAATGTGGATAGTGGACACCATGATAAAGTGTTAGGCAGACACTGTCAGTTGATTAGTTGACACTTGTTGTATACCTGATTTAAACTGTAAATCTCATTGTTCTTTATTTGCTTTGACTCTATTGGACAGAAGGGCAATTAGCATGTTTTGAAAAGTCGAAATCAAATCTTGATGATGACAACCCATACATTATTCAATTGTGTGGTCTTTACTATTACATACTTTACTATTAAATCAAATTGTGTGTGCCATGTCTCAAAATCTAAACGATCAGTTTGATTGAGAAAATACATGAGTTAATTACTCATAAGATAATTGGATTCAGTAGTCTGATGTCACGCGCCCGGCAACGGCGGCCATCTTGGTTCTAAACAAAGAAAATTTTTACTTTTTATTCTTCATGCTGGCGAGAACTTTTCATTCCCTTTTCATATGCCTTGTGATCAGAATGTGTAAAAGTCAAAACATGATCAAATTGATGGGGTTTTTTTCCTCTGGATACGCTTTTAAGCTCGCCGGAGAAATATTTCATACGGCGTCCGCCATTGTTCCGATAGTTTAGAGCCAGTGTTACTAAGTTACCATACGTCATTAGGAAGGAAGTGACGGTACGACTATTGAATCCTATTAGCTTTGTTTATTCTATAACTAATATCAATGGAGCTAAGATCATGTGACAAAACAAAGAATGGTTACAGAATATTCTACAAGCCATAAAAAATTCTTTAAAATTTTTAAATTGTTACAGATATTTTAAAAATTGTGCAAAGGTATTTTTCACAGTTAAATGGCTTTTTAGATTTTTTATAATACTTTCATTGAGAAACAGTTTGCAACAAAATATAGATAAGGTGTGGTCATAATTTTGTTATCAAGGATGTAAAAATTCTAACTTGAATTACAGCCATTATAATAATCTGGGTGTTGCTAGTTTTTATAGTGGGGAGTTTGTCTGCCAGGCACATGCTTAAATTGTGAGATATCAACGTTGGTAATACAGTGGATCCTCCATTATTTCTGTTTCTACAGATAGTCCATTATTTCACTAAGGAGGGAAGGGGGGGGGGGGGATAAGATCAATACCTTTGCAATCTTTTTACACAAAGTTACATGATAAAACCAACCAAAAATAATATACTTTATCAATATTTATTAAGAAAAATAAAAGAGGAGGGGGGGATAAGATGATTAGTTTTTTAAATTGATGAACCGATGGCAGTCAAAAGTCACTGTAAATAAATCTCTGATAATGGTTGTGACTACGGACAGATGAACCTAATATTTCATTGTCAAAGATTCAGTAAATATTAAAAATTATATAGAAAGATGTAAATAGAAAATCATACCCTTAAGTCTTTCAGCAAGTTGATGAGAATGTAACACGACAGCTAGTTTGCTCCTTGCAAACATTTCTCCAGCATTGTATTCCCCATTCTCACCATTGATGTCATCAAAATCTATTTCCCCAAGGTTTTGTGCTGAAGCTGTGGTGTGGATGATACGACTTGGGGCAGACTTCTTCAAAATGTCCAGAAGAAGTTCAGTCAATAAGAATGGTCCTGTTTTATTGACAATTTAAAACATTATCCAAGAGTGTTATTCAATTCAATTCATGAGTTATTCATTTTTTAAAAATCACAAATACTTTTTTAAAATCTTGCAATTGTCACTCCTCAATTAAATAAGTTAAATATGTATCAATCAAAATATAAAAGATGAATTTGAACTATGAAAGAACGTATGTCTCTCAGTATATGCCAAATATTGGATAGGTAATGTCTAATAACAAAACCCATTGAGGAAAAAAAAATAAGAAAGAGGATTGAAATTCCAACAAACCTAAATAATTGGTTTGGAATTGAATATCAAAGCCATCTTCAGTCTTTCCCTTTGGACACATCATTACTCCAGCATTGTTGATAAGAATGTGAAGCTCTTTTTCCTCTGAAATAAAGTTTTTATAGCATATATTAACATCATAAACAATTCATCCCATTAAACAAGATTTTCAACACAACAAAAATAAAAAAAACAAAACAAAAAAAACCCAAAACAAACAAACTTTGAGGCATTTGATGCAAATGAATTTGAGACAATGATCTTTTGCTGCCATTTAGAGACAGTACCTGTGGAGTCCGAGTTAATCCCGGTTTCCAGTGTTAAATAGGCAGTAACATTACTTGTAACCCTTGGATACAACTTTTATCTCACTCAAAATACTTAACAACACATCCGACAGACCCAGCCACCCAATCATTACAGACCGGATAATAGAAGACATTAAATTTTGCTGGTAAAGGTCTTCCAAAACATTTATATAAAATCTAATGTTAAAAAAAAAGTTCCCCACTCTTAAGATACTTACTCTCCCCACTTTTAAGATACTTACTCTTTTTGAATTTTTCTACAAACTGTCTGATACTATCAAAAGAGTTCAAGTCCAATTTTAGACAGTAGACATCCATATTTTCTGTCTCTTTGCGAATTTCTTCAGCAGTAAGTTTTCCATTTACTTCATCTCTGCAGCCCAAAATCACTTTTCCACCTAAAACGATGAAATAATAATTAAACAAAAAGGATAAATGAAAGTATAAATCTACAGACAAATTCTTACACTATGGAGTTTAGATTATTCATAAATTGTCATGAAATTTACAGTTGAAGACTTTTCAGCTCATTTTGAGTTCATTTGGTTTACAATAAAATTTCTAAGATTAAGATCTGAAGTCTAGACTTCTCAATCCTTAACCCTTCTATTACAACTGGTCCCTGTAAAGTCTTCCTTGTTTTAAATAAAATCCGAGAGACCTGGCCCAAATGAGCTTTGGCTCTAAGAATAAAAACATTCTTGTCAATAATGCCATTTAGCTCAATTATTTATGAAATGGGTGTGCACAGAACTTGAAAATGATTTGCAGTAGGCTGTGCAAAATCAATATATTTATCTTCTAATACAATGTTGGGAAACCACTTTTTTTTTTTTTTGGTATAAGGGACCAGATTACACATTTACCAAAAACTGGAATAAAGGAACATTATTTTTTGTTTTTCATTAAATTATTGATCATTCAAACTCAATCCTCCTATTTATTCACTTTAAATTAACCCCACGTTTTTCATCCATTCATCTGAAAGTGTAAAAAATTGATTCATTAATTACTTGTGCATATATAAAGTACATGTGTCAATTCTTATCTGATAACTGTTGCAGTTCTATTGCAGCATATCGGCTGGAACTTATTCTTTACCTGATAGATAATTTGATGTTATACTTGGTATACCATCCTTTTGCCATCAACTGATGTTTTTTGTTTTTAGGGGTTTTACAGCGCTTGGAACACACTAAGTGCCAGTAAAAGGGAAAAATGGGATAGTAAAAAGTTCTAGGACATTTAAAGCACTCAAGAAAAAGGTAAGACAAAGGGGAATTGGTTCAAATAGATTCCAAAAGCACAATATCAAAGTACTTAGTTTGAGATCACCTAAAGTCTCATCTAGACACGAGCATAGGTCCCCCACTAAGAGGAATACACTCAAATATATATAACATGTAAACAAAAATAATACAGTGCATAACAGAAAAAAAATCTCCCAAAATTCTAACAATATATTTGATTGTTTCCCTCTCCTTTCGACCATCAATTGTCTTGTCTCAATTTAAATATCTGGTGCCAGTTCGTCTATACTAACGGCATACAAATGGAAGTGTAACCAAAATTTGTGCAACTGAGAAAAGGTGCCAAAAAATGACACAAGACAGGATGGTGATTTTTTCACCACTTGACCTAAGCTTTTATCAAAGGAAAATGTCTTGACACGGCAAAATCAGGGAAAAATTTCTGAGAAAATCCTAAAATCCCGAAATTCTGAGGAAGATTATCAAAACTGAAATATAGATCAATAACTCAATTGTGTAGTCATGTAGTGACAATAATATTTTTTCAGCATCGAGAAACACACACACATAATAATAATAATAATAATAATAATAATAATAATAATATAAACAATGATGTAGTTCACATTTCATACATGTGGTAACATTATCATTGAAAAAATGTCAATAATCGTATGGCATTCACATATGATAATTGACCATACTTTTTACCTCTTTTTGCTAGAGTCATTGCAATTTCTTTGCCAATGCAGCCATTCCCTCCAGTAATGATTATAGTTTTGCCTTTCATCTTCGATCCGCCAACACATTTGGCCCCCCTTATCCATTGTCTAGAGAGTATAATCATATAGAAATATTTACATTCAAATTAAACTTTACTTGGGCTTTATTTCTCGAGCACTTCAGATGAACCAAATTTCCATTATTTATAAGTATATTATATGTCCATTGTTAGGTGCCTGTTTTGTTCTAACACCAGACTTGCCAACCAAGTTCAACCATTTGAAAAAAATTATGTTTTTTACAATATTTATCCTAATTTTTTCTTATTTTCCCCCAAAAAAAAACATATTTTCAACACAAGAAACCATCCAAAATTCAACTTTAACATAGTTTATGAAGACTTATCAAGCTAGTAGAGGGTGGGAAAATCTTGCAATTCCCATGAAAAATCATTTGTCTGGCTACTCAGATTCTCACCCAGGTGGAGACATTTCATAACCTTCAATTATTCCACTTTTATTCTTTTTCTCTGACTTTTTACATTTAGCATATTTTAGTCAACATTCCCATATTATCATATTTTGGACCTCAAAGTATATCAAAATATGAGAAATCATACTGGTTGGCAAGCCTGTAAGCACTAGCACTCTTATAATCCTGTAATTCATTCAGACTTGAATGGAGTAGAGTGGAGTGCAGGAATTTGGTATCGCTCTGTTACTGTAGTGTTAGAGCAATATCTAGTGTTACCTGCTAGGTATCGCCCAGAAAATGTCACACTGATCGCATTGACTTTGTTTACTGTTGTAACAACAATGCCTAATTATTAGATAATTATAACAATAATAATAAAACATGGTAAAAGTGTACGGATGAAAATGATGATGACAAATTAATGAAAAAAAATAAATAAATAAAATATATAAAAGAAAAATAGTAGAAAGAACAATTATAAATAAACAAATCAATAAATACGCTTAAAAAATTAAGGAATTAAAAATTTAAAATATCAGTGAGAAAACAGATAAATATATAAGTAGAAAAAAAAAAGAAATAATATTGAAAAAAAAATAGCTCCATTGGAAATTTGAACCCAGGACCTTGCAATCAAGAGTCAAACAGCTTAACCACAACACTACAGATCCACACAACTTGTGGAGATATTCAATCATGCCTATTTAGAAGAAATGTTTAAAAATATGAATTAAGCCACTACTGTTTTGTTATTTTAAAATGTAAATTGCATATTAAAGGTATACAAATGCTTCCTTCTTATAGTTTTAGTGACTCTACTTTTACGATTAACAAAATAATGGAGCGATATCCGTTGTCACATTAGGAGTCGCTCTATCCAGTGTTGCGCTAGTATTAGAATTAGAGCGATATCTTGTCACTTCTTTATCTAACACACACAATGTTGGGATGATATATTTTCTGACCATTGTCATGTATCCTTTTACTGACCGTGCACAAAATTACTCAACTCTCTATATATATCGAAATGTCATCTGCAGAGCATAGTTGTGAGACATGATTCTTTTGGGAGAAGAAAAACAAGTTAGGTAAAGTAGAGTAAAATGTTTCAAGTGTGCCGTTCAGGCCATATAATTAGGTACTGTAGTAAAAAAATTCAAATTGGATTGAGCTCAATGAAACCTACATCACTATAAAGTTCTTTTCAACACAATTCTAATGGCACCAACATTTTGAAGATCAGATCAGGGGATGAAAGGTTATACTAGTTTAAAGACTGACAAATGTAATCCTAGAAGCCTTTGTTATTTACTGATGGACTTTGTGTGACCTGAAACTTGCATTTCTGTTAGTAAAGAGACCTTCATTTGTTTGTTTGTTTGTTTTTAGGTGTTTTATGGCGCTTGCAACACATTTGGATTATATCAGCGCCAGTAAAAAGGAAGAAAATGGGATAGTAAAAAGTACTAGAATTACAATTAAAGCACCCAAGAAAAAGTAAGACATAGGGGAACTGGGAACAAATAGGGATCAGATGTAGATTTCAAGAGCACACCACCAATGTACTTAGTTTGAGATCACCTATATGTCTCATCCGGACACAAGCACAAAATCCAACAAAGAGGAATACACTCAAACTCAAATGCTTACATGATACATTCAAAATAACAAATACAATAATACATAACAGAGAGATGATTTACAAGGAAAAAAATATCATCTCCCAAAACAATAACTATGCATCTGACTGTTTCCCTCCAAGACAGGACTCCGGCCAGGGCCAGGACCAAACCAAGTAATCTCATTCCAATACAAAGACATAAAGCATGTTGGAAAACAGATATATAAGGGGATAGAAGACACAGTATATGTACTCCCCTGCCCACTACGGGAGGTCAGGAACCCCACCCAGGACCACCATTTGGATTTCAAAACTGGCCTAAAATGGCCATTGACATTTGAGTTAGGATTTCACTGGAATGAGTTCAGGGATACAGGATATTAAAAAGTTAAGATGTTAAATAAATAATAATAATAATAATGCTGAAAACTTATATAGCGCTATAACTCCGAGACACCAGACTCTAAGTGCTTAAATTACAAATTACTTTGGCTGAAACATACTCATTCACACACACAAGCACACACACACACACACACACACACAACACAAACCAAACCTATCTTGCTTCTCATACCATCTACTAAAATCGAAACAAATATGTTTTAAGCGAACGTTTAAAAATAGACAAAGATTCTTTTTCACGAATGCTCTGCGGTAAGGCGTTCCAAATAGAGGGTCCGAAATGAGAAAAGGATCTCATTCCAGCATTTTTCCGAATTCGAGGGACAACTAGTTTTGTGGAATCACTGGCCGAACGTAAGGGGCGGGGTTTTGAATATCTTTCAATTAGTTCTGAAAGGTAGGAAGGGGCAGTACCTTCAAGACAACGATACACTAAAACACAAGCTTTGAATTTAATTCTTTTCCCAACAGGCAGCCAATGCAGGTCATGAAGTAGAGGTCCGGCAGAGTCGCACCTACGCTTCATGAATACTAGTCTGGCAGCGCTGTTTTGGACAATCTGAAGACGTTTCAGATTGTATTGCGAAACGCCAAACAACAGAGCATTACAATAATCCAATTTCGATAGTACGAGGGACACAACCAGGTGCTTGGTCACATCCTCAGATATGAACCGTCTAATGGAAGCAATCTTTTTTAGTTGGAAAAAGAGAGATCTAACCAAATTATTAACCTGATGCTCCATCGACAGTCCAGAGTCTAAGAATGTGCCAAGGTTTTTCACTTTGTCAACAATTTGAATAGAGGCATCCCCCAACTTCAAATCTGTTTCACTTTTCCACTTCCTGTTCCCCACATACAGCACCTCCGTCTTATCATCATTCAGTTTCAGTCTGTTCTCATTCATCCATTTCTTAACACTTTGGATACAATTTTTACTATTGGCTGATACTTCTTGTAAATTTCTCGTATTGGAAACGCAGTACAATTGCGTATCATCAGCGTATTGATGGTAAGACAGACCAAAACTTCTGATGATTTTAGACAGAGGGCCAACGTACAAAACAAAAAGAACGGGTCCAAGTACTGAACCCTGTATAATGTCCCGCAACAAGAAATCTGATTTTTATTGCTATGTGCGGTATGTGGTATGACACTCGCTTTCGGATCGGAAGGTCATGGGTTTTGAGCCACGCTGGCGCATAGTAGAGTCCTTGAATAAGGCTCTTTACTCACATTCTCTCACTGTACTCAAGTGTAATATGAGGACCTGGCCGTTAACAGTGCTGTCTCTGTCCGAAAAAATTGTAATATTGCCTAACAGTGACTAACAGGCATCATGTCTCGTCCTACGTGTTACGTGCTGCTGTTACTGTTGGTCAGGGACCCTTTGTAAAGCACTTTGAGCACGTTTATAGGATATTGCGCTATTATAAAAACTCAAGGGGGGGGGGGGTTATCCAAAACTAAATAAAACCTTATTTTATCCACGATCAAAAGATATAATGGGTACTAAATTGGCATTGACTAAGTCTAAGCAGCACCAAACAAACAGTAGGGTTTCCTCCTGAAGAAAATGAGACATAAATCAATAAAATCCGTCCATAAAACAAATCTATGGAATTTTTTCTGAAACTCCTCACTCAAAAGTCCTAAAAATTGGGTCACAGCCACTAGGCCATTTATTATCACAGTATCAGTATCATCATCAGCTAACTCACAAAAATGGACGTTGACGTTTCCCCAGCCTATAGCCTATAATTATAATATAGCCTATAGAGTTATAGTAGGCCTAATGAATGCCACTACACTTGCATACAGACATAACCTCCTCCCAGGAAAGCATGAGAAAGAAAGTAAAGATAAATCAATAAATAAATATAATCTTGAATTCTGAGCCTGGAGTTTCACGAAAGTCGAAAGTGAAAGTTGTGAACTAATTTCCCAGTCCCAGTCCCAAGTCCATCGACTTCGACACTCACCTCACTCCATAGAAAATGCCAGAACCACCAGCTATTAGAAAAGGCCACCATGACTCAAATATAGCATCTGGATTGGGCATGTTAGCAAACATTTCTTCCATCGCCTTTTTTCTCGAATCCATTTTTGTTTTTAAAATAATGTCCAACAAAGAAAAAACAATTGAAAATGAATGATCAATGATCAATGCCGAGAATGATGACGATGAATTGCCAAATGGTTTTAATAAAAAAGACCATCAACTTTTTGCTTTTTTTTTTTTAGTAGCTAAAATGGCATTTTATCACTTTACATTGTCAAATTAAATTATCTAACATATATATCCTGAGAAAGTGCGATATTATCGTCTAAATTAATGTTTTCAAATCATTTATGAACTGCTTTGCAGTTATTCTTTTGTTTTTGATTCACAACCTTTGTTAGTTGAACTATGTAATTTTAGCAGGAGAATTAACTTAGTCAGTTTTAACTCTTTGAATTTTACCAATCTGGTGTTCAGTAATAAAAAAGAAGTAGTTGGTTGCTTTTCAGTCAGGGTTGCCAGTTTGGCATTTTAAATGCCAGATTCCAAAAATCTGGCATTTTTGAAAACCGTTTGGCATTAGAAAAATCATTTGGCATTTGGCATTTTCATTTGGCATTTTCTTTTCTTGTATATTATACTTCAAATGACACCTTTTCTCAACCGTGGTGTAGTGGTTTAGCACTCCACTTAGTAGTCAGTAGGTAAAAAATTACCCCAACAGGAAATTTAGTATAATTCAAAAAAAAAAAAAAAAGAAAAGAAAAGAAAACACGCAAGCCACCAGGATATGATAGTAAATTGTCTATCAAAAGTGAGTAGTTTTCTTAGTGGGGATGGGAGTCAACAGACTTTGGCATTTTTTGGAGTGTTTTGGCATTTTTTGAGTCTTCCACTGGCATTTTGTTGAAAAATAATCTGGCAACCCTGTTTTCAGTCCAAGCAGTAAAGACCTTTGATAAACTTTCTGAATAGAAATAAATTAAACGAACTCCGAAACAAGGCCGTCGTAGTCGTCGTCTTCTCTCCTCTTCAGTCTTCTACAAACAAGACTTGTCTAGAACCTTAATTGGTTGTTCTACAAATACCAGGATGGGTCCAGATGGTTTACTCTTTATATTTTCGCTCTTAGGCGAGGGGACTCTTCTATTTATTGCTGTTTATTTTGTATCCTTTCAGCACAGACAGAAGCCAGATAATTTTCATTTGAGAAGTCAATTTTATTTGGTTAAAGTTAAGTCAAACTGGTGTAATACTGCTTTGTCGTACAAATTCACAATTATACAAGATAAAGAATCTTACAAAAGGAGAAGTCAGTCACGAACAGTTTTTCCTTTCTAAGCGTCTGGACTTTATGACGGAGAAATTGAGATACAACAGTATTTTGTATCACTTTACATTACACATTAACATTGTCTAGATAGACTCTAACTCTAACATATATATATCCTGAAAAGGTGCGATATTATCTTCTAATTTAATGTATTCAAATAGTCTATGAACTGCTTTGCAGCTATTTTTTTGTTACATACCCAGCTAAACCCGTCAGTTGATTAAACCACGACACGGTGACAGTTCAGTGTGCCATCCACACCATGCAAGTAGACACCAAAAATATTTGCTTGTTTAGATGGTGGAACACAAAGGAGGGAGGATCTGAAAGTTTATTTTCGTGGTTTCATGAACGATTTTAAAAATGAAGACTAAAAAAAAAAAGAAATATGTTCCTTTTAAGTTAACCTACTTGCTTTAAAAAAAACAAACTTAATAGGTTGATTTATCAAGTAATAATTACAACAGCAGCCTCAACTACCATCCAAAATAAAGACTAAAACTAAAGAAAGGAATTTCAACTGAAAAGGAAATAAAATTAAACAATAACAGACGTGCTAGTACTCGTGGTAGAATTGGTGACGATATATTTTAAAATCATATATATTCACTTGGACATAATACAGCTATTAAGTTGATCGGTCACATATATCATGCCATTTATTACCCGAAGTGGCAATTCGGACCCGAGTCTGAATTGCTTCCCGTGGCAATTCGGACTCCTGACACAATGCGCCTGCGCAATCACAGGAAGTGTCGGAAGTGGAAGCTGGCTCGAAAGTGAAGCGTGGTAAGGTGGGTGGAAGCTGCTCGTTCTCAGTTGTCAGTTGTCAGTCCGTAGGAGGGCGAGTGAGCGAGCAAGTCACGGTTTAGAACTCCCGAAGATGACTAGATATACCTTCAAAAGCGGTATCTATTATTCCCCTTTGTCTTACTTTTGCTTGGGTACTTTTTAATTGTAATTCTAGAACTCCAATGTCTCCATTTTTCCTGGCGCTGATATGACCTAAATGTGTTGCAAGCGCCTTAAAAAACAAAACATAGATCTAAATATTCGTGGTCTTTGGGAGATTACAATTCTTAGTCGCTATTATTAACGTTAACAATCAATTTGCCCTCGCATAGAAAAAAGAGTGTCTGTGTGTAATGATTAGAAGATTTATTTGATTTGCCATGAGCGTGTTGCAAAAGATACATGCATGACATGTCTACATTATATATTTTGCTATTTGCGGCTGCGAAAAGTGCAGAGAAAGGAGAATAATATGACTTTGGGCATTGAACGTTTTATTTAAAAGGCAGTAGAGGTCGGGCTTTGACAAAAGGCAGTATCTTAATTCTTTTTTAATTAAAAAAAATATGCTGTTTTATTTCTATATAAAAATAGATACTAATGATAAGTTCATCATTCGGGCGCATTGCATTGCAGTATTCCGAATCGAAGAGCTATGGAGTTATTCAGACTCGACCCTGGTTAGCCACGGAGTTCTATGTAGTTTAGACTAGAGTCCGAATCGCCACGGGAAGCAATTCAGACTCTGGTCCGAATTGCCACGGGAAGCAATTCAGACCCGGGTCCGAATTGCCACGGGAAGCAATTCAGACTCGGGTCCGAATAGCCTTTTCCTTTATTACCTGTCACTGTCATCAAAAAAAAAAAAAGAAGTAAAGAACATTTTTAAAAGTTGGCTCTTAAAATATTTTACTTGAATTGTTGTCTTATTCTGACGATTAGCATAAATTTCTTCGAGTGAAGAGGGTTCCTATAGGGATAAACTTGGTATTATTTGATCAAGCATTGAAAAAGAAAAGACCATGCTTCAATAAGATTATTGATACCCATCACAGACTGATGGCCATGTTGAGGTATTTTCCAAATGTTAACCATTTTATCCAACAAAGCTCTAATCTCATACTTTTACTTATAATGATGTGAGTAATTAAAAGTTTTTACAAAGTTTTTGTATCATCCTTGGGATATAATAATAAAATAATGGTTTTATTTAGGTTAGCGACGATGACAAATGGTAATTCAACACCGAATTGATTGATTATTTTATTTTTTTTAAGCATTTCACTCAAAGGTGGGAACAATAAAGTAAAATAATTTTTTTCAAAGTTAACATTAATTTAATTTTAGTATAACCCAACTTTTATTAAACTTAATAGATTGATGTATTTGAGTAATAATAACAACAGTAGCACAGCTACCTTCCAAAGTACAGAGGAAAGGGGGCGGAGTGTGGGTAGTGGCAAAAAAGTTTAAAATCTCCTATATACACACCGCCTGGCTTCAAGCATTCTCTACTTGATTTCCACTGACTGTGCTAAAAACAGTGACCACTGTATTAAGTTATTTGAAAAACTATAAAACTTATTTTTAATTTATTTTTTTTCTGGGTGGAATAAGAAAAAATTAATGGGGGTCTGCCCCATGAATGGATTGAATAGATTTTCAAAAGCTTTAAAAAACTAGAACAAATAATCTACTTAATCTATTCTTTTACCACTTGGAAAAAAAATAATCCTGCTAATGTTGTGGTGCTAATCTCTAAATTTTTAAAAAGATTTATTTGTCATAACCCCATTTTCTATATGCAAACCCATTTTTGTCTTTTTAAAAATTGTATCTTTTGGAATTTACAGTTCCTTAACCATTGTTTTAGGTTATCACATTATCTGATCTGGAATGTGATTACTTGAATGCCAGGGCATGTTGTGAAAAACTAAACTTTGTAAGTACTTTGTTGCTTTGTAAGATACATTAGATGAGTTCATATGGATTTTATTTTTTATACATCATAAATGATTATGTCTAGAAGTTACAAAGTTTGACTTACTGACTCAACGCATTGACTGCAACTGTTGGGGTAATTAGATCAGTTAATAAATCAGCACAGCTTATGTACAACTATGGATCTGTTATGTCTGGAGATATTTATTCATTCTTTGTTTTGTATATTACAAGAGAAGTTCATATTGTAGATATTTAATGTAAAAATTAAATGATAAAATATATTGATAAACAAATCACTTTACTTGTGTTTATTTCTATTGTCATGCAAAATGATTGGTTGAGCCATATTTACGTTAACTCTCTGCCAATTTGTAAATATGAAGTCTCGCAATTTTACTGTAATAGGTATCATTCCTTACTATTTTCAGTGGGTGTTACCGGAAATCATTTGCCATGATGCCATAGCAATTTTCCTGCTACTGTTTGGGCACTGGATTATATTCCTTATATATGCTCCTCTTGGAGCATGGCTGACTTACAAGTAAGTATCCTGAATTTCAAGTTTTATTTATATTAAAATCTCTCTCTCTCTCTCTCTCTCTCTCTCTCTCTCTCTCTCTCTTTTTCTCTCTCTCTCTCTCTCTCTCTCTCTCTCTCTCTCTCTCTCTCTCTCTCTCTCTCTCTCTCTCTCTCTCTCTCTCTCTCTATCTATCTATCTTTCTCTCTGTCTCTCCCCTTCTCTCTGTCTCTCTCTCTCTCTTTCTCTCTCTCTCTCTTGCGCGCTTACATGTACACCTTCCCTCTCCTTCCATCTCCACTGAAAATATGTTTGAGAATGCACAGTTTGTTGTTTCATTAATTTTTTCTCTTTAGTTTTTTGTTTATTTGTTTGTATGCATGTTTTTGTTATATTTTTTTCCTAAATATCTTCCATCCCATAATTCACTGGCCTTTTAATCTCTTTCATAGGGTGGTCACCAAACCATCAGGAAACATAGGCTTGTTTGACCCAACTGAGATTCATAATCAAAAGCATTTGAAAATATACATGAGGGAGGGTCTAGCCCGGCTTGGCTTTCATTTGATATTCATTTTCGTCTTCCTCTATTGGTGAGTTGATAATTATTTTGAAATCTTCCAACAATTGTTTTATTTATATTTATATATATTTTTTTTCTGACTTAAAATTGCTTTATTATTGTGTCATCTGAAATACAAGCCTAGTTTCCATTTTTTAAACAGCACAGCACACCTGTCAGGTATCATGTTTGTGCTAGCACTTACAATATCTATCATCAAAAGTCACTCTGAGTTGAGCATGATGCTATTTGTAACGTGTCTTATTTAATAAAATTATGTCAGAGTTTGCAATAATTGCCACTCATTCATTTATTGACTTTGCTCAGTGTATTGTGATTTTCTTTCAAGAAAAGGCATTGTGGCATAAGACATAACTTGGGTTATCAATCTACATAAAGTTTTCTCTTCTTCAATTTTATGGATTTTTTTTTTCAAAAGAAATATATATATATATATATATATATATATATATATATATTATATATATATATATATATATATATATATTATATATATATATATATATATATATATATATATATATATATATATATATATATATATATATATCCTATCCTTTCATTTTTACTAATGTACTATTTCTAAACAAGTTTAGCAGTTTTCTCTGTCAGCAAAAGGGGTCAAGGGGTCAAACAAATCATTGATGATTCTGTTGGGGTTTTTTTTTTTCAATCAAACTAATTTACTAAAGAAACTGTTGTATCAAGTTCACATGATCAAATTTATAATTATTTATTGAAACAAAATAAAATCTTACCTATTTAACCTATGTAATGTATAGTAAAATAAAGGGAGTAAACATGACTCTTATAAAAGTTACAAAACAAAGTACATGGCCTTCTTCTGGTAAACAAGCAAAGGAAATATGTTGTATTACATCGGCATTATAGTTAAAACACTATAGGTCTTTTTTACTGATATAGAAACAGATAAGATATTTTAAATTTGTTTTATTTTCTTTAGACATGGGTATTTTTTAAAAACATTTTAACAAATATTACACACATACTAACCGCTATTACTGATTTTTTTTTTCAGGATGATATATTCCCTGGTGAAAGGTTATTAAAGCTAATTCTGACGATGTATAGAGTTGTATGAATTGTGATTATAAATTATTATTTAATATGGGAAGAATGTTTTATGTTGGTGGTTAGCTCCAAGCCAAACAAAATTGTTGTTTGCAAATGGAATGAACATTATATTGTTGAATTTGTTGTCTTTAGATGTTGAGTGTAATTTTCCTATTGCCATTGCTTGCATTCTTTTATCCCCATAATGTCAACTTAAGTTGCTAAGATAGAAAGAGAAAAAAAATGGAATCATAATAATCATTTTGATATTTTGAAAGTGAAAAGTATCACAGAGAATCATTTCAATAAATAATCCTTCAATGGAAAGGTTTTCATTTTTTCTTTTCTTTTTCATTCCTTGAAATGTAGGTGTTTTTTAAAAGTTTTTTTCTAAAGATCAAAATGAGGGATGGGGGAGGTTTGGAAAGACTAATTCTGGTGAATCTGGTGGGCTAGGGTAGTTGATCTGCTGAGTCTCTGTGACTGAAGGTGCCATTTCTTTATCACTCAATCTGATTGCTCTTGAAAGTTTGATGAAGAAGGCCTTTAGTTTGATATCATAAGAATTAAAAAAAGTTTCTTGGAACTGTTTGATTATCAAAGAAGATGGATCATAAATTAAATATTGGCACGAAAAGTGAGTTGTGATTGAAATCTTTTTCTCTCGTCATTGGTGAGTTTAACTTTGACTTTGATTCTCATAAATATCTATACCATTGTATTGTTATTAATCAATAGTACAGACTAAAATTAAGTAACAAATTTATCTGAAATCCTTCTGTGTTTGTTTTCTATTTACAAAGAAAGGTGCTATGAGATTTTACAAAAATATTAATGACACAGTATTCATTGACCCATCTCTGAATCTGCTACCAGTTGAGCAAGGCCATAAAGATTTATCAAAGTGAAATATGAAGGAGCAGGACTGGTGTAAGATAAAGATCTCAAAAAGTGTGTGCCAAACAATGCAAGTAAGAAAAATACAAGAAAAAAAAACAACATCACCAAAAAATCATCCTGTTGAGGCAGGTTGAATTTTTGGGATGTTTTTTTTTCTTGTATTTTTCTTTCCTGCTTTTTCTGCCACTGTTTCATACTCACATTTTAGATTTTTATGTAAAAGATTTAACATTTTATAAGCCATAATACTAAAATGCGAATATTAGATGCAATTGTTATTTTGACTACTATTTGTAAACATGAAGAAAATATATCAACACTATTATGTAACAAAATGGATAGATTGCTTTAGCATCTCCTTCTTTCCTCTGTTTGGAATAGTCTCCGTTGTTCTGGGTATAAACTCTAAATCCATAATCTATCCAATCTTCTACCCTTTTGTCGGATTTTTTGTTTTTAAATTAAAAAAAAAAAAAGATTATTATTAAATAAAAAAAATCGTTATACTGTATCCTCATGCTCAATGATTATACTCTGTCAGATATTAATTCATTTTTTGTATTAAAAAAATGTCAAATGCTCAAGCTATTTGTGAATCTGTTATTAACGCTTTTAAAACTCAACTGATTGTATATGAATGATGTGATTAATTAAAACAACAGTATCAGTATTTTCATCAAAAACAGCTGTTCTTTTCTCTTGAAACAGCAATGTTTTTCAATCATTGTTTTTTGTTGTTCTTTTTGGTATAATTTTGTACCTTTATAGAATTCCAGAGATAATACATTTAACTGATCAAATAATCAAATCCTTTTTTCTGTAATGCTTTATTTTAAGTTTGATTACATGTTTTTTGTTTGATTTTCCCCCTCAGTAGTTGATTTTGTTATTTACAATTCATACTATACACTCCAGCACAGTTTCCTTGACCATGGTTTCCTCGACCTCATTCGAATGCCCCAAATTTTTTTCCTCATTCTGTTATCATTCCATTCCTTCCACAAACAAATTTTTACCTAGAACACAGTTTCCTCGAACTTAATTTGACCCAGCCAACATAAAAAAATTATTAATTAAAGTTGTTGTTTTTAAAATTTGCCTTTTGATTTTGACCATTGATGACTTACTGTGATATTGACAGTTACTAATGTGTGTACCGTGTGTATCTATCTACACCACCTGTTTGTGTGGGTGCAGTATAATACACCGGAGACGCACACAGCCACTCAAACTAGGTATCCCAAACTGCTGCTGTTAAAAGGTGAATGATTCTTCACAAATCACCAAAAATTAGGTCTTTTTGAACAGTCTCTCTTTCTCTTGAATTTAAAATTATTCGTGAAAAAAGCTTTGTAATTTAATTTTTGCTATTTGTATAATGAAATTTTAGTTGGATTACCTACTCACACACTCCATCGATTTTCGCATAAAAGATACCTCTGCTTATTCTTATCACTTCGCATTAGTTCCAATTACAATGCCAAGTGCCATGATGTGCTTATGGTTGGCTATGGCGGTAATAAAGTTCCCCTTATTCACTTATGCGGAAATTTGTCTTAGGGTTTATTCAAATGGAAGTCTGGAATAACCCAGGTATCCTCCGCAGCACAGGACTGTAAGTGAGCTAGGGAGAGATTGCTTGTTGACGGCCACATTACACGGTGGATATTCAAACTCTGTATCTTTCAGATACAAAGCAAAGACCATACCACTGACCCCTTTCCCCATCAAACCTCATGGCAATGTACATTGTACCTCAAACATTTTTGAATGTCCCGAGGAGTTTGAGGAAACCGTTCTGGAGTGTAGATTATACATTTTTTCTCTCTCTCAATTTGTGTTGCAGTCATAATCAAAATTTTGTTTTACATATCAAGAAAAAAATTCGTCCTGTTTATTATTGATAGCATGGCATAAGTGCATAAGAGCTTCTAAATACTGAGATTTTCAAATATTTTTTTACCTGTATGTTTTTGTATAAAGCTATTAAAAGAGCTTAATTTATATTGACAAATTATATTTGTACTTTTTCATAAAAAAGGAGAATCTACTTTAACTTACATTAATGTGAAATGATTTTTCTTTAATCATCTTTTATTCTGTATTTTTATGTAAATTTCACAATATAAAGATTTTGTAATTAGTCTCATAAATATATTCATTGAATGGAATTCCCCAGGGGGCTGGGGGAAGTTGACCTCATGGACCGGTTGGTTCTACAATCTGTCCAAAGGGGGGTTTCCTTCCTCCCAAAACGGGCGGCAGGGAGATCGCTTATTGTGTCTTCTATACCCCTATATCTGTTTTCCAATTGCTTTTTATCTTAATGAGTTTACTTGGTTTTATCCTTTCCCTTGCTGAAGCCCTTGGCTGAGAGGGAAACAGTCAAATGTGTAGTGTTAGTTTTGGAGATAATATTTTTTTGTCTTGTAAATCATTTCTCTGTTATGCACTGTACTGTATTACTTTTATTTTTATATAAATGATTTGTAAACATTTGAGTGTAATCCTCTCAGTGCAGACATGTGCTTGTGTCAGGATGAGACTTTTAAAGATCTCTAGACTAAATACACTGATAGTGTGCTCTTGAATCTACATCTGTTCCCTATTTAAACCATTCCCCTTTGTTTACTTTTTCTTGTGTGATTTCAATTGTGAATCTATAAGTTTTTTGACTATCCCATTTTCTTCCTTTTTACTGCCGCTCAAATGACCTAAATGTGTCGCAAGCGCTGTAAAACCCTTGATCTGTCCACACCCATGCTATCTCCTTTGGCGACCTTGTCCTTTCCATGTGGTTTTGTGTCCTTTTTCTGGATTGAGAATATTTGGTTTCACCTGGGCCCTGTCTAGTCTTTTGCAGAGAGGGAAATGGATGGATTTATTTTTATTCAAAAGAGATATTGTGTTTTTTTTTAACCATCTCTCTCTCTCTCTCTTCTCTCTCTCTCTCTCTCTCTCTCTCTCTGTGTGTGTGTGTGTGTGTGTATCGTTTTGTTAGATAAATTATTTCAATATTACATATATATTTGGTAAGTATTTGACTGAGTCGTTTTTGCAAGGGGGGTAGGGGGGTATTGGGCTGGGTGCTACTTTAAGGTGGTCTGAGGTTAGACGCATGGATAGATTGTCCTCAATTCTGCTCCTGGTCTCTATTTCTACTTTTCTTATTTGTTTTTTTTTTTTTTTTTTTGTGGTTGCTTTAAAGTGCATCTTAACTCTAATATATAATCCTATGGCTAATCCGTCATGGCCTTTTTTTCTGGTGTGTGCTGAAGTAACCTGAGTGTTTTGCAAGCGCACACGCATACACACACAAAAATTACAACAAAAAAAAACCCAAAAAAACCCAAACAAATAAAAAATTGAGCTTTCTATTGTGTCCCTTTTCGCACAGTTTCTTCCTTTCCCCTAGACTGAGGAGAATAGTTGTTTGGTTTTGGCTAACCCTTGGTTAACAATTCTTTGATAGAGAGAGACAGTAATTATCTGGAGGATTTGTTTTTCTCTCCCTTGTGAATTATATTTTGAGAGCTATTGTTTGGATATACAGATCCCTTTTGAAGGAAATCCTATGGGTGAATTTGGTTGGGACTTTTTTTGGGGAGTTATAGACAAGACACACATATACAGTTCTCCTTGGATCTTCTTCTGTTTTGTAATTTGTTAGAACAAACCCACCTCTTATTATTTTCTCAATGTTGATATGATCATGTGCCACTTAACTCCTAAAAACATTAATAAGTTTTCATGGTTTTTAACAACAAATGAGTCTATGACCTCCCATGGTGGGCAGGAGGTCACCCTGTGTCTTCTATCCCCTTATATTTGTTTTCTGAGTTGCTTTCTATCTTTGTCTAGAATGGGATTACTTGGTTTTGTCCTAGCCTTGGCCGGAGTCCTTGACTGTGAGGGAAACAGTCAAATGTCTAGTTATAGTTTTTGGAGATGATATTTTTTTCTTTTTAAATCACCTCTCTCTCATGTATTGTTATATATGTTGTTTTGAATGTATAATGTACACATTTGAGTGTGTTCCTCTTATTGGGATCCTGTGCTTATGTCTGGATGAGGCTTTAAGGTGATCTCAAACTAAGTACAATGACGGTATGCTATTGGAATGTGCAATCTGTTCCCTATTTATACCATTCCCCTTTGTCATACTTTTTCTTGGCTGCGTTAAATGTAAATCTATAATCGTTTAACTATTCCATTTTCTTCCTTTTTACTGGTGCTGAAATGACCTAAATGTGTCGTAAGCGCCGTAAAACCCTTAAAAACAACCAAACGAACGAACTTCTTTATGATAAAAAAAAGTGGAGTAAAATCAGCAAAATATTCTTTTTAAATAAGTTGGCTTTAAAAAAAATGTAACACTCCAACCAAGATCAATGGTATAATGAAGTATTTTGTTGATGGGGTGGGGGGGGGGGGGCGACTTACAAGAAAATGTGCAATTTATGAGTTAAATAAAACTAAATAAAGTTAAATAAAGTATCTCAGGAGAAAACTTTTTTTTTCATCCAACATAGAAACAGCTCCCCGTGTGGTGTCCGGGGTCCCTCAACTGAGAGGGTCAAGAATAGCCCAACGCCAAGCCAGCGTGTCGTAAAAGGCGACTAATGGTGTGTGATTCCCCCATCTTTGAGTCACCTGGTCCTCCAGGTTGGGGGTTGGCAAAGGGTTAACACCCCTTTCCGTTAAACTCAAACCGTTACAGAAACACAGACAGACAAACCAAATCCTTTTTTTAGCTTGGGCGACCGAAGAGTTTCTGGAATTACAGAATTTATGAAGGACAACAGACAAAGCCGAAAGGACTCTGCTGACCCGATGACGTCTTCGCCAAACAAGCAGCTTCGAATTGCGTCGTGGAACGTTCGCACCATGTATGAAGCAGGAAAAAGCTCTCAAGTTGTGACTGAGATGAGAAGATACAGGCTGCATATACTTGGAGTAAGCGAAACCCACTGGATACAATCCGGACAGAAACACCTCAAGTCTGGGGAGAAGATTTTATATTCAGGGAGAGGGGACGGGATTCATACACAGGGAGTAGGAATAATTCTAAGCAAGTTTGCCCAGAAGTCACTGAGAGGATGGGAACAATGCGGAGAAAGGATCATCATGGCGTCCTTTACAACACGGAGTAAGAAGATCAGCATGAACATTGTACAGATCTATGCCCCAACAAATGATGCAACAGATGAGGACAAAGATACATTTTATGGTCTGCTACAACAAGTCATTGACAAGTTGCCAAGGAAAGACATCAACATATTGATGGGAGATGCTAATGCAAAAGTGGGACAGGATAACGTAGGCTATGAAGGTATCATGGGACGTCATGGCATGGGAGAAATGAATGATAATGGTGAGAGATTTGCAAATTTCTGTGCATTCAACAGTTTGGTGATTGGAGGATCAGTGTTCCCCCATAAGAGGATCCACAAAGCAACTTGGGTCTCACCAGATGGTGTGACAGAGAATCAGATTGATCATTTTTGTATCTCTCGTAGATTCAGACGTTCATTGGAAGATGTGACAGTACGGAGAGGGGCAGATGTTGGATCAGACCACCACCTGCTATTGGCAAAGCTTAAGCTCCGACTCAGAAAACACGGGGCCAGATCACATACAAGAAGAAAATTCGAGGTGAATGCACTTGATGGGGAAAAGAATGAGGAATTCAAACTACAATTGAGTAATAGATTCCAACCTCTTACTGAGCTCGAGGAGGACATAGATGTAGAGTCACATTGGGCAAAGATCAAGGAAGTTTACATAACAACTTGCCACGAGGTATTGGGGGTAAAGAAATCGGAACATAAAGAATGGATAAGTCCAACCACCTTGGACCTTATTGAAAAGAGGAGAACAAGGAAGGAACAAGTGAATGCAAGCCGAACAAGGGCTTCAAGACTGGATGCACAAGAGCAGTATCGAGCCATAGCTAAGGAAGTCAAAAGATCTGTGAAGAAAGACAAGGAAGCATTCATGAACAGACTTGCAGAGAAAGCAGAAGCAGCAGCGACTGGAGGACACATGAGGATCCTTTATCAAACTACCAAGACACTTGCTGGAAAATATGGGAAACCAGAGGTACCAGTCAAAGACAAAGATGGGAAAACTATTTTTGGAAAAGAGGCTCAATCTGAACGATGGAGGGAACATTTCAACTGCCTTCTGAACAGACCACCACCAGACAACCAGCCAGAAATTTTGCCTGCAAGGAATGAGCTACCAATTAGCTGTGATCCACCATCGATAGCAGAGATTGTGGGTGCCATTAACAAGATGAAAAGGGGGAAAGTTGCTGGACCAGACCAGATTCCACCGGAGGCTCTAAAAGTTGATGCGGAAAGAAATGCTGAGGCCCTGCACCCACTATTTGAGAGAATATGGAATGACGGGATATTCCCAAAGGATTGGAAGGAAGGACATCTTATCAAGCTTCCAAAGAAAGGGGACCTCAGTAATTGTAATAATTATCGAGGCATCACTCTTCTTTCTATCCCAGGAAAGGTTTTCAACCGTATTATTTTAGAGAGAATTAAGAATGCAACAGATGCTAAACTGCGGGACGAACAGGCAGGTTTTCGGAAAAACCGTTCAACCACCGACCAGATTGCCTCTCTGCGAGTCATAGTGGAACAGTCTATAGAATGGAACTCTCCTCTTATTGTCAACTTTCTGGATTACGAGAAGGCTTTCGACAGTATTGACAGAGCAACATTGTGGAAAATTCTGGCACATTATGGACTCCCTGAAAAGATAGTAAACCTCATTAAGGAAATGTATGAAGGATCAAGTTGCAGGGTTGTACATGAAGATCAGCTGACTGACAGCTTTGAAATTAAGACTGGTGTAAAGCAGGGATGCTTGCTCTCTCCATTCCTGTTCATCCTTGCCATTGATTGGCTAATGAAGGAAACCTCCAAAGGGAGAAGAAATGGGATACAGTGGACCCCCTGGACACAGTTGGATGATCTGGATTTTGCAGATGATCTGGCTCTTTTGTCCCACACCCAGGACCAGATGCAAGCAAAAACCACAATTATAAACAACCTCTCGGAATCAATTGGTCTAAGAATACACCCTGCAAAGTCAAAGGTCTTGAGGATAGGTACGCGTCAAAGGGAGCAGATCAAAGTAAAAGATCAGGAACTCGAAGATATAGACACTTTCTGCTATCTCGGAAGTATAATTGACAAGGATGGAGGCACGGAAGCAGAGGTGAAAGCACGAATAGGAAAGGCACAGGCTGCATTCACATCTTTGAACAGAGTTTGGAGAACTAAAGATATCTCCCTTCAACTAAAGCTAAGACTTTTCAACTCAAACGTGAAGTCTGTCCTACTGTATGGATGTGAAACTTGGAACGCATCACAGGCATGTATAAGGAGGGTACAGATTTTTGTAAACAGGTGCATGCGTAAGCTACTCAGAATAAAATGGATGGATAGAATAAAAAATGAAGAAGTATGGAAAAGAACACAGCAGAAACCAGTAGGAGAGGATATAGGAAGAAGACGATGGAGGTGGATTGGACACACGCTTAGAAAGAATGACTCAACTATAACAAAGAAAGTATTGGACTGGAACCCTCAGGGCAGAAGATCAAGGGGAAGGCCACGAGGAACATGGAGAAGAATTAAAGAAGCTGATATACAGAGAAGTGGTAAGACCTGGAATGAGATAAAAAAGTTGGCTCAGGATAGAGAAGGATGGAAACTGTTTGTCTGTGGCCTATACCCTGACCCAGGGTGAAAAAGGCAATGATGATGATGATGATGATAGAAACAGCATTGACATAAATGAAGTCAGCAAATGTATTCAAACTCTTTTGATATTGTTTTTATTGTTGGAGGAATGAGTACTCAAAACGTCTTTCTTACATGCTGTTTGTATCAAAAGCTTTTTCATTCATTTTTATTCAATACTTATAATATGGTTCATCATTTTTAGGCAGCCTGATATCAACTTTAAAAAAGTGCAATGTTTATTATTTTAAGTGGTAGCAGAGCAGAAATTGTTCTTTAGTGTGATAAATGTTTTGATAATATAATTTTTGTGTAGGCATATATTTTTTAATAAAATTGTACATATGGGTATGTGTAGAAATTCAGCTGAAAGAAGGATTGTTGCTTTTGCGTTGTACATGTATATGTTTGTGCTTGGGGGAAAATCTTAGGTGTGACTATTATATTACCTGAAAAATATTTGTTGTGAGGCCTTACGAATAAAAGTTTAGAAATAGTATTTTGTTCTGTTTTATATGAAATGGATGACACATGGATAGATTGCTCTTCTGATCCTTGCTTGAATAATATATTTATTCTTTTTGTCTTACTTTTTCTCGGGCAATTGCTTCCCAGATAAATTGTATACCTAACTTACTGAGTGGGGTTCCTGACCTCCCATAATGGGCAGGGAGGTACTTACTGTGTCTTCTATCCCCTATATCTGTTTTCTTGCTTATTGTCTTTGTCTTGGAATGAGATTACTTGGTTTTTGTCCTGACCCTAGCCCCGATACCCTGGCTGAGAGGGAAACAGTCATATGTATAGTTAGTTTTGGGAGATGATATTTTTTCCTTGTACATTAACTCTTTGATTTGCACTATAATATGTTTTGTTTACATATTATTTATGATTTGTAAACATTTGAGTGTATTCTCTTAGTGGCGACCTGTGCTTGTGTCTGAATGAGATTTAGGAGATCTCAAACTAAGCACTTAAAAAGGAAGAAAATGGGATAGTAAAAAGTTCTAGAATTACAATTAAATACTTGGTTTCCTCAAATCGCCTCTTAACTGGATATGGCAGAACTGCATCAAATATGTGCAGATGGAAACTTGGAAACAGTGATACCTGCCGGAAATGTCAGGCAGCCCCAGAGACCACATCATTGTCCAATGTCCAGTTACTACACTTGAAGGTGACTATGAAACCGTCCTTAGGCATCTTACGCCTTAGGGCGGAGGAAGACTTTCGAAGCTGGGTTGACGAAATTAATTTGGAGGTGTAGCCATACGCTACTACTACTACTAGCTAAGTAAAGGTTAGCCAATTAGGAATTTGTTCAAATAGGAAACAGATGTAGATCCAAGAGCACACCATCAAAGTACGCCAGGGCTAGGACAAAACCAAGTAATCTCAGTCTAAGACAAAGACAGAAAGCAAGTTGGAAAACAGATATTATAAGGGGATAGAAGACACAGTAAGTGCCTCCCTGTCCACTGTGGGAGGTCGGGAACCCCACCCAGCAACATCTAGACTGCGACTGATTTGCCTTGACACTGACTGCGATCTATCATCAAAAGTGATATATGTAAGCATGTGTGTTGTCAAAAAATGATTTAATTTGCATCTTTTAAAATTGCCCTTTCATGGTCTTTAGAGTCCAGTTGTTACTAGATTTTTGCAGTGTGTAACAAAAATACCAAAAAAAAAAATAATAAAAAGATCAAAGATTTTAGATATGATAATCATGCTTGACTTCTGTGTGAAGAAATGGATAGTGTAGTGACAGTCTTGGATAAAATCAATTGGCCACATTCCAAAACAAAAAAGACAAAAAGCGAGTTGGACAGGACATATACCATTGAGGGATAGGGATATTGAGGACAGCAAATGACTTCTCTGTTTGGCTTTCTTTTTTTATTTTTAAGGGTTTTACGGCGCTTTAAACACATTTAGGTCATATCAGCGCCAGTAAAAAGGAAGAAAATTGGAGAGTAAAAACATTCTAGATGTACAATTAAAAGAACTTGAAGGTGTTTTTTGTTTGTTTTTAAGGGTTTAACGGCGCTTGCAACACATTTAGGTTATATCAGCGCCAGTAAAAAGGAAGAAAATGGGATAGTAAAAAGTTCCAGAATTACAATTAAAGCACCCAAGAAAAAGTAAGACAAAGGGGAATTGAGAACAAATAGGGATCAGATGTAGATTCCAAGAGCATACCACCAATGTACTTAGTTTGAAATCACCTACAAGTCTCATCCAGACACAAGCATAAAATCCAACAAAGAGGAACACACTCAAATGCTTACATTATACATTCAAAATAAAAATAATAATACATAACAGAGAGATGATTTACAAGGAAAAAAATATCATCTCCCAAAACAATAACTGCATTTGACTGTTTCCCTCCCAGCTAGGATTCCGGCCAGTGCCAGGACAAAACCAAGTAATCCCATTCCGAGACAAAGACAGAAAGCATGTTGGATAAAAGATATAAGGGGATAGAAGACACAGTATGTACCTCCCTGCCCGCTATGAACTTGAAGAAAAAATAAGACAAACGAGAATGGTTCAAATAGCACACTATCAGTGTACTTAGTTTGAGATCACCTTAAAGTCTCACCCAGACACAAGCACAGGTCCCCACTAAGAGGAATACACTCAAATGTTTACAAAACATATGTTAAATTAAAAAATAAATAACTACATAACAGAGAGATGATTTACAAGGAAAAAAATATCATCTTCCAAAACTATAATTATACATTCGACTATTTCCCTCCCAGTCAAGGACTCCGGCCAGGGTCAGGTCAAAACTATGTAATCTCATTCCAAGACAAAGACAGAAATCAATTGGAAAACAGATAGAGGGGGGATAGAAGACACAGCAAGTACCTCCCTGGCCACTATGGGAGGTTGGGATCCCCACCAAAAAATGGCTTCCCTTGCCCACAAGGGAGGTTAAAGGTCCCACCAATGATTGGTTGTTGGCCTTGGATAAAATTAACTTTGTTTCTGATCCCTGAGGGTTTATCTTAAGCAAATACAGTGTATTTAAAAAGCACCTTTAAAAATCTAACATCACTTTCCCCCCAATAATATAAGGAAAATAAAATCAGAACTCCATCATTTTTTTTTTAAATCGTCACTAGTTTATTGAATGGGAATCATCTTTACATGAAGGCATCAAAACGTTTTAGTTGCATCACACACATGCATGAGATAATACAAAAGATAAAAATGTATGGAAGGAATACAATATTAGACATCTCTTATGCACACAGAAAAAGAACTAAAGATACGATACATATATAAAAATGAAGTCTTTCATCCACCCTAACAATGATAACAACAAAAAACCAACACCCAGAAACAAAAAAATCAATCGGAGTAAAAAAACAAAAAATGAAAATGATACTTTTAAAAAACATTAAAATCATTTTTAAAAAAAATAAATTGTTGATTAATATACCTTGGTCAACAAACCGTTTTCTTTAAGATTGTCACAAACAACGACTCCATTTTTTCATGTCTTACAATAACAATATCAAAGCAAACCCACTTATACATAATATATATATACTCAAAATACTTTGCAAAGAAAGAAATAAAAAAGATTGAGAATTCAGATTTATTCACTTCCGTCACTTCAAAGACTTCCCGTTGCACTTTTAATAAAATTATTTGATATTATTCACAAAGGATTTATTTCATGACACTGTCTTGCCGAGTTGCTGCCCTTTAACTGGTAAGGAATGTTAACATTTGAAATGTATTCAAATTGCATTGGGTTGTTAAATGTACTGCACGCCATATTGTATGAGAATAGAACTATTTTATAATTAATACTCCACCGAATTTTCAAATATCTGTAAATCAAATGGACTCGGATTATTACCTTGATAGAAACTCAATTCAGTCTACATTTGGAATTGGTCACATCTCCTGAAATGTTACTTTAGATGTTGTTCATTACGAAATTACTTTAGTAAGAGAATTTAAAACAAATTCTATGTTTTAACTATGATGTAGATAACGATCATTTTCTGTTTCAGCAAGACAAATCAAAAATAAATATTAAAAAAACGAATAGACAGTTTTGTTTTTCTTTTTTTTTTTTTTTTTGGGGGGGGTGGGGGGGATGAAAAAATCACTGGAACTTTTAACAAAACAAAAAAACATATGATAGAAGAAAATTTCCTTTTCAAGAATCACTTACAGACAGACTATTCTCATACACTTTGACAATAAATTTTCATAGAGTTAATATTTGCATCCAGAAAGACTCCAGAGTGTAGTGCTGTTTAACAAGGGAATATACCAAAAAAAAAAGTCTGACCAGACCAATTGTGTTTGATGTGAAGTCTAATCAAATAACATAATGTGAATATTCAATACCACACTCTCTCTTGACGCATATGTCTGGGTAGATGCGATGTAGGATGCATAAAATAAAGGGGCCCATTGATGACTTTCACCTGTTTGAAACTTGACTAAATGTGAGGCAAAACAAGAGTAAAGAAGCTCTCTTTATTGGCAACATTTCCAAATCCATTGTTTAATGGTTTTTCTTTTTTTCTAGCAGACATTCCACATTCCACAAATTTCAAAAAGTGTTCTTTGTTCATGTCTCACCTTAAACTGAAATAAAACATAATAACAGACTAATGCTTGCATTTACAGGTTCGCCACATGATAAAAAATGCATACTATTAAAATATTTCCCACTCAACCAGTGAATTTGGCATATTTGGACTAAATGTAATGACTATGATTGAATTTTTATCTAAGCAACAGTTTCTATTTGCTTGCACCTCTTGAAAAAGGAAAAAACCAATAATCTTTTTTGAAGTAAAAAAAAACCAACAAACCAGACAACCAAGAGCGTCAGTGTCAGTAAAATTAGACTAGATAGAATAAATATGTATATGACTATAGGATTTTCCAATTATCCAAATCATTTATGTCAACAAAGAAGTTACTGTTAGTCTTTTGGTATCGTGATACTGGACTAATAACAAAAGTGGAAGTCATCGTGTGTGTTAAATCATAACATACTATAACCCTCTAAGGCACACAAACAAAGATTACTATTGTTTAGAAAAGCTCAAAAAATTCTTTGATTGAGTTAGTTATTATTTTAGAAAATTATTGGCGCTTATGGTATGTTTTATTCTTTTCAGCGCCTGAGAAAAGAAAGAAGGTACAAAATAAAAAGAAATTTAGATAGATTTAGATTTCATAGCTTGCAATATTCAGACCTAAGAAGACAACTAGGAACAATCTCAAATATGATCACAAATCACAAATCCCAGCAGCTATTTACACCTGTGTACAGTCTAAGGTGATTCAAAATCTTGCACAGACAACAGTCAATGACATGGGATCCTTAACTTAACGAAAAATCTGATCATTCCCGATCTGACAGTCACTTAGAGAGAAGATTTACAGGGGGGAGGGGGATACTTGCATCCATCTATTTCCCTCAGAGAAAGGTTTGTTTTTGTTTTTGTTTTTAAGGTTTTTACGGCGCTTGCAACATATTTAGGTTATATCAGCGCCAGTAAAAAGGAAGAAAATGGAATAGTAAAAAGTTCTAGAATTACAATTAAAGCAGCCAAGAGAAAGTAAGACAAAGGGGAACTGGGAACAAATAGGGATCAGATGTAGATTCCAAGAGCATACCACCAATGTATTTAGTTTGAGATCACCTATAAGTCTCATCCAGACACAAGCACAAAATCCAACAAAGAGGAACACACCCAAATGCTAACATTATACATTTAAAATAACAAATATAATAATACATAACAGAGAGATGATTTACAAGGAAAAAAAACATCATCTTCCAAAACAATAACTATGCATCGACTGTTTCCCTCCCAGCCAAGACTCCGGCCAGGGCCAGGACAAAACCAAGTAATCTCATTCCAAGACAAAGACAGAAGACATGTTGGAAAACAGATATACGCGGATAGAAGACACAGTATGTACCCCCCTGCCCACTATGGGAGGTCAGGAACCCCACCCAGTCAGAGAAAGGTCTCCTGCAAGGGTCTGAGCAAAATCAAGTCACATCACTCTGGGACAAGGACAGAAGGTTTCATATAACAGGATAACAGATGAGAGGAGTAGATTTTACTTTTAACTTAAAGGGAAAAAAAGACATTAATATTTTTTTAAAACCAAAAACAAACAAGACATTCAAACTTCATCCGTAATTATCATAATGAAACACATGCTTAATTGCATTTTAAATCCCTGAGAAGACGACCAATCATTCATTCATAAATAATCTTTTTAAAAGAACGCTCAGTTAATCCAATCACTATCCAAATATTTCCCATGACATAAAATATCCTGATTATCAGATACAATTACACACTTGATGACAAATAAAATGACAATAATGGCACAGAGCAAACCATTTACTTTACCAAGGCATATTGGAGGACCTTTTCTTATTCAACATTCATTCTTCACTATAAAAATAATAAGTTCTGTAAAATGCTCTGCCCTTTTCATTATTCTTTTAAGGCAACTCCGACACCCTGACCCAAAAAGATGTACAGCTGGTTCATCAAAGAGTTTTAAACAAAGAAAAAATACCACTATTATTAATATCATCATTATCTTTATTAGTATTATTATCATAATTATTATCCATTATTATTATCATCATCAACATTATTTTTAATAATCATCATCAATCATTATTGTTACTATCATTATTATTTATTCATTTATTTACTTTCATCCTCGCATTGCTTTGCCGAGGCTGCTGATGTTAGTACTATTCCTGTTATTATTGTTTTAATATTTTTCATGACAATATGAGAAGCAGCGATGGTCTATCCCATTACCAATAAAAAGGTTTTAATTCAAAACTCAGCACAACTTTGTGGTTAGTGCTTATTAATACAACCTAGCAATTAATTATTTTCTGTTATCAGTTTTGACTCCCCACTAAAATTCAGAAAAGAAAAATAACTTTAAAAAACAAACAAAATATTTAAAAACCCCAAAAACGAATTTGACACGAAGCAGTCATTCATCTCCAACACCACATTTCTGGAGAGCACTATCTCATCAATATTAAAAGTATAGATTTTCAAACATGAACTACAAAATTCAATTATTGGTTCAGATCTTTAATTTGAATAGTCCCGTTATGCATACATATTGATTTTATCAATGATGGTAAAAAATATTGTGATTCTAGTGACATTATTTACACAAGGAAGAACCAAGAAATAGGAAACTGAAATAATTCCATTTATACTCCAACCTTTCACAAAATCTGATCAACGACATGAAGGATTAGTTGTCTTTATTAAAAAATATTTCTAATTATAACTAATGAGTATTTACAATAATTAATGAAGTGATGTATGATTTGAAAGAGACGTCTAGGTTAAATGAATGGTATCTTTCGACGTCTAGGTTAAATGAATGGTATCTTCCATCCAATGCTTGCAAATTATTAATGACAATTCAGAACCAAGTTTAAAAAAAAAGAAAAATAAGAATTGAAATAATTAGGATATGAAGTATTTTTCTTATTTAAAAAAGTTTTTGATTTCATAAAATTTTGAAATAACTAATCTGGTTCCATTTTCTCTTGCTTTCAAAGGAAAGGAAAAGAAAAGACATTCTGTTGATACTTCTTGAAAATAATTACCTTTTCTACAAGGATGATTAATATTTTTTTAAAAGTCAGTGATGGACATAATAAGATTCACATATTTTTTTTTAGCAAGATGCTGATTGGTAGAAGAGTTATTATGATAATCCAAACAATGGCAATGTTGCCTTGACACTCTCACAAAAGATTTCCAACTATACATGTAATCGTAGAACCTCAAACACAGTTACACTATTTTGTACACATTTCTGGTAAAATATCTTCAAGGGTGACAATTTCTCAAGAAGAACCTCTTAAAAGAAAAACCTAAATTTTATACACAATTCAAATATATATATTTTCAAAATTGCATTATTGCAAATGGATTCATAAAAAATATAAATTGAAACCAAGACCCAATTTACATCCATCCAAGATGGTCATCAGGATTTAATGTGCTGAAACTTGATGGGAAAGTATTAATGAAAAAGACAAACTGCTGCTTTGTTCTTGTTTTGTTTTTAATTAGTCATTTAAGCACCCAGAAAAGAAAATTCAGATAAAAGAAAAAACAAAACAAAAACAGGAATAGACGATGGAAAAAATGTACCTCTGAACCTAGTCTGAGACAAAAGTCATCCCCTCACCTGCATCTTTGCCGAAAATGAAGGTACGTTTGTATTATCACTAACAATATATATCTAGTACATGTAAACTAAAGATTAGCTCATAAACATAAGACATCTAATGGAGAAATGATTTACAAGGGAAAAATTACCATCTCTCATTCTTAAAAAAAATGCATGACAAAAGTGGCCATAAGCCAACATATTGAGATCTCCAACCCATGATTTTCTATCATCATTTTGTGTAAAAGATTAATCAATCCATCAAGAAAACAAATGACACCAAACTTTTTGTCCCACGACACATTACACAAGAAATGGTTAGATACCCTTTCAAAACTGTTTGGTCACATAGACTTAATTTTTGCAAATCATGGGCAGAGCCAACTGAAAATAAGGAAAAGTAAAAATAATGTGCTGTGACATTTAAAAAGTCTTTTAATTAGACTTCCTTAAAGTTAATGAAATATCATAATCTAATTTCCCCCCCCCCCCCCCCCCCCCCATTCCCTCAAAAACTTAATTCAAAAAAAAAAAAAAATATAAACAAATAGAATTTTAAAAAAACAGAAAAAAAACAATATTTGAAAAAAAAAACCCCATCTCATTTCCGTCCCTCCCCCGACAAAAAAAGAGGCATAGAAAACTTTTATTGCCACTACGATAAGTTGACAATCATTTAAAACTAAATTAAAAACCCATTTCATATTTGATGTTTTCTGGGTTCCACTTCTACACAGACAAAATATCCTTTGTATACGTATACACAATTTCCTTTACTAATGATGTTCTACAGTCTATGCATATTCCATTGCCTTTTGTACATGGTGTATTACTATAATGTGGTGAAAACCAAAACCAAGTGTGATAACAAAAAATATTTGAGCTTTGCATACAGTAGGTAAGACAAATTGCAGATAAACTTTTCCTCTTTTTCAAAATCAAATATGAATTCATTTCTATAAACCCTTTAAGGTCAGCAAAAGCTAGTTGTCCAATTATGCACTTAAATATTTTCATGCAAAAAAGTAATCCATGAAAATATCCCATTTGCTAAATTTTAATGCGATGAATAGTAAATAAACCCCAGATTTTAAAACGATGAAAAGTAAAATCATACCAGACAAATGGTTGACAAAATTTGTAATCTTTTCTAATTTGTTGTTAACTTTTAATACAACAAGTATACTTCAAATGGAAATGTTTACCCACAATCGTGAAACACCCTACATTCAGCTGAAAATCTGACTTAGATTCACAAATTTATATGTAACAAACACATTAACATACCCTTACATACAATTTATTCTGCTCTACCATCTTCTTTATCATTATGAGATCAATAGAAATGTAAGTTGAATGATATTATTCATATCCTCTACCCATGGCAACAGATATGCATCTCAAGATCATGACATTATTCCAAAGTAAGTTACAGCTTTCGTCTTGGTTAAAAGAAAAAGAAAAAACAAAGAGACATCAACAGATTATAATTGGTTCATAGATGGACAATCATATTGTCCCAGATATAAATAGTTTCTTTTTGGTTACTTATTATCTCCCATAAATAAATGATAATTTTAATATGTTCTACATATAAGAAAAAGAGCCACTAATCAAGACGTTCAATAAGTTTTGATAATACCTCTGTAAATAAGAAACCATTCTCACTTTTTATGTAGTTCCATGAGGAAGCTTTGTTGACTTAGTATCAAAACAAACAAAATTCAATTTTCTTCATCAGTTTTCCTTTTATAGTTTGTAGATGTATAACTGCTGAAACTTACCACATGAAAGTAGCTAACTAAATCAATATTACTTTTTTTTTTATGCCAAAGCTTCAAATCCCATAAGCTGTAACCAAAACTGGATGAAAATAGTTTTGGAAAAGGAAATTTACAATGAAAGGTTTGTTTACAATTGTTTACTTAAAAGTCGTATGATATCCACCACAGATAAACTTGCCTAAGGAGAAGCAAAAGAATCTTAGATAAAAATGTCCTTCCTGGTTAGATAAGCAATAGGGGGTGATGGTTTGTAGGCCCTGCTGACAAATGGAATTTCACAATGTAAAGGTTCAAGGTTCTAGCGTCATGTTCATTTTGCAGACAAAGCTTTATTATAGGCACATAAAAGAAAGTAGCATAAATCAATATCCAATGTTTGTCCAAGGTGACTTACAGGTTCTTGTAAAAATGCAATATTTTCACCATCAATTCTACTAAAGAAGTTTGAAAAATTTTAAGAGCCATAGCCTCTCATGTATTCAGAAGCTGTCAAACAAATTGAACGTTTTTTAGAGGTGCAGTGGTTTGCTTTAGCATCAATATCCCTGATATACAATAAATACTTTTTTTACATGAAGATTAAAGCAATTAAACAATACCAAAAATATCATAATCATATAAAATATACATCAAATTCCAGTTTCATTCAACGTTACATATTTAATCACTGCTGCACTGATGATGAAATGATCACACAATCAAATATCTACACACATTGTCATACTGGTGAACTGCGTCCTGAGCTGGCTGCACTATCTGAAAAGCAAATGAACAAAAAGATGTGAAAGGGATTTAAATGTGATCTGCCTACTCAAAAAGGTATTAATTTGTTGTTGGGTCATTTTTTTCACAACTAACAAAGCCTATATATTATTATGCCATACCTGCCTACTTGAAAATTTCAAATTCAGTAAGAAATACAAAATTCATCAGTAATTAATGGTCAAATTTCAGTAATACTAAAGCAAACAAAAATAATGATAGATACACCCTTTTATAATAAACTTACCATGTTAAATAGGCCTACTACTTATGCGGGTCAAGCATCAATCAAAGTCCATTTTCCACAGCATGGTAAAATATTCATAAGAAATCAAGTCCAGTGAATGAGTAAAAACTACATCTGCTACAAATTCTACACATTATATTACATATATTATTATTTTTTAATTGCGACCATTTGTATCAGTAATATTTCTTCTATTTCCGCAAGTCCGTAATAATAGGCAGGTATGTTATGCATATGTCTGAAAATTTGACTACAAATATTAATAAAATTCTGATTATCTAATTTTGAGATATGAATGATTGAGAGAAAAGTATAAAAAAACCTAGATTTTTAAAAATTGACCCCTACTCTACAAAGCACTTTAACAAAGATATGTATCATCATCAGTGGATGGCTTCCTATGATAAGTTTGATCAATCAGGAGAGGTCATTTATATGGCTATGAAAGAGAAGATTATCTTTGTGTACAGATTTTAACCCTCTTTACTGGTTAAACTACGAAATTCTGTCACCTATTATGGTAAAATGCTTACTTTTACTAAGAAAGAAAAAATGACATGCCCTCTCCATTGATATCCCATATGCCATTGGTTGAAAAGGTGAGCAAGTTTTATTGAGCACTGGAAAATATGGATCTTAAACGGAAAATCAACGCATGTTTTGAACATGCTACTGAGAGTCATGTTTTAAAACTTGTGACTTCTACAACTATGCTAAATATTTGTGTTAAATCTAAATGTTTTTGTAGAGATAATCGATTGTAGTTTCTAAAACAACAAAAAAAAAAACCCACCCCAATTATTTCCATAATTCTGACCATTTCCAATTTAAAACTTATTTTCTTTTTTCATTATACCGCTTCAATTGTTCTGAACAATAAAGATACAATCTGATGAATGATTAAAATTCACATAAAAGAATCTATAACTGTTGACTTCACAGGACCATGAGTAAACATTTGTGTCCAGAAAGACTTTTACTCACAGCAATCCTTCTATTTAAAAAATTAACCAGAATTTTAAAATAAATACTAAAACCATTTAAAAAGACAAATCTCCTAAAATAACTATTTTCATCCTTATGATCCAGTAATTCATTGAGGTCGATAATGACTAGTCTGCATCTTAACAAACATTTCTGTCACACGGATAAATCAATATCACACATTTCAGTAATTTATGCCAACATTAGCGTTATGTATAAACAAGTTTTATCTAAAAAATCTAGTCTCAAGAGGCATAACTAGTTAAATGAACATTTTACCTTTTCTTTTCTTTAGTTTGTCTTTAGGTCCCCATATTCTGATTGTCCCATCGTCAGAAGCACTGGCTAACATACTTGGTTCAGTTGGGTTCCAGTGTACACAATTGACAACGAGGCGATGACCCTCTAAAACAGCTACAGGTGCTTCTCGACTTTTATGCCATATGAACACTTTGTGGTCTGAAATTAAAGCAATCAAATATTTTTAAAAACTCATTCAACAAATTAGCCTTTACTATGAACTCATTATGAAATAAGCAAAACAAAAGTAAAATAGATATTATCCTCACCTTCACTACCACTGGCAATATAATCTTGGTTGAGCCCCCCAAAACAGGAATATATAGTATAAAAGGCTTGAGTTTGTCCGTGGAATTTGCGTAAAAGCACCTTGTCTCTCAGGTCCCATAAATGACAACCCTTAAATAAAAAGAAGACAATTTATTTTTAAAAAAATATATATCAATTCTTTGTAGAAGAGCATGGCATAGCACAAAATAAAGCAAAACATTTCTTCAAAATATAATTATTTTAAAACGTCTTTGAGATGAGAAAAAAGGAGTAAGCAAAAGAATTTCATGACTATCTTGGAGATTAAGTAATAATTTTTTCTTTCCTATTTTTTTTAGAAAGGAAGATGACAACTAACAAACATCAAATACTAGCCCTGAAAACGAATATGGAAGATTCAGTTTTTTAAAATATCAGTTAAAATATGAGAATGGAATTTATCATATCACATAACAAACTGTTATCTAATCTTGGAATGATAAAGTGTTCATATCTGCTGTTTGGTGGAAATAATCAGGATAATATTTTAATAGTGTATTGTCACAAAACAAACTGAATTTATCCCACTTTTCCAAAGGCCTAAATATGAAAATATCCATAATAATAAAATATTATAAAAAGGTCAATTGTCCCTCCTGAGAAATCAATACATGAGAAATAAAAAGGTATAATATAATAAGACGTATTTTGCAGAGAGAGAGAGAGAGAGAGAGAGAGAGAGAGAGAGAGAGAGAGAGAGAGAGAGAGAGAGAGAGAGAGAGAGAGAGAGAAAGAGAGAGAGAGAGAGAGAGAGAGAGAGTACATACCTGAGAAGCAACATTTACTAATAAAAGTTCTTTTTTCTCATCCATTACAAATGTCATGATAGGATGATCTTCTTGGATGCTGAGGAAAATAAAATGAAATCAAGCAATTTGAAAACTGTTTGAATCTTTTATGCTGGAAATTCTTAGCTCAATACAAGACAAGTTGGAAACTATGTGCTCGTAATATAGAGGTTCTGGTAGCATAATTGGTAAAGCATCAGCTCTCACGAGTAAAGCTGGTTCCAGCTCCATGCATCTAACCACAACATTTTTGTCCTACGTTGGAGGCATTTAAGCTCTTGAGATATTTATGGTCTGGTATTTTTTTTTGCAAATTCCCCAAGATTAATTATCTTTTCATAATTTCTACAATTATTAAAAGCCCGTTCTTCAACCTATTATTTCTTCAAGGCAGAGAGTGACATTTTAAACCAAGGAAACAAGCCTTAAATCTTGAAAAAGAACTTAGCAATTTCGTGAACTTGGCCAACTAATTGGAGTCAACGCAAGCATAATATAATGACATGTCAAGATTCAAAATCGAGGAAAAAATGTATAAAAACCACTTTAAAATCATTCAGCAACAGGCCTTTGCTTTCAAATATAATTAATGACAAAAGAATTTGGTTTTTTAAAATTGCATTAAAAAAAAAAACTTACATTGGAAAGTCTTGTAATGTGTCAAAGTTGTATCCTCGGATACGGTTGTGTGTGTCTGCTGCCAGAGCAACCTTGTCATCAAGAGCAGCAAGACCATGTATACGAATACCTTCCCAAAGATCTATAACATTGCCATCAATGTCCTGGTTGAGAAAAAGAAATTTATAAAATAGATTGCTGCTGTTTGATTTTTAGCTGATATACTTAGGTATGAAGACATATCAATAGCATGATCCATTTATTTACTAAAGTTAATTTGAATAAAAACAGTAAAACTATTTGATCATTTAAAAACAAATGTGGACATATGAGTGAAACAATATATTGTTAATTTTTATCACCAATAATTTGTTATCTAAATATAAACTTTACAGCCCTTTAAGTTGTTTTTATTTTTTTTTTATGTACATAAAAGAAAAACAACTAAAAACCAGAACTAAGAGTTGAAAATGTTTCCACTTACACAATAATAAAACTGTCCTCTAAGACCACCCACAACCAATTTGCGCCCATCGGGCATCCAAGATGCATAGGTCAAACTGTCATCACTATTTTGGTGGATTCTTTGTCTGATCTCACCAGTCTGAAATAACAAGGTAATGGTTCCAATCAACATCACTCTACTTGATCAATTAAAAAAACAAAAACAAAAAAAAACAAAAAACAGGTGAAATCTTACTTTTTAAACACATTACGAAAATGGAATCCAAAAAATGTCAAATAAAATCCTCAAACTGTCACCCTTCATAGACATGCCTACTCTTTACAGTAGGACATTTGTATTTAACTGAATCTATTCATGTACCAGCATAATACTTGCAGCTTCCAACACACTGTTCAATTCTCCATGTCACACACACACACACACAAACATTTCCTTACAATAAATGATACAATTCCCTCCTCTAATCAAAATCATTTGTGAATTTGAACTAATGTGTTGAATAAGCAGAGTGACACTAATCCTTTAAAAAACAAAAACAAAAAAAAAAAAAAAAACAAAAGCACCATTTTTTTTTTTTGTACCAAAGCAGTGTGTGTAGTTGCCTTCCTTGCCAACTCATGACTCATTGAAGAAAATATAAATAAGTGATAGCCTCTTTCTTTCAAATCCTTAAATACAAGAACTGACTTATTGTCTGTCCAACCTCATTGTATCCAAGGTCCGCCTTATTATAATGCCAATTTGAATACTCACCACAACATTGTAAATGACAACCTCATTGGTTTCCTCAGGCCCACACACAAGGACGTGAATATTGTCAGGACACCATGCCACAAAACCCACACCAAATTTGTGTTCATTTAGTGTCTTTTGGTGGTGAACCTCAAAATTGTCCTGAAAAGCACAAATAATATTAACAATAGTAGACACCTATACCAGTTTAAAATAATTTTTATTTGTGATCATAACTTTTTGAAAATCAATGAGAGTAAGTTAAAAAGATTCTATTTATGATCAACATGACAGATTAATGAAATAATAATACACAATGAATCAGAATTTATTAAAAATCAGTGTAAAAAAAATTGATGTAGAATAGGGTTGAATCAAGCTTTATTGCCCATGAGCAAGAAATGTTCCTGAGTGAGCTGCAGGTCCAAACATAAAAAAAATTAATGCATCGCCTATTTCAAACGTTCGTTGATACCTAAGTAATCAGATAAAATCATGATATTTTACATGTTGATACCCTAACTGTTCAAAAGGTCAAATCCAAAATATCTTTGAGATGCATTTACAATGAATGGGGAGAAAAAAAGAAGGAAATTTGTATTACTAGGTCAAGAATTTTCATTTTCAATATTATGTTCAATCAATGTTTGTAGCAAAGAGGGTATGCTGTAAGCAATGCAAAGGAAAAGGGAATCCCCACCCTTTTCATAACTAAAAGTCGTTTGGCAGCAAAAGTATATCATATTGAATTTAAAAATATTTTTTCTGACATTTACATTGAGTGGAATTGTCCGTGTGGTCTGTCAAACACCATTCTGGAAAGCAAATTTCTGAAATATTCACTTACGATGTCAACTTCCCAAATTATGAGTTTATTGTCCTTGGATCCTGTGGCCAACCTGGTGCCATCTGGAGAGAACTGACAATGCAGAACCTCATCTGAGTGGTCCCAAAGAACTTGTGTTGTTACAGTTGGAAATTGCTCCCTTGAAAGAAAGAAATGATATATAATACAAATTTGAAAATACATTCTGATATGCTAATTACTTGCTATATTCTTTATTAAAATTACAATATTTCCATTCCTTATTAAAGAGCTTTAAGATTCAAGTCTTCCACATTTGCACATTTGGTTTAATGTACCGTACATACAACGGGGGGGGGGGGGGGGGGGGGGGGGAACCTTTATTTTTGTCAGCTCAGATAAGTTGATGAGCCATAACACAAGTTGGGTTTAGGGTAAAATCATATCTAAATGGTGGTTTGCATGAAGTTTGAAAATGAAACCACATCTACCCAAACCAAACCTAAAGGTAAAATAGAAAAAAAAGGAAGCCTCAATTTGCCTCAGATATATTTTAATTAAAAATATAAAAACCTAAGAAACTTACGCATTCACAGCTCAGTCAACAACAAAAAATCTTACCTTGTATTCTATCCAAACAAAACATTTTAATCTATGACAATGAGGTAGAGTATTTTCAATTCATTATCTTGGAGTGCATAAGTTAAGAAAAAAATCTTACCACTTAAGAGGCAAAATGACTGCTCCACTTACCCCCATCTCCCCAAAGATAAAAAAAAAATAAAAAAATAAAAAGAAGATATATCAGGAAGTAAAAGTTAAGGTCACCTAGTGCATGCATGGTCCATAAGGAGACAGATGGAGGAGAGATCTGAGTCCAACTGTGTGTTGTGATATGGACATTTTTCTTTTTGTTGTTCAACTGCCTGACTTAGAAGAGTGAAGAGTCGTCGTGGAGGAAGCATAATAGATGGAGGTAAAAACTCTGAAATTAAAAAAAAAAATTACATTGATTGGGTTTGCTCAAAGAACAACATGATTCTGAACATATTCTGACATGGCATATATAAAGTAGAGCCATCTGGTAGCATAAGCAGATCTGAAACGCAGCAGCAACAGTGTATATCAAAAAATAATTTGAGCAGAACTGACAGAATCATGATACAGTGGAAACCATAGATAGCACGCCCTGATTCACAAAGATCCAGCAATTACAGGATTTTCAAATCCTCATCTGTTTCCTCCACTTACTCTTTAGTTAAACATAATCGTTACAGCCGGGAACCACTGCATCATTAATCCACGTAAATATTACCACTACTACTACTACAATTACTATTATTGTTACAATTGATTTTCCTTGAATATTCAATATTCTGAGTATGACATAAACAGGGGTGAGAATTACTGGTCACAAAAAAGGAGGAAATTTTTCAGCACGTAGATCAAGACCGATACAGGATGTTTTGTTTGTTTGTTTGTTGCTTTAGGTCTCTTCCAACACAATTGAGGTTATATGAGAGACCGCTGAAACAAAAAAACAAGCAATCTAACAAAAATAGTACAAATGTAAATCAAAATCATAACCTAAAGATACCATAAGCTAAATTATAAATAACCAAGAACAAACAGGCAGAAGATTTACAGAAAAAAAATATCCCCTGTCAAAAATACAATCACAAACCAAAGAAGCAGGATAGGCTAGTAAAGAGAAGAAGAAACGACATCACTATCGGATCGTACACCCATGCGAACATCATAGGTATATGATTCAAGGGTGATGCTCCCATCCAACCACCCGCTCAAAGGGGAATTGAGAACAAATAGGGATCAGATGTAGATTCCAAGAGCAAACCACCAATGTACTTATTTTGAAATCACCTACAAGTCTCATCCAGACACAAGCACAAAATCCAACAAAGAGGAACACACTCAAATGCTTACATTATACATTCAAAATAAAAATAATAATACAAAACAGAGAGATGATTTACAAGGAAAAAAATATCATCTCCCAAAACAATAACTATGCATTTGACTGTTTCCCTCCCAGCTAGGATTCCGGCCAGTGCCAGGACAAAACCAAGTAATCTCATTCCGAGACAAAGACAAAAAGCATGTTGGATAACAGATATAAAGGGATAGAAGACACAGTATGTACCTCCCTGCCCGCTATGGGAGGTCAGGATCCCCACCCAGCGATACAGGATGTGGTGGTGATTGTAGTAGTGATGATGATGTGGTGTTAGGAATGATAATATGTTGGTAGATGTAGTGGTAGTGGTGGTAGGGATGATGTGGTGGTGGTTGTAGTAGTATTGGTGATAGGGATGATAATGTGGTGGTGGTTGTAGTCGTTGTGGTAGGGATGATGATGTGGTGGTGGTTGTAGTAATAGTGGTGGTAGTTGTAGTAGTAGTGGTGGTAGGGATGATAATATGGTGGTAATTATAGATGGTAGTTGTAGTAGTAGTGGTGAAAGGGATGATGATGTTTTGGTGGTTGTAGTAGTGGTGGTAGCGATGATGATAAGGTGGTGGTTGTAGTAGTGGTCTTAGGAATGGTGGTGTGGTGGTGGTTGTAGTAGTAGTTGTGGTAAGGATGATGATGAGGTGATGGTTGTAGTAGTATTGGCAGGAATGATGATGTGGTGTTGGTTGTAGTAGTGGTGGTGGTGGTATGGATGATGATATGGTGGTAGATGTAGTAATAGTGGTGGTAGTTGTAGTAGTAGTGGTGGTAGGGATGATAATATGGTGGTAGTTATAGTAATAGTGGTGGTATGTATGATGATGTGTTGGTAGTTGTAGAAGTAGTGGTGGTAGGGATGATGATGTGCTAGTAGTTGAAGTAGTAGTGGTGGTATGTATGATGATGTGGTGGTAGTTGTAGTAACAGTGGTGGTATGTATGATGATGCGCTGGAAGTTGAAGTAGTAGTGGTGGTAGGGATGATGATATGGGGTGGCTGTAGAAGTAGGGTGGTGGTTGGGATGATGATTTGTTGGTGGTTGAAGATTGGTGGTTGTAGGGTTGATGATGATGTTATGGTGGTTGTAGCAGTCGTGGTGGTAGGGATGATGATATGGTGGTGGTAGGAATGATGTTGTGGTGGTTGTTGCAGTAGTGGTGGTAGGGATGATGATGTGGTGGTGGTAGAAATTATGTTGTGGTGGTTGTAATAGTAATGAAGGTAGGGATGTTGATCTAGTGGTTGTGGCGAGTGGTTTTTATTCATAAAAAAAAAAAAATTGTGATGGGGATGGGTGGAGATCTACCATTTAGATGGAAGATTCTCAGCCTTGCATATAACAAGGATTTTGCTCTTCTGACCATCCTAATTATATCAGGTTTCTACTGCATATGGAGAGAAAATACAAAGTAACGCATAATGCCAACCCCCTCAATGTATACTTGATGATACAGCTCAATCTAGAAACAGCTGAAAAACACCTATTTCCCTCTAATAGGCAGGTAAAGAAATATGAGTTTGGTTGAAATATTTCTGATTAAAATCTGATTTTTTTTATAATAAATAAATTAAGAACAAATATCAAACAGTATTATTGCATTTTATCCATATGAGTAAATGATTAGCCAAGGTAGCTGATTCATTGACAAGAAAAATGTCTGAATATCTCTAATCTCTTGGATAGTCTTCTTACCTTGCAAGTTTTCAATAAGTTTCTGCCGGCTTTCGTTGCCTCTGCCTTCCCAGTGAGAGCATTCTCTCAATTCACGAGCATTGCTGCACATCATGTATCTATTTGGAAAAAACAAAACACAGCTATATCATGAAAACATCTAACATTTTAAAAAAATAGAAAACATGGAAAAAAACCTTTAAAAAATTTTTTTTTTAAGTACCCGAAAAGTACCATTCGATCATGTAGCCTTGAAAAAGCCACCTCGCCTTAGCTCAATTTGAGGCGCTGCACTGCGGGTGATGCCAGGGTTATTCCAGTCTTCCCTTGGAATAGACCCTAGACAAATTTCCCCTTTGGGATGAATAAAGGGAATTAAAAAAAAAAAAAGTGTGAAGAATAGCGTTCCATGGCATTCAATCTCTGTAGGGAGACAGAACTCCATTAAGGTAAGGAAAAAAAAAAAAAAGAAGAGATGAATAACCATTTATCCTTTTTTAATGAAGGATGGACATTTGTATTTATATGTATATACAATAAACATCACAAGCTTACATTGTTTCCATAAACTAAATTTATCCATTTACGTTTGTTGCTCATATGACTATTTAAAGTCTGTTTTTTGTCGAGTTTTAAAGTGTTTGCAACAATGTAGGTAATTTGGGAAAAATGGGATAGTCAAAAAAGTTATACATTTACAATTGAAAGCACACGAGAAAAAACAAGAAAAAGGGGAAGGGCTTAAATAGGAAACAGATGTAGATTCCAATGAGATACCATCAATATACTTAGTTTGAGATCACTTAAAAGTCTCATCCAGAAATAAGCACAGGTCCCAACTAAGAGAAATTCACTAAATGACTTACAAACCTTTATATATTAAAAAAAAAAAAAATGTAACAGTAAGTAACAGATATTGATATACAAGGAAAAGAATATCATCTCCCAAAACTATAATTATGCACTTGACTGTTTCCCTCCCAATCAAGGAAAAAACAAAGCAATCCCATTCCAAGACAAAGACATAAAGCAAATCGGAAAACAGATATAGGGGATAGAAGACAAAGTGTGACCTCCCGCCCACCATGGGAATTCAAAGACCCTACCCAATATTTAATAATGCCTCTTTTGGCTGTTGTGTCAAGAAATCCGTTCGAGGGTTCATCCAAAAACAGGGAATCTATTTTATCTCCGTTTTTTATCATTGACTCCATCTGACACACTTTAATCAATAATAAGGTAAAATTTGATTATGTTTGTAACAAGGATGAAAAGAGCAAATAAAAGGCTAGCATTAAATCAACATGCTAACAAGTCACTCACGTGCTCAGAACATGAACTCGCTCTGTATTGTATTTCAAAGGAGTAAGTTCATGTCTTAGACATTCTAGGGCTTTCAATGGAATGCCATCCTCAAGCAATTCCAGATATTTTTGTTCCAGGAGTAAGAAACGCATTTTCTGAAGAAAAAAAAAAAGGGATAATAAATTAATAATACAAAAATACAAAAAAAATCAACACTCATATGTGGTCTTGTGGTATGACGCTTGCTTTCGGATAGAAAAGTCCTGGGTTCGAGCCTAATTGAGTCCTTGGAAAAGACTCGTTACTCACATTCTCTCACTGTACTCAGGTGTAAAATGAGTACCTGGCTGTTAACAGTGTTGTCTCTATAAAAAAAAAAAAAATGTAATATCGCCTAACAGGCGTCATGTCTCATTCTATAAGTTACATGTTGCTGTTGGTCAGGGACCCCTTGTAAAGCACTTTGAGCACGTTTAGTGGATATTGCGCGATATAAATGTTCTAGTTAATAATCAAATTTTAGACTTTTTAAAATCTCATCACTTTAAAAATCAGATCAGACAGAAAAATATACAACAATTGTAACTGAAGGCCAATATCTCATTTATTTTGATCTACAACAGGTCGTCTTACAAAGACGATTCCCTACATTAATGGAAGAAGGCCTAAACTGAATTAGAATCATTCAAATGTGTAGAAATACTGAAGGGCATGTGGTCTTAAAAAAAGGAAGGATTTTTTACTCGTTCGTTTATTAACAAATAAAGGAAATGAAGAGATCTGGATTAGACTCATAAATAAGTATAGAAATGCTTAGGAACAATCTTTAACAAGATAATATTTTTCATTCCATTATCGAAATTGGAAAACTTAAATAAATAAGGATTAAAAAAAAAAAAAATTCTATCATAACAAGCCTTACAATGATGTCTTCTTTGCCTCCTTTGACAAGAGGCTCAAGCTCCAGCAGGTCATCATCAGTCTGAGGAATAAATATTTTCACATTAAAATAATCTGTTTCAACACTAATTACTAAGGTTCATGCCATTATCAATTTCTAACTCCTCACATCTTGATTTGTATGAACCCAAAGATTGTTTGATTTCACAACCTTTTGATTATCTTTCTACTTCTATTTAAATATACAGAACCATTCTCAATAGGGCGCAATCCATAAAATAATAATGATAATAACAATAATAATAATAAATACAGGGACGCCAATTAGGGAGGCAAAGATTTACTGAACTTTTATGCAAACACATAGATTGAGTGCTGAACTCCAGTTAAAAGACATTATGTACTTACCTTTTCCTATTAGCAGGTGATTGGACAATATAATGAGGGTTTATAACATACCGAATTCCGTAAATATACGCAAAATTGGCAACCTTGATAATAATAATAATAATAATAATAATAATTTTCATCTTATATAGCAACTCCTGTCGAAATTTCTAAGTGCGTTACATCACATGCATACTATCAAATGCTATCAAAAGCTTAACACCCTCAAACACACCCACACATGTGCAAGTACACAGATACAGCAAAGGTATGAGACAGTAATATTAAACTAGGACAATTGACGATAATAAGCACTTTGAGAAAGAAATGACTTCAGACGTCTCTTGAAAACCAAAGAATCAGACAGATGGAGGAAGCGAATTCCAAACAGTTGGGCCAGATTTGGTAAATGATTTCAATTTTGATTTAGGTATTGATAGCAGTTAAAGATCATGTGATCTCAGCACTCTTGTTGGCTTGTATGAGGTAATTCGTTTTTTTTTTAATACCGGAGCAGTTCGGTCAAAAAGAAGAGCAATTTTGAATTCAACTATGGCCCTGAGACCCAATAGAGTGTGGAGCATATCAGTGGCACTGTCAAATATGATTTTCCTTACACCAATCTGGCCACCCTATTCTGAACTCCCTGGAGTTCATGTATAGATATATATGATAAAATTTTAAAAGGTGATGTATACGATAACATTTTTTAAAGCGATGGATTCAGAATCTTGGGTACCTTATCCCACTGGCCTTCCATAACATGAGCCCGAAATCTGGCTGCTGTGGGATGTTCTAGGGCACATCCTGACTCGGCGATGAGTTGTTCTGCAGTTTGACTGAAAATGAAAAAAAAAGACAGGACCTAATAAAAGCAAAATGTGGTAGTATTGGTAAAAACACAATGCTTTAATGCTTATGGTGGTGACGATGATGATGTGTATGGAGGTAGCATGGTATTGAGCATGGTATTGATCATGCAACCGTGTAAGAGGCGAAGATGTTATTGTGGTGGCAGTGGCCCCATAGTAATTATTAAGTGGTAGTTGTGAAGTGTTTAAAAAGAATTTTAAATTTATTTTGGCCTAGAAAAATAAAAACAGTGGATCTATTAAAGAAAGCTGACTGCACTAGCATTGAAAGCCAAATAAAAAGAAGATGGCGTTGGCTGGGTCATGTGGCCAGAATGGAAAAAGGGTCACTTCCCAAGACAGCCTTGTACTGGACAGCAGATGGGAAGAGAAAGCGGGGAAGACCCAAAGAAACCTGGCGAAGGACCACGGAGAAAGAATTAAAGGAAGCAGGCTTGTCCTGGAATACAGCCACCGCAAAAGCAGCTGATCGCAAAAAATGGAGATGTCTGGTGGATGCCCTATGTGCCTCAAGGCCCGAAGAGGATTAAGTAAGTAAGTAAGTTGTGAGATGGCAGAAGTACTAATGGTTGTACTGTAATGGTGTGCTGGTGTAGTGATAATACGGTTGCAGTGGTAGTGATGTTGTGATATTGTTGGTAGAATCGATGCTTGTGTACTGATGTTTATTTTAAACTGGTGGTTGTGGCAGAGATCCAGCAATTGTAGTGACTTAGTGATGAACGTAGTAAAGATAATGATAGTGCTCTGGTAGTGACATTTGTATCTGACAATCCCATATAATATTTAAGTCTCTCTCAATTTGTGTACAGTATCAAAACTGTCCTAAAACCATTTCAAGCAATATGCTGAACATTAGCTATCTTTTTCGTGTTAACCCATCAAACCCAGACCTACCAATACTTCACATTTAAAAAATGGAATCAGAACATCGGAAAATAGGGATTTGAGACCAAAAAAATAGGGTCCACTATCCACAATGGATAAGCTGTTAAGTTGCCCCCTACAACACATAAGCAAAATGGCAGTCCTATTTTTATTCTGGAAACTGCATGGTGGGGATTATTGTAACCTTTAGCTTAAAGTGGCTATAGCAGGCGCTCTTAGCATTGGACAATTAAATTGATTGTGAACTGCATTTGGTGGCAGAATTGATTTCTTGACTTTATTTCCCTTTTGGCAATCGTTAAACGTATATTTTTTTTCCTCACCACTTTCTATTTACCACCCCTCCCTCTTTCTTAGCATTATCACTATTTTTGAAAATTGGAATTTTAAAGAAGGCAACAGAATGGTGCAAAGAGTAAAAATCAGAATTATTCCACAAAAAGCAGAAGGGTTAGGTGGTATGCAAACCTCTATGTGCCAAGTGGCTTCTGTGTAGACCTTGGACTTACTAGCTACCATCTATTGTCATCTCCTGCTGTTCTAGAATCCATACAGCTTTCATAAAAAAACTGGATATCACTTCCCACAATCTCTTTCAGCTACACCGTCCAACTTACACCCCATGGCAAAGGTAGAAAGTCTGCTGGACAAAAAGGCTTACACCACATTCCTGACTCAAATGACAAGTGTATTTTTCTACCTCCTTGGTAACACCAAAGTCCTTGCAAGGGGTAAAGTTGCTGCCCATTTTTATCCCCATGTACCTTTGATTTGGGTTTGAAGTCAGGGGGTGCTGTCCTCTGACTCTGATGCTCAGTTTATGGAAGGCAGTAGAAAGGATATTTTTTATAGTTTCATCTATTCAAGTAAAGTGGAAATTCAGCTAATTAGGGATGTCATTTCTGACTACACTCTCAAAATTGATGGTGCTTCGGATCAATCAGCTGACGAAGCCATGTTTGAGAGGATGTAAACATTTAACAATATGGATTGTTACAAAGCCATTTGACATACCCATAATTTCAAATTTCACTGACATTTTACGGATAAAACCTCAAACTTGAGGAACAATAAGCTGCACAATGTCTTAAAGGACAGTCAAACATCTTATATTGATATCAAGAGCATAATATGGTTACAATGGTGCTAGAGGCAATTATACGTAGTGACTAATCTGCTTGCAAAAAATGGGTCATTCTCACTCACTCAATGGCTTAAGATAAAATATCACTTGGATAACTCCTCAAGATAACACTATCACTGGAGAGAATGACCACAAAAAAAAAAGGAGGAAATTTTTCTCGAACCAAAGTGATAGAGAATAGCTTACCAACTTCCAAATGATACGGTTTGTTGATGCTGATGACATGGTGATGGTGGTGGTTGTAGTAGTGGTGGTATGGGTGATGATGTGGTTGTGGTTGTTGTTGTAGTGGTGATAGAGATGATGATGTGGTGGTGATAGTGGTTGTAGTTTGTGGTGGTAGAGATGATGATGTGGTGGTGGTTGTTTGGTTTTTATAGTAGTAGTGGTAGAAATGATGATGTGATGGTGGTTGTCATAGTATAGTATTAGTGGTAGGAATGATGTGGTGGTGGTTGTTGTTGTAATAGTGGTGGTAGAGATGATGTGGTGATTGTTGTAGTAGTGGTGGTGGTAGAGATGATGATGGGGATGTGGTTGTTGTAGTAATGGTGATGATGATGATGTCACAAGTAGTTCATGATTGCATGAACTGCATAATTCCTGGTGGTAATAAATAATTTATTTTTTAAATTTCCAAGACAAAAAGTAAAAACTTCAGCATTTTCCAGGACAGCCATTATTTTTTTCAAATTTCAGGAATTCCTTGGATGGTAGGCAAGCCTGCATACTTTGTTGAAGATTTTATTCAATTTGATAGTGGAGTCTGCTAGGACAGAGTAAAATTAACGCTTTCCATGTATGAAAATTCTCTTAACGTCTTTGCAAGTTTTAATATCAACTTTTTACCATAAGCAATGAAAGAGCTGAAAGGATGACCCTGGTTTTCTTCCATCACTTCTTGAAACCTTCCACAAAAAGCAAATTCAGAGTTAGAGCATGTTTTGTTGTGCTTCTCTTTATCAAACTCTTAACCTCACCTACTCAGGCAGAAGAGTTGTATCTGGGGTCAGACATTTGTTCAAAATGACCATCCAAAGATTTAAGACTGTCAACAATGATAGATTCAAAAACTGGATGCATCTTCAGCCAGCATGCCTTTTTTCCTTGGCTTTATAGCATTATAATTGGTGGCTTCTACTTTTACATTATTTCACAGGGTGCAACCCAAAAATGGAAATAGAAGAACCGTTTGTTTTTATGTTTTTAAGGGTTTTACAGCACTTACAATACATTTAAGTCACATCAGTGCCAGTAAAAAGGAAGAAAATTGGATAGTAAAAACAGTCTAGATGTACAATTAAAGGGACTTGAGGAAAAAGTAAGACAGGGGGAAGAGGTTCAAATAGGGAACAGATGTAGGTTCCAAGAACAGACTATCAGTGTACTTAGTTTGAGATCACCTAAAAGTCTCACCCAGACACCAGCACAAGTCCCCACTAAGAGGAATACACTCAAATGTTTACAAATCATATTTTAAAAATTAAAACAAAATAACAGTATAACAGAAAGATGATTTACAAGGAATCAAATATCATCTCCCAAAATTAACTGTACATTTGACTGTTTCCCTCTCAGCCAAGGTATCCGGCCAGGACAAGACCAAGTAATCTCATCTTATTCCAAGACAAAGACTGAAAGCAATTGGAAAACAAATACAGGGGGATAGAAGACACAGCAAGTACCTTCCTGCCCACAATGGGAGGTCAGGAACCCCACCCAGAAATAGAAGAGAAACCACTCTAGACCCATCCAAGGTGCCCAACCATCCTTGTCTGATAAACAACAAATAGGCACTGAGACAGCAGTTTTATAGACAGTCACCTAATAAAAGCCAATCTAGCAAGGGCCGCAAGTTTTTGAAGAATGTAGTACTCTATGCTCAGGTCCTAAAATTGTCAAATATTATCATCATTAATAGTAATGAAGTTAATTTTAATTGTGCCTAATCCTGTAGTCAGGAGGCACACAAAATTCACTGTTCCAAAACGTTCTAAAAATTGGCCTACACACACAGACGCATAAACATAGAGAGAGAAAAATGAAAAAAAAGTAGCTGTTAAATATGAATCAATAAATAAAAATCCTATTGGTAAACTAAAGATTTCACACAATAATGGCAAATGAAGGGAGGTGATGAATATAATGAATTTCTCATTTAATGTAATTTAAGAGATAACAGACATTCTTTAGTTCGTTTCAAAAGTCAAGAGCACATATTTTGCTCAACCTCCCACCCGCCGTCTGACAAACCCAAGAGACACTCCTCATGCAGTCCCAGATGTCAATTAACATCCTGACTCAATAGACTAGCCGAGTATTTTGTTAATTTATAACTGGCATAATCTCACAAACCACCGTAAATTAAATAAGAAGTTAAGAATCCAAAACATTATTTTGGACAAAGACAAATGGGCAAAGGTGATATAAGGTATGCTTGTAATAAAGAAAATTAAAACAAAATTAGACTATCAACAGCATGTTTAAGCAATGGCAAAATACGAAAAGTTGGAAATGATACTTATGCACGCATTTGTACCCAGAAAAATCCCACATAAAATTTAATCTTTCTATAATTAATGACACAAAAATAAAATCTAATTAGGAGCAGATGATCCTTCTAAATAGCTGAGAGAATATGAGCATTTGTATTATTAGTTGTTCTTTTTTCATTGCCTTATCCACTGCCTATTGAGGCAAATCTTATATATATATTGGCTTTGTGATAGTGATACATATCATGATCTTGAGGTATCACATACACCTTGGAACTGGTTTGTCCAGCTCTGAGCGGCACAAAGTTGAGTCCATTAAAAAAAAAAAAGCTCTTTACTCTTTTCTCTCAAAATACTCAAGTAAAATGAGTACTTGGCCATTAACAGCATTGTCTCTGTCAAAAAAATTGTTTAAAATATTGCTTTAAAGATGTGATGTCTCGTCCTACACTACAACCCCTTGTTAAGCAATTGGAGTACGTTTAGTGATTATATGCTATATAAATGCTAATATTATTTAATTTCAAATAGTTATAAGACCAAATAGATATGGAGAGATGGCGGGAAGGCTAATGGTACAACTAAAGCTGAGAGACTTCACAGACCAGGCCATATAATGGTAATAGCTGACTGAAGTTGAGACAGCAAGAGAAATAGAAATGTGTAAAGAGGTACCTCAAGTCACCTCCAAACCTTGGGACAGTCGTTTAAGAGAGAGGGGGAGAGAGAGAGAGAGAGAGAGAGAGAGAGAGAGAGAGAGAGAGAGAGAGAGAGAGAGAGAGAGAGAGAGAGAGAGAGAGACTCAGATGAGTTTAAAAACCAAATCTGCATTACAACTGCTATAAAATTATAGAAGGCTATTTATTTACTGCGCTTGCGTTTTGGAGGCTGAATGGATTGCAACATAGTGTGTATATCAAAGTCAAAGTCAAGGGGGTCCTTGACTCGTGCCCCAATTTCAATTATGATTCCTTGTGGCTAATCTGCTCATTAGGCTGGTCAACATGCATTATTCCTGCTGATATCAGTATCAGAGATCTGTTTGCTGGACTATAATTGAAAGATTAACATGATGCAACACACCTACAGAAGGGTGTGAGTGGTGTCAGCAGAGTCAGTGTGAGTTGATTTCCCCCCTCGCTTTTTCTTCTTCTTCCAGATAAACCGACCCGAGTATTATTACTGTTGATGTGTATATCAAATTATTTCTTGAAGTGTAAACCTATGAGCATAAAATCCGAGAAAGAAAATTTTAAAAAGGAGAGAAAAAGAAGAGAAGAGCCCGTCCTTGCCTTGCCTCGATGATGGCAGTGGCAGATGGACACTCTGACTCTGGCTCGCACTTGAGTGACTTGAGTCCCAAGTCCAGTTTTCTAACTAAATTAGAAGTAACAAAATCATTTCTTAAAAACATATACATTAGACCCTTTACAAAATATTCAAGAATTTTGTGGTGTATCTGGAAAAAATTAATTATGTGACAAATAAGTTTCATTGCTAATTTTGTATCACAATCACCACAACAGTCATATGGACAATCCACACAACACAAAGGATTGTGTTCTATTTTGGTCGCTTACTTAAATCCAAGGCCACGCAGATGCTGTCCGATGAGTCTCACAATGTCTTGATCAGTTTTTGACAGGGTTCTCGCCGTTTGTTCTGAAGTTGCACCATTTGTAATTTCTACACCATTTGAGGTCGACGGGGTGGTATTTTCATGAGAATTTTCAGTCGTTCCATTGTGTTGAGCACTGCCATTGGTCTGCATTATCGTTTGTGAGAATCGCAGTTTCTTAGGCGGTGGGGGGCAAGAACCACCGTCTTCTGAATCGGAAGACGATGCCAGTATGGCTTGAAATCACGATGGTTTGTAATTACGAGCAACTACAAACCACCAAGCCATTAAATTTGTCAGAAAATTATAACCATCGAACACAAAATCTTTTCACAATGCAAACAGATCCTTCACTGAATGTTTTCCCTTGTGACGTCACATCCAAATGCGAATGCTGGGTAGTCACAGCTGACAACAAGTGTATTTTTTCTACTTTCGTTTTTACAATCTAAAATTATAATAAAAACACAAAATATATTATGTTTTATTTATTTATTTATCTCCTTTTCAACAACAACAAAAAAAGGCCCAAAACTTAATCAGAAAACCATTAATAAAGTGAAGTCTCAATGCATTTCCTTGTTATAATTCTCGTTAGTGCGACTTGGGTGTACATCATAAATGTTACATTACATCTAAATGCGCCCTATCCTTGATGCTCAATGCCAAACATGAGAGATCTTTTCTCCTTTCCTATTTGATATAAATATATATTATTATCGTTAATTTTGTAATGATTAAGACATATTATAATCTTTGAGACCTGAGCGGCGGGGTAATCAGAAGTTAAAAAGTGACAATAAGCAGCTGCAACGACGTTGACTTACAACCACAGCATATTAATAATAATAATAATAATAATAATAATTATTATTATTATTATTATTATTATTATTATTATTATTATTATTATTATTATTATTATTATTATTATTATTATTATTATTATTATTATTATTATTACTATCATTATTATTATTATTATTATTATTATTATTATTATTATTATTATTATTATTATTATTATTATTATTATTATTTATTATTATTATTATTATTATTATTATTATTATTATGATAACAATGCGGATGATCATATGATGATGATGGTAATGCTGGTGTTAATAACAATAATATTAAAAATTATAACAATAGTAATAATGATGATTATGATGATGATTATAATTATAATTATAATAGTAATGATGATGATGATGATGATGATGATGATGATGATGATTATGATTATGATGATGATGATGATAATGATGGTGATGGTGAAAATGATGATAATAATAATAAATAATAATAATAATAATAATAATAATAATAATAATAATAATAATAATAATAATAATAATAATAATAATAATAATAATAATAATAATAATAATAATAATAATAATAATAATAATAATAATAATAATAATAATAATGAGGAAGCTGATGATAATGCTGGTGTTAATGATAATGATAACAATAATAATAATAGTAATAATAATAATAATAATAATAATAATAATAATAATAATAATAATAATAATAATAATTATAATAATAATAATAATAATAATAATAATAATATTATTATTATTATTATAATAATAATGATGATGATGATGATGATGATGATGATGATGATAGTAGTAGTAGTAGTAGTAGTAGTAGTAGTAGTAGTGGTAGTAGTAGTAGTAGTAGTAGTAGTAGTAGTAGTAGTAGTAGTAGTAGTAGTAGTAGTAGTAGTAGTAGTAGTAGTAGTAGTAGTAGTATCAGTAGTACTAATCCACTCATAGAAAACTAAAACTGCTCAACGATGACAGCCTACGGTTTAGAAAATGATTATAGAAAACAGAGATGCATAGCGCTTGAGACAGGTATGGACTCTCTGAAAACATCATCAAATGTATGTCACATGAAATTCCATCCGTCGAACAAACCATATAATAGTGAGTTATAGTTGCAATCGTCAAGTTAACCGAACGATCGACTGAACGATCACGTGATCAAATTTTCTTTCCCATTCTCTTGTCACAGCAATTCAGAACGAAGATGGAGAGCCTGCCTTTCACGTTAGAAGATGGAAACGGTTAGGAATAATTGTGCTTTGATATTTATCATTTTGCGACAACAATAAAATATATTGTAGAAATTGCGATTTGATCCTTTTTTATTTGTGGGTGTAAATCGTTGACATTGCACTTTGTTTGGTAAAAATCGGACAAATATTACGAGTTTGGTGATAAAAAATGACTTTGATGACAAATATTGTAACTTTAAAAAATGTTATAACTCCCTTACTTGTGGGCCGATTTTATCATTTGTGGTATCAATTTTATTGTAATAGGGAGATAGGAACATCCGATTTATTTTTTCTGATGGGAAATTATTACTTTGTATAATTTAGTACCATGAATGATGGTTGGTAAATAAAAATGCTACCTTCTTTGATCTACCGCCATCGTCTTTATTCGTGTAGAATTGTGAGTAGAGCGTCCTCTCTAACCGGCCGGCCGAAACAAAGACTCTACTCGCCTACACTCCTCTAAGCTTGGTGAGAAGTTGCCAGGCTTTGATACCAGTAAGAAGAGACACTGGGTAGCTGCGAATCGGCTTCGGTCGAGGAGCTGCCTAACGGCAAGTGCGTTACATCGGTGGGGTCTAACTTCCTGTCCAATATGTCCACGCTGTGGGCAAGAACCCGAGACGGCAGAGCATCTAGTCGAAAGGTGTGTTGTGACGATGCTACCAGGCGGGTTCGCGACGGTGCACGAATGCGGACCGGACTTTGCTGATTGGGTCGATCGTCATAACATAATAGTGTGAACCATAAAGGCTGCTGCCTTCGGGTTGGAAGGTCCAGGGTTCGAGTCCCGCTCTGATTGGCATATTTGATCCATGGAAAAGGCGCTTTACTCTCATTCTCTCATCGGGCTCAGGTGTAAAATGAGTACCTGGTCGTTAACAGCGTTGTCTCTGTCAGAAAAAAAATGGTATTATCGCCTCATATGCGTCATGTTTCTTATTAGTAGTGTAGTAGTAATAGTACTTATCCAATCTTCAATTTTCTTAAAGTGTTCTGTCTTAGCTCTCTAAATTTCAAGCTTAACCGTTTTACAATAATTTTAATGTGCCCTTGAAAACGGCCGTGAATTCCAGTGGTGTCCATTTTTATTGCAACTTAATCACCAACGACTGAATATTATGGCCATTATTTCGTGGATTAATGATGCTGACAGGAAATGCCGAAATTCGAAAGCTGACATCTGTATTAATTTGCATGTTCCTACTTAATCATCCATGGGTTGATTGAATGGTGTGACATGTGTAGTTTTGTGGCTTGGTGGTAGGATACCACCACGGGTTGTGGTCCGTAGGTCTCGAGTTCGAGCCCCGCATTGTGCGGCGCAAAAAATGGAATCATTGGAAAAGACTCTCAACAGGCATTTGTTGGTAACATCGTTTCTTACTCTGAAAAATACATAATTGTAATAATGTCTTACACACGCATCATACCTTCTCTTGTCGTTACATTTTTGTTGTTGGCTTGTTGCTGGGGTTTTCGGCTTGTCACAATTTCATATTCCAGGCTTAACCGGTGATGTTGTCTGGACACTGGACACACACCCACTGTTGGATTGAAGCTTTTTGATACTATTTTCTAACCCAACCTTCACTCCCGGGTCTCTAGAGAGCCAATGACCTAGTGACACATGCTCCGTAACGTTCCACTAAACGTAATCATCATCATCATCATCATCATCATCATCATCATCATCATCATCATCATCATCATCATTATCATCATCATCACCATTCATTCATCCATTCATTCATTCATTCATTCATTCATTCATTCATTATAACAATCTTCTCTCAAATTCTTATCATCATCAAGGTCATCATCTACGTCCTCCACCTCCTCCTACTCCTCCTCCTCCTCCTCATCATCATCATCATTACTAATGGTAACGCACTTTGCGTACATTTAGTGGATTATGCGCTTTAATAAAGCTCATTATATTATGTTTTCTTTTTTTTTTCCCCTTTCATTCTCTTCTATTTCTATCTACATTGTTCGTTTATTTATTTTAGATTTTCTTGAAAATCAGTGTTAGTGTTATCAATCTCTACCTGGGGTAATATATACGCCGACATTATTCTTGGACGTAATCCTCTTCGTTCCTTGTGAACCGCTATACGAGCGTCCGCTATCTGCTTCTGTCTGCGCTTGCTTCTTGTTAGTCTCCCAGGGGTGGCATGTAATCTTCATTTCGTCAGACAACGAGCGCCGCCATGTCTGTTTCGGAAAACCAACCTTTCAGATTCATTGGGGTTCCAATCGAGGGACTGGAGGCGACGTTGCTCCCTTATCTTCTCAAGGTGTGACCGAACCATCTCCATAATTTGGGTGCTAATAGGTTCTTGGTTTGACCTTTTCCATAATTCTATATTAGGAATGCGATTTGACTTTCAAAATCCTGCGAAGGCATTTGTTTATGAAGGTCTGAATTTTGTGAGTAAGGGTGTATATGACTCTCCCGGTTTCAGATCCAAACAGAAGAATAGGTTTCAAATTGGAGCCAAATATTTTAAGTTTAGTTGCATTAGTGATAGTTTCCATATGGGCGACAAGGTGGCAAAAGACTGCTGGGCTTACTTTATTCTGGTTTTGATATCATGTTCCGTACCTCTTGTTTTACTAACTTCACTGCTGAAGTATGTGAAGTCATTTACTACATGCACTGGAGATCTTGATTTGTGGATTGGGGTTTGGAGTTGGCTGTTAATTCGCATCGCAATTGTTGTTTTCAACATTTATTTTGAGAATTAGGGGTGGGGGTATTAGTATCATGATAATGATGAGTATGGAAGGCATATGTATACATAATTGACCAGTATTGTATAATAACAAACTTCAACTTTGGAAATCATCTATCCATTCTACAACATAATTGGTTGAACTGAGGCTTAGAAGTCATTAGTGACTTGGCACACGATAAAAAACGCCGAAAAGTCTGAAAAACTTTCGCCTCTTCAAAGACAAATACATAAATGAATCGTAAAATATAATGAAATATCCGATAAATAAGTAGAGTCAAAATCAATAAACCCATAATATATTATATATATATATATATATATATATATATATTATATATATATATATATATATTATATATATTCATGAGGAGCCGTCGCCTTATATCTATAAAAACAAAGACAACACGTCACCTTAATTCATTTTTGCCACATGGTGTTCGACTTTTTAACGTGCAACTGTGATTTAAATTAAATACTATCTTTTAAATATACACACACAGGTTCGGACTAAAGGCCATAGATATGGCCTATCTCAATTTATCAAATTAATATATAAAGTGTTGCTATTGGGTCTTGGTTGTATATTTTTACATTTTTGTGCACACACACACACACACACACACACACACACATATATATATATATATATATATATATATATATATATATATATATGTGTGTGTGTGTGTGTGTTTGTGTATACATTATCGCCATAGATTCTCAACTTTGTGTTTAAACATTTTCATGCATGCTACGTCTGTAAACGAATTTCGATTTTTTTTGGATGAATAAAGTATATATTATTATATTATTATTATATTATTATTTATTATTATTATTATTATTATTATTATTATTATTATTATTATTATTATTATTGTTATTATTATTATTATTAGATATAATGATTTAATTGCCCATCCCATCCATAATGATTACGTTTAGTGGAACGTTACGGAGCATGTGTCACTAGGTCATTGCCTCTCTAGTGACCCGGGAGTGAAGGTTGAGTTAGATAATAAGGTATCAACAAGCTTCAATCCATCAGTGGGTGTATGTCCAGTGTCCAGACAACATCACCGTTTAAGCCTGGAATATGAAATCATCATCATCATCATTACTATCATCATCATCATCATCATCATCATCATCATCATCATCATCATCATCATCATCATCATCATCATTCATTCATTCATTCATTCATTATAACAATCTTCCCTCACATTCTTATTCATCGAGGTCATCATCTAAGTCCTCCAACTCCTCCTAGTCCTCCTCCTCATCATCATCATCATCATAATCATCACCCTCCTCCTCCTCCTCCTCCTCCTCCCCACCACCACCTCTTCTTCCTCCTCCTCCTCCTCCTCCTCCTCCTCATCATCATCATCATCATCATCATCATCATCATCATCATCATCACCATCATCAATCAGTCACTTGCGACACAACAGTCAATGTCAATGCAGCGCTAGTAAAAAGGAAGACGAGTGAAGAGTTACATATGATAAGAGATCAATTCACGCAAACGTCCAAACAAAAGTGGATTCAAGTTCAACCAATCCTTGTACCTTGACATCGGATACGCCCATTGAACAACATGCACTTGCACAACTTGAGAAACCGACAACCTCAGTGGTGGTTATTAAATAGTGTGACTGGATTGGAAATCAAATCTATTTAAAAGTTATGCCCATTTTCTAGTTTCTTTCCATAGCAACACCGATAACATCAGCATCCCTACGAATAATAGTTTTTTAGAAGAGGTTTGAATAAAAAGAAATCTTAGAAACATTTCATAATTTTCATAAATTCCTTTTTGATGGCACTGTAAAAGATTGCTAAAGAACTAAGATTAGGGTGTTCCTAGATTTTATTTTTATCATTGCAATCAAATGGCTATTAAACTAGGTACAGTTATTAGCAGGTCTGATAACCGAACACAGCTATGGGGTTGATTTAGCATTGTTATAATGGAGTATATTTTGCGTGGGGTTGAGAGTATTTCCATCACAACAATGAGACCATAATACTTTGGGTTATCAAACTTGTAAATAAGTACCGACCAAGGAATTTACCCAATGGAAACCGTACGGTGCTCTTATTGGCTAACCAACCAGCGGCCTCGATGAGAAAAATATCCGCCATTTTGATGTTGGCTGGGAATCGCGTTACTATAGTAAACAAGCGCTGATCGGCCGTTCATGAAAACAAGTTGCTGCTCGCTCGTTTAACTCAAAATTATTCAAAACGATCTCTCTAAAATGATATAAATGTGACTTCTTAAGGTTTTCTTCACGGTCAAAACCACACAACATTCTATTAATGATTACGTCCGAGGCAAAAAGGAATATTGACAGGTCGACCGAGAGTTGAACTCGTGAGACGACAAACATCAATGCGAAGTGTAGCGAGAGACAAGCTATTGTTTGTCTTGTCCTATTCTATATAGAGAAAAGGATAAATAGTATAGCCTCGTGTGTGAGTGGTTGCGTGTCATAGTCTTGTTTTTAAATTGTTTCTGTTGTTTATGTGTGTAGTGATGACTCTCTCACACTCAATTTCAATGCCGAAAGAGGAATTCCCGCACACAAGAAAGGGGAATTGGGGTGGTATTTGGCATACATATTGTATAGTATCTAGTTCTAAATAGATAACTGATTAGAATTATATTATGATATATAAACACAATGCCAAATACAATACCGAAGTTTCCTTATTTCAAATGAAGTAAAGCTCCAAAACCTAATGGTAGTGATTGTAGTACTGAGTGTTAGTGAGGTGATGTGGTGTTGGTGGTGGTTGTAGTTGTAGTAGTAATAGTGATGATGATGTGGTGGTGGTGATGATTGTAGTTGTAGTAGTAGTGGTAGTGATGATGATGTGGTGGTGGTTGTAGTAGTAGTGGTAATGGTAATGATATGGTGGTGGTGGTGGTTGTAGTAGTAGTGGTCGTGATGATGATGTGGTGGTGGTATTTGTAGTAGTAGTGGTAATGATGCGGCTATGTGGTCTAGTAGTATGACACTCGCTTCCGGATCGGAAGGTCCTGGGTTCGAGCCTCGCGCTCGGCGCATAGTTGAGTCCTTGGAAAAGGCTCTTTACTCACATTCTCTCACCGTACTCAGGTGTAAAATGAGTACCTGGCCGTTAACAGAGTTGTCTTTGTCCGAAAAATTGTAATATCGCCTAACAGGCGTCATGTCCCGTCCTACATGTTAAATGTTGACCAGGGACCCCTTGTAAAGCGCTTTGAGCACATTTAGTAGATATTGCACTATATAAAGCTCAATTAAAAAAAAAATATTTCAATGATGATGATATGGTGGTGGTGGTGGTGGTTGCAGTAGTAGTTGTAATGGTGATGATATGGTGGTAGTGGTGGTTGCAGTAGTAGTGGTAATGGTAAGGATATGGTGGTAGTGGTGGTTGTAGTAGTAGTGGTAATGGTAATGATATGGTGGTGGTTGTAGTAGTAGTGGTCGTGATGACGATGTGGTTGTGGTGGTTGTAGTAGTAGTGGTAGTGATGCTATTGTGGTGGTGGTTGTAGTAGTTGAGGTAGTGATGTGGTGGTGGTTGTAGTAGTAGTGGTGGTGGTGGTTGTAGTAGTAGTGGTAATGATGATGATATGGTGGTGGTGGTTGCAGTAGTAGTGGTAGTGATGACGATGTGGTTGTGGTGATTGTAGTAGTGGTAGTGATGATGATGTGCTGGTGGTGGTGTAGTAGTAGTGGTAGTGATAATGATGTGGGGCTGGTGGTTGTAGTAGTAGTGTTAGTGATGATATTGTGGTGGTGGTTGTAGTAGTAGATGATGTGGTGGTTGGAAAACACATTACAGGTTATTATAATACATGATTACACACATTCTCTAACTTCATTTTTTGACAGCTTCGTTGTGCCATAAATATATGCAACAGTTCTGAAACATTTTATTGTGGATTTTGATATTGTTTGTTGTTTTTCTTGTGTCGTTATGTTGACATAGATACCGAATGAATGGTAATTACTACATTCTCAGCCAACAACAAAATGGCGCTGAATGCTTTCATTGGTGGACACTTTTTAGGCTTCGTACGTATTCTCATTCGTTTAATTCTATGGTACCGACTCGTCGCTATTAAACGTCAATTTGATTCTAAAATTCCACTGCGACTGCACACTTTTAAGTATCTAGGTCCTATCTATACGTGAATGTGATGTTTGTATAAAATTGTCAGAAGCAGAAAGGAGTGAATTGACAACAGAGAGAATCAGTATTGATTGTTGCTCGTATTTCTAGCAAAGATGTATGGAGCAATTGACAAATCAAATATTTGTTCTCCCGATTAAAAGAAGTGTGCGGCTTTCTCATTTAAACATCATATCATATCATATAATATAATATCATATCATATCATATCACATCATAGGACTTTAAAATAGATCAAGTGTTCCTTAAATGCTCTTAAAACATAATTATTAACAATCTGTTGTCCAGTAAACATTGCATATTCCCCCACCTCTCTCTCTCTCTCTCTCTCTCTCTCTCTCTCTCTCTCTCCTCTCTCTCTCTCTCTCTCTCTCTCTCTCTCTCTCTCTCTCTCTCTCTTTCTCTCTTTTTTTTTCTTTTCTTTTTTTTTTATTCAAGTGCCAAGTCTGTGCCAGACATCGGTAATCATCGTACGCCACTCATCTCTCTAATATTACTCTTCTTTTTTTTTTTTGTCACCTAGCTGATCAAACTATTCGAATACGTTTTTCTTGGTCCACCTTACTCTTTTTACCTTCTATTTTTCCTGTGAGAGCAAGATGTCCAATACATTTATGTCGATTTAGGTGCCCAATCACTCATAAAACAAAATCAAGACAAAATTTAAAGCAAAACTCAAAATGAGCGTCGAGTGATAATTAAGGTAACTTTAAGCAGTGAACGTAAACAAATTAAAGGTACAAAAGAAATGAGGTATGTAAATTTTTTTGTAGATATTTTTTTTTGGTCTCTAAACATTCTTTATTATATCTTTGTTGTCCTTTAGTAATTTCATAATGCGTGATTGACTGTGCAAGTTTGAACCCGTGCTGTATTGAATCTTGTACGCTGTAATAAAGAAGAAAAAGAAAATTATAAAGACGAAAAAAATGTCAAGCAATCACAATTTTTATGCTATTATTTATACCTACGTGCTGGCCTGACAACTGAACGTTTGTTTTAAGATTGTTGTTGTCATGGAGTACATTTTGCGTTTATACGGTACACTAATAGAGAGGTTCAGCAGATGATACGCATCACGTATATTATATCACGTAATCACTCTCATATTATGTAAAAATAGTGCCGCTGTGCAATTTTTAAATGGGTCACGGAAATGTTTACATTGGGACATCCAATCAAAACTATATTTACGTATAATGAGAATGATCACGATTAGATACGTAATACATGATGCATGATACGCAATACGTATGATCTTCTAAACATCCCTATTTACTTGGTTGAAATAAAGGCACCTTTAAAGAAAATTGTTTTG
>NC_088360.1:87887212-87892212 GCF_034508935.2 Berghia stephanieae | reverse complement strand
TTGGTAACCCGAAACCATCTTTTGATCTTGGACAAAACATGAATGACCTTGTACTCGAATTATTCAAATGTAACACATTTCTGACTTTGTTAACAATTATATTTTCAATTTCATTAAGGTATTTTTCGGTAAACATGAGATTACAAAAATAAAACATTAGAATTGAAAAGCACATTGAACTCAAGAGAGACAGTTTGGCTGAAGACGGCAGAGGGGAAACATCTAAAAGGTTCATATTGTTTCTAAATTTTTCGATTATCGTTTTTCGTTGATGTTCATCACTTTTGTTTGTCAGGTTGATGTTGTGTCCTAAATGTCCTACATACATACCTACACACATACATACATACATACATACATACATACATACATACATACATACATACATACATACATACATACATACATGCATTCGAACATACATACATACATACATACATACATACATACATACATACATACATACATACATACATACATACATACATACATACATACATACATACATACATACATACATACATACATACATACATACGAAACATGCTACTACTACTACTACCACCACCACTACTACTACTACTACTACTAATACTACTACTACTACTTGCTAATACTACTACTACTACTACTACTACTACTACTACTACTACTACCTGTAAAATGTCTATCAGTAATAATAATTTAAATGATTGTGATAACAATGGTAACAACGGCAACGACGACGACGACGATGATGATAATAATGATGATGTTGATGACGATTATGATGATGATAATGATGACGACGATGATGATGATGATGATGATGATGATGATGATGATGATGATGATGATGATGATAGTGATGATAATTATGTTGATGTTCATTATGAATGTTATTGAGGGCATAGTCAGGTAATTGATGAAGTTAAATATTGGAAGGTAGGAAAATAATCCAAAATAACCCAAACAATAGTAAATAACATACAATTTTTTTGTACGTGATGGGAATGACTCGTAACATATAAGCATAACAGTTGTATGCCGATTACCTATGTTTCCACACGAATTCTCATCATAACATGCGAATCCTTCTCTCGAGTTCCATCCATAGTTTGCTCCCTTCTTCAACTCATTAATTTCTTCATGTTTGTACTGTCCCACATCGCCACACAATACTCGTCCTCTTGATTCTCCTTGTAAGTAAATAACAATATGGAATGATATAACAATTGACGTCACATAGGAACTGCCATCCTAGCATGCAGTTTTGGGATTTCAATAAATTGTTGATGACGATTACAATGTTTTTCATTTTTAGGTTAATTTGGTTACAATGCCTGTTGCTAAGTGATGAGAATATTGTAATGATAATTCATTCTGTGATGACGATGATGGTGACGGTGATGATGATGATCATGATAATGATGATGATGATGATGATGATGATGATGATGATGATGATGATGATGATGACGATGACGACGATTATGACGATAATGATGACAGTTATGATGATGATGATGATGATGAAGGTGATGATGGTGGCGATTGCTATTATTATTTTTATTATTAAAAAAATATTATTATCTTTATTATTATCATCACCATCATCATCATCATTATTATTATTATTTTCGTCATTATTATTTTTACTATTTCTATAATTATAATGATAATTATTCTGTCTATTGAAAAAGAAATGTAAATAAATGCCATGGTTTACAATAATAAAACAATAATCTATTAAGAAAAATGTCTTTTTCACAGCAACAGCTCACTTGTAAATGGTTAGAAATCCATTCGAATTAAAATGCGAATATGTTGAATGATTTTACCAGTGATTCTATCCCCTGGGTCCACACCACATCGCCAAATATTGCGTGTTCCATAAGCATAAATTTCTGGCTTCGTCCCACTCTCGCCTACGAATGGGTTGTCAGGTGGAATTGTGTACGGTTTGCTGGAGTCCACGTCAAGCCTGTAGATTTTCCCATATGGAAGGGCTCTAAGAAATAAGGGAATCAAAATATGTGGGTCTAAGTCTTGATTATTTCATATATAAAAAAAACGCCTATTGAATATATCCGAATGTACGAGGGCTCTTTCATAATTAACCGAAAAATGCCTGTAAAATCCGCATTTTTTATGCTATCAACAAAATTCTTGCACGTGTTCATACCTTGACTCGTCCTTCATTTCTCTACGTAACAGCCAAGTCTGTCGACACACTTCTGCCAACGCCGCACCATGGAATAGATACCCTCTCGGAAGAAATTTCCGTCAAGGTTTTGTAGCCATTTCCGCACATGGTCAACAAGCTCTTCATCGACATCAAAGCGCTTTCCTGCCAGCTCACGTTTCAGTGGCCCAAAGAGGTGATAATCAGATGGTGCGAGGTCTGGACTGTGTGGTGGGTGTGGCAAAATCTCCCATCCATATTTCTCTAGCCAACCTTGCGTCACTCGTGCTGTGTGGGGTGTAGCGTTGTCGTGTTGCAAAATGACCCCGTTGGTCAACTGCCCTGGGCGCTTTCTGCGAATGGCCTCCCTAAGCTTGTCAAGAGTTTGGCAGTACCTTGCAGCATTGATTGTTTCTCCAGGTTGTAAGTATCGAACAGAATAACACCACGACTGTCCAAGAAAACAGTTCCCATTATTTTCTTTGCTGACCGCATGACTTTGAATTTCTTCGCGACAGGTGAGGATGGATGTTTCCATGTCATCGAATCTTGCTTTGTTTCTGGGGTGCAATGGTGCAACCAAGTCTCATCACCGGTGACTATGCTGTCAAGAAAAGTCACATCGTACCCTAGAAAGTCTCCGCCGGCGTTGGCAGTATGCCCTGAACCCTGCGTGAGCTCTTGCTTCTTCTCAAAAGTTCCCTGCAGATGTCCAATCTTTGTTCTTTATGATTGTCTGTCAATTGCTTAGGAACCAGATTGCGCTGACTTTTCTGTAGCCAAGTTCATCAAATACAATTCTATGGGCAGAAGTTTCCGAAATTTCAAGACTGCTTGCGATTTCATGAAGTTTCAACCTCCTGTCTTGACGAATAAGCTCATCAACTCGCTTCACATTGTCTTCTGACGTCGCAGTTATCGAACGCCCTCTCCCTTCCCTGTCTGTCAAGTCGGAATGGCCGGCTTCAAACAAATTACACCAGTGATAGACTTGTGTACGGCTTATAACATGCTCACCATATACACTCTGAAGTTCTTTATGAATTTCGGTAGGATTCAGACTTTTGGCGTTCAAAAAATGTATGACAGCTCTTATTTCCTCCTTTGACCAAGTTTCAAGGTGGGCCGCCATCTTTAAAATCGTCTAGAAATTCATTGTGCAAAATGATGCACTTCATAATTTCTGGGAATATCCGTAAGGAAATAAGGAATATCATGTCGTTTACAGAATTAAAAAACCTCCACTGGTTGCTGAGCAATGGGCATTTTTCGGTTATTTCTGAAAGAGCCCTCGTATTGAACCCACCAGTATAAACTCTCCATCAAATGTGCATAATTTATTCTTCTATTAGGTCACCAAATTTTGTTTAGCTGCTATTTCTTTAAATTTCCATTTATCTTATTTGAAAGAACCCCTACTCCAACATGTCGGTCGAAGAAATCACACACAAAAAGTATGCAATAAACAGCGTGCTGCGACTGAGTTCTTTACTGCTCAGAGTGAAATGTATAGATAGTTAGTTTTAGGAGATGATATTTTTTTCCTTGTAAATCATCTCTCTGTTATGCACGGTATTATGTTTTGTTTAAGCATTATATTTGATTTGTAAACATTTGAGTGTGTTCCTCTAAATGAGACCTGTGCTTATGTCTGGATGAGACTTTAAGGTGATCTCAATATAATAAGTACGTTGATTGTGTGCTCTTGGAATCTACATCTGTTTCCTATTTGAACCAATTCCCCTTTGTGTTACCTTTTCTTGGGTGCTTATTTATAATTCTAGAACTATTTACTATCCCATTTTCTTCCTTTTTACTGGCACTGATATGACCTTAATGTGTTGCAAGCGCCGTAAAACACTTAAAAACAAAAATAAAATAAAACAAAAAACAGAGAGATGTGCACCAGTTAACATTCAGAAACGGCTGAAACGTGTTTATGGTGGCTTGTGGGTATTCGAACACTTCAAAGGTGGGTTATATGCTTTACTGGAACTGATGCTGTCTCCACCAACATTAATGAACAGGCTCGCAGTGGTCGTCTACAAAGTGCATCAACCGCAACAAATCAACCAAAGAAATTGACGAACTTAATTGAACCAATCGCTGGATAAAACAATCAGACATTTCACAAATGCTTGGAACTTCATAGGGAAAGAGTTGGATATATTATTGTTCGAGAAATCCTGGGTGATAGATAGGTATGCGACCGTTGGATATCGAGAATGCTCAAATTATATATATATATATATATATTGAATCGTGTTGGATACAAATATGGTACGAATAGTGCTCGACATGTAGCAATGGAGCGAATTATTATTTTAATATTTACCACACTGTTGGAGTCAGTCTACATCGATGTTTCAGACCTTTTTTGCAACAACACACAACAAACCAAACTCATGTAACACACAGTCCTGACGATGGCTAAAAAGGCCTGAAACATCGATGTAGACTGACTCCAGCATTGTGGTAAATATTAAAATAATATATATATATATTTATATATATATATATATATATATATATATATATATTATATATAATTTATCAATTGTATAAATAGTATTCAATGTCAATTAATTGATACTATTTAGAATTAAATATCTAATACATAAATAAGTATCATATTCAAAATTCGTAGTATCTATAATTAATATATTTACATTCATTTGGCACGTCCAATTTGTACATTTGAGAGTTTCAAATAATTGATTTACAAAATACAATAATATCCAATGTCATGTTACATTATTCGTCAAAATCAAATATTATGTTGCTAAGCTCTTAATCATTGCATTCTTAACATTATTAATTGAATTAGAATTTTTTA
>NC_088360.1:87854712-87882212 GCF_034508935.2 Berghia stephanieae | reverse complement strand
TGTTTGAAAATAGATCAGAAACATTGCTTTAATAAATAGACTTTAATCGTTACTTGCTAGATCTCCCCGATGAAGTAATTATTGATGTTTAAAACTCTAGACTGGATTATGATTTATTATAATACCCATTTAGCTTTGGGGAAAATCCAATTTTACCATTACTAAGTAGTAAAAACAAAAAGAAGAAATATCCCTATTATTCTTTTAAAAAAACATAAAACAAACCCGTGGTTGTTCGGGTCAGGTAATTAAATTCTAGGACCAATCAAAGCAAAATAAATCTGTTAGAGCCTCTTTTTAGTAAGTTGGGTTTTTTTTTTTTTAAAAAGTATTCTTGAACTCCTGGGTTTGAAATTTTGAACTCAATCCCAATGCGTTGTCCCAGGGTCGCGCAGTGGTATTAGAATCTTGCTTGAAATCTCAGACGTAGGAGTTCCAGAGTTCAATATTGAACAAATTCAAACATCACAATAAACAAGGAAACAAACAAACAGCTAACCAGCAAATCGCTTAACAGCAGGTGTAAATTTTGGAGAGATAAATTGAAGTCGAGAAATAATCCACCCATGATGTCAAAAGATGACATGTCATCTGCTATTCTGAAAGAATGGTTTCCCAACATTTGTTTACATATTGGGTTCAGTGTTATATTATTTTGTGGAGTGAAAGTCGGGTTTGAGAACGAAATGATTTTTGCTAATTATTCTGTTGTTATTTTTAAGGTGTTATATGCATTTGCCTTTAATACTGGTTCTATCCTTATGTCTAGCAATGACTGGGACGTAGCATCAGAATGGAGTTATGCTATGAATGTTAACCATCAATGTAGGACAACAGAGCGGTACAATTCACTTACTCTACCAGCGTTCTATAAAAAAGGAAAGGTACCGTCTATTTACCCTAGTGTTTTATCAAGAGCGCACTGTGCTACCATTCTATCAAGAGGGCACCATAGTTTATTATTAGTTGCCTTCTTTTTATAATCTATTTAATACAGTAGAGTATTAGCGTCCAATCAAGAGGGCAATGATCGCTACAATTTGGTTACCTTACTAATGTTCCTTAAGTTGGCAATAAACACTACAGTTGAATTACCTTACCCGCGTTCAATCAAAAGGGTGCAACAATAATTAATCATTAATAATTTAGTTTTCTCCACAAGCGATCAAGATAGAGCGCACTATAATTTCAGGTGTCTTACTTGCTCTCTAACAAAAGGGCAATGAGCTCTACAGTTTAGTTACCCTACTGAAATTTTCTTTAATTTAAAAGTGCAATGACTAATAATACTCGTATTCCTGATCGTCATTGTTATCTCTCTCTCTCTCTCTCTCTCTCTCACTCTCTCTCACACACACACACACACACACACTCTCTCTCTCTCTCTATCTCTCTCTCTCTCTCTCTCTCTATCTCTCTCTCTCTCTCTCTCTCGTTAATAAATAGTTTTTCAGCTTTGATTTACTCGTCGTCACCCATCGGGCGCCATTAAGATGAAACTGGCCCGATAATCAATTAATTTTTAAAAATATATATATAGATATGTCACAATGGCAAAATGCCTTTTTCCATGCTTGTCAGAATTTTTTTTACTTTACATTATATCGATAAATCAAAATGATCACAACTTTGTCTAAATTTTTTTAACCTGATGCTTTTTTTAAAAATCCGAGTTTTAAGGCTTTTTAACAAGTTGGGAATGATTTTGATCAATTAATACAACATGAAATAATTGGTTTTGTTTTTTAATTAAGAAGGCGTTTTGTTATTGTAATCCAGTATTGCATTCAATGGCCGTATCGTGTCAGTAATCGTCACCTATGAGCGTCGAGGGATAATTAGATTGGTGATTGACCGGGTGTGGGAAAATTGGCAATCCTATTATGGGCCTCAAAATTCAGCCTTTGGGTAATGCACTTTAATCAAATAAACCCCCCTCCTCCCTCAATTCAGAAGATAACAGACCTAGCAATAACTATTGATGGAGTGATCATCAAAGTAAAGATGAATTCATAGCAATTAATTGTAGATGCTCAAATTAAAGATTAATAGTTCCATGCAAAGCCGTTCCCTTTTCCATATTTCCTGTAATGTAAATGTAGATACACCTTAACCATTTATTTATACAATCTCATCCAAGTTTATGATTCTTCTTTTTTTCTATCCGTGGTGAGCAAATGAACTGAAGTTTCATTTTGCTTTGAAAAAAATTACACGTGCTTCAGTTCTTCAACAACACTATTACAAAACCGTTGTCAGCCATTATTGGGCTGATTCCAGAACGATGCTCACGTATTTTCAATTGGCATTTTAGAAAACTTTTGATCTTGTAAAAATTTCCTAGTATGCTGACATTATGATCACTTTTTCATCACACATAATAGTACATGTATATTTTACAAATGCTCTCTTATCTCTTTATATATATTATATTATTATATACATAGAAATAGCAGGACAATTTTCTTTTATTGATTTTGTCGTCATCGCTTTAATTAATCCAACTTTTCATAAACAATAATTTACAAATCTATAACATACCCGCAACAGCCACGTTCAGTAAAATCCGGACAAAATCCTGGAGTATCCGTGGACTGAAATGGACTTTGGTTATCTAGACATCGTAGAGGGTAAGTCTTGGAGTTGACTGTAGTGGCGTAGAGCAGGAATAGAAGGCCTTTCACTAAGGTAGCAGGTAGCAACATTCTTAAAGTAAAAATTTTTGCTTTGATCAAAAACTGACACCATGCGCTGTTTAGGTTTTGTTTGTCGTAGTTAAAACGCCGTTAAAAAGGCATGAAAGGTTTTAGGATCTGTAAAAGAATGTCTTGGGCACATAGCCTTTAAAAGTCCTTGGTAAATAGAAAATGATAATTACAAAAGAAAAGAATAAAAAAGAAAACAAACCCAAAAAAGAAATCCAAATATTCCCACCAGGATTTGAAGCCATAATCTATCAATATAACATAACATAACATGTGGTATAGGGCAAAATAGGATAAGATCCCTTGAATGCCCTTAATATTAATTAGTAATGCCATAAATCTATTGATTAAATATTACAATAATGATACACGTGGTAAAGATAGTATTTCAACTTAAATGTACTCATGTGGTGTACAAACATATATCTTTAACCGTGACATGCAAAGCACACACACACACACACACACACACACACACACATACACACGCGTATAGAAGATACAATAATAATATAATAATGCATAATATATACGAACAAGATTGAAAGCCATATCAACAGCAGAGCAAACACGTATTATTCGTCATATATAAATCTCCCATCATATAATTCCCTGTCTACTAACACCTTGAAATAATCCATAGATTTTGCATTCTTTGTTTCAAATTTCAAACTGTTCCATTTCTGAACAATACGAATACCGAACCAGTTTTGTCTTATGTTTGTTTTGCATCTAGAGACAAAAATCTTAAACTTGTCCCCTCTAGTAAAAGTAATATTAGAATATGAAAAAAAAATCAGAAAAGTCTATCCTATCCATACCATGTACCAATCTATAAACCTGAATTAAATCCCCACGAATTCTTCTATATTTCAAACTGGGTAAGTCAAGAAATTCTAACCTTTCCTTATAAGATAAATACTGTATTGTATAAATTTTTTTGGTAGCTCTCCTCTGTACACTTTCAATACTAATAGATTGTCTTTTATATAATGGGCTCCAGATGCAATTTCCATATTCTAGAATTGGTCGAACGAGCGATTTATACAAATATAAAAACGTGGTTTTATCAAGACTTATAAAGGTTCTATATATTATTCCCATTATTCTTTTTGCACGGCTTACACAATTATCAATATGTAAATCAAAATTCAAATGTGAATCAAAAGTAACTCCCACATCCTTTTCATAAGGCACAACGGAAAGTAGATTTGACATAGAAGTATCGGTAAAATAATTATGACATGGATTATTTTTTCCTATATGTAATACTTTACATTTCGAAACATTAAAATCCAAATGCCATGTTGTAGACCATTTGAAAAGTGAAAATATATCATTTTGTAGAATGTTATGATGTTCAGTTGTACTATAGATCTTTGTATCGTCTGCAAACAGTTTGCAGGCTGAATTTATGCCACATGGTAAATCATTTATATATAAAAGAAATAAATGTGGTCCCAATACGCTTCCTTGGGGTACACCGCTAATTACATTCTTAAAATCCGACCCCACACCATTGACAATGACCCTTTGTATTCGATTATTAAGAAAGTCTTTAATCCAGTTAAAGATATTCCCTTTAAATCCATATGCTTTTAGTTTAATGAATAATCTCATGAGGTACAGAATCAAAAGCCTTGCGGAAATCAATCCAAGCCAGAGCTAGCATTTTAACACTTTAGTAACAAGTTCAATCAATAAATAACTTCACAGAGACCAAAGTCCCTGCAAAGAACTTTTCGACACAAATCCTATCAAATCCGCATCAAATACCAACATTTCACGACAAAAGCGCACTTTTTTGTCTTTTATTTGACCTGGCAACTACTTCATATATCGATCGATTAAAATGGCCCCCAACCTATCTTAATGTCTGAAACATGAGAGTTGACTAATATTTTAAATTCCGATCTATTAAGATGATCTTCAACACAATAGAAACTATCAAACGAGTCTAAGATTTGAGACTTTTTTACAACTAGGTACCTCTTGTAAAGCACTTTGAGCACATCCAGTGGATATTGTACTAATAAAGATACTCAATTTTTTTTTACTACTAACTACTACTACTACTACTACTACTACTACTACTACTACTACTACTACTACTACTATTACTACTACTACTACTACTACCACTACTGCTGCTGCTGCTGCTTTCATCAATTTCGATTACCAATATCACCAGTCACACGCATATCAGAATTTAGTATTTTTAAAATATAAAAACAACTTACTGTATTAAAGAATGTTGAATTCAATAATTAGATTATCCCTATCAGTCTATGTCAATATGTTTCTCCGCCTTTTCTGCACGATCGTGTGCTTTATAGAGTCGTCAATTTTCATAATGCATCATTTGCATAATGACTAGTATTTGAAGGCAAAGCTTTACGTGTTGTTGTTGTACGGGTGACCGTAATGTACGTATTTATGTCACACCCAAGTGATGTAACTTACACTCGTGACTTTAACTCTCCCATCACCAACTGTCCGGACAAAAACATACTATTGTAAAATTACTTTTATGACTGTCCTTGACCACACGTGATATATCGTCTAGGACCGGTATTATATTGAAGTGAAACAGCAATTTTGCAGTAAAATGGCTTGAAATGAGATAAATTGCTTTTTGTCACCTTTTAAAAATAACCATGTCAATACAAAATTAACCCAAGTTTTTGTTGTTATTTTTTAAACTATAAAATCAATTTTAGCATAAAGACACGACATGATATACAGATCTGAGGGATCACATGTAATGAAGTATTGCGAATTGATTAGGATGAAAATTCTCGAAATTAAATTTTAGAGACTCTTGATTTTAGAAAACAGTTGCAATCGAAGGCCTTTCAGGGACCGTAATTCTTGATGGCGACACTATATTTTTTCATAGCAATTGGATTTTAAAGTACAAAAGAAAAGACTTTAAGGTAGTATGAAGAAGTAACACCTCAGGGAAGGGTTTTGTCCTTCGACCATCTAAGTAGGGGTCGATTACAGTGAAGACAATGATAAGGATTAAGGATGTTCATAAAGTTGATGTAATTTTTGCTATTGCTGTTGCTCCCTTAAAGATGATGATGATGATGATGTCCACGACGATATATTATATATATATATATATATATATATATATATATATATTATATATATATATATATATATATAAATGTAAATTTTCACTCACATTTTTTGCCGAGACGACTCGTTTCTGTGTTTTTCCTTTAATTCACACTTCTTCAGTCGGCGTAATCCATTCTGTCAGAATGGATTATGCCGACTGAAGAAGTGTGAATTAAAGGAAAAACACAGAAACAAGTCGTCTCGGCAAAAAATGTGAGTGAAAATTTACATTATATATTAGCTCTAACCACCATTATCGAGCACTTTCGTACCTACAAGTACCCACCAACACTCATAAATATATACATACATACATACATACATACATACATACATACATACATACATACATACATACATACATACATACATACATACATACATACATACATACATACATACATACATACATACATATATGTATATATATTAATTGAAAAATCCAAATCAATGAATCAGTCGACCATCACAACAGACTACATGAACACGCTACTGTCAAGGGAGATAAAAAGAGAGAGTCAGACGAAAACATTAACAGATTATCTTGTCTTGTTCAAACAAAAACTGTGATCTTGATTCGATCCGGACCGATCTAGTGATATCTTGTATTAATGAAACAATCTTATACGTAACAAATATTGTCAATGAATCTTACCAAAAAACAAAAAAACAAACAAACAAACATTTTGTTCATTTACTGTTAATTAACCATCTTAAAAAACAGAACAAAACAAAACAAATTAAATGAACAAAAACTATGTATTGGACCATGATCCACCCGCACATATTTGCAGGTCTGATAACTGGACGCAATTATAGGCTTGTTTTAACATTTTGTAATCGACAAATGTTTGCATTGGTTCGAGAATATTACCATGAAAAAAGGGGGCCCAGAACAGCAACACTTAACACGTAGGACATGACATGACGCCTATTAGGCGATATTACATTTTTTCCAACAGAGACAACGCTATTAACTCATTTTACAACTCAACATGGTGAGAGACTGTAAGTAAAGAGCCTTTTCCAAGGAGTCAACTATACTCCACTCAGAGCGGGACTCGAACCCTGGACCTTCCGATCCGAAAGCGAGGACCGTACCACAAATCCACATAGCCGCACAATATAAGAGGATGGTGATTTCGGGAGCTATCTCTCCTTTGTCACTCCTATCGAGAACATTGTAAAAAGGGTTTTTTTGCCAATTCTGTATACATGCGCCAAAGAAAAACTCAATATTTAGTTGATGTTTCAATTCGTAAATTGCAAGGGACATAGCACCAATGCTGCTTTAAGTCAAGCGGCAATAGGCTTCAACAGTCGGAACGTCACTTCCCTTGTTATGACACATAGTAACATAGTAACTGGTTCTAAACTATCGGAACAATGGCAGACGCCCTTATGAAATTATACTTCTCCGACGAGCATAAAAGTGTATCCAGAGGAGAAAAACATTATAAATCTGATCATGTTTTGACTTTTATACAGTCTGATCACATAACATGTGAAATAGTTCTAGCCAGCATGGAGAATAAAAAGTACCGATTTTCTTTGTTTAGAACCAAGCTGCTCGTTGCTGGACGGACGTGACATAAGACTATTGAATCCTATTGACTTGTATGATCAACATAAGTAGCACCACTTCTCTTTGCCTTATCTTATCTGTCGCATTTGATAAGTAATATTGCTGTTCCTCCTGTAAAGTCCACAGGACATTAACCATCCTAAAACATCAATCAAATAACAATACGAAAACAAGAAAAAAAAAACTGCTGTCTAAAACAGAAAGCTATCACAAAAAGAACATACATTGTCGAGATATACATTTTCCGCCCTCGTGTTAAAAACAATCTCTGTAACGTGAAATTCACAGTAATTTTTCATTGCAATCCCTTGGAATGGATGATTATATATATTGCAAGTTATTTATGCCTGATCATAAGATCCAACCAACCCATAACCGCATGTAGATTTTAAACAGAAATAATCTACAGAATCAAGAACAAAAATGTTTATTTGGCATAAGGCAAATATCTTTAATAAATACAACAGCATCATATAAGAACAATTAAAATATAATTCAAATTACATAATTTGGAAATAGTTTTTTTTTCGTTGTGTGTGGTTGTTTTGTTTTTCTTTTCTTTTCTATTTCATTGCTTTGTTTTGTTTTGTTTTTGTTCATGTCTATCTGTTATTGTTAATATTTATATATTGCGTAAACATGTACATACACATTCTCTCTCTCTCTCTCTCTCTCTCTCTCTCTCTCTCTCTCTCTCTCTCTCTCTTCCTCTCTCTCTCTCTCTCTCTCTTTTTTTTTCTTTTCACACACACACACACACACACACACACAAACAAACACATTAACTAAAGTATCCCTATATCTTTGCTTTGTGAGTGTATATTATATCTCTTTGAGTGTGATATTTTAAAATTACAGATCAAATTTTCTAGAACTTCCTCCCTCGCGAGGTCCTAGGTTTGAGAGTTTTTGCCAAAAACGATGGTCATTTAAATTGATCGATATTTGAAGGACGAGTTTTCTGCCAAATCTTGAAATTCTGTTCAGAGTACGACAGTTACCTGGTTAATGTCCCAACGATAATATAATTGTTTTAATTATAACTGTGACCAATTGTCTCAAAACGATATAACGGAGACATGGACAAGATGCCAAGTCGTGATTTTAAAGTTAAAATAACCAGAAATGCGGAATTTTAGATATTGTTATATTAAGAAATTATATTCATTCTCCCCCAATGAAGCATACACATCCAACCCAAGACATATTTTTTGACTTTAGGTTCAATTTTTAGTATCTCAACTGCCCGGAAATAATACCGATTTGAGGCTATGGGTCGTAATCTAAGTGTACATATTTTGTAGGTCTGATAACCGAAAGTACCGTGGGCTTGATTTAACATGATATTTTGCTTTGGTTTGAGAGAATTTCCATAACAATTTGGGTTATCAGACCTGCAAATAAGTTCGCGTTTGACAAAATATTGGATGGCTTTGTCATTTCATGAATTTATCCTTTGTGCAAAAACATTATTAATTAACAAATAATGAAATACGGTATTGTGTGTTACTCAAATTTACATTTAAAATGTTTAGTAGAAGGGTAAAATCACTTTATTAATCTCCAATTCCCTATAGTGGATAACTGTTTGTGGTTATTGTGTCAAATGGGATTCATAACAGAAGTTGATGGTAAAAGATGAATATTGAGTTTTAAAGAAACCACATCAAAATGCACTAAACCAACGCAAACAAAATAAACAAGTATGAAATTAAATTTAAGAAAATAAATTTCCTAACACGAATATAAATCATACAATTTTTTCTCGATCAACTGTAAACATTTTGAATTTAATTCTAAAATAGTCATATCAAATTCAAAGTTGAGCAATCAATTTCAACGCTTTGGATTCATAATGCAAAATGCTATTTTGAATTTCTAACTCTGCTCGTATGTTTAATTTAAATGCGTATAATGTTCAAACAAAGGGGGTTTTTCAGTTCACATATCCTCTTATAAAACCAAAGAAAATACAACTGTGTAAAGCAGAATAAAAGAATAACTACCATCAAAATCCCTGTAAAGAAATATACACATTTATACAGAGCATTCCATAATTTCAATCAGTCCTTTGCACTCCTAAATTCTTTCTTTATTCCCAAAACCGCAGACCTTATGGAATCTTACAAGTCTTAAATTTTTGTACAAGCACTTTTACACATCCGTCAATGTCTGAATAAGCAAGCAGGTACTCATTCACACCTAAGTCAAACAGGACTGCCAATCATACCTTGTGTCAAGTGCCATATAAGGCGATGCGTGTAAAGTGTCTTACCCAAATATATCAAGCTTGTTTAAGAGTTTCTGCGATCATTATCACTTGTGACATCACTCAACATCACTTGATTTTAATACAAAACGATACATAATGTCCCTGAACCACCAACGCCAAGATTTAAAGACATTAAAATTTACAAGAAACAATAATATCTTTACAAAAATAATAATTGGATAGTTTGTATCTATAATCCTTTTTTTTTATAATTCTTTGCTTTTCTTTAATAATTCCATGATGCGGGATTGGCTACGGAGGTTAAAACCAAACAGATCTTGTATCTTGTAAGCTGTGGAAAAAAAAAGATTTTATCAATATTATGACATAGATGTCTAGATATCTTTCGACAATAAGAAAAATATAATGGCATTTACATTACTAATGTTTTTAATATGGGTAAGCAATGTCACATTATGTGGTTTGTAACAGTGCCTTATTTTCTTAATTCGATTCTAGCTTTAATCTATTGCTTATTAAATAGATACTTAAGAATGTTTATAATGTCATCGTGGTGATAATGCACAAGTTCATGTTGATAATAATAAAAAATCCATAACATATTTCTAAATTTGAATTAAATTCCACGGACACAATTTCAAAACTGTCCTAAATGAAATGTAAAAGTTTCGTATTCCTCGAGGGAAATTTGCGGTCACGGCAATTTCATTATATCGTATTACTAATTAACCTTTACCAGAATTCAAAGTTCTTAATATTTATGCTATGACCACCCATACTTCATTTGCAAGAAGTTCCACTGAATGAAATATGCTTATATTGTCTAGTTCAGTAAATGGATATATTAATTTGAAGTTTTACGAATTTTTCGTAATACTCTCGGTCCGACAAAAGTCACCAGAATAAGTCTAAGATTAGAAATTAAAAATAAAAACAAATCAAAATACATATCGTTCTAACGAGACTATCAAGCATTCATTGTGTTGACAAAAGGTTGAAACCAAAAAAAAACACTTTTTAACGATTTAGCTAGAAAATTTTAAACTGCATCTACCAACCATCAATCTCAGTAAACTGACCTCCAACTTCCTAAATCTGAGAGTTAGTTTTATACCCCCCCCCCCCCCCCCCCCCCTTGACTTTTAAAATTTGTTTAACTCGAGACTTCCACGATTTCGGGATTAAGATTTTTTTGGTAAGTTTGAGGATAATTTTGCTTCATTGATACTTGTGCATTTATATGTAAGAAAGTATTAATGTCAGAAAGCTTTTTGTCCATCATGACTTTTTAATTTCAGCCTGTCCATTTTACATCAGTTTTGCGGTTGTTAGAATTACTTCATGCAAAGATTTGGAATAGAATATACCTTTAGTCCAAACATCATTTTCCTTTATCAAAGGAACGCGTTTTTTGTCGTACATGGCGTTTTCACATTCTGATGGGTCTCTTTCCCTGGGAGATTTGACAAAGAATATGGATAGTGTAGATTCAGTGTATTCAATTTGAGTTCTGATATTAAATATTACGTGCCTATAGAGCCTGCAAACATTTATCTGCGATAACGGTAATGATAACACCATCGTGATAATGATGATAATGATGATGATGATGATGATGAAGAGGATGATGATGATGATGATGATGATGATGATGATGATGATGATGATGATGATGATGATATAATAATAATAATAATAAGAAGAAGAAGAAGAAGAAGAAGAAGAAGAAGAAGAAGAAGAAGAAGAAGAAGAAGAAGAAGAAGAAGAAGAAGTTCATTGCCCTATCAATGTTTGTTTGAAATGTTAGACTATTCTTATTATTTCCTCGTATACCTGTTTGGATTTATGATCTTGTACATGAACCCGTTCGAGCGCAAGCTGCTGACACTTTTGCTGGTCAGAATGTACGTTTCACCTGGTGAGATAAGAGTACAACAATAATGAAAAAAAAGCATTTTCACTTCCAAGCATCAATCCACCAATACCTCAACAGAAATTCTTCCAATCTTTATTTGATCGTATGAACAAAGCTCTCTATCTTTTTTATATGTCAGGGTTGATGGTGTTGCATATGTGACTTCATCCAACACTTTCATTATTAACAAATGAATCCACAGAAAGGCAGTTGTAAAGGATATGATGAAATCAAAGATTTACATTGATGGATAAACTGAGGAAGTCACGACAAAATTCCGAGACAGAAAATAATAGTTCTGGGGTGATTTGAGGTCTTTTTTTTCCTTTTTTCTTGCGTGGAGTGGCTGAAAAGTTTCTCAAGTCTTATGATTTTGTAATATAGCAATATGTTCGTATTTCTGACTCAAAACAGGTCATGGGAGACGGTGATATTCGACCGTTTTTGGTTTCTGGTTTCCGCTGTTATTAATAATTTGTGGCTATAAAATGTCTCTATTCGGATATCACGACCTGGCTTTATTCATAGACACAAACACACACACTCTCTTTTTCATACACACATATACAAACACACAAACACACACACACTCTCTTTCTCATACACATATACAAACACAGAAACACACACACACACACACACTCTCTCTCTCTCTGTCTGTGTGTGTGTGTCTGTGTGTGTGTGTGTGTACTAGTTCCATGCATGTTTCAGAGGTCGATGGCTTCATGTATTGTTTCATACCACATAATAATAATATTGTCTCCCTCTTGATGTCTTAGTCAATTGGTCTTGGCGAATTTATTTCAGCTATTTTTTGTTGTCATTCTTTGTTTTCCCTGAAAACATATCCACATATTGTTGTTAAGCTTTCATACTTTGCCCTCCTGCCACTGTTTTAACCAATGTCTTTTTTTAAAATTCTTGTTTAATTAATTCTGTGTTAATCTTGTTTGTCAGATTATAAAAAATCATCAAGCATTATTCAATTTGACAATTGCGCTTTGAATTTACCAACCTAATATTGATTGATGTTCATCAACCAAGGATAGGTTAAATGAATTGACAGGGAAATATTCTTTAACTTACCAACCATTTTCAGGATTTTCCCCAAAACTTCACCCCCAACTAACACAGAAATATATTTTTATCACTCAAACACAATAGCGGTAAGTTATTGCGATACATACTTACTTCAGCAAAACATGCTCTACAACACAGTGTTCATTTTCTTTAAGTTTTATAATGTTCAAGAGAAATTTGAATAAGAAAAATGTTGGTTGTATCGTAACGAATGTGACGATTTTCCTATAGTTAGTAAGGAGAGGGTTTAAAATGACTTATGGTTTACCATCTTCGTCTTGTCCAAACGCTAAAATCTTTCCTTCCAAATTTGTAGTCAGGTCACCCTGGCATTCCTCCGCCTCACAGATTGGGAGATCTTCATTGGTCCATTCTCCACTGTCGTTGAATAAAGTGAACAACCTCCTGAAATCATAAACATATAATATCATAAACATTTAGTTTATTCTTTTTAAAGTGAAAAGTGAAGTTTTTCAAAGCGAAATATGCTATTAACGTGCTCAAAGTGTTTTGCAGGGGATAGATAGTCTGTAAGACGCCATTATGATTTATTTTTATCGACATAGACAAAGCTGTTACCAGCAAGGTTCTCATTTTTATCTAAGTATGACGAGATAGTAAATACAATACAAGCGGATAAGATTTGTTTCATAAGACGAATGCCGAGGACCACGTGGACTGACAGAAAGACAAATATAGAAGGGATAGAGATGAGTACTGACGATCGTTGAAGAGGAAGGTAAGAAAGAGACAGTCAAAATTCATGGGACGTATTATGAGAAAGAAAGGGTTGGAAAACTTGATAACAATGGGAAAGTTTTTAGTACAAAACAGCTCTCAAACAGAGAAAGCCACATTAAAATACTCATATTTAAACAAAAAATACCCACTCCACAAAAAAACAATAGATAACAAAACATAAGGTGGTTCAACCGATTTAACAACTCAATCACTAAAAAATACACACACACACGCACAAAAGTGGCTAATGATTATCACTCCAAGCAACCAACTTCACAAAATAACCACTAGGAACAATGTATAGATCAGTTGCAGTTGTTGCAAGAACAACTACTATATATATATATATATATATATATATATATATATATATATATATATATATATATATATATATATATATATAGCGTGACACGGGGTTATCACGGACTTCACAAATGACATATTCTAAGTGACCACAGTGGCAACAATACAAACAATCCAGTATTGCAACCACAGTTAAAAGAGCTGTTGTCTTCTACAAGAAAACTGCATACAAAGTACATACCATCATCAACAACAAATCCATCATAACCACCACCACCAACACTACATCACAATAAATCGGTCACAGAGTCACCATGAAAAACAAGATAATATAGACTGCGTAGTCATAAAAATAAACTTAGCAATGCAACCCTTGGAACAAATAGACGCAAACAACGCACCAACATCGCTTAGAAGCTGGACAAAAAAAGCAGCCCGTATCGATGAGGAACAAGAAGGTGCAAATTGTATCTCACGTGGCACAAAAAAAAAATTGAGCGTTTGTATGGCGCATTATTGACTAAACGTGCTCAAAGCGCTTTACAAAGAAACTAGAACTACTTTAACACCATGCAATGCATTGAAACAAAAGCTTATACACAAACAAACCTGGTTGAAAAATCTCCATAAATATAATGGCCACTCAAGTTTTGGCTTTGACATCCTCTGTAAAAGACACCGCCAGTAACGGACAGCCCCACGCTATGGTTGTACACAGTAATAGGGAGCTCTTCCTCTCCTGGAAATGATGGAAAACCATAAATATTATTAAGAAAATAAGCCTGATGATATTGATAATAATGATAAAAATTATACTACTACTACTACTACTACTACTACTACTACTACTACTACTACTATTACTACTACTACTACTACCACTACAACTACTACTACCACTACTACTTGTGCGGTTATGTGGTCTAGTGCTATGACACTCGCTTTCGGATCGGAAGCTCCTGGGTTCGAGCCTCGCTCGGCGCTTAATTGAGTCCCTGGAGAAGGCTCTTTACTCGCATTCTCTCACCGTGCTCATGTGTAAAATGAGTGCTTGGCCGTTAACAGCGTTGTCTCTGTCCTAAAAAAAATTGAAACATCGCCTAACAGGCGTCATGTCCCGTCCTAAATGTTAAATGTTGCTGTTAGCCAAGGACCCCTTGTAAAGCGCTTTGAGCACATTTAGTGGATATTGCGCTATATAAAAGCTCATTTACTACTACTACTACTACTACTACTACTACACTACTACTACTACTACTACTACTACTACTACTACTACTACTATTACTACTACTACTACTATTATTATTATTATTATTATTACTATAATACCCTACTACTACTACTAGTACTACTACTACTACTACTACTACTACTACTACTACTACTAGAAGTAGTACTAATACTACTATTACTATTTCTACTACTACTACTACTACTACTACTACTACTACTACTACTACTACTACTACTACTACTACTACTACTACTACTACTACCACTACTACTATTACTACTACTACTACTACTGCTACTACTACTACTACTACTACTACTACTACTACTACTACTGCTGCTGCTGCTGCTGCTGCTGTTGTTGTTGTTGATACTGCAACTATTGGAAATGGATTTGAGGGAAATTTTATTTGAAGAAAACATTACTTCCCCTCCCCACCCATAAAAAAAAATAAAGCAATAATTGAATAGTTTGGCGTCGATAAGATAAGATAAGATATGATATACTTTATTCATCCAAAAAATGGAAATTCGTTAACAGACGTGGCATGCATGAAAATGTGTAAACCACAAAGTTGAGATTCTATGGCGACAATGTATACATATATAATATATGCAAATGCATAACAATGTAAAAATATACACCCAAGAACCAATAGCAAAACTTTATATATTAATTTGATAAAATGAGAAAGGCCATAGCTCTGGCCTTTAGTCCGAACTTGTGTGAACATATTTAAAAGATAGTATTTAATTTAAATCACAGTTGCGCGTTAAAAATTCGAACACCATGTGGCAAAAATGAATTAAGGTGACTTGTTGTCTTTGTTTTTATAGATATAAGACGACGGCTCCTCATGGAGAACTTAATATATTTGTGAAGGGGATGATCGCCATCCTTCATAACTTTGTCCATTTTACTTAGACAAAATCTCTTGAACAGTTCTTCCACATTGGAAATTGGGTGAGTATAACTCCTGGCTTTATCAATTATCCGATCAATTTTCTTAATGTCGCAAATACTGACATTTCCACACCAAAAAGTAATAACGGTCTCCAAAACGTATCTATAAAAAAGGGTGCATAACCTTTTGTCTATGTCAAATTCTGAAAGTTTCCGAATAAAATACATTCTCAATTAATGGCGCTGACTTCCGGCGACAACAGGCGTGGTTTGCTGCTCTTGTGATAGCACAGGGCTACGATGTTCTGTCTTGTTATCCATTCGAAAAATGTTGAGAGTGGCCAGTGATCAGATATGTGACACTGATCGCAACACTGCTGACCTGACCCGGCGTTGAGTCCATGAATACAACACTTTGCATACATTGCTCCAATCGACTAAATTGTGAATTAATAGCGACAACAATAAGTGACATAAGAATGCCAGCTAAGGGACGGTTAACCGGCGACTAGTACCGTAGGAAATGGAGATTTGGTTTCAAATGGCCTACTGGGAGTATAAATGAATAATTGTAGATCAGACTGAACATGGTGAATCATTGGAAATGCGCTGTATAATTTGCATATTTATTTATGTTACTACTGACCTATGTTTCCGCAAGAATTCTCGTCATAACATTCAAATCCTTCTCTTGCGTTCCACCCATAGTTTGCTCCCTTCTTCAACTCGTCGATTTCTTCATAAAGATATTGTCCCACATCACCACACAGTACTCGTCCTCGCAATTCTCCTTTTATGGTAAATAAGTATGTGGAAGGAAATGTGGAATATATATATATATATATATATATATATATATATATATATATATATATATATATATATATATATATAACGTGCATGTTTTCAACACTCATCATGACTCCAACATTGTGGTAAATATAAAAATAATAATTCGCTCCATTGCTACATGTCGAGCACCCTTCGTACCATATTTGTATCCAACACGATTCAATATATATATATATATATATATATATATATATATATATATATATATATATATATATATATATATATATATAAGGAAAGACTATTTTTGTAAATGTCTTTAGGAAGTGAAATTTGACAATCGTTTAATGGAATGATAACATAATAACACTCGATCAACGTAATGATTGTATTTGTTTTGTCGTTTTTGTTGATATGCTGATAAAATTATATGAAATGATAGTCTCAACGATGATTAATTTAATTTTGACGACGAGACGGTTGAGGAAAATGATGATGACAATGATGATGACGACGACGACGACGACGATGATGATGATGCATTTTTTCGATTAAGAATTTTTTAAATAGTCGTATCTGAACGTGCATGTTTTCAACACTTTACCAGTGATTCTATCCCCTGGGTCAACACCACATCGCCAAAAATTACGTACACCATAAGCATAAATTTCTGACTTCGTCCCACTCTCGCCTATGAATGGGTTGTCAGGTGGAATTGTGTACGGTTTGCTGGAATCAGAGTCCACGTCAAGTCTGTAGATTTTCCCATATGGAAGGGCTCTAGTAAAAAAAAGAATATAAAATATTCACTTGAAGTTTAAGGTGTGGTGATCTGCGGCTATTTGGTCTGGTGATATTAAATCGGAATGTTCAGGGTTCGAATCCTCGATTCTGAGCGGAGCACAGGTTTGGAAAAGTCTGTTTACCCACACTCTCACCGTTCTCAGGTGTAAAATGGATTACCTGGCCGTGTAAAGTGTTGTTTTTGTAGAAAAAAAACTTTTTAAATTGCTTAAGTCGCTATGGTTCGTTCTACATGTTAAAGCGCGTTTAGTGGATATTGCATTATATAAACGCTCGTTTTTTTCTTCTTCTGGTAGAGCACCAGATTTACAAGCGTGCAGCCAGGTGGGAATCCGATTGAATCTGCTATGTAATTTGCTGTACTTTGCGATGGCCCACCATCCTCTTGTTACATCAGACGTTTGCAATAGACTTCTGTGTTATTATATCCGGAGGTCCCAATGGCTTAGTTGGTAGAGCACTCGCTTCCCACCCAAGCAGACCGAGATCGGGTGCAGTCTAGATTTTTTTCTGACCTCTTGTTTACCCATAGTAATTGGGTAGCTTGATCTGTTAGATCTGGCGGAAAGTAAATTGTGATCGACTTATGTCCCTAAGGGTAGCATTTGCGATTGGCCTAATTGGACTGCTTTATTTTACCTACTGTTTTCTCGTTATATCCGGTGTTTATCCATATTAAGCATAGCTGGCTGCCTTTTGGATGCGATGTATTCCTATGGTAAAATGTGCTAATTATCTTTTATATCGTTGAATACTTCGAGTCAGATCTAAATTAGAACCAATTTAATAAGGCTATGTACTATGCATACATTTATATAGAGAAATACACTGTTTTTTACACCCCCAAGTCACATCACAATATTTCATTTATTCCCCTGATGGACAACGCGAAAACTTTCGTAAAAAGAAAATCTTGTAGAACTAAAAGAGGAAAGCCTGTTTTATCTTTAAAAATAAATAAGGTCCTGAAACAAGTTTATCGGTTCTTAACATGAACTCAAAATGACTGGGCCATATTTGCTTTTTAAAGCAAAGGCACTCATTCACACTTGGAATGGGACAATGTTTTATGTTATTTGAGACAGGGCCTTTAAATATTGTTTAAACAGTGGGCATCCATTGGGTTTTGATCCATTCCTTCTCCTCTCTCTCCCCAGCCCCCCCTCTCTCTCTCTCTCTCTCTATCTATCTATCTATCTATCTATCTATCTATCTATCTATCTATCTATCTCTCACGCTCTCTGTGTATGCGCGCGCGCGACCTTTCCATTGCCTCTCCACACCCTGCAAATAAAAACATTGGTTTATCTATATCATAGTTCTTAAAGCTTGATCATGTAAAACTTACTTGTTTTGAGACATGTTATAAGGATCCCCGGCCCATCCACCGTCACCTTGTACTGTGTACAAATAACCATCCCCTCGGAAAAACATCTGGCAATGACAGACATAAATTATTAATAGTTGTAAGTAATAACAGTTGCAGCAGCATAGTAGTAGTAGTAGTAGTAGTAGTAGTAGTAGTAGTAGTAGTAGTAGTAGTAGTAGTAGTAGTAGTAGTAGTAGTAGTAGTAGTAGTAGTAGTAGTAGTAGTGGTGGTGGTGGTTGTGGTGGTGGTGGTAGTAATAATGATAATGATGATAAAAATAACAATGACAACAATACTACTGATGTTGACGACAATATTATATATATATATATATATATATATATATATATATATATATATATATATATATATATTATAGTTTGCCAGTCACTTAACTTAAAGGCACGCTTTTTGCGTTTGGATAATCCATTTTTAAATTAGATAAAAATGGTTTGGGGGTTAAAATGGTTCCGTACAGTCTATGTTCATTTTTGGCCAACGAACATAGAATTACTGGAAAATCTAAAAATTAAAATTATAAACCATATTTACAAATTGATATACGAGTAACTTGAAAACTTTTTTAAAAAATTAAAGGTAATTCTATCACCTGTTAACTCAAATGACATTAATTTGACATTGGGATTCGCAATCTGGTCGTCATGTTGCCCAGATTCATTTGCTTGCACTTACAGACTCTCTTTCTAGACCGATTTTGATTGTTGATGGCTCAAAAGATTTGTCTCAATCTATGTTAATTTCCACAATACAATAGTATAACAATTAAAATAGATGAGTGTATATTCATAATAGCCTTTTTTCCCCCGTAAATATTCCGGGATCTCCACAAGTATTATAAACAGTATCAATAATATGTCAAGTCAAAGTATGAACGTCAACTAGAATATACAAATGTTGTGAAAATAATAATTGCATGCAGCAAATAATTTTCATGATTGACTGGTACGTTAAATGATTATCTATTTATTCACTTATCTATTTACTTTGACATTTTAGAAACGGTTAACATGGTTTCAATGTATTTGGAAGTTGCAACCATCAATAAATGTGTAAATCTAAGTAAAAGATTCGGTATTGAAGGTATATTAATGGCCGTATTGTGTACTTTTTATCAAAGGACAGAGCAAGAACAGAGAGATGTAAAATGATCTCTCATGAGGTTTCTAATTCTGCTAGTCATTGGTATAGACTGAGAACAGTACTAGAGAGATACACTACCGTGACGTGCTCCAGTGTTTGCTGCCAGTTTTTGATATTTTATTATGTATGCCGACGTCCTGAGTTCTATAGGTCAAAAACTCATAAACCAAAGCTAATGTGTGAATATATATATATATAAATGAAATGCAATATGGAAAGGGTCTAAAAGTGGTTTAAGCTGTCGTCGGGTGTGGTGGAGACGGAGGAGAAGGAGGGGAGATATAGTTAAAGAAAAAAAGACGAAAAGGTGAGATGAGGAGTAAGATTAGAAGGAAGAGACGAACATTACTCTTACATCTCCGGAGTTATGACTAGGATACGGTTGGAGCACCTCTAGCACTGTGCTCTCCGACAATACATTGGCTCTGTCTGGATTCCAAGGGCTTGTCTTCATTTCGGTTACCTTCATTTTATACGGAAAATCTAGACCTAAATCTTTCAGCTCATCGGGTATTGATCTTTCCCACCATCTTCGACGTTGAAAGTATGACACGAAAAATCTATTATTCTTTTTAAAGTTTGGGTGGAAAGTAACTGTATAGAATCCCCTTTCGTCTGCGGGCTTGATTGAAGATAGTACTTTTAGCCTGAAGTCCAAAAACGGTATTCTGTTCCACTTTTCTGTCTTTGGGTGGTAAATTAAGACTCTTCCCCACTGTAAAACAGAGAGAAAATAATATATTATGAATGAAAGTACAATCCGTCATATAATGATAGTGATAATGATGATGATGATGATGATGCGATGATGATGATGCTTATGATGATAATGATGATGATGATGATGATGATGATGATGATGATGATGATGATGATGATGTGATGATGATGATGATGCTTATGATGATAATGATGATGATGATGATGATGATGATGATGATGATGATGATGATGATGATGATGATGATGATGATGATGATGATGATTATGATGATGATGATGATAATAATAATAATAATAGTAGTAGTGCACATTTCTTCAGCGCAGCTTTCCCGCAAAATACTTACTATATGGTGCAAAACATGGGTCTAAATATAGGTCTGGAAGATAAACTTCGGGTCTTCATCAACTCTTGTCTTCGACAAATTCTGAACACCAGATGGGAAGATAAGGTCTCTAATCGCACCTTATGGCAAAGATGTAAACAGGTGCCTATCAAAACATCAATATAATCAGGAATTGGAAATGGGTTTGGCACATTTTGAGAAGAAATCTTTACCAATGGAATCCACAAGGTCAGTAAGAAAGAGGTCGCCCACCAACAACCTGTTGAGGGTAATTTGGACAACGACCGGAAGACCGTCATCTGCAAAGTCAAGATGACATGGAGTGAAGCAAAACAGGTAGCCCTCAACCGTCTCAGGCAGAGATCTATGGTGGAAACCCTGCGATCCAGAGGGAGGCTAAAGGAGTCGGTCAAGTAAATCTATTAATGCTGTTTTCTTTTTCGTTATACTAATGTAACATATATCCGGGATGTTAGTTTTAAAATATCTATTCTCGATTTTTAATATATCAATTTGAAAGAATTCCGTTTGTTTAAAGAGAAATAACAACTTGAAATGGACAAAAATTTGAAACTAAAATTACAATAACTTCAGATGGTTTTAAGAATGCAGTTAATCAAGAACTGAACTCTTAATTGTCCACATAACCTAAATCCAAACAATACCTAAAATATGACACGATATATCTAATAATATTGTTTATTTTTCAATTCTTCCTGAAAATATTACTTTTAGCTCGACGCCTGTATTTTAGCTATTTACTGAGAAACCATTGTTTTAGTAGAAAGCTGGGTAAACGAGGAATATATAATCTAATGTGGATGTAAAAATGATTGAAATAAACTTAATTTTTTGTTTAATGTGTACTTTTATATCACGCAGACTCAGAACTAAGAGATGAAATTGATCTAATTCATTTTTAAAAACCTCAATTTCCATGAATTAACTAAAGACAATCTATGAGGAACCAAACTTAAAACTAGTTCTAGAATAGTGCAGACTTAAAATAAAGGCAACTTAATTTCAAGGTCAAGTCCGTATAAAATTTCCATTTACAAAAAGTAATCCAAAGATTTCCCTTCAATATTTAATGGAAAAAAAATCCCTTTCAAAATACCACAGTGCATATGATTGGAATCTCACTCGGGTTGAAAAAACGTCTCGAGACTTTTTAAGGGAACGTCTTTTTGAGGTGTAATTCTTTAGCGAGATCTGCACAAGTTCCCGACATTGCGAGATAGTTGATTGTAAAGGGCTTTTAACGTCTAAAAAACATTAAAGGTCAGCGTTCTATATTTTAGACAATTTCTTTACTTATAAACAAACCCTACACCAAAATTGCCAAGGACTCACTCACTTGTTCGGCGACGAAAAGCCGCCCAGAACCATCGTTGGCATGTCCTGCAAATAAAGGATTTGCCAATCTCTTTCCAACCTCTTTTAAACAGATGCACCTTTCGGAATCGTTTGCTGTTTGTCTTATCTCTTGTTTGAAAGAATCTGATGTCACTTCTGGATAACAGTACTCGCTATCTTCCTTGTTGTTTGCTTTACAGAATCTGAAACATTAAGTCATTTGTTATCAACAAGTCCGTTTATATCATTAATAAAGAAGCTTCCCGCGAATTGCAAAGCCCAAGTTTTCTTGGAGCTGCAGGACGAACGGCAGAATATAAAAATTTATATCAAAAGTGAGTGCTGAGTAGCGCAATATGCGTTGCTCATTAAGCGGATGAAGTAAACTGGATAAGTGGATAACTCAATTTTAAAATTCATCATCGTCATCATCATCATCATCATCATCATCATCATCATCATCATCATCATCATCATCATCATCATCGTCATCATCATCATCACCATCATCATTATCAGCATCATCATCATCGTCATCATCATCATCACCATCATCATTATCAGCATCACCATTAATTAATTGATTAATTAACAATTAACCCATTAATTCCTCCCACTCCTGTCTCCCAACTTCTAAACACAAAAAAATGATAAACAAAAGGAAACCAAAAGAAAAGGGAATTTTTTAAAAAAGCTTACAGTTTCTTCGGCAAAAGGATAGATTTTGCTGCCAGATCAGGATCTAAAAACCACAGGAAGGCTTTACACTTGTCATAAAACGTGCCGCAGTAGTCACTACATAACCTCGGAAACGATTTGCCCTAAGGTTGGAAATAAAATTATGCAAATGGCGTTATTATAGAGACATATTATATAGCAATAAATATTTATTGTCTTAATGTGAAATAAACTTGCACGACACCCTATTATTTGGAGCGTGACCATGACTCACTGCTAAGTCATTCAACTTTGATTTGATATGTATTGGGTTCGACTTCCGATGGATAACATTTAACATAAGTGTACATAGTTACTAGTTCCGATAAAATGAAAAAAATCTGGGGGGAAAACGCATTATATTCGTCTTAACGGCAAAAACAAAAAGACAAACGAGTGCCTTTATCATTATACTACTTATGAATATGTGACCCAGGGTCTGAATTTTTTATTATGTCGGGATGAACAAGAAACTGAATATTCACTCTTTCAAACTTTTAGTCAGGTATATCTGCTAGACCGGACTAGGACTTTTAGGAAGAAATAAAAAAAAGTGAGGAAAGGACATTCACATTTGCAAAAGAAAATGATAAAAATTAATTATATACATTTTTATCATTCATCAGTCCATCAACATCATCATCATCATCATCATCATCATCATCATCATCATCATCATCATCATCACATCATCATCATCATCATCATCATCATCATCATCATCATCATCATCATCATCATCACCATCATCACCATCGTCACCATTATAATCATCAACAGAAACAAATTCATCAGAACCGATGAACGGATTTTAAATGGATAGAAAATATTCATTTACAATTTTGAAAAGTGGTTTATGGCATAAATCCAGAAAACAAATAAATATAAAGCTATTCCCAAAATGGCCTTCCTTGATCAGGGATCGAACACAGACATTATGATTAGTACTTAGATGTGTTACACACACACACACACACACATACACAAACACACACACAAACTAATTTTTATCAACCTACAATGACTGCTCCCAATGGTGAGGCTATGTGGTCTAGAGGTATGCCATTAGCACTTGGGTCGGAAGGTCCAAGGTTCGAGCCCGCTATGAGCGGCGCATAGTTGTCCTTGAAATGGCTCTTAACTCACATCATCTCACTGTACTCAGGTGTAAAATGAGTACATGGCCGTCAGCAGTGTTGTTTCTATCAGGGGAAAACGGTAACATCGCCTAGCGGGTGTTATGCATGTCTCGACCTAAATGAACTACTTGTAAAGCGCTTTGAGCATTTTTAGTAGATATTGCGCTATATAAAATCTCACGTTTAACTAAATACCTTGGAAGTAATAGCATCGTGAAGATGTGCAGCATACGGTGAACATTTCTGACAGAGAATTTCCTTGACGTAGTCTTTACACCGATCCCAGTCTGAGGAACCAACTTGTGACTTGATATAATCGTACTTGTCAACCAATCGATCCTCGCCTGATTTTCTGTTCGAAAATAGACATTAATGCTTTGAGTTTAGGCAAACTACACACACCATCCACCAGCCAGATATAACGTACCAACACAAAAACTATGTGTAACTTTTAAAATGACTGTCTGATATCAGTATCAAAGAGCTGAATGACGTCAATTTCATTCCTTCTAGAGAAGGAAAGAAATTGACGTCCTCAGCTCTTTGTATTGTTTTTCGCCAGCCATTTTTATGAATAGTTCTCACTAAATTCTATCAATAAGACTATAAACGTAAATCGGGTTGGTGTATGTTGTTAATATTTTAGCTAAACTGATAGCATCCATAGAACTTTGCGTTACCACTGGTGACATTCCGATTTAATGGACAGGTTGGAGAATCGTTTGGACGTAACCTGGAGTCGGTGCTGATTCGCATAGAACTTATTTTCATCTGGATAAATCATTACGATACAACCAATTTCCTTCCTGTTAATATTTCTATTAGGAGTTTCGATAGCTCAGTTGGTATAGCACTCGCTTCATACGCAAAGGGCCAGAGATCAATCCCGGGTGAAGTCCACCCAGCTGTGATTGGGTAACTGGGTCTGTTTGATCTGGCGGAAACTACTTTGCTTTAGACTACCGTCCTCTCTAAAGGGTAGCATCAATTGTTTTTTTCTGTTTGTCGCTATAGAAACCCGAGATAAACCCCGGCTCCATGGTCTTCATGGCTCTGATGGACTATTTTTAGAATTCTCTTGTTCATTGAAGTCAAAGAAAATTTTTGTTAGAGCTATTAGAACTGTTTACTACAGAGCTTTTGAGTTTGAGTTCGTTTTATTTAAAATCTATTTTTGTCTTGAGTTGTTATGACAATCAGGTAAACAAAATTGGTAAGATGGGATCGTTAAAATACATTTGAAATTCGATCGTGTAATCGCACATCTCGTGCATGATTTTCCTTTCTTTGTAACTGCACGTTCTGATTATTGGTTGTATGGTAAACTTAAAGAAACTGACGACGACGATTTAAATAAGTAAATATGAATAATTGGATGTACTGGTCCGATCTTAAATGACTTCATGCTAGAATGTTCTTAAGAAAACTAAGCGATAACTCGTGATCAGTGATCTCACATGCGACTATTAACCTATTAACAATATACTCTAGCTCCCAGATTCGTGTCATTTCGTAAAGCAATATAGCCTATTTATTCACTCGACTCGTGTGTAATGGGAGCGATCTATATTCATGTTTTCGTCCAACCGAGTCACCAATCACGTGATTTGTTGCTGTCCAACGATTGGACATTTCTGAACAAATGTATACACGCTGCTTTATTGATGAAAGTAGTAAACATACCCATGTGTCAACCTGAACACAATAACCAATCGTAATGTTAGATAGTTCAAGATCTGTGAACAATTTTCACTATGTAGGTCACTTTGAGCACATTTTCCAATGTGACCAATGACCTCGAGCACTTGGAAATGTAATATAGATCATGCCCTTTGAGTGACCAAGGAATAGGTAGACAGATATTGAGATGTTTTAGTTATGTTTTTAAAACGGACACAGAGAATGCCATTAATAGTTACTATTTGAGAGAGAAAATAGGGATCCTATTTCCTTCCATGTCAGTACATGTCGGCGGTTTTGAGGTTTTGTTGTTTTTTATTTGTTTTTTGTTTTATTTTTGTTGAGGTTTTTTTCTTTGGGGGGGGGGGGGGGGTGCTTATTTCTTTTTTGTTATAGATAGTATGCGCTTGGCTAAGAAGCTCATAACATTGCCATCCGGAAGTAAAACGGACCAACACACAAAACTGTGTGTATTCATGAACGTTTATAGACAGGTTAATACAGTTCAGTGAGCATTACTCATAAACACGGATGGCAAAAAACAATAACAAAGACCTGAGTGACGTCATCTTCGAACTATTTATACAATCTTACAGTATTGTTCACAAAAACGTACCCACAACACCCAAGTTCAGTATAATCCGGACAAAATCCTGGAGTATCCGTGGACTGAAATGGACTTTGGTTATCTAGACATCGTAGAGGATAAGTCTTGGAGTTGACTGTAGTGGCGTAGAGCAGGAATAGAAGACCTTTCACTAAGGTAACAGGTGGTAACATTCTAAGGGTAAAAATTATAAAAATATACATATCTTGTGTCTTTGGGGTTTCTTTTTTTGGTTTGTTTTTGTTGGTTATGTTTTTGTTTTGATTTTTAAATCTATATTCGTTCCCTGGATATAATCAATTTGTTCCCGTTTTCAAACATATTCACGCATACAGTCTAATAAAAGTCTGAAAAAGTGTTTATAATACAACGCAAGACAAGCAGAAAGAAACATACAAGAAAAAAAAAAAAACATTAAAAAATCAGCCGGCCTTGTACAGGGGATAATTTTGTGATCTTTCGTGTTTTTTTGTTTTTTTGCGTGCGTTTTTTCTTTGTTTTGTTTTGTTATCTTTTCTTTTGTTGTTGCTGTCGTTTGCTTTGTTTTGCTTTGTTTGGTTTGGTTTTTGTTTGTTTGTTTGCTGTTTTTATTTTGGGTTTTTGGGGGTTTTTTTTGCTTTTGATTTTCTTTTCTTTGAATGACTAATGAATGAATGTATAAATGAATGAATACATAATTTCTTGTCGGTAAAAATACATATTATGCATACATCTTTTATACAAAACAACATCTAGTAACAATGACAACAAAATATAAGAATATTATTTGAAAAAATAATGTTGTATATTTTATTAATAAAATCTGATTTAAAAGCAGTAGGCCTTTTAAGGCTTTTCACCAACATAAGAATTTAAAAAAAATACTTTGCGCATAAATTAAATACTAGATATATTAATAAAAATTGACATGTCTCACTGTTTCATTTAATATGAATATCAAATTTACTTACGGAACTGAAAACAGATCTGAACTA
>NC_088360.1:87792212-87844712 GCF_034508935.2 Berghia stephanieae | reverse complement strand
AAAAAAAACCACACACACACACACACAGATACAGATGAACACACAGTCATTCATAAAAGAAAACTCATCTTACTTCCCATTTGGAAATTAGTCCGAGTGCCCTGCATGGTAACTGGAGTGTAAATATGCACAGCTGTAATATAAGATTGAAATGGTATTATGAAAACTTATTTGATGCACGGAAGAAAATGGGGATTAACTCTATTGGTCGATTAGCGCTTACGTGGCTTGCTATCACCAAACAATTCATGACATGAATTTATTCCGACATCCATGAGTCTCCAATTCTCACAGCAAAATCGAAAAGAGTACTGTGACAAACGAAACATCAAATGGAATCAGATTTCTCATCACAAAAATAATACAATCTATCCGCATGTCGTATGACGGAACGCACTTATGGGCTTGAAACATTGTAGTAATGGACAATATTTTGCGTTGGTTTGAGAGCATAATTTCCGTTACAACAATGAGCCCATGATATTTTAGGATATCAGTCCTGTAAATGAGTATAGTCGCTATAGCCCCATCCTCATTGCTAAATTTCATTTTCTGAATAAACAAACTTCATGACAACCATTTCTGACGCGATTTGGATACTGATTAAAGAATTTTCTATAGATCATAATTAATTATTTTGATTCTTGATGTATTTTTTTGCACACTGGTACGTCCATAAACGTCGTTAATTTAAGACTTGACTTAATTCACCCTAATATCACATCTTTTTCAAGTTTCACAATTACATTGAGCAGAAAAGAGGATGCGAATCAGGATTCATGTATGCCCACATACATAATACTGCTCTCTCTCTCTCTCTCTCTCTCTCTCTCTCTCTCTCTCTCTCTCTCTCTCTCCATCTATCTATCCATCTATCTCTCTCCTTCTCCCTCTATCTCTCACACTCTCTCTCTCTCTGTCTCTCCGTGTATGTCTGTGTGTGTGTGTGTTTGTGTGTTTGTTTGTGTGTTTGTTATTTATGAAACAAAAGTTGAACGAATAATCTTTTTATGGCTCTGATTTAGATACACAGACACACAAAAAAATCAGATCGTAGGATGGAATTATGTATCTTAACATATATTACCGACTCCATGAAGCGGCGTGGATACATCAGCACATGATAGATTCTTACAGGATGTCACCCCTTCCAAGAATGACCTGACCATACTCCTGACTTCCTCATCGCAGGTTTCAAAACCCTCCTTCAATGTACCCAGTTTAAACCCTGTCTCGTTCTCTAACTGTGAATATAAATTGGTTTTAAAATCCTATTTAAAATGTACAAAAAGGCTGATAAAGAGTGATAGGAATATGCCATACTCTAATGTCCTACTATACAAATTGGTTTCACTAAATCATGTACGTCGCGAATTAATTCAAGTCATTTCTACTTCATCAAAACTATAATTTTCAAAATCAGTCAATGGGCTATAGTTTTTAGAATATATCAAGGAATTAAAATGATAATGGTTACAAATATACAAAAAATAAATAAGTCTAGTAATTTAATGTTATGATGGGAAAATTAAGTTACCAATTTACTGTATTCCGGGACAACAATCTCTGCTCTTTGCCGAGGATCGATCCCGTTATTCCCAGCCAAAACCTTAAACAAAATGTATAAACAAAGATTAACATTCATCATGCATAATTTTATGATAACTGATTGCATCATGACCATTCTCTACCCGTGCATGCTGAAATAACCGATAACCATTCTCTAGAATTAGAATCCGCCCATTCAACACGTTCATGTTTGCGGTTAATTTATCAAGGATAGAATATTAAATATCTATATATACCTACAGATCGCAAAAAAATTAGATTCATTAATGTCATTTTTTAAAAGATCATCTTAGATTCCACGCATTTTGATCATACAATTTTATTCGTGGTCGTCAACTTTCGCATGAAAACGTTTGATAAATACGTGTGGAATAAAATGATGGTTTTAAAGCCCCTTATTTGGTACATAAAATGCATTATATACTTTCTAAAGTGTTTGGAAAGATGAACAAAGGAATGGCATTCTCTACAGCCGGCGTGTACCAAATTACTATGTCCTCATGGTTGTAATGGAAATACTCTCAAACCAAATCAAAGCAAAATATTGTCCATTACAACAATATTAAAACAATTCCATAATTGCGCTCCGTTACCGGACCTGCTAATATGTGCACGTCGTCTAGAACCAAATTTGGATATTATGGATCGTCTCTTTCGCAAAATATGAAAAACATAAATCTAATGCTCAATCAAATTGCTTTATTAAATACATAACTACTTATTTTGAATCGAATTTCTACGATTAAATATTCTCAATGCTCTCCCTTATGCTTTTTTATTCCCCTTGTAGGCTATATAAAACGAATTTATACTAAACCTTTTATAATATCCGTCACTGCCTAAATCAAGGTGCTCAATTTAAACCAGAGTCATATGGGATAATGTGTATAAAGTGTCTTTCTCAATGTCGCAATTATAAAAAGGAAGCCATAATTTAAATTAAGGAATATTGGATAACCATCTAGTTATTTTTTACTCAGTACTTATCCATAAAAACAGAACACCTAAAAACAGGGAAGACATACACTATAACTATATGGGATAAATAAGCACAACAAACCTCTAAAAATAATGCACAGTCAGCAACAGACCTAGCCACGGGGCCAACGTGATCCAGGGTTGGTTCTATGGACACGATGCCAGTGTAGGGGACAAGACCATGGGTTGGCTTTAAACCTACTACACCACTCCAGGCAGATGGGATACGAATGGAGCCACCTTGATCAGCAGCAATGGCAATGTCTACTTCACCGGTGGCAACCTGGGGAATTCGTAAATAGATTTATGTTTTCACTAGTAATCTTGAAAATAAGGACCTAACTTTTCAAAATATTAAAATATATTACACATTATACGGTTATGACAATTTTAAGACTGGAAATATTAGTCCCATATAATATCGCTTTTATTTTTTTCAAACTCAAGGAATGAGGTATGTACGTATACATTTCCAAAGGAAGCCAAACATAACAAAACCTTGCTCTATCGTTTATTATGGAAATGAGTTGGAATTAGAATAAATTCGTATTAACAAAATTATGATTGCACATTACATTTTAAAAAACAAATAACAAAAGAAATAAAACGAACAAACGCATTAATACAAGCAGACAAATGCGCTATTAATATAAACCTATAATTATTAGTCGTTGAAACAATTCGACGAAGTAACGACAGAAATAGGATTTTAGTTATCTCTATAAAAAAACAGAGACTAACTACAATCTTGGTTCAAATCGATTAAATAAAAATGTCCAGTGTAGGAATCTTGATAGTTGATACTTCATGATTCTTGATAGTTGTTACTGATGATACTTCATGATTCTTGATACTGTTGATGTTTTTGTGATTTTAAACATCTTATTTGTGACCCACCTCCTCCAAACATTAGACCCCAAAAAGTGAACTTAGAATTAAAGTGAGAGGAACTACAAGCCTTGAGTATTTTGCAAAGTAATAAATTGTATTAATTCGTTACCATGTAGAATCGAAATTAACCCCAGTTTCATCACCGACATAATAACGCTTTGAGACGGTGGGTAACATGTGTACCAGAGAAAACACATTTAAATAATTGAGCTTAAAATCCTTACCTTGACATTCGAGTCTTTGATCAAAATAAAACCAATCAAGAGACAAAATGTTAATTTATACAAAATTCTATATCTGAAAAATTGCAAAATAACCCTCCCTCTCCTTTTTTTCTAATTGGTAAATAATTGATTAACTTAGAATTTAATACCAAGGTAATACAAGGATCAGTTTTTAAAGAGAATCCCAAAAATGGCCCCAAAAACGCAACATTTGTAGAATGAAGATTCTTTTTTTAAATTGAGAACAAATAGATACATTTGGTGATCTATTTATTAAATAGCACATCAAAAAAAGCGTAGGATAATGCAGAAGTTGTCAATCTAACACATTCAACGTGTCTACTTTCTTTTGATAAAAGATCAGAATTTATCTTTGACTTTCAGACATACATACAATAAAGTTCAAGGGAGAAGGGTGTGTTGGAATGAATTCTTACCAAAACAGTAGAGCCACCACTGGATCCGCCCACCATGAAGTCTGGAGTATCAGGAAGGTGTATGTATCCTTCCACAGATGAGTACCCCATGGCACTGCAGCAAAAGTCGTCACAAGCAGTCTTTCCCACAATGCGACCACCTAATGAAGATGATAAGAGCGAAAACTTTAACATTATATCTCTTGTATTTCATTAAACGAGCAACACACATTTTTCCTTTAATAAATCGTCTGACTTTTAGAATGATGAAATAGGAAACAAAACAACCGATATATATAGCGCTTTCTTGGCGCATTTTAAAGCCGAAATGTTGTCCATAAACCTAATTTTGGCAGATTACACAAAAGGAATACATTGAAAAGTACGAGTTAAGACGATGATTAACATCAGGAGGAATAGTGTTAAAAGTTTGACACGATTGGTTTAAAATATCTCTCTTCAATACATGATAAGCTCGATGTCTTGGTAAAAAGAAAACTTTGATAAAATGGTGTTTGAAAAAAATAGAAATAAAAATCTGTATTACAAAACCTTAAATCATTAAAAAGTCTGAATTTATTTTTAAAATAATGCACGTAAATTAACGATCACAATTGATCAATGTATCCGTTTGAAAATGTTTCCTTTTGCAGGAAAAGCCTTTCGTGTTCATACTCCATTTCTCTCGTCTTTATTATATGATAATCTACAGCTGTCCAAAATAGACTATCATCTCTTATTTTCTTGTCATGAAAAATGTCAATTCAATTTCTATATGTCCAAAATTGACTATCATCTCTTATTTTCTTGTCATGAAAAATGTCAATTCAATTTTTATAAAACAAAGAACAAACAAATTGCAGCCTACTGCATACCAGCATCCAAGATACGAGTGACAATAGTAGCGTCGTATTCAGGTACATAACCCTCCAGCACACGGCTACCATTAGACATGGGGACACCAGCCACTGCTACATTGTCCTTTATCGCCACCTTCTTCCCGGACAACTTGCCTTTGGGAGCTCCAGTAATATCGCACAACCAGGCCCTGCACATAAATAAGAACAACAGCGATGTTAACAATAACAACAACAAAAACAACAACAAAACTGAAAACAACAACAGCTATATATAATCACACTGGATTCAGGTTTTGGAGTCGAAGAAACAATTCTATTTGATTCAATTTGTTTCACTAAAGTGTCGAGAGTGAACTTAATGTCTCTAAAGAAAAGTCAAAATGTTAGGCTATACTGGGATTGGATTTTCAATATAATAGTTAAGGTAATAATAAAAATAATTTCTATAAGTTCAGTTTTACAGTTCTAATTAAGACCCCTTGAGTAATTTAAAATAGACTCAAGAATTAAACGTCTTGAAAGATAGTCGAAATATTTAAATGGGTGATAGCCGTCTAGTAATATTTAGGCAAAAGTAAATGACAATGTTGAATGTTGTTTAATATGTTTTCAAAGTCTTTTTGCTTGAAAGTTCACTATTTTATCAACCAAAAGTAGAAGTGTGATCAATTTTTAAAAAGTATGTATTTAAAAAGCAGATGCAGCCGTCAGTGAATCAAGCAAACATTTCAATAAGAGTATCATCTGGTGTTTCACTGTTTCTTTTCTCTTTAAAACGTGTGCTTCTGTCGAAGCAAATTGACATATTTCACAATAAAAAATAATGACTCAAATTAGAAAATCTTAGTCTAAGTGACTTTTGCAAAATGTAAACAAATATCTAATTTTATATTTTTTGTTTATTTTCTTTTCAAATATTCTTTAGAATATACAAAGTTTCTCCTATTATCACGAGATGGATCTCAATTTTACTTTCATTGATAACAATCATCCCTCATTTCAAATAATTCACGGAACCTTTAAATAAAATTTATATGAAAAATGAACGCAATAACTTTTCTAATGTGTAAAAAAATAGACATGAAAACAAAGGCTACCAAGCATTTCCGGTATTTTCTCCTTGAGTTGGTTTTCGTCCAGGGATTCTTGGGTATTTCACCTCTGGCAGATATCCGCTCAAAGTGTCCAATTCATCCAGAGATTTCAGCGAGTTTGAGGTGTATTCTGATTGAAATGAAGAATGGATTAATTGTACACTTACTATTTACCAAATAAGTATCATTACAATAATATCAAGGTCAGCCACCAAAATGAAGTCGAATTCATAAGTTCAACAATCCATATCATAAAAAACCCATCAGCATCGTCATCATCATCATCATCAACATCATCACCATCATCATCGTTGTCGTCGTCGTCGTCATTATCATCATTATCATCATCATCATCATCACCATCATCATCGTTGTCGTCGTCGTCGCCGTCATTATCATCATTATCATCATCATCATCACTATCACCGTCATCATCGTTGTCGTCGTCGTCGTTGTCGTCGTCATCATCGTCATCATCATCATCATCATCATCATCATCATCATCATCATTTATCATCATCATTATTAGTATTAATCATTGACATTATTCAAAAATGTATGAGCTTTAAATCTTTGGCATGTTTTTTCCCCTTGGTCTTTTACCTGGATATTTTTTTTTCATTTGAACTTTTAAATAGAGATATTCAATTTCTGTTCTCAGAGCGCCTTCAAAGCGTCTTGCAAGATGTCCCAAGCCAACAACAACAGTTAACATGAAGGACGAGCTATTACCTTTTAAGGATATATTACATTTTATTTATTTGACAGAGAGACAACACTGCTACTAATTTTATCGCTGACTTCGGTGTGAAATTGTGAGTAAAGAGCCATTTCCAAGGATTTAACTTTTCGATTCCATGGCGATAAAAAAAAAAGACTTGGGCTTTTATATCCACTAAACATACTCAATGCACTTTACAAAGGGTCCCTGGCCAACAGCAACACGTAATAGCACGAGACATGACGCCTGTTAGGCTATTACAAATTTTTCCGACAGAAACAAAGCAGCTGTAAACGGTCAGGTGCCTATTTTACATTTGAAAGAATATGAATTAAGAGCCTTTTCCAAGGACTCGACTATGAGCCGCTCAAAGCGGGACTCGAACCCAAGACCTTCCGATCGGAATGCGAATGTCATACCACAAGACAACAAAGCCGTACTCGAACCTCCGAGCCAAAAGTTATTCACTAAATATTCATTTCCTTTTCAAGAACACAGCCTTTCATCTCCCTTTCACAGCCTATGTATGGCTTATCATCTCCCTTTCACAGCAAACGGCCTTTCCATCTCGAATATTTTGCGCGCTTTATCTCTTGAGTGGTCTGGGTATGCTGATGTAAAACTTCTTAAAACCAACACAAAATATGAATTAGGTTGGGATAAGGAACCCAAAATATTTCTTATCACACTTATAATATTAAGTGCACAATAGCCATATTATATTGACTAAAATAAAACAGTTAGCTGTAATATATTTTGGTTAAAACTCGATATCATTGCAATGGGTCTGAAGTCATTTCTAAACCAATATGCCAATTGTGTTTGTTTGTTTGTCTTGGGGGGGGGGGGGTAGTTAAACCATACAAAAACGATTTAAAATGTTAAAACATAGACTACAACATTCTTTATAAATAGAGTTAAATAAAGACGGATAATCATGACGTCATCATGCTTACACTCTGGCACAAATCAACCAAGAGTCACACCATGAATTTTGCAACCGAAACAGGTATCTATCAATTAACTAATATGACAAGTCCTCCCTCTTCAAAAATCACCTTAAGTTTAAGAATTATTAATAAAATGAAGGTCATCTTGATTCATTGATATTTGAAGTAAAAAAATTCTAGTACTCCGTAAAAGTTTTAAAAGGCGTTTTTTTTTTCAATTGTGCGACATACATTATTCTACATACCCCTTACTTGTAATTGCAGATATTAACTGCGGTGAACAATGGTAGTTGAGGTCATCTGATATCGTCTTGACCTCCTCCTCGGTCAGTGAATGGTGAACAGATGGAATGAACCATTCAGAATTCTCGCTAACCCTATTATTCTCTTGTCTGAAAAGAAAAGTTATTCAATAACATCTATCTTCACACATCAACATTGGCTTTCCATATTCGTCAATCTTTTCTCGGACAAAGAAATGCATCACAATTTATCTCATTTCATTTATTTATTCAATCTCATTATTTTTTTTTCAAATTGTTTGCAAGGTATAATAATAAACGACCTTTAACTTATGCGAACGCCGTTTTTCTCTGGAATTTATCATGAATGGAAAATTTATAATATTGCGATCTAATGGGAGTGATCTATATTCATGTTTTAGTCCAAACTAGTCATCGATCATATGATTTGTTGCTGTACAGCGATTGTACATCTTAATGTATCTAAACACGTTGCCTTGTTTATGAAAGTTGTAAACATACCCATGAGTCGTGCTGAGCAAAATGACCATTTTGAGCACGCTTTGCAATGTGACCAATGACCTCGAGTACATGGAAATGCAATATAGATCATGCCCATTGTCATTGTTACGACCTGCAAAGAGTTATCATGATGTTAGTGCTCTCTACTATACAATAGTAAATAAAACCACACAAATATCAGTGTAACCTTGACCGTTTATAGATAGTATGCGCTTGGCTAAGAAGCTCATAACATTGCTATCCGGGAGTATAACGGACCAACACACAAAATTGTGTGTAACCATGAACTTTTATAGTCTGGTTAATAGTTTAGTGAGAAGTACTCATAAACGTGGATGTCAAAAAACAATAACAAACACCCTCGTGGCGTCAACTTCGTTCTATCTATAGATAGTGTGATTTATATAGATATGAACGAAGATGACGTCACTAAGGTCTTTGTTATTGTTTTTTGCCATCCATGTTTGTGAGTATGATATACTTCCGGATGTTATGAGCTTCTCAGCCAACCGAATATTAACTATTTTAGTGAGAACTACTCATAACATGGCCTGTTAAAAACAATACAAAAGAGTTGCGTGACGTCAGTTAAGTTCTATCTATAACCCACGTTTACAATCTAATCCCATTCATCTCATTTCGGTTCAACAACAAAGGAGAGTGAACGATACTCATACAACAATAATTGGATTCAGTAGTCTGATGTCACGCCGCCCGGCAACGGCGGCCATCTTGGTTTTAAACAAAGAAAATCATTACTTTTTATTCTTCATGCTGGCTAGAACTTTTCATATGCCTTGTGATCAGAATGTGTAAAAGTCAAAACATGATCAAATTTATGTGTGTTTTTTTTCCCTCTGGATACGCTTTTATGCTCGCCTGAGGAATATTTAATACGGGCGTCCGCCATTGTTCCGATAGTTTAGAGCCAGTGTAACTAAGTTACCATGCGTCATAAGGAAGGAAGTGACGTTACGACTGTTGAAGAGTATTGATGCTACCCTTTAAAGAGGACGGTAGTCTAAAGCAAAGTAGTTTCCGCAAGATCAAACAGACCCAGTTACCCAATCACTGCTGGGTGGACTTCACCCGGGATTGATCTCTGGCCATTTGCGTATGAAGCGAGTGCTATACCAACTGAGCTATCGAACCTCCTAATAGAAATATTAACAGGAAGGAAAGTGGTTGTATCGTAATGATTTATCAAGATGAAAATAAGTTCTACGCGAATCAGCACCGAAGTAGTAGTAGTAGTAGTAGTAGTAGTAGTAGTAGTAGTAGTAGTAGTAGTAGTAGTAGTAGTAGTAGTAGTAGTAGTAGTAGTAGGCTGAGGAGGAGGAGGAGGAGGAGGAGGAGGAAGAGGAGGATGAAGAGGAGGAGGAGGTGGTGGTGGTGTTGGTGGTGAAGGAGGTGGTGGTGTTGGAGGAGGAGGGGAAAAGTAGCATATGTAGTTTATTTTGGTGGTGCTGGTAGTAGTAGTAGTAGAAGTAGTAGAAGTAGTAGTAGTAGTAGTAGTAGTAGTAGTAGTAGTAGTAGTAGTAGTAGTAGTAGTAGTAGTAGTAGTAGTAGTAGTGGTAGTAGTTTTAGGAGGAGGAGGAGGAGAAGGAAGAGGAGGGGATAATAGAAGTGGCAGTAGCAACAGCATTACTACTACTACTACTACTACTACTACTACTACTACTACTACTACTACTACTACTGCTACTACTACTACTACTATGCTACTACTTACTACTAGTAGTAGTAGTTAGTAGTAGTAGTAGTAGTAGTAGTAGTAGTAGTAGTAGTAGTAGTAGTGGTAGTAGTAGTTAGTAGTGGTAGTAGTAGTAGTAATAGTAGTAGTCGCAGCAGCAGCAGTAGTAGTATAGTAGTAGTAGTAGTAGTAGTAGTAGTAGTAGTAGTAGTAGTAGTAGTAGTAGTAGTAGTATAGTAGTAGTAGTAGTAGTAGTAGTAGTAGTAGTAGTAGTAGTAGTAGTAGAAGTAGTAGTAGTAGTAATAGTAGTAGTAGTAGTAGTAGTAGTAGTAGTAGTAGTAGTAGTAGTAGTAGTAGTAGTAGTAGTAGTAGTTGTTGTTGTTGTTGTTCTTGTGAGTGTAGTAGTCAGTCGCAAAAGAGATAATATGAATGAATGAGTTTTATGAGAAAAATATTCTGTACACAAAAGGGGTTGGTGGGAAATTAAATAAGAAAACTGTGTCACAAGGTCATTCTTGAAATCATTTTTTAAAAATACCAAATAAAATTTAATTATGGTAAAACGCATGTAAAATAAACGCATACGCTAAGGTTAGACTAATTTTGAGGTGTTAAGTTCGATGCTGATATTTTTTTAGATTTGAGCGAAAAAATGTGTTTTTTATCAATCTCAAACGAAGGAAGTAGCTGATGACTCATCAAACGTTCCGTTCCTAGCCTCTTGACGGAAATGGGCTAAAGACGTCTCGTTCCGGATTGGTGTCAGTGGACACGGGTTTCTTGGCGTTTAGTAATCAGGTATAGATAGAATGAAGATGATGTCACTCACGTCTTTGTTATTGTTTTTTGCCATCCGCGTTTATGAGTGACGCTCACTAAACTGTATTAACCAGACTATGAACGTTTAAGGTTACACATAGTTCTGTGTGTTAGTCCGTTATAGCGCATACTATCTATTCGAAAATGATGGTGTCCTATTTCTTTTTTCTCGAAAGACTGACGCTTATTAGTCGATTCAGTTCTGTTTTGGTGGACACGGGGCCTAAGGGTACCTCGCGAGTTTTCTGCCCAAATTTTTAACCACGTGTCTTTATAGAGTACGGCAGTTAACTGGTTCACGCCGTATCCGTTAATCAGAGACATGTCATTGATAATGTTAACATTTAGTGACAGCAGCAGCCTTTAAAGTCACTTACTTTTGATGGTAAAAATTATATCACACTTAAAAAGTGCTAGAAATGCCATCTTTTCATATATTAATCAGGATTAAAAGATTACGCTTATATGACGTGGGAAAAAAAACAAAAGAAACAAAAACAAAGCTGAATACTATAATAATCATTTAAGTAGGGGGATTAGGCTAAAACCGTGTAAATTCGGATTGAAAGCATGACAATTTGCATACAGGTTACCAAGATCTGTAAAAAAAAAACATCTGCTATAGAACCACTCTAACAACCAATCATATCGTTTCGGTTTAAGGCCCAATAGCAACTATATCAAACAAGGGAAATAACTGAGTTAAAACATATATTTTCTTCATATTCATTGTAGTAGGGTGAATTAGGCTAAAATCGTGCACATTCGGATTGAAAACATGAAAAGTGGCATACAGGTAGCTATGACCCATATAAATGACACCTACAACTCTCGCTGGCATATATCAGATCATTAATACTTACTCTGTCATTACTGCCTATAAAATATAGTTCCAGATTGCAAAAATAAACGGGAGTAAACAAGAAGCAAGAAAAAGAAGCATCCAATCTTGGGAATATTATGAAAAGTCAACAAAATGAAACCTCACGGTTGCGATAATCAAATTAGTATAGTACAAAATAGGTCATCGACATGTGTTGTGATAATGTAGCAATTTTACACACCATAGTAAATCGATTACTGCACGATAGCACGTTATGCCGATGTGTTTGAAAAGAAAAAAAATAAGTAACACAAAAGGACAAAAATACCTGGAAGGGTAGAATGGGAAAATACAAAGGAGGGTGCACAACTATATTTAATACACATATATGTTTATATAGATAGTATGCGCTTGGCTAAGAAGCTCATAACATTGCCATCCGGAAGTATAACGGACCAACACACAAAACTGTGTGTATCCATGAACGTTTATAGTCAGGTTAATACAGTTCAGTGAGCATTACTCATAAATGTGGATGGCAAAAAACAATAACAAAGACCTGAGTGACCTATCTATATAGATAGTTCGAAGATGACGTCACTCAGGCCTTTGTTATTGTTTTTGCCATCCGCGTTTCTGAGTTGTTCTCACTAAACTGTAGTAACCAGACTATAAAAGTTCATGGTTACACAGAGTTTGTGTGTTGGTCCGTTATACTTCCGGATGGCAATGTTGTGAACTCCTTGGCCAAGCGCATTCTATCTATACCAAAGAGCCGAATCAGTCAGCACTAACGTTTGTGAGCATTTATCATATAAATAGAATGCGCTTGGCCAAGGAGTTCACAACATTGCCATCCGGAAGTATAACGGACCAACACACAAACTCTGTGTAACCATGAACTTTTATAGTCTGGTTAATACAGTTTAGTGAGAACAACTCACAAACGCGGATGGCAAAAACAATAACAAAGGCCTGAGTGACGTCATCTGCATACTATCTATTTTTACACAATGATAATGTGCATTGTCACAATTTAACATTAAGCTCTTTTTCGATTGTCTATGTCAAAATTAAGAATACTACGCATCTCTGAAGGGCTGATTGTATTGCATTGTTTTCTTTATTTTCTTTTTTCTCTCTCTCTCTCTCTCTTTCTTTTTATTTTTAGAAGATATCCGCTTTTAGACAACACCCCCTCCCCCCATGACGCTTATCAGCCGGAACGTTTGTGGGCATTTTTTTTTCATATGGCTTTATTGAATTCCACTGTGCCTTTGTCGGGCGCTATGCGTTTTTAAATCATTTCAATAAAAATTAGTGAACAGCTATTTATATATGTGGGATTTATATCCAACGACACAATTGGTCATTTTGCTCAGCATAACATGGGCATGTTTACAAATTTCTTAAACAAAGCAGGGTGTTTACATTTATTGAGAAATATCCAATCGTTGTACAGCAACAAATCATGTGATCGATGACCCGGTTGGACGAAAACATGAACACAGATCGATCACTTTGACAAAACTGATGCTATGCGTTTAGGTAAAATACAACAAGCAACACACAAAACTATGTGTAACCTTGAACTTTTAGTCTGATTGCAATAATTTATTGAGAACTAATCACCATAATGGTTGTCTAAAACAAAAACAAAGAGCTGGGTGACGTAAATTCGATCCTTCCATAGATGCTTAAATGCGTTATGTTTACCAGCTGTAACCGTAAATTGAAAAAAAAAAAAGAAACCATTTCATAATTTACAAACATAGAAACATTTCGTTTACATTGTGTTATTTGCTCAACACGGTCGTCGCATGCTATACGGAGATAGCGGAGTGAAAGTCAATCCATATGTTACACACGAATGCGGTTATCTTGATCCAACACTGAGTTGATATTTTCGTGTAATACACATTGAGGTTTCACCTTTGGCAGTATAACTCATTCGTTTTTGGAATTGAGTTGGGTACAACGCCTCTCTCAAAGTTGCTTTATTTTCCTCACGGAGAGAATTAGTTTCAGGTTTATTCTACAATGGCGAGGTGAGTTGATCAATGATTTCATTTTGATAATGTTGTCATGTTCACTTTTCTTACAACTCCACGCATGGTAAGTTTTGTTATAAATCGTCAATACACATATTATTCTAATATAATATTATAGCTTTCTGATATCCTTTATTTGTCTACGGTCATTGAACCGTAACTGTTAAAAAGGGTATTACTCCCCTGTTTAACTTGAGTTTTAAAAAAATTATTTATAATACAATATCACCATGAAGTTCTCTTGTACCGTTTGTTCACCTGGGATATCTCCTAAGTGTGCTCAGAGCGCTTTACAAGATGTCCCGAGTCAGCAGCAACATTTAACATGTAGGACGAGACATGACGCTTTTGAGGCGATATTACATTTCCCCCGACAGAGACTACGTTGTAAACGGCAAGGTATATCTGAGTATTATACGCCTGAGTACAGTGAGAGAATGTGAAAAAAGAGCATTTTCTAATGACTCATTTATGCGCCGCTCAGATCCGGACTCGAACCCAGGTCCTTCCGAATCGAAGGCGAGTGTCATACCACTGGACCACATAAAATGGAACTTTTTGTTGCTTTTATATAGAGCAATATCCACTAAACGTGCTCAAAGCGCTTTACAAGAGGTCACTGGACACCACTTAACGGCCAGGTACTCATTTTACACCTGAGTTCAGTAAGAGAATGTGAGTAAAGAGCCTTTTCTAAGGACTCAACTATGAGCCGAGCGAGGCTCGAACCCAGGACCTTCCGATCCGAAAGCGTGTGCCATACCATTAGACAACATAGCTGCATTACTATCGTACTGATGGTGTATAGCTGTAATTAACACAACAAGCATATTTTGTAACTTTTAGTGTGCATTGCGATCTCTATGTATAACACTCGCCTTTGGACCCGAGGTCCTTGGTTCGGGTCCCGTTGTGGGCGATGCAAAATTGAGTTCTTGCTAAAGACTACTTATTCATATGTACGGCTATGTGATCCAGTGGTATGACACTCGCCTTCGGATCGGAAGGTCCTGGATTCGAATCCCGCTATGTGCGGCGCTTAGTTGAGTCCTTGGAAAATGCTCTTTTACTCAAATTCTCTCACCGTACTCAGGTGTAAAATGATTACCTGGCCATTAACAGCATTGTCTCCGTCGGGAAAAAAATGTAATTTCGACTAACAGGCGTCCTACATTTAAGTGTTGCTGTTAGCTTTGACCTCTTGTAAAGCGCTTTGAGCACGTTTAGTGGATATTGCGCTACACAAAAGCTCACTTTTTCCCCCTCACCGTACTCAGGTGCAAAATGAGTACCTGGCAGGCAACACTGTTGTGTCTATCAAAATAACAATGAATATCGCTTTAGAGGTGTTCTGTCTCGCCCTAAATGTTAAGTGTAGCTATTTGCTCGGGACACATTGTAAAGTAATTTGGGCAAATTAAATGGATACGGCGCTATATAAAAGTGCAGTTTTTTAGTTGCTTATAATCTGTAGGTAAACTGATCCCTATGATAATATTACACAAACACGCACGCGCGCGCACACAAACACACACACAGAGAGAGAGAGAGAGAGAGAGAGAGAGAGAGAGAGAGAGAGAGAGAGAGAGAGAGAGAGATATATATATATATATTATTTGTTCCTGACCTACATGAATAAAAACGCTGATTACTGACGGACACATTATCAGTAAGCTCTGAAAGTTATCCTTGACCTTTTGGATGCTTGATAGGCCTACGTGTTTGAATGTGTTGTAATGATTTTAACGGACCAAAAATAAATAAATAAATAAATAAATAAATGAATAAATAAATAAATAAATAAATAAATAAATAAATAAATAAATAAATGAAAAGCAGAACATAATGCTAAAAGTTCTACTTATTAACGTAATTTAACGTTGATACACTAAAGAAAAATTATGGATCAGGCACCGGTGTAAGATAAAGATCTGAAAAGGTGTGTATGAAACAGTGCCAGACAAAGCAAGAAATAAAAATACAAGAATAAAAACCATCCCAAAACATCAGTCTTCCTCGACAGGGGGTTCGAATCTCAGATCCACTGATTACTCGGTACTATGACCCCAAACCAGGAGAGCTTCTTTCTGACAAAGAGAGGTTATTGAGGCCCAGTCATAAATGCCTCTATCTCCTAATTTGGGTCTTCAAATTTATGAAATGAGAAACAACAGACAGATAGAATACACCTCTAGTGATCTATGCCGTCAGCAAGTGGTCGTTCGGTTTTCATAAATTGATGATGTCGATTGTTGATAGTATCGGAATGACATAAGTTACGATGCTCTAATTTATATCTTGTTTTGTTTTGTTTTGTTCTAACGGGAGTGGGTGGGGATGGAAGCCGTTGGTGGAGGAATTATAATTTTATTTGTTAATTTAGTAGTTTTGTTGTTTGATTTTATTTTGTATTGTTATCTTTTTTTTAATTGTTTGTTTTTTATTATTTTTGTTGTTGTTGTTGTTTTTTTTTCTTTTGTTTTTTGTTTTTTGCTTTTATTGGGGTTTTTTCTCGTTTACTTATTTGTTTATTATTTTTTCTTGTTGTTTTTTTATTTTTGGTTCGTCTCTAATGCTTTCTTTTTGTTTGAAGATTATCTTATATTAGTTTGTTGTTGTCTACTTAGCACCCGATGTGATTCTTCTTTGAATTACTTTCAGTGTCTGACTATAATAATATAACTTGTATTACTACATTATAGTTTGGGCGATATATATATATATATATATATATATATATATATATATATATATATATATATATATATATAACAGACTATTGAAAAAAAAAGACAATTTTATTGCGTGCGTTGTGCCTACCAACAAAATGAGCTGGATTCGTTAAAACAAGACTGAAATATATTATTGGGAGATTATAACAAAATAAGTAACAAATCAGGAAATAGCACAAGAAAAATTGAGCGACGCGTAAGGCCATAGAGATGGGCTTTTAATTTGAGGGGGCTTTTTGTATTTTTCTTATACAGTGCGATAAATTATATATCATAGCTAATTAACATAAAAGATTGTTTTGTCAAGTTAAAAATATATAATTCTATTAGCGGAAATAATTGTAATAATATTAATTTTTGAAAAAAAAAATCCCTTTATTCATCCCTAAAGGGGAAATATTTCATTAGGATCTATTCCAAGGTAAGACTGGAATAACCCAGGCGTCAGCCGCAGAACAGCTCCGCAAAGTGAGCTAAGGCTAGGTGACTTGCTCAAGGCCACACATCGCGACGGGTAGTCGAACACGATACCTTTCGGGTACAAAGCAAAGACCATACCGCTGAGTCACGCTGTCCCTATAATAGCATAATGTCATGCATATTCAAGTTGCCGCTTTAAACACAAAATAAGTGCAACCTATTACGTATAAACTACAGGTGTGAGATTAGTATATATTAAATATCATATTTCAGTCAGTGTTTCTTTATCACCAAATTACTGATAACGTGGCGGCAGTTAACTGTTTTGTGTAGCATCTCTGTTAAGCTACTGACACTGTTTCTCGTTGTCCGACATTGATTACTGTATTTGCAAGCCAGTGTTGAAACAGTGAACATGTCGAGGTATGTAGGTCATGAAAATAGCAACATATTTGTATGATTGTTTGTTGACTTCATTTATTTTGCCTGTGTGTTTCCGTTTCTGGTTCTTCTTTTTTGTAATTTTAATTTGCTTTGAAATGCTTTTGCTTCATTATGTTTTTTTTTGTTTTTGTTTTTGTTTTTTGTTTTTTGTTGTTTTGTCTGTTTGTTTTTATTTGTTGTTTATTTTTTTGTTTAGTTTTGTTGTTGTTGTTGTTGCTTTGTTGTGATTTTTTTGTTTTGTTTTAGTTTTAGTTTTAGTTTTGTGTGTTCTTGTTTTGTTTTTGTTTTTTGTTTTTGTTTTTTTTTTTGTTGCTTTTTTGCTTTAAATCTATAATAGTTTTTGAGAATTGAAATTACTTGGGAAGGAAATTGAGTGGTTCATAAAATCTGATATTTTATGATTTTTTATATCTGTATTATTCGAGTGTATCCTTTAATGTACCCTTTAATGTACCTGGGTCTTGTAGGGACATTTGTAGGTGGTCTCAGATTTAATGCAGACAAATTTCTCTTGAGATCTTCATACTTCCATTCAGTTTGAACTCGTCCCACTGACGTACTCGTTGTTGGGGGCTTAACTGAAAAAGCAAATAAACTTTTAATCTTTAGTCTTTTGACTACCATAGGCAATAATAATTTTCCACCTTCTCGTGCTGAATTAGCTTTAACTCCTAAAACAAACAAAATTTGAAATACCTTACAAAAATGCATATTCAAGGCAGCGATGTTACCAGATTTTTATTTTTGATTTATTATCTAGTTATTTTGTACTTTTCATTCTATGTATCTTTATTTTTAAATGTCTGTAAAATTATACGTCCTCGTATAACGAAAGCAATATATTTTAAATGCCGTTTGTTGTTGTTCTTAATGTTTGTTTTGCTTTGTTTGTAGAAGACAGTTTTCTAACTAGAATATCAACGATTTGAGTTGCCGGTGTATCGTTTAAACTGTAAGGTTGTCTCAAAGTGGACAAAAAAAGAAAACTAGTTTAATGTGTTTTTATAAACAAAACAAATCACAGACCTGCCTACAATCACGAAAAATTCGTAAAATTACGAAATTTTGGCACCATTTTCAGATGTTCATGAGCGTCTGAGTATAACATATTAGAAATTGCTACTACAATATTTATCTCCTAAAACTAGGATTTTTAACATTTTCAATTAGGCAGGTCTAAAGTCATAATATTTTTTTTGTCAATACTCTCATATGTCTTGTCTCATTCACATTACACCCGATATACACGTGATTATATATTATCCCCATTTTACATACTTTTTTTCCAATGGATTTAGACTTCAATTACTGTCACAATTAGTATTCTCAGATTTACTTCGAAATTTGCTGTCATAGCTTCCACCTTTTTAGGCCATATGCATCATTAATTTTTATGTCTAAAGCGCCGTTTAAACTTAAATGCAAACGAAGCAAAATACAGTATTTTAGAATGCCACTTCTGCACTTCATTATAGTGTTGGCTTATCGGGAAATCTAATTACTCAACCATTGATTATTGTTGCCTATTATGTTATCATTTTTCTTTGTATTCGTTTGTGTGAAATGGGTCCATTAACTAATGCTCACTTATCATACTTCTTTTTCTCGATTGGTGTAATTTATATTAACCCTCTCGATTCATCTAGACCACAAGATACAGCCGACAAGAAGTCAAAATGGTTCATACCATCTGTACATCATTCGTTGACTGAAGAGGAGGTCAAGAAGGTTTCAGATGATCTTAACTACCACTGTTCACCTGAGTTTATTACTGCTCTTGCAAGTAAGGAATAGACACAGCCATCTTTGTGTTCAAAAGATGATTATTTACCATGGATAGACCTTCATATTTTATAACTCTGAAGGAAATCAAGTTTATGTTTTGTTTATATTTTGAAGAGAAGTTCTCCGTATATATCTCCTTGGGGCCTGATATTATTCCAGGTCAGAAGGAAGTGGGCTAATGTGTGTCAAATGTTTTTCGTAGTCAATAGAGAACACGATATGATACCCATTCCAGGAAAAGGAGAGATTGCCACATGTAAGAGGTAAAAATAAGAATTCAAAGGGGTGAAGAAAGAGCAAGTGTGGGTGTATTTAAGAACTTTTCTACAGTTGAGAATAATAGATTAATAATCTCTGATCTCTCGACTCATTGATATCTTTCAATCAGAATACACATCAGAATCGCTGAAATCCCTGGATGTATTGGACAATATGAGTGGTTATCTGCCAGAGGTGAAATACCCAAGAACCCCTGGACGAAAACCAACTCAAGGAGAAAATACCGGAAATGCTTGGTAATTTCAAAAGATATTTTATCTCCCTTTTTAATCAAATTTCTGAGTATATTGTGTTGAATATTATAAAATATACGCCCTGTCTATGCTTTATTTGACTTCGACCGTCTATCTGAAATGCGTGTTTTTTTTTATTTTTTGTTTTTTTTTTTTGTTTTGTTTTTTTTTTTTTTGGGGGGGGGGGGGAGGGGAGGTTGTTGTTTTGTTTTGTGTTGTTTTGTTGTTTTTTTTTTTTGTTTTTTTTGTTTTTTGGGTCTTTTTGTGTGTGTGTTTTTTTTTTTCTTTGGGGGGGGGGGGGTTTGTGTGTTTTTTGTTTGTTTGCTTTTTTGTTACTGTTAGACGAAGAAAAACATAGCTGGGTGTGATAGTCATAGGCATGTTTGTTTCTCTCCTACTTATGCTTTGTGTGTTTAGTTTTCGTTTTGTTAGTTTTAAAAAAATATGTCTATACATATTCACGATGCCTTTGTAAAGACTTCACTGTCCAAGGATGGGCATTGAATAAAGTGGATAAAATTGACTACAGCAGACTTGGCCGATAGAAGACAAAAAATAAATGAATGAACTTTCTGAGTTGAATTCTTTATAGGGCAAATGAATCTCTCTCAACATTTTGGTGTATTATTTTTTATTGATGCACGTACTAAATTCAACAACTCGATGTCCTTACTTTTTGTCCATAGATGTTCTTATGGAAGAAGGTCATCATTGTCAATTGGGTTTTAAAACGGAGATGCAAATGTGTCATTACAATTATCATCCTCATCGTCACCATCCTCATTATCACCATTATCATCTCTATTATCATTGTCATTATCATCATTAACATGACCATTTATAATCATCATCATTATCATCATCATCATCATCATCATTATCATCATCATCGCTACTTATTATTATCATTATATTCCCTTGTCAGGGCCTGGTTGTGCGACATCACTGGAGCTCCCAAAGGCAAGTTGTCCGGGAAGAAGGTGGCGATAAAGGACAATGTAGCGGTGGCTGGTGTCCCCATGTCTAATGGTAGCCGTGTGCTGGAGGGTTATGTACCTGAATACGACGCTACTATTGTCACTCGTATCTTGGATGCTGGTATGGGTTCATTTTGCTTGTACTTCAAATTTCATTGTATTCAATTTTTAAAATGGAGAATGTAGATATGTGATCATTACCAGGCCGTAAATTTCTGTTCTGTCTTTTTATTTCTTTTGTATTGTTTCCATCTTATTTATCAGTATATCGCTCACCATTATTTATATCGCAATGTTGTTGTCTATATATGTTACAGATCAAGCAATAGTTAGAAATATCAACCATTTCTTCTTTCATCAACACGCTCCGTTTTTCTGTTCCAGAAAAATTTGACACCAAAATACTATCTACAAATCTAAAATGCCCTTTTAACACAGCATAACAGTATGTCCATTGCAAACTTTTTACAGTATCTATAATTATTTAGAATTTTTAGACGGTTCCATGTCCATAAAAAACAGAATTAAATGTTTGCGGTACCTGTTATTTAAAATGATGCAAAGAAATGTGCGAGAAGCGCAGAAATGACTCACCGAGGAGTTTATCAGGCAATGAAAATTATATTTAAAAACGTCCGTATTCTAAACCATCCTAAACAGGTGGCCATATCGTAGGAAAATCTTCGTGTGACGACTTTTGTTGTAGTGCCATGGGATACTCGTCTGTTGAGAGATACATTCACCTTCCTGACACGCCTGACCTCAGAGTTGGCGGATCAAGTGGCGGTTCTACTGTTTTGGTAAGATGTTTTAGACATAGGAATAGATTTTGATCAGAAGATGTGCTTGGAACATGTGTTTTATTTTTCAAGTTAACGCTACTTTTTGGTCATGCACAATATAAGAGCGCGGTCAATATAAGGAGAGAGCCACATTTCATATCAATAAGACTTTTTGCGTGAATTTAATCATGGTGGGAGAGGGGGGGGGGGGGGGGTTAATGTTGCATAAATATTAATATTAATATCTTTGCCACTTAAAAATGGATTTTACAAAGAGATTCATGGTTTTAAGTTAGAGTCACGCAAAAAGTATTTTGTTGAACAACTTGCAATGTAAATAGGCGACGATGTGGTCGAGTCGGACCGGAAGATCTAAAGTTCAAGTCTCGATCTTACCGGCGCTTAATTGAGTCTTTGGAAAAGGCTCTTTATTCACATTTACTCACATTCCCTCACCGTACTCTGGAGTGAAATGAGTCCCTGGGAGTTAACATCCTTGAATCTGTCGAAGAAATTGTAATATCGCCTTAACGCGTCATATTTCGTCCTACATGATAAGCATTGTCGATGGCTAGGGACCCCTTGTGAGAACGTATAGTGGATGTTACGCTATATAAAAGTTCTATTTTGTAATCACTAGTTGTGATAATGATGACAATAGTCCTTCAGAGCCATTGAGTCCATAAGCCGGAGTTTATCCCGGGTTCTACAGCGTGAAACGAACAATAGCAATTGTAGTTGCTTGCTACCCTTTAGATATTACTTCTAAGAACTTTCCGCTAGATCTAACATACCCAGCTATCCAATCACTGTTGGGTGGGCAAAGGGGTTCAAAAAAATCTCGACTGCACCCAGGATCGATCTCGGTTCATTTGCTTGTGTGTCGCGTGATCTATCAACTGATTTTTCGGGCCCACTGGTCGTGATGATAGTAACAATAATAATAGCGATAATGGTGATGATGATGATGAGGATGATGATGATGATGATGATGATGATGATGATGATGATGATGATGAGGATGATGATAAAACAATAATTATAATAATAATAATAATAATATAATAATAATAATAATAATAATAATAATAATAATAATAATAATAATAATAATAATAATAATAATAATGATAATGAAAAGAAGAAGAAGAATGATAATAATAACGATAATGATAATGGCGATGATGGTGATTTTAAAAAGATAATACCTACTGTAAATATCTTTAGGGATTTCATTTGAAAGTTTTTGAAAGTTAATGAGCGGAAAGCATTTGAGCCGGATGGATTACATGCGAATTATTGAAAGTGTGTGCTGATCAATTGGGTTATATTTCTACTTATATCTTTATTACGTCAATGCGACAATCCTGAGTTCCTGCCATGTGGAAAATGTCTAAAATAGTTCCTATTCCCAAGAAAGTAGACATTTCCAGAATTAACGATCTCAGATCTGTTGCGTTAACTTCTATTTTAATGAAATGTTTTGAAAGACTTGTGATTTATAAATTAAATCCACTGGTTCGTTCTCAGATTCAAACCAATTTGCATACCAGCCAAATAGAAGTGTTGAAGACACTATAATCGTTTTTACAAATGAAATTTATAAACATCTAGACCAACCAGATTGTAATGTAGAATTCTTTTTGTCGATTTCTCCTCAGCATTAATACAATACAACCTCATTTATTTGTGGAGAAACTAAATACATGAGTGATAATCCTCTACTGATTTTATGGATTCTTGATTTTATATTAGATAGAACACAGTATGTCGAATTCATAACCTTAAATAAAAATTAATTACCATATATAGAGGTGCCCCTCAAGGATGTGTTCTTTCCCTTTGTTTACTTACTATTTATATAAATGACTGCCCTAGTGCTAGTCCCAATTCAATACCCCTTTTGAAATTTATGGACAACACGGCCCTCCTAGGACTGATCGATAAAAAAGACGATTTCGTCTACAGGCCGGAAATAGACAAGTTCGTGATTTGGTGTGAAAATAACTTTTTTGAAATTGAATGTTATTAAAACCAAGGAAATGATCATTGACTCTCGGGAGATATAAAAATTACAATCAGTTAGTCTTAATGAACAAAAAATTGAACATGTTTCGGATTACAAATATTTTGGGGTGAAAATTGATGATAAACTTTCATGGAACTCGCATACCGATTCAATTGTAACGAAATTGCTATAAATGAATGTATTTTGTTTGTGATTTCGGAATTCACAAAACTCTCTGTATCAACACATTTTTATAGATCAGTCTTGGTGAGCATTATTGTTTTTTGTATTACCGTATGGGCAGAAAATGTTAGGAAATGTGACGTAGGAAAGATTGAAAAAATTGTTTTAAAAAAAAAGGCAAGCAAATAATATACAAATGTCATTTATAAATTAGATGAACTATATGACCGGTTATGTTTCAACAGACTAAATAATATCTTGAGGGACGAAAGTCATCCTTTGTAATGTCTCTTTAATTTTTCAAAAAGAAGTAACCGTCTCCTGTCAATACAAAGACAAAGAGAAACAGGAAACCCTTTGTCCTTCAAGGTGTACGGACATATAATTCTTATCTACAACTACTTTAATCTATTTTATAATGTATACAATTGGTTAAAGTTTTATTGCTTTATCTTAATTTTTAATTTTACATTGCATGCCACATAGTTGTGTATTTTTATATTATTCATTTATTCGTTTGTTTATTTATTTATCTATCAATTATTATATATCCTGTTATCTGTGTAAATTTTTTTTTCTATTTAATGTCACCAGTTGAAGGCCTTGTAACCACATACTTTATTTGTATCTAGACGGTCCATATTTTTAACACATATGGACGTTACACATTTCCTTTTTTGGGATAAATAAAGTACTATTCTTCTTCTTCTTCTTCTTCTTCTTCTTCTTCTTCTTCTTCTTCTTCTTCTTCTTCTTCTTCTTCTTTTCTTCTTCTTCTTCTTCTTCTTCTTCTTCTTCTTCTTCTTCTTCTTCTTTCTTTTATTATTATTATTATTATTATTATTATTATTATTATTATTATTATTATTATTATTATTATTATTATTATTATCGTTCCAATTGATCTACATTTATAGATGCTACCCCGTCCACCACGGAGAGAGAGAGAGAGAGAGAGAGAGAGAGAGAGAGAGAGAGAGAGAGAGGGGGGGGGAGGGTGGGAAGAGAGAGGGGGAGAGAAGAAAGAGTTAAAGAAAGAAAGAAAGAAAGAAAGAGAGAGGGGGGGGAGAGAGAGAAAGAGAGAGAGAGAAAGAGAGAGAGAGAGAGAGAGAGAGAGAGAGAGAGAGAGAGGTAACAAAACACAAAATTTCGAGATTTAGACCAATCTGGCATAGATTTGTGAATTTTTCTTAGGTCGCCGCAGGTGAAGTGGACATTGCCATTGCTGCTGACCAAGGTGGCTCTATTCGTATCCCATCTGCCTGGAGTGGTGTAGTAGGTTTAAAGCCAACCTACGGCCTGGTTCCCTATACCGGTATTGTGTCCATAGAACCAACCCTGGATCACGTTGGCCCAGTGGCTAGATCTGTTGCTGATTGTGCTCTGTTTCTTGAGGTAAGTTTATTTGAAAATGACATGACAAACTTATCAGTTTAACTTCTTAATTGCCAAAAGGAACACCGTTTTCCTCCCCAGCTTTGATAGGGGCCAACACAGTTTAGTCTGCAGAGGTATCAGGCCCAAAACCCTCTCTTGCTTTTGCATACTTTGGACAGGTCTGGAGTATGGTGGGCGTCTTCTTCTCCTTCACCACAACCACACATGCCTGTTTCTCCTATTTTGAAAATAGTGTGAGTGTGGTGTTTCAGTTTCAGGGGATTGTTCCTGATCGTAGTGTAAAAATTCTAACCTGGTCTTTTCTATCTAAAAGTTTGATTTGGTCACTTTTCTTGAAACAACTAGCTTTTACTTGGTCCTTACTGATTACCTTGATTTCGCCAACTGATCAACAAAATTCAAAGTTTTCGTCATGCTCACTTTGCTTTACAATGCATTATTAATTCCTCCAGAAAGCCATGACTTAGTTGACGTACTGACTTAAAGGTGTTCGCTGGCACAGTCGACCGAGTTTACAGCATTATCGACCTTCGGGATTTCTTTGCAGAGAAATCTCCATTCCTGTCAGTTTGATGTCATTTCTCTGATGTTGAGATCTACGGTTGATGTTAAGCGGTGGTTAATATTTGGCAATCGTTTGAGATCGTTTTTTGAGTGTAACTGGCAATGAGGCAACTGGGCGTCCTTTGTATTTGGGTCCCAAATTGGTGAAGTAGAATGACATGGCTTTATCGGCTGGTATTTCAGGATCTCGTCTTAGTTTGTGTCTAATGAGGCTCCACCTGGATTTCATTATTTGGAGAGAAATCGGTGTTTCGTTACATTTTTGGTACAGTGCTTTATTCTTTATTTGTGTAGGGTATTTATTACCAAGTACTGTTCTTAGTTGCTTACGATGGAAGATGTCCATTTGATCTCCGTCTGATTTTGTCTTTCCCCATGTTGAACAGTTGTAATGGAGAATTTATTTGATCAGTGTGTAATACAACTGATCCTTGTTTTATGCATTATTTTGTCGAATCATATCCAGATATGTATAACTTTGTGTAGCGCTGCTTTTGATAGTTGTTTCCTGTTTTCTATGTCCTCTTTTTCCCCAAGCAGTAAACCGAGTTCTTTAACCTTTTTCCATGAGTCTTCTTAAAGTGTGATGGTCGTTAGTTCGGTTTTGTCTAGATTAACTTGATTGTATTTTTTCATGACGTCTTGGATATCATTTACGCTAATAAAGTCTGTTACAATAAAATATGTGTCATCTGCATCAATAATTTCTGGGGGTAGGGATATTTTAAAAGTAATTTCAGAGGAGAGGATAAGTATTGACTTGATTTTCTTAACTTGTGTTCCAAATGCACTATGAACAATATCGGACTCAATCTGTCCCCTTGAGGAGTCCCTATGTTGCCAATGAAGCATTGCGTGTTTATTGCTCCAATGATTTTGGTACTTAACATAAAGAACAACTTTAAGTACCAGTAAGCCATACCAAATTTATTTATCTTATGTAACCAATCATCTCTTAGGTGACTCATTTGTACTGGTAGTCTTACACTTGTACATTCCTATAACTGTGCAAATTTAGTCTCTCAACTTAGAGAGGGAATGAAGGAGAGAGAGAGAGAGAGAGAGAGAGAGAGAGAGAGAGAGAGAGAGAGAGAGAGAGAAAGAAAAAATAATTCTGAAACTGTAGATTCATTATGTAACAATGATGAACATAATTCTATTTACAGGTACTGGCTGGAAATAATGGAATCGACCCCCGCCAAAAAACAGACATTGTTGTTCCAGAGTATAGTAAATTGGTAAGACCTTTTAAATTGTTCCGGTCCAATAACATTTGTGTTACGTTGTTCTGCGCTTCTGGTGATTTCTTATGTTTTGAAAATAGATTGCAGTTATAAACGTGCGAAAAAATCATATAAAAAAGTAATAGAGAATAAAGAATATCACAGCTTCCAAAAAGAACAAAGTACTAACCACGGATTTTTTCGGGCTCAAAACCCTTCTTCAGTCAACACAATTTCAAAATAAGTTTTGTTTTTCATTTGTTGATAAAACAATTGTTTTAAGCCCGAGGTGTTTAGTGTTTTGGTATTTGTCCTTTTTTAATATTCATTTTTGTTTATTACTTTTTACAGTCCACAGCTTCCAGTAGCTTAGTATCACTTTGATAGATGTAAGAAATTCATGACATCATAAGATGGAAAGAATTGAGAGGTAAACGATACAGAAAGAAGAAAGAAAGAAAATTATTATATAGTAGCCACTCAGTAGCTGAGAGTATCGGGGGAAAATAATTCTAGAACGCTCTTAGGGCAGGATTCATTTTATGTTTTACTTCAAGAATACACCTACAGCGATGCAACACGGGCCTCAAAGCTATCTTGGTAAATGTGTATGTGTGTGTGTGTGTGTGGGGGGGGGGGGGGGGTATGGACAAATCAAAGATACATATTATGATGATTATCGTTTATATCATTTCGAGACTGTCCAGATTACTATCTTGGTTAGACAAATAATTGATAATCGATGAATCTCGAATACTCCGCGTACTCTTCAAGATCTGGTTTCCGGTAAGATGTTTGCTTCCTAATCAACATTTTTGATCTCCCTATGTGTAATTTTCTGTTGTTATTTGTATTATTATTATCATCATCACCATCACCATCATCATCATCATCATCATCATCATCATCATCATCATCATCATCATCATCACCATCATCATCATCATCATCATCATTTATCATCATCATTATTAGTATTATTCTTGTTTCATTTTCATTATTATTATTATTATTATTATTATTATTATTATTATTATTATTATTATTATTATTATTATTATTATTATTATTATTATTATCATTATAATTATTATTATTTTATTATTATTATTATTATTATTATTATTATTGTTGTTGTTGTTGTTGTTGTTGTTGTTATTATTATATGCGAGTATTAATGGTATTGAAAAAATAATGATTTAAAAGAAATGTCTCATCTTTGAAGGGTTAATATGCCTTTTCTGTCTACAGCTGGAGACTGAGACAAAGTTTAAACTTGGAATTTTGAAGGAAGGTTTTGACTGCTGTGTGGACGAAGTCGGAAATCTAGCAAAGGCGTTTTTGGAAGGGGTGGCCTCCAGCAAGAACCTGACATGCACGGATGTGTCGACGCCGCTTCATTTAATTGGTAATTATATTTTACATGGCAAATTCAAAGCATAGTCCGTGGTTGGGAATTATACAAACAGAAAGGATATCAAGAATAATGTAGTTAATATGCGTCCTCTGTTTTAAAAAAATAAATAAATAAACAACAAAAAGACGTATTCATTAGAATATATATATATATATATATATATATATATATATATATATATATATATATATATATTATCTTACTCTCTCTCTCACTCACTATCTCCCCTTAAATCTCTCTCTCTCTCTCTCGCTTATATATATATATTATATATTATATTAATATATTATATATATATATATATATATATATATAGATAGATAGATAGTATGCAGATGATGTCACTCATGTCTTTGTTATTGTTTTTTGCCATCCGCGTTTATTAGTAATGCTCACTGCACTGTATTAACCTGACTATAAACGTTCATGGATACACAGAGTTTTGTGTGTTGGCCCGTTATACTTCCGGATGGCAATGTTATGAGCTTCTTAGCCAAGCGCATACTATAAATATATATATATGTGTGTGTGTGTTTGTGTGTATATATTGTCTTTTCTGGAATGACATTTCGATATTTTCCGAAAACTGGGCGGAGACAACCTTTTCAAAATTTGAAAGAATTATAAAAGAAATTGAAACAAAATAAGACGTATACTTGAAATACATTTTTTCCTATTTTTAAATAGCACTTAGGCGTCTATGTTTTAACAATAACATTTCTGGTTGTTGGAATTACTTAAAATTTAGCATAATATTAATCTATTTTTGCAGAAAACGTATGTGAAATTTGCAAATATGTGCCTAAAACAGATTAGACACAATAAACTGTCAAACAAAGGATAGTTTTTCTCAGCACCCGATAAACTCTTACTTTATGTGAAATTAATTTTGATTTGATTTACAAAAAAAATTCGTCTATTTTAAAACATTCCTCTTCTAATCCATTTCAAAATTTTTATTCCTTTAAACAGCGACGCCTATTTTCATCCCCATATGTATGCAAGGTGCTCAGACCAATTTCCAGATGGGGAGTAAGTTGATTTTTAGATTTTATGAGTTGTCCACGGAGATGATCCAAATTTTGATTTCTTTTGAACTTTTAAATGACATTGAGAGTGGGTTGTCCAAAAAAAAAGGGTAGGCCTACATCATTTTCAATTGAAGTCGTCAAAAACAGAGATGAATTTTAGAATGGCATTCACGTTATGGCAAGGACAGCTGCCATCATTTTGTTTAAATACTTGGAGATGTAGGCTATTGCTTTCAAGTGTACATTCATTATTACTGACACCAATGAGTAAGGTAAATGAGGTATTCTAAAAGCTATTTCAGGGAATATAACTGACATTTTTGCTGTCGTTGTCTTAAAGAATGCAGGACCTTTCACACATTTGGAGCCTCTTTGTTGTTTTTTTCTATCACTAAATTCTTTAAGTAATATATGTAGCCACCACATATTTGATGATTGACTAATTTTAGAACTGGAAGTAAGTCGATCCCTCAATCAATCAATTTAAATGCAATCAAATTGATTAAGTATTGATTTATACAGATTGAAGCACAATCCATTCACCAATAGGAACAATTAATGTTTTTTTTTTGTAAATATTTAATTTTAGATATATCATTTGGTGAAAACATTCCTTATGTACTAGATCTACTAATCAACTTTTTGAATTATTTCAACCAGCAACACCTCAGTTTTGGGATGGATTCCATTCGACTAGTTTGTCAAAAGCAGTAGAGCAAGGAGCTAAGTGTGCTCGTCGTCATCTGGCGCCTGGAATGACGCAAATCACCATGATGGGAGAGATTATGACGCGTCGCTATGGAAACCACTACTATGCCAAAGCCCGCAATCTCACCATTGATCTCCGAAAACAAATTGACGATGTCCTGGAGACCCAGTGTGATGTGCTCATCATGCCAACACTTACGATGCTTCCTCAACAAATAGTTACGAAAGGAAATGACGAGGAGGCGGATTTACTGAGTAAATATTATTTATGTTTTCTGATACTTGTTATTTATCACATAGACTTGTCGGCCTTATGGTTATTACGGATGATTTTCATAACCATCTCCCTCCATTCCAAGCTGGTTTCAGCTTTCCATGACTGACAGTGCTATTCCAATCCAGTCTACCTTTTGATATTTGAGACCACGTATCAAGGGTCTCTTGGCACACACATTGTATCTCATAAACGAATTTGATGTCAACAATGGAAATCGATCATCACATGGTTTGAGCCAAAAATGAATCTTTTAATTATCCATTGAAGCAAAAGTACTTGATGTGAAACGTGAAACATGTACTTAGGGTGTAACTATAATTCTCTATTATCTTCCCATATTTTCCATCCTCTGCCCCTTATTTTCTTTCCACGTACGGTTCCTTGAAGCAAAGTTTTACACGCATCGATGATCTGGTGATGTGCTCAAACCATTTCAACCCTTTTTCTTTTGAAAATGGTCAGGAAGTCGATGTAGTGCCCTATTGCGCTTTCGACCCTGGTTCTCACTTAAAAGTACTTTCCCTGGGTGGGGATCCTGACCTCCCATAGCGGGCAGGGAGGTACATACTTCTATACCCTTATATCTGTTTTCCAACATGCTTTCTGCCTTTGTCTTGGAATGAGATTACTTGGTTTTTTCCTGGCCCTGGTTGGAGTCTTGGCTGGGAGGGAAACAGTCAAATGCATAGTTATTGTTTTGGGAGATGGTATTTTTTTCCATGTAAACCATCTCTCTGTTATGTATTATTATATTTGTTATTTTTAGTGTATAATGTAAGCATTTGAGTGTATTCCTCTCTGTTGGATCTTATGCTTGTGTCTGGATGAGACTTATAGGTGATCTCAAACTAAATACATTGGTGGTATGCTCTTGGAATCTACATCTGATCCCTATTTGTTCCTAGTTCCCCTTTGTCTTACTCTCTCTTGAGTGCTTTAATTGTAATTCTAGAACTTTTTACTTCGCATTTTCTTCCTTTTTACTGGCGCTGATATAACCTAAATGTGTTGCAAGCGCCGTAAAACCCTTAAAAAACAAAAACAAACAAACAAACAAAAGTACTTTCCCAAATACCCCAGACTATATTATAGCTGCCATGTTCAAACTAAAGAGTGATGAGAACAGCAAGCGCATGGAGAGCAATGAAACATTTTAATTATGTTCTGTAATGTTCTGTGCGGCTATGTGGTCTTGTGGTAGGACACTCGCTTTCGGATCGGCGCATAGTTGAGTCCTTGGAAAAGGCTCTTTACTCACATTCTCTCACCGTACTCGGGTGTAAAATGAGTGCCTGGTCGTTAACAGAGTTGTCTCTGTCCAAAAAAAAATATAATATTGCTTAACATGTCTTGACCTAAATGTTAAATGTTGCTGTTGGACCCCTTATATAGCGCTTTGAGCACGTTCAGTGGATATTGCGCTATATAAAAGCTCACATTTTTTTGTAATTCTATAAATTGCTGTTGTTTGAAGGTATCTTAACAATCGTGACAATTCTTCAATTTTCAGAGTACCTCAACGAGAGCATTTTTATGATCAACAACACGTTGGTGTACAACTTGACCGGTCACCCAGCACTCACCATTCCCTTAGGAAGGATCGGTGACCCCTCAAAACCTGGCCTCATGATTGTCGGCCGGAAGTTTGATGAGCTTAAAGTATTGCAGGTCGGACGGGCACTTGAAAAATTGGTTCACGCTTCTTTGTAGTTGAAAAAGAAAGGAAGATTTAAGATTTAAAAAACTTTGAAATAAACATTAAAATACTTACATGTGAAATATTTCCCCTACCTCTAAATTGGCTCTCGGCAACTGAGAATTTAGCAAAAAATGATTTGCATGAATATTGAAATAATCATTTATAATAATAGAATAATAATTGTATTTGTTTATGTCTGTAATTTCTAGGTTCGTTCCTATTGCCTTTTGATAATTGACAAATTTCCAGTCTTCTAGAATTTTACCTACCGATAGAAATTTGTTAAATAAAATAGAAAGGGGGTGGACTATTTATGTTGACATTTTCTGGAATAAACGAGGATAAAGAATCCCCAGACCATTGCTTTTATTTTTTACACTAAGTTATAATAAATGTCAATTGTTCGATACAGAAACATCACAAGTATGATTCCCTTCGTCGTTGTTGTCAACGAATGGAGTATTAGTGTGATCCTTTTTATATAAAAATAATACTATTATTGCTGTTTTGTTGTAATTATTATAATCATCATCATCATCATCATCGTCGTCGTCGTCGTCGTCGTCGTCATCATCATCACCATCATCATCATCATCGTTGTGGCGGGTTGTGTGTTATTTTTGTGGGATCGAGTGCAACCGATAGCTCAATGGTCTGGATTCGAACTAGTATGGGCGCTATGGCTCTCGTTACCAGCTGCGCCACTCAACCTATACCACAAACGGCTCAGGTTTAATCTAGGGGTGATTAAGAATTGCCTTAGGGTCCCTTATAACTTAATTGTATTAATAACAAGTGAGTCCAGACAATAGTAACGCCCAATACAATAATAACAATTCTATACATAAAGTTTAATTAGATTGTTACAGGAAAAGATAGAAAGAATAAGTATTTATTTAATATCAGGAAGAGTAGCTCTAATTGAGTGGATCTAATTTATTATTTATTTATCTATTGATTTATTTATTGATTCATTCATGATTGATTGATTGAGTTAGTTTCTAATCATCTGTGTCTGTGGAAAATACATTTGAAAATGGTATAAGCCCGTTTGGCTTATCTTTATCCTGCCGGCTTGCTTGATTGAGGCACATGTATCAGCTAGTTCCAGGGTTGGCTCCTGCTTGCAGGGTTTTCTGGACTTCACAACAGTGTTGTAGTTATGGACTGACATCAGGGGTTTTCCACTATGCAAGGACTGGGAGGCAGGGATTCGGCACGGGCTGGTGCTTCAAGGACAAGGACCTTCAATTAAGAGTTAAAACAACAAGGTCTTAGAGCCAATCGAGTTTGTCTTTCGCCACCGGATTGTCCTTGAGCGACACATCATAATAGCCTTTATTTGCCGACAAAGGCAAGGAGAAGCAGTAACTCCATGATAATGGTAGTTAATACATATGTATCAAACATCAACTAACAGTCGAGCTATCTTACATGATGAGAATTTAACAGGGTTGTGTCCCTGGTATTTCTTTATTTATTTTTATTAATTATAATTTAGGTTATGATGTGTGGCCGGCGATTGGCGGTAGGGTACAGACATTCAAGCAATATACATATTGAATATAAATGAAATAATAGCATAGATCATAAACAAATATTAACTATAGTATAAGACACATATAGATACAGTTTTGTACAGGTATTCCAACTTACGAACATCCATGGAATAGCACAATTAAAATATATACACAAACTATAATATTAATAATAGATTAAGCATTGAATCCACAGTAATATCTCGTTCCACTTTGAATGTTAACCAATAATTCATTTTACCTTCAGCCGAGAAAGAAGAAAAACTTTTACAAGTTTGAATTTGGAGAGATAGCTCTTCTTTCTTGGGATACTTAGCGTGTGTGTGATTCGATTCAGAGATGAATTTGATTTTGTGAAATAAGATGATGCGTTGGGATTATGGGAATAGCCAATCAGAAAAATGTTCCTGTTTAAGATAGCCAATGATATTCAGATGCTTTGGTAAGAAAGAATAACGGACAGCTTAGAACAGTAATTGCAATTTTAGCTACTCTTGAAGACAAGAACCTCAGGGCATATGCACGTTGGAGTCTTGTTTGGAAAAGGTAATTAGCAGGAGGTATGGATACAATGGGCAGACAATTTGAACAGGTAAATAAGCCTTAAGCTGAAAGTGAGTGTTCCGTTATACAATGGGAAGGTTTCCCACCTAATTTCCGTTAGCAAAATTTAGATCTTTATTGGAAAAAGACTGTCCATGTTTTGAGTATCTTAACCGGAGGTGTAATCTGCCTTGGCAAATATATATCGTCCACAAAGTTTGAAGTGGTTTTGAATGAGACGCTGACGAATGATAAAGAAATCACGCAGTGAAAGAAAATCGCTCGTCACAATCGTCATCATCACTATTATTACTATTATTATTATTATTATTATTATTATTATTATTATTATTATTATTATTATTATTATTATTATTATTATTATTATTATGCTAAGCATTGTTGGTATTACTCTTGTCATATATTGTGTGATTACTAATGGTATCACTTTATTTTATGTTTTTCTTTTTTTTTTCTTTGGTTTCATTTACCATTTTTTCTCTTTATGTATAAACGGGAAGAATTAAAAATATTAATCACCGATGTTAAGCCTTTTATTATATGTATAACAGAAATCATACCTAAGAATTGTAAAGAAATAGATCCACATACGGAATGCCAGTTATCTGCCAACTATGATCTTTTTATTAATGATTCACCTGAAAGAGGAGTCGCAATATATATTCTACAAAATCTAAATGCGCAGATATGCCCAAATTTAACAGTGTTGAATCTGTCGGAAAGCGTTTGGTGTACGGTCAAATTAGAGGACAGAGTTATATTCATTCTTATAGAAGTCTATCTTTTGGTTAGAATGTGTATACACAGACAGGACATGAGAAATGCACTGTTATGCTTTGATGGCGTAACATGTCATAACGTTATAGTCACCGAGGATTTTAACTTCCCTTTAATCAACTGGGAAGTGCCTTGTTCTACTGTTTCTGAACGTGTTTTTACTGAATATTTGAATGATGCATTCCTGATTCAGCTAATTGCTAAATCTACTAGACACAGGGAAATTCAGATAAGTAACATTCTTGATTTAGTATTGTGTGGTGACGATACATTCATTCATGATATAAAATATTCAAGTCATTTTGTGAAAAAGGGACCACTGTGTACTTAAGCTCATTTTGACTATCTGTAAGAGAACCAAGAATCGAAAAGGATGCCGTACAATACTATAATTATTTCAAGGGTGATTTTGTTAAAAGTAGATAACAATTGAAGTTTTATGATTGGGAAAAGAAGTTATCTCATTTAAGTTTTGATGAATCTTGGTTATATTTAAAGACATATTTTAAATATATATAAATACTGTGAAATCAAGAGAAGAAAAGTTTGTTCCATGTAGAAACAAAATAGTGAAAAGTAAGGTAAAGAAAAAACGGAAAACTTTTGTAAAGGTTTAAAAACACCATACCCACTATAACCAACAAGAGTAAACTAATGCAAGGAGAGATGTGAAACGCGAGATTAGGCACTGTATAAGATTTTGAGTAAGCTTTGGTAAATGAATGCAGTGGGAACAAAAATGTTTTTGGAAATATGTTAATAAAAAGTTGAAAAGAAATACTGAAATGACAGAATTGGTTACAGAAGACGGTGGAGACGTATGTGATGATAAGGGCAAAGCAGGTGTACCGAATGATTTCTTTTTAAGTGTATTTGTTGATTTCAATGATAGAAGCAATAACAGGTCTTTGTCGGATGTTATGATTTCTATAGAAGCCATCTTTAAAAAAAACTGTTTAGGCTTGATTGTTCGAAAAGTATGGAACCTGATAATCTACATCCAAAATTATTGAAGGAATTGTCTTTAGAAATAACTACACCAATGTTTATTATATTCAACAAATCCTTTACCGAAGGAGTTCTACCGTTTGATTGGGAAATGGCAAAGGTGACAGCAAGTATTTGAAAAGGGCGATAAAGGAGACAAGTCAGTGTAAAACACATCCAAAAAGCTTTACAAAAACACCAACTATACGTTAATACTGACAAAACAGATGTAACATTACTGTCAAGGAAGAAAGGTGGATGGAGAGTTACGAAAAAAGTAGGATCATTAATAGGAGGCAAGAAAGACGTAGAAAGAAGAAAAAGTTTATCGACGGCTGCACTAAATAAATTATTACATAGATATATGGATTAGAAAAGATAAAATTAAAATAAACACTAAAATCAAATTATACACAACCCTTGTAAAACCCGTGCTTATATATAACTGCGGAACATGCGCACCGACTGGAACCGAAGAGCAAAGATTAAAGAGATTCCATAGAGAACAACTGAGACGAATCCTGAATATGCGATACCCCACAAAAATAAGCAATAAAACACTGTATGAAAAAAGCAATGAAAGACCGTTATCGATTCAAATCCTGGAGGCAAGATGGCGGCTTTTTGGGCATAATATACTCAGAAGAGATGAAAATAATATACCAGCTAATACAGCCATGGCAGTTAACTGGTTAACAGTATATTGGGGGCAGCGTGGCTCAGCGATACGGTCTTTGCTTCGAACCGAAAAGTACCGAGTTCGATCAGCCGCCGCTGCGTTGTGTGGCCTTGAGCAAATCACCTCGCCCCAGCTCAATTTACGGCGCTGCACTGCGGCTGACGCCTGGGTTATTCCAGTTTTCCCTTAGAATAGACCCTAGAGACAAATGTCCCCTATGAGATGAATACAGGGAGTTTTTTTAGTTTTTTTATTTATATAGCTTACCAGACACTGGTCCATATGTTACATAATATGTTACACATGACTGCAGCTGACATGATACAAATCATTGATTTAATATTTTAGTTGATATCTACACATCTATAGTTCAGCTTTATTCATATCGCTCATCCAGTTTAGATGACTGTTGGGAATATCGTTTCTCTGGGGATTATTTATTCTCTTCAAAGCTCGAATTAGATTTAATTTATTCTGCAATGGCAAAGTAAGTTTGTTTATAATTATTACCCCTTTAGTTGTATTTTAGAGCCATAAGGACCATGTAACAAGAAATAATCTTTGTTTCTAAAGCGTATAACGAACAGTAACCATTTCTTGCAGATCGCTCGTCTTGCAAAATTCTTTTATGCTAGATCTAATATACTGAGCTACGCAATGACTGCTGGATGGATAAAGGAATAACTTGTGCACAACATGCTTTCCTAAAGGCATACTGCTTCACCACAGCGACACATAATTGGTGATTTAAAAAAAAAAATTGCAGCGGTTGATTGAATGAAGGAACGGCTGCCATAGCATTCCAGTGAACCAGTTTTCTCATGCAACAATCTCTACGGTGGGCAGGGAGATCCGTTGGGATGTCTTCTATATCGATTTTCCAACCTGTTTTCTTTCTGTCTTTGTCTTGGATTGAGATTACTTACTTTTGTCCTAACAATGGCTGGAGTCCTTGGTTGGGAGGCGAACGATCAAATGCACGGTTATGGTTTTGGAAGATTTTTTTTCCTTGTAAATCATCTCTTTTATGTACTGTTATACTTTTTTTTTAAATATGAAATGATATATAAGCATTTGAGTGTACTGCTTATGGTGAGATCCAGTGCTTATGTCTGGATGGGACTTGGCTGATTTCAAATTAAGTTTACTGATAGTGATAATAATAATGATGATGATGACGATAATAATAATAATAATTATAATAATAATAGTAATAATAATGATAATAATAATAATAATGATAATAATAATAATAATAATAATAATAATATAATAATGATAATAATAATAATAATAATATAATAATAATAATAATAATAATAATAATAATAATAATAATAATAATAATAATAATAGTAATAATAATAATAATGATAAAAATATTATAATCTTTATTGTCCAAAAAATGGAAATTTGTCATTTGGTTTACGTTTGAAATTAAAGATACGATACGTAGATTGATAGATAGACAAAAATACATAAATAAAATAATAATATGTAAACATCAAAATGATGATGTTTCATAACAGTTTCTAAAACCCAAACATACTCTCTCTTACTCACACACACACACACACACACACACACCTCCATACACCCACACACACACATGCGCACACACGCGGACACACTGACATACATACACACACACAGAGAGAGAGAGAGAGAGAGAGAGAGAGAGAGAGAGAGAGAGAGGCAGGAGCATAAAAGCTTGGAAAGATGTAGAGGTTTAACATTGATAGTAATGGTCTTCCATAGATAGTATGCGCTTAGCTAAGAAGCTTACAACATTGCCATCCTGAAGTATAACGTACCAACACACAAAACTATGTGTAACCTTGAACGTTTATAGTCTGGTTAATACAGTTAAGCGAGAATTACTCCTGGATGGCAAAAAACATAAATCTGTTTTGCAACTTGCTTACTGTCTTTGTCTTGCAATGAGTTTACTTAGTTTTGTCCTGGTCCTGGCCGGAGTCCTTGGCTGGCAGAGAAACAGTCGAATATATAGTTTTAGTTTTGGGAGATGATATTTTTTTTCCTTGTAATTCATCTCTCTGTTGTGTACAACAGTACATTTTTTATTCTTAACATATGATTTGTAAACATTTGAGTATATTCCTCTTAGTGGGGACTTGTGCTGCTGTCTGGGTGAGACTTTAGGTGATCTCAGACTAAGTACACCAATAGTGTGCTCTTGGAATTTACATCTGTTCCCTATTTGAACCATTTCCCCTCTCTTACATTTCCCTCGTCCTGTCAATTGTACATCTACAATGCTTTTACTATCCAATTTTCTTCCTTTTTACTGGTGGTGATATGACCTGAATGTGTTGCAAGCGCTGTAAAACCCTTAAAAACAAAAAACAAAAACAAAAAACAATCAAAGACATATTCCATCACCTTTTTGATTTCCAATTAGGCTTTGTGGATCGTGTTTGATGACTGTAACATTGTCGATTTTTATACTTATATTGTGGTCATTTTCAGTAAGCCATGGAGAGAGAGATAGAGTAAATGTGACTCATATATAAGGGAACAACACAAAACAAACGACGTTTCGGCCTTTGGCATTCTTCAAGTTTCCCTCTATCTCATTGGCTCACTTAGGCACCTCTAGTTTTTGGTTCTGTGCTATACAGTAGACTGGCGTTTCTATGATCTTCATCAAATTTGCACAGTGCAGCAAGACAATCAATTTTGTAACAAAGGGATCTTACATTCGACAAAATAATGGATGGTAATGGTAAATTTGTTTCCTCTCCTTTTTATTCTTTTCCTTATTCCACCTCTTTTTCCTCTTTTCCTCTTCGGTTTAATTGAATGAAACGTGTACTGAAAATAATAGGACGTGCAAATGGATTTGGACATAATTTTTCCTTGGTGTAAACAATATTCCGTCGCCATCTTGTTCATCATATTTGTCGTGATACATTCAAAATCAATAAATGAGATATGCGGATTAACCCTCTCCTTACGACCACAGCTAAATCGTCACATTTGTTACGACTCAATATACATTTTTCTTATTCAGATTTATTTTGTTAATCACCATGATCTTTGCTTAATTAATAACATAGAGCTGCTTTGTAGAGAGATTGTTTTGAGTTTAAAAAATCAATTTTTTTTCTGCAGGGTAAGCCTGCCATTTTGGGAAGATAATGAAAATGGTCAGTAAGGAGAGAGTTCAGACGTGAAGATGTGTGTAAATCCTTGTATAAATACACAATACGAATTAGATAACACAAACTTACTGTCATGAAAAAATATAAAAAGCGATAGGTAGTATGGACCTAATTTGATCCATTTCCGTATGTCTTACATTTTCTTGGGCGCTTTTAATGGTAAATCTAGATATATATTTTACTACCCCATCTTCTTCCCTTTCATGGTAAGCAGGAGGTTACTTGCTGTGTCTTCTATCCCCTTTTATCTGATTTCCGAGTTGCTTTCAGCCTTTGTCTTGGAATGGGATTGCCTGGCCTTTGCTGGAGTCTTTAGCTGAGAGGGAAACAGTCAAGTATCTATTGATAGTTTTGGGCTAATATTTTTTTATCCTTGTAAATGAAAATCTGTTATGTATTGTTAGTTATGTTTTATTTTCTCTAGATATTCTTTAAGCATATGAGTGTATTCCTCTCAGTGGTATCCTGCGCTGGTGTCTGGGTGAGACATTTAGGTCATCTCAAACTAAGTACACAGATAGTGTACTCTTGGAATCTACATCGGTTACTAATTTGAATCTGTACCCCTAATCTTACTTTTTCTTGGGTACCGGTACCTTTACTTGTAATTCTAAATCACTATCATATTTTCTTACTTTTTTACTGGCGCTGAAGCTGTAAAACCATTAAAGCAAAAACAAACCAACCATTTTATTCGTTTTTACTGGCGTTGACAGACATGACCTAAATGCAAGCACCGCAAAACCCTTAAAAACAAAAACATACAAAACAAAACTAACAAAACACTAATCGATCAATATTTTAAGGACAAGTTTTCTAGCCAAAAGGGCAGGACACGTTTTTTTTTGTTAACAACGCCACTACCGCATTATCTGATTCGTCTGTTGTGTTTCATTCATCCTGTTTTGTTGATAAAGGGGAAATCCGAAACGTCCATTTTATCTGTTTTCGTATATTAAATTGAAGCTTACATTCAATTTCACATTGCTATTTATTTCTTCGATCTTCGAGCAGCAACGTTTACATGAATGATACACAGCGCTGTCATTATTTGCGGAAAACATAAATAGGGCTGATCGGTTGCTCTATCCCCGTATTTTATGCTTGGCTGACACATTCAATAGAATTTTTAACGTATAATAATAATATGCTATATTATTAATATGCTCTGCTTATTTTACATAATGATGATATGGGTATAATCTGATCTTTGTTGTAGGTATACATGTTTTATGGTGTGGCACACACCGGCAAGCAGTTGGAAACAGATTGTCTATCCTCGGCATTGGAGAAATATGCAGAGTGTAGCTTTATTATGCGGCTTGTTGACCACCGTTTTCAGTTTTTAACAAGTTCAATGCCCCGTTTGAGGCCTGAATAATGATAGTATCTAACATCCAGCCTCTATATTCAAATATCAATAACGAGAATAGCCCAACAGCACTTGTTAGCGCGTTAATATTATTGTGCATTCTTATAAGCATTAGAATAATAGCGGCGTTAATGCATTTTTTCATTAAAGACTAACTTTGCACCATCTGCACGAGACTGGAAACAGAGATCTGCAGATTTGGAGGCGTGTGACATGTCACAAGATCACAATGCCATTGAAGTCATACGAATAATACATTACATTCTAACAGACAACTGAAAATTTATAAACAAAGGGCTCTACAAGTGCAATGAAACATCTCTCTCCCGGCTATGTGGTCTTCTGATATGACACTCGCTTTCGGACCGGAAGGTCCTGGGTTCGAGTTCGCTCGGCGCATAGTTGAGGCCTTGGAAAAGGCTCTTTACTTATATTCTCTCACCGTACTCAGGTGTAAAATGAATAGCTGGCCGTTAACAGTATTATCTCTACCGAAAAAAAACCCCGGTAATATCGCCTCCATGCGTCATGTCCCATCCAGGGACCACTTATAAAGCGCTTTGAGCACGTGTAGAGGATATTGCGCTATATAAAAGCTCAATTCATTTCTTCAAAATTAGAGGCCCGATGTCGGTCATGTTCTAAAAACACCAGCAAACAAAGTCATGAATGCATAGTTAATTCACATCTGGTTAGAGTGAATATAAAAGACACACTAACAGCCTTTCACACTGTGCAAAGCGGAGGCCTAAAATACATTCAATGTCAAAATAAAACAGTTTCGACAAAAGACATATCTCTAAGATCAATTGCAAAAGACCGTGAAAGGTGGAGGGATCTCAAACAGAGGATAAAAGAGGCGGCCGAGGCGTCCCAGTCGTATGAAGCAGGCGAACGGCGCTAAGTCAATATCAGTATAACGCCCTACTTTGTAAGATATCTTTGGATATATCGGGTTTGCCATGGAATTTGCATTGAAGTGATCAACAATTTCTCTTTGTGAATATATCAATTTGATATTTTGTCAAATTGACATGGAATAGTCAAACATATCCGCCATGTTAACAGATTAATATCGTTGGTTTAAAAGTGATGATCTATTTACAAAATTATGAGAAGAATAAGTTGTGACAAAACTGATCTTTACTTCCTATAGTCAGATTTTTAATAAATGGCGCGTGTTTTTCTTCTTTTTCTCAGGTTCCCCCAATGCATAGCTGCAAAAATTTGTATGAACTTCTGAATAAATTTGTCTCAATAAAAAAATATTTTTTCATGAATTTTAAAACAATAGGAAATGATTTCGTTTATTACATCTATATTAAAATCGATAACAGTTGAGGATCGTAACTCATAGAAGATTTACATTATTAAAATTATGAATTTTTCGCATATCCATTTTGAAGGAATTCGTTAAACTGGAGTGTTCGGTTAATTGAAACTTAAACGATTTACGTGCAGTATTTGAATATGAAGCAACGAATGGCAATTATTAACTATCAGACATCTACATTTATATATATATATATATATATATATATATATATATATATATAATATATATATACCCACCGAATAAAAAACAAATATATATATATATATATATATATATATATATATATATATATATATTTGTTTTTTATTCGGTGGGTATATATATATATATATATATATATATATATATATATATATATATATATATATAAATGTAGATGTCTGATAGTTAATAATTGCCATTCGTATATAAATATATATATATATATATATATATTATATATATATATATATATATACGGGGGGCGTAGTGGCGAATGGCTAAGGCATTCTACTGTGGCTCGGAAGGTCCCGGGATCGAGCCCCGTTTCAGGCACTTTGGTTTTTTTCCTTGAGCAAGATTATTCTGTTGACATCAGACATCTTGTTTGATGAAATACCTATATTCCTTCGTGGAATGCCTAAGCGACGATATCTTACGGTGTCGTGGCGGAAGGGCATAATTATATTATATTATATATATATATATCATTTCCACTGATTTACCATACTCAACAAATTGCAAAGAACCAAATGCTTGGTATGCCAACTTGCTCTGGGAAGATCAATAATTTTTAACCACCTTATATTTACTCAGGTCTGAGAACAGCGCCGACCAGAAGTCTGATTGGTTTATACCATCTGTTCATCATTCATTAACTGAGGAGGAAGTCAAAAAAGTTACAGATGACCTCAATTATCATTGTTCACCGGAGTTGATCGCTGCCCTGGCAAGTAAGGAAAATACTCTAATCCCATACCTACGTATGGTATAAACAAATGGTATAAACAAATAAATACACGTAGTGCTTAGATATTGAGTAAAGTAGAATGATTATACAGAACTCTGGGGCTTTGCGGCGCTGTACTGCGGCTGACGCCTGGGTTATTCCAGTCTTCGATTGGAATAGACCCTAAAGACACATTTCCCCTTTGGGATGAATTAAGGGAATTTTAATTTAAAGATTTGAGCGTCTCCAATCTTACCTGGAGTGAGACAAAGGTCTGTGCCAAGGACAGAAGAAGATGAAAGAGTGCTGTTGAGGCCCTATGCTCCACTAGGAGCCAAGAGGCATAAGTCAAGTAAGTCAAATTTAAATTTGATTTAATAAAACCGATCCTCTTGTGTAACCGTGGCACATATATGCATTAGCCAAGACAGAAGGGAAGAATAAAGTCCTAATAGAAAGCATCCTTAACAATTGAAGATGGCTTTTTTTCTAAATGAAAGGGGGAATATTCCCAAAAACAAGAGAAAAACCATAGTAGTAGTAGTAGTAGTAGTAGTAGTAGTAGTAGTAGTAGTAGTAGTAGTAGAAGTAGTAGTAGTAGAGTAGTAGTAGTAGTAGTAGTAGTAGTAGTAGTAGTAGTAGTAGTAGTAGTAGTAGTAGTAGTTAGTAGTAGTAGTAGTAGTAGTAGTAGTAGTAGTAGTAGTAGTAGGCATCCTTCCGTCTCAAGAGACAATGGTTTGCGCCCTGTATGGCTTTGATCTCATCAGTCTTGTTTAGAGCAGCGACGGGTGTGACTCAGTTGACCAATGCATGGCAGTCTCTACCGCAGTTGTTGCACACGTAGTTTGACTGTGTGTTTGTGTTTGGATCTGCTGCATCTCTTTCCCCTTTGCTCTCCTCTCCTCAAACTTCTGCTTTCTTCTCTCCTCACCTCTCTTCACTCCCTCCATCACCGCATATCTCCAGCCCCTGCGATCGTCAGCAATAATAATAATCATTTTATTGTTGTTTTTGTTGTAGATCTCAGCAAGAATACACCCGTGAAAGTGTTAAGCAACTAAAAAATCACAGACCAGTCACAAATTCCTCATAGAAAGAACAAACGAGTACTAGAAGACACCCATAAGAAAAAGATCATGATTTATCCAAGTCATTAAACACATTAAATTTCCCTGAAATTTTATTTTGTTTTTAATTTTCAGAGTACACATCAAATTCACTGAAATGTCTGGATGTTTTGGATAGTTTGAGTGGATATCTTCCAGAGGTGAAATACCCACGAACTTCAGGCAGAAAACCAAATAAAGAGGAGAACGTGGGAAACGCTTGGTAACCGAAATATTTCTTCTTTTTTTACGAACCATAATATTTTCTGAAGAAGTTTCCAGGGATCATCTTTTTAAAATTACGACATTCATCTCTATATCTAATTATGAAAGAGCAATAGTTCGGGTCCTAATAGAGCCGTCGGTTTGCGGTTTTGCTATTTAAGTATTAATTCTAGGTGGACGGTACTTGCTATATCTTCTATCCCACTGTAAGTGTTTTCCAATTGCTTTCTGTATTTGTCCTGACCCTGGCCGGAGTCCTTGGCTGGGAGGGAAACAATCATATGTATAGTTATAGTTTTGGGAGATGATAATATTTTTTCCTTGTAAATCAATTCTCTGTTATGTACTGTTACTTTTTCATTTTAACATATTATTTGTAAACATTTGAGGAGTATTTCCTCATAGTGAGATCTTGTACTGGTCTCTGAGTGAGACTTTTAGGTGATCTCAAACTAAGTACACTGATAGGGTGCTCTTGGAATGTACATCTGTTCCCTATTTGAACCATACCCTTTTTCTTACGTTTAATTGTACATTTAGAATATTTTTACTATCCAATTTTCTTCCCTTTTACTGGGGTTGATATGAACTAAATGTGTTGAAAGCGCCGTTAACCCTTAAAAACAAAAAACAAAACATAAGACATGAATTCTTTTTTTTTTTCTACAAAAGTCTATAACATAAGAGGAGACGCATGTAGGCTGTTGGACTTGAGTGCGAACGATTCTATTAAATCAAATGATTACTCAACGCATTAATTGTTATACAGCAGGATAGAGAAAGAATAGATCAAATTGAAAGAAGAGCGAAAGACATGTGCAGTCCATCCTGCCTACACAAAATACCCTTTATGAAAAATATTCCTATAAAAAAAAGTTTTGAACATCTTGAAAGATAAGCAACTTCCTCTATTTTTAGAATATAAAACGTCAGGTAGATCAGGCAAAGTGATGAGTTTAAAATCCAGAACAGAACGTTGTTAAATTCCTTTGTACCCTCTACCTCAAGGAGACGTTTTCGAAGTGGCATAAAGATGGAGATCAAGGACAGTGTCGATGGGTGAACAGTGGGCGTGAATATAGTATACGTAATTATAGAGAATAAAAAGGTATCGAATTACGAGAGAAAAAGAACGTTTGTTTGTATGTGTGTTTGTGTGTGTGTGTGGGTGGGTGGGTGGGTGGGTTGGTGTGTGTGTGTGTGTGTGTGTGTGTGTGTGAGTGCGACTGGGTGAGTAAATGAAACAGATAGAGAGTGAGAAAGAGAGGTTTTGTTAAACTTTTTGTTGGATTACTTCTATGCCATTGTATTTCCTTATTATTTATTTGCTTAATTATTTTCAGAAATGCATTAGTCTGTGGCAATGCCCAATGTAAATTTCAGGAAATGGATAAGTAAAGTTCATCTTATCTTATCTTATCTATCTTATCTTATCTTATGATGACCTCAGTTCTTAAAACAATTATAACAGTCGCAGCTATACTTTAGAACGTGTGTTATTTAATTTGTTTTTAATTTCTCCCCGGATAGGGCCTGGTTGTGCGACATTACTGGAGCACCCTACGGCAAGTTGTCCGGGAAGAAGGTGGCGATAAAGGACAGTGTAGCAGTGGCTGGTGTCCCCATGTCTAATGGTAGCCGTGTGCTGGAGGGTTATGTACCTGAATACGACGCTACTATTGTCACTCGTATCTTGGATGCTGGTATGTGTTGATAATGTTTGGTGATTTCATTACTTATTATTGTCGCTGATTTATTTGACGTTTTGTACATGGGTGTCAACAATTACTTAACGCCATCCAGAGTGACTTTAGACATACGATCAGTAACTAGTAATAATTCCAAAGGCCAAAAGGACCTAATATTTTTAGGTTTCCTTCAGCTTTTGACTAGAGCTGCAGACCACAGTCAACTTTTTTTTAAAATGATTTGTGCGGAATTGAAAATCAAGTACAAGATCGATTTGATTGACCCCTTTTAATGTATGAAATAATAAGAGTAAACCAAACAGTCATCTTAATTACCAGTAAAACCAGGAGTATCCCCAGGGAACAGTTTTAGGGCCATTTCTATTCCTTACTTTTTTAACGACATTGATAATCATCTAACTACAGGATAAAGCTGTCATAATTTACAGGTTATAGTTATAGATTATAGTATGGACAATTATTTTGCAGAATAAATTTGCAAAAATCTGATAATAAATGGGAAATGGAGCTTCCTCCAGATAGATGAAATATTAAATGATTACAATATAACCATTAAATACAGATAGATTTGTCTTTATTCCAAACCATTCTCATTAGGTGGCCGTATCGTAGGAAAGGCTGCATGTGACGATGGTTGCCTCAGTGCAATGGGATTCTCATCTATTGAAGGATACATACATCTTCCTGATACTCCGGACTACAGAGTGGGCGGCTCGAGCGGTGGTTCTACTGTTTTGGTACGGACAATTGAAAACACAAATCTCTCTAAAAAAAAAACCCCGAGCAGTTTAATTTATAAATCTCTACATTCGCATCTAAAGAATCTGATAGTTACTTTACTTTTCTAACAAATCGCCTTTCTTTGGTCAGATAAAGTTGAATCAAATTTCGTTTCGATGCATTGAGAAAAACACAAACTTGTCAAAAAAAATTAACATAGGACTTCTAAGTTGTGAGTGATGTATTTCCAGATACGAGTGCGTATAGTATAGATTTTTTCCTCTCCAATTGTGGCGCTAGCTGAATCTTATCAAAACATTGCTTTTGTGGCTAAATGGAGATTATATAAACCGATATTGTGTTATGTAAAATATCAAAAGCGAACGACAAAAGAAGAAGAAAAAGAATAAGAAGAGCGAATAATTTTGAGTATTGGTAGAAATTGTTACTGTGTCACGATACGCTACGTAAACGTAGACAGATTTGTACGGCTATGTAGTCTAGTGGTATGACTCTTGTTTTCGGATTGGAAGTCCTGGGTTCGAGCTTCGTTTGGCGCATATTTGAGTCCTTGGAGAAGGCTCTTTACTCAAATTCTCTCACCGTACCATTCTGAGTATTGTAGAAATTGCTACTGTTTCACGATACGGTACATAAACGAAGACAGATTTGGAATAAATGGGCCTAATCAATAACAATACTGTATAGTCATTGATTTTGATGGCTTTGAATGGTTATTTCTATCTACTACTCTTAAGAACTTGCATGAAGAATGTAAAAAAAAAAACAAACAAAAAAAAACAGATGAGCATAGGAAACACTAAGTGGAGGTACATTGAAAACTGGAGAAGTAACGTAGTTCGGGGTAGAAAAATTCACTTATTTATATTCTCGTGTTAACGTTATTATTTCTTGCCAATTTAAAAACCATAAAATCATTTCCATTGTTATGGTGATGAAGTTACCGAGAAAACCTTTAACATGGAAACGTACACCCTCCTGATACACCCTATTGTTGTGTTGGTTCTGTTTCGTTTTCCTTATTTTAAAATGTTCAACACCTGATTATGTAGATTTATAAATTCCCCAGGTCGCTGCAGGGGAAGTGGATTTTGCCATTGCTGGTGACCAAGGTGGCTCCATTCGTATCCCAGCTGCCTGGAGTGGTGTAGTAGGTTTAAAGCCAACCCATGGTCTTGTCCCGTACACTGGCATCGTGTCCATAGAACCAACCCTGGATCACATTGGCCCCGTGGCTAGGTCTGTTGCTGATTGCGCTTTATTCTTAGAGGTAAGTTGGTTGACAACCTGTCTCAACTTTATTCGCACGAGTGTATGTGTGTGTTTTTTTTCTCATCCAGTGACTGCAACTTTAGAATAAAACTTTAAATAAATTGAATGCACCCAAATTGTCGAGGCCATTAAGACTTGGGAGACTTAGAGATGTCAATCTTTCTTTGTATGACCAGTAGGCTAATAAATTTCACAAGGCATTTTGGTCACCGGCCTTTGTATAATTTCAATTATATATATTATATATATATATATATATATATATATATATATATATATATATATATATATATATCACAAATGTCCGATTCCAGTTAAAGTAAGTGTATTGGCACGTGGTTGATGATTATATTCAAATTCTGTTCAAAGGTACTGGCTGGAAATAATGGAATCGATCCCCGCCAAAAGACAGACATTGTTGTTCCGGAATACAGTAAATTGGTAATGTATCGCAACTGTGTGGGTCAGAATGCCAGGAACCACGTCATTTATATGATCCCTTTAGATATTTCTATGTAAACAAAAGTTTAACACCACTTCTCTAGAGCTACTTTTGCAACAAAACAAAAAAGTTACGTGATCCTGAGCGTTTTCTATAATGCGTGGTTTGGACTCTTATGTACATTTCATTGGCTAAATAGTATGATATGAATAAAACGAAAATTGTTTCCTATTTATTTTGTTTTTGTTTTGTTTCGTTTCTGCTTGTGTTCTTTCTGTTACTTTTTTTTTACAGTTGTAGGTAATCGCTTCTAAGCCGCATGCATTTCGGTTTATAGATATGAATTATTTTCTATGAAAAATGAATGAAAAGTTTTATCACAAGCACAGGATATGATAAAAATATGATATGTGTTTTTCCACAGTTGGAGACCGAGACAGAATTAAAACTTGGAATATTAAAAGAAGGTTTTGAATGCTGTGTGGACGAAGTCAGAAATCTAGCAAAGACGTTTTTGGAAGGGGTGGCCTCCTGCAAGAACCTGACATGCACGGATGTGTCGACGCCCCTTCATGAAGTTGGTAATGATGTTTTACACTGGCGCATTTTGAAAGAGAAAGAGTATCGTCTTTAAGGAATTTCACTGTTCTGATATAATCTGAAAAATGCATTTCAAAAATGTTAGCCAGGGAACTCGATTACTGTGGCCCTCGTCTTGTCAAAAAATGATCAATATTTAAAGGACTAGTTTTATGGCTGGATTCTTTTAATATACTTTTTAAGAATACGGCATTGTAGCTCTGGGGGTCATGAGCGAGAGACTCACTTCAGACACTTCCGTTTTTCCCTTGCATAAAAGTTAAAATCCTTTATTTGCTTACTTGGACAAATTAATTTTTTTATTTTGATATCATACTCGCACGATGAACCCAATGGCTCTAAAGGAGTTTTTTTTAAATCTTCTACAAATCAGGTTGGCTCCAAACTTGTCAAGAAGACTGAACTCTTCTTACTCGTCTCCAAAATCTCGCGATTTTGTTTTTGTTTTGTTGTTGTTTGTATTTTTTTTTATCTGTTTGTCTGTTGTTGTATATTTTTCTTTTTGTTTGTTTTAGGGGGGTTTTGGGGGGGGGTTGGGGGGAAGGGGTTGTTGTTGTTTGGTTTGGGTTTTTTTGTTGGTCATTTAGTTCCTTTTTTATTTCTTTTTACAGATATTCGGGATTATTTCAATCTGTCGAGATATGAAGTAAACGTTTTCTGGTCACAAAAATCGTTCTGTATTAGCGGTTAAAATGCAATCAACACAGCATTGTCTCGATAAACCCAATAATAATCTAATATCTTAATAATGATAATTTTTTTTAAAAGAAGAAAGAAATAAAGAAAAATGTGTGGTACGGTTTTTTCTCTCTTTTAAAAATGCTGTTTAATACAATGGCTGATGATCCTATTTGACACGAATGAATTCAACTATTGACAAAAAAAAGACAAAGAAATACATTGCATGCATGCCAATTGCATGTGTATTTAGGCAACACTGTGACCCCCCTCCCCCCTCTCTTTCTCTCTCTCTCTCTCTCTCTCTCTCTCTCTTTCTCTCTACGTTCCTTCTCTCTCTCTCTCTCTCTCTCTCTCTCTCTCTCTCTCTCTCTCTCTACGTTCCTTCTCTCTCTCTCTCTCTCTCTTCTCTCTCTCTCTCTCTCTCTCTCTCCTCTCTCTCTCTCTCTTTCTTCTCTCTCTCTCTCTCTCTCTCTCTCTCTCTCTCTCTACTCTCTCTTCTTCTCGTTCTCTCTCTCTCTCTCTTCTCTCTCTCTCCTCTCCTACTCTCTCTCTCTCTCTCTCTCTCTCTCTCTCTCTCTCTCTCTCACACTCCCCTCTTTCTTTCTTCTTCTCTCTCTCTACTCCTCTCTCCTCTCTTCTCCTATATATATATATATATATATATATATATATATATCTTTCTATCTCTATATCTCTTTCCGTTCCCTATCTCCCCTCTCTCTCTCTCTCTCTCTCCTCTCTCTCTCTCTCTCTCCTCTCTCTCTCTCTCTCTCTCTCTCTCTCTCTCTCTCTCTCTCTCTCTCTCTCTCTCTCTCTCTCTCTCTCTCTCTCTCCTAGATATACCTATTTATTTGTGAATGAATGAATAAGCAATTGCTTAATATAATATAAAGTCATTTGATCGTGCTTTCACCGGAATTGACCATTCAAAAATGCTGTCTTTCTTTAATCAGTTTCAATATTTTACTCCCATAAAACAGCGACGCCTATTTTCACCCCCATCTGTATGCAAGGAGCTCAGACTAATATTCAAATGGGAAGTAAGTTGATTTTATATTACTACCCACCACCACAAACTAGCATTATGTCAACTAGCTGTTACAAATCGAATCTACGATAAAAAAATGTGAAATGTTGTCCTTCACCGACATGGAACTGAAGTTTATTCCTGTTTCTCTAATGCTAAATAGACAGTAACATTTGATATCTACCCTTTTGACAGACAATGGTCTAAATCAAAGTACTTTCCGCCAAATCTAATCAAGACACAACTATTCAACCACTGCTATTTAGACAGAGGTCGAGAAAACAAAACAATTTAGAATGCATCTGGGACCGATAAACTGGACGCGTTGTTTGTGTGCAAAGCGCTCCTCCAGCTGAACTATCAGGATCACTGAGATATGACCCAGCGCCTCAATTCGGTGTTATGTCGGGATTAAAATGATACCGAAAACTATTTGGATTTAAGTATGAAATATAAGTGATATTAGAATGCCCCTTTTAAAAAAAGAATAAAATTGTTTTGTTAAATTTGTTATTTGTAAAATGCTAAAATTGTGTAATTTTAGTAATAGTGATACTAAGATGCTAGAAGCTGTGGACTGTAAAAAGTAGTAAATAAAAGTGAATATAACAGCTTCGAAATAGAACAAAATAACAAACACGGAACGTTTCGGACTCAAAATCCTTCATCATACATAGAAATACATTTCTAAAAGACCAGACAAACGACTAAATATTTCGTACGTCCTCTCTGAGGAGCCCGAAACGTGCGGTGTTTGGTATTTGTTCTATTTTGAAGCTCATGTAAGTAAAGTAATGTTAACCTGGAATCCAATTTCTTTGTATAGCTTTCAGCTCGACATAATACCGTTCTGAGACTGCTGGTCACAAATATGGAACTTGGATGTGAAATGTGCTTTAATGAGGACAGTGATTATAGAATAACGTATTATCTCGATGAAGATACTAAACTTTCGCAATGTCTTGTCATTTTTTTCCCATATCGACATTTTGGTATTCAATTCCACAGATCAATTTTATTTCATCTTTTTACTCAATCAGCGACACCCCAGTTCTTGGATGGATTCCACTCAACGAGTTTGGCCAAAGCCATACAAGAGGGAACAAAATGTTCCGGTCGACACTTTTCCCCTGGAATGAAACAATTCACCATGATGGGGGAGATACTGACCCGTCGCTATGGAAACCACTACTACGCCAAGGCCCGCAATCTTACCATTGATCTCCGGAAACAAATTGATGATGTTTTGGAAAACCAATGCGATGTGTTAATCATGCCAACACTTACCTCATTACCTCCAAAATTTGTAACGAAAGGA
>NC_088360.1:87779712-87787212 GCF_034508935.2 Berghia stephanieae | reverse complement strand
GAGATAAAGATAAAGGGAGTAAATCTGACTCATGAATGAACAACACAAAACAAACGACGTTTCGGCCCTTGGCCTTTATCAAGTAAACACAGAATACATATTATATATTTATATCAGATTGTCATAATAACATAGGCGAAAATTTGTAAATGTGTGTGTACGTGTGTGTGCGTGTATGTGTGTGTGTGTGTGTGTGTGTGTGCAATGGAAGAGAGAGAGAGAGAGAGAGAGAGAGAGAGAGAGAGAGAATGAGAGATGAAAAACTATATATATATATATATATATATATATATATATATATATATATATATATTATTTCAAGAATAAGGTAGGAGGGTGGGGAAGGGGGGAGGGTAATTGAAGAATACTAGACAGCAATAGTGTTATTGTTGGTCACCTACCTCCGCTGTTAAGATATTGAAAATAATTTTTTAAAATAAAATTAATAAAAAAAAGAGAGAGAGAGAGAGAGAGAGAGAGAGAGCGCGAGAGAGAGAGAGAGAGAGAGAGAGAGAGAGAGATGGATAGATAGAGGGAGAGAGAGAGAGAGAGATGGATAGATAGAGGGAGAGAGAGAGAGAGAGAGAGAGAGATGGATAGATAGAGGGAGAGAGAGAGAGAGAGAAAGACAGACACAAAGATAGAGACAGAGAGAGAGAATGAAAGTGGGAGAACGGGAGTGGAAGGATGCGTTTCAAAGTTATATTTAAAATAAAGGAGAGTGATAAATTAAATTTTACAAGTATATATATATATATATATATATATATATATATATATACATATATATATATATGTCATGGTCTCAAGTGAGTAAAGAGCTACTCGACTATGCATAAAGATATATGTAGAATGAGGCCCCAGAATTTACTAGTTACTATAAATGAAAAACAATTAACGATTTGTTTACAATGAAAAATAAAAATAATGATGAAATTTAATTAAAAGAGATAAACAGTGATCGTGGCAGTTACAAATAGAGATATGAATATTTTACGTAACTTATGATAATATGTCAGGTTCATAAGTTTACGTTTCCAGGCAGTTGATGGGCTTGGATGATCTATTCCTCTGATAACAGGATCGGACTCGTAAAATTCCACTTCCAGGCAATTGGTAAGAGGTTATTGTGTAGTCCTTTGACAGCGGGCTTGGGTTTGATCCTTGAAGATTATACAATCAAAGTTAAAAGCTCCGGCGTCTTAATGGTGTAGATATAATATCTACAAAGTCCCAAAAGATAAAAATCTTCCAGTATATATATATAGGAATAGAGCGACTGGCCGTCCGGCATAGATTGTGGAGAGAAAGTGAGTGTCAAATGTTAGACCTATCAGCTTTTATAATAAGTGGCTACGTGACAGAATGTAGAACGAAAAGTATTCACTAATTAGAAATTAATTCGAGGGAAGGCTATAAAAGGAAAGACGATCTAATATTAGAAGGTAAAGTTTATCTAAGCCTACCGAAATATAACTGGAGTGAGATGAATTCAGTTCTTAATAAAATAAAATTTAATAAGATAATTGTGAACAACCTTTACTGTGACACCCCCCACCCACGTTTAAAATATACTCTTTAACCATTATGGGAAAGATAGATTTTACAAACGGAAGTAAATTTACTATCATGATACTCTAGCATTAATCCATTGTTATAATTTGTGCTACAATTAAATTATTTATTAACTAGACATGGAAATGTTTATATTAACGTAGGTATATGAATGGGTGACAATAACAATGAAAGATTGTGATTACAAATCATTGTGATGGACAACATGATGGCAATGTGATTACAAATCATTGTGATAAACAATAGTGATGGCAATGAAGCATGATTTAAGTCGATGATATGAAGGTAATTTACTGAATGAAATGAATGAAAATGTAAATGGAATATTGACATTTCAATTATTAATCATAAATGAGTGAAAATTCATAACAATAATAGATAAATAGAAGATTTCCCAAATCATGAATGGGTATGGTATATATATCCAAACAATACTCAATGTTACATTAAGTTGGGTCATCATGTTTACAAATAAAATTATCGAAATTGTGCGTTCTGATTTGGCATAGTTTGCGAGGTAACTAACAGTATGCATGGGAGGTTAAGTTATACCCTTCTCACGTGTTTATACTAATCGAGAAAGTAGGTCGGCGTGAATATTTTCACAGCCTGGTATGTGAGAGATACTGAAAGTGTAATTTTGCAAAAATAGACTCCACCTTAGTACTCTACTATTATTCATTTTGTTATTTCTTATGTACGTGAGTGGTTTATGGTCCGTTTCGACCACAAACTCTTTTAGCAGTAGATATCTGCTGAATGTCTTTAAAGCAAAGACGATGGCCAGTCCTTCACGCTCTATTACAGAGTATCGTGATTCTCTGTCCAATAATTTTCTGCTTGCATATAAGCAAGGCATTAGAGTTCCCTCATGTTCCTGTAATAGTACACCTGCGATGCCCTTATCAGACGCGTCAGTTCTTACAACAAATTCTTTTGATATGTCGGGTAATTTAAGAATTGGTTCTGAACAGAGTAATGCCTTTAATTGGTTAAAGCTATTCTGACACACTTCTGTCCAAACAATTTTGTTCGGTATCCCATTCTTTGTCAGATTTGTTAGCGGTGTCGCGATGTGCGCGAAGTTGTAAATGTATTTCCTGTAAAAATTTAGGAGCCCAAGTACTTTGCGTACTTCTTTTTTTGTCTTAGGTGGTTGCAATTGTGCGATTTTTGTTTGTTTTTCTGTCTCGGGTGTCTGTGTCCCATGACCAACGGTATGACCGAGAAAATCAATTTTGTAAAATGCAATGCTTGTTTTTGACGGTTTTGTTGTTAAAGAATTACGTTTTAATGCTTCAAGCACTAATTCTAAGGTTGTCATGTGATCAGTCCATGAGTTTGAGAAAATACATGCGTCGTCAAAGTATGAGAGTGTAGACGGGATGTCTTTTAATAACATACGCATCATTCTTTGGAATGTCGATGCGGCTGTCGATAATCCAAATGGCATATAGTTAAATTCTAACAATCCTAATGGTGATTGAAATGCTGTGTATTTCTTACATGATTCTTTCAGTGGAATCTGCCAGTAACCTCTAGAAAGATCACATTTTGTCATGTATTTTGCTTGAGATAAGGCAGCAAATAAATTCTCTTGATTTGGTATTGGTTCTGCATCAAACACTGTTGCTTCATTTAATTTGCGAAAGTCGATACATAGCCTTATCGATCCGTCTTTCTTTTTCACTACTACTATTGGTGATGAGTATGGGCTTGAAGAATATCTAACTATTCCTGTATCTAGCATATCCTTAACTTCCTTTTCAACTTGTTCTCGTGCGTGAAATGGAATAGGATAGTTTTTCACGTTGATAGGGGTAGATGTGGTTAACTTTATGTCGTGTTCCACTAATGTTGTATGTCCGGGTGCGTCTGTAAAGACTGACTGGTACTTTTCTAATAATGACCTGATTTCTCGTTTCTGACATTCGTTTAGTTGAGGATTGATTGTGACGTCATTAATTGTACTATTTTTAGAGTTACCGTGTTGTGGGGTGTGTTGTAGTTCGACATCATCGCTGTGAGTTTCGATGATTAATCCTACATTTGCAGCTTCCACATGGTTAAATATTGGTTGTGATAATCCGTCTCTATCGAAATATTTTTTTAGCATGTTTGCATGGAATGTCTTTGTTGTGTTGTTAATTTGAATCTCGTAATTAACACCAGATCGTACTGCTAATACCTTGAATGGTCCTTTCCATGTAGCTAAAAGTTTACTCGAGTCATCGGGTAAGAGTATTAGTACTTTGTCACCAATCTCAAATTTTCTTGACTTGCTTTTTCGATCGGAGTATTCCTTGTATTTCTCTGCTTTTTTAGTGACGGATTCCTGTGCTAGCTTACACGTGTCCTCTATTCTGTCTTTCAGGTTTCTTACATATTCGTAAGCAAACATAATTTCGTTATTGTCCTCCTCATTCCCTTTACAAATGTCGGCTACTATATTGATCGGGCCGCGAGGTGATCGTCCATACATCAACTCAAATGGGGAGTAGCCTGTAGATTCTTGGGGTATTTCTCTATATGCAAATAGGATTGCTGGTAAGTATCTGTCCCAATCATCTGGTTTTTCTGCTGACACTTTTCTTAACATATTCTTTAGAGTGCCATTAAATCTTTCACAAAGACCATTTGCTTGGGGGTGGTAGGGAGTTGTGAATGAGTGTTGGATTCCCATGAGTTTCATGGTTTCATGCATCATATGTGATGTAAATTGGGGTCCATTGTCCGACAGTATCTCATTTGGTATGCCTATTCTAGTAAAAATTGTCATCAATGCTTCAGCTATGTGATCCGATGTAGTTGATTTCAATGCTATCGCTTCTGGCCACCTGGTTGCGTAATCGACTAGTGTTAGTATGTGTGTATGGTTTCTATCTGATTTTGTTAAAGGGCCTATAATGTCAATTGCAACTTTTGAAAAACTTTTTCAATAACTGGGGTTGTCTCTAATGGCAATCTCGGTATTCTGCCTTTTGCGACTCTTCTTTGGCATGTGTCACACGATTTCACATATTCTCGGACGTCTTTAGTAATTCCAGGCCATGTGAAATTCTCGGATATTCTCTTCAATGTGGAAGAGCTCCCAAGATGTCCAGAAGTTATTGAATCGTGCGCTATTCCAAGGATTTTGTTTCTGTAAATACTCGGCGTGACCAGTTGTTTAGCTATTTTGTTTCTTTTCCTATGTAACCTGAACAGAATATCTTTTCAATGATATATTCAACTTTTGATTTCGTCCCTTTGTTTGCGATATTGAAATATGATGTTAAAGTCGGGTCCTTTTTCTGTTCTTCAATGAACGTGTTCCTGTCAAATTGTTGTGGTTCTAGAGAAATAGTCATTGGCTTCTCTGTTGTCTTAGTCATCTTTCTTGTTTCTGCTAGACAAGCTGTTTCTTGGGTTAATGACCATTCTTTTACATCTGTTGGGTTGTCTTTAAGACCTTTTATATTGCCAACAATAACATCAGCGACGGGGTTGGGAAGTATACAGCATTCCACTATTCCTGTATAGTATGGGGTTTCTATGTACACGTTAGCTGTTTCAAAGGTTTCGACTGTACCACTGAATGTGATGCATTGTACCGTTTTTCCAGTTTTGTCTTCGTCATTGATCAAAGATGCTTTTATTCCTACTGTACTGCATCCTGTGTCTCTCAATATTTTGCAATCAGTTCCATTAGCTTTGCCTTCACAAAAAAATAGCGATCCGGATTTGTGAGTTTGTGTTAAAAGTGACATACCTTTCACGCAATACACATTTATATTTTCTCCTGACATTACTCGTGTCTGATTATTTACACTTGTTTGGAGTGATGCATTTGCAGTTTCTTTCGGATATCCCACGATTTTGTAACATTTGTCTGCTGTGTGGCCTTTCATTCCACAATATTGACATTTAATTATAGGTTTGTTGGTTTTCTTATACTCAGTATTATTGTCAGTGCTATTTCTTGTTTTGTTTTGATAGGATCGGCTATGGTCTCTATTGAACTGTTTGTTCCATGGTTTGTTACTATGATCATCTTGTTTCACTTGCGTGTTTCGAGTGATTGATCGGCTCGTTCTATTTGAGTACTGAACTTTAGGTGTACCTGGACTCTGAGCAGCAGCAGCGTAGTATGGTTCCTTCAATGTTCTGCTAAGGGGTGTCAATGGATGTGCGCTGTTAAAGTTTTCTGCGTAGATTTTTAATTTGTCCAAGTTTTCTGGCTTTCTCTCTTTAAAGAATGCGACTAAATCTGGGTTGCAAGCTTGATAGATTCGATTCTTCAGCGTGAGATAGTAAAGGCCTGCAAAGTCGTCTTGTTTTACGTTTGCCAACTCAAGCCACCGATTTAGAAATTGAGTAATTCGGTTCACGAATGTATTAAAGTCTTCTCCACTTTCCGGTTTTGCAGTGTGAAACCTTTCCTGGTAACCATCTTCCGTTAATCTAAATCTTTTTAGTAGAGCGTCTTTAATTTTTCCATAGTCATCTGCATCTTCAGTTGTTAAGGTATAGAAAACTTTTAGCGGTTCTCCAGATAAGCAGTTAATCAAGGCTGTGGCCCATTTGCTTTCTGGCCAACGATAACCTTTAGCCTGAACTTCGAATCGGTGTAAGAAGGATTCTAGACAGTCTGAGCGTTCATCGTATGTTGGCATGCGTGGAAGTTTCACGAAAAATTCATCACTATTATTATGTTTTCTTTCATGACCGGTTTTTGTTTTTTCAATTTCCAGCATCATTTGGGTCCTTTTGGTTTCTTCTTCTGCTAAAGCTATTTGTCTTTTTAGTTCCTCTTTTGGACTCTTCTTCACGTTCTTCTCTACGATTCTTTCTTCGTGTTCTTTTTCTCTTCTTCTTACCAGAATTCTTTCTTCATTTTTTCTCTACGAATTCCTTCTTCTTTTCTTCTTTTTTTCTCTTCGCATCATGAAAATATTCTTTCTGGGGTATTTCTAAGTCCTTTGCGGACTTAATATCTTTTATATGCTTCCATTTTTGCAATAAATTGTTCGATGTTTTTATATATATTATATTGACAGATACTGTTACCCGACTGTTTTATTTTTTTACACTTACTGGAATGAACTGTTCTATTTATTAGAAATCTCTCTCTCTTATTTCAATTATTATGTTATGTTGAATTTGATGCCTTTTAATCGTTATATCTTATAAAGCAATGTGTCAATACAATGCGGAGTTTATAGACTTATGGTCAATAACATTGTGTCAATCGCGTGTACTCATAAACTTGTTACTACGAAAAATGTATCACCAATGTGTGACTCGTCGTTAGTTTGTTACAATTATTCGCAATGACGCTAATATACTAGAGTGTGATAACAATAATAGGATGCCAAAATAATCCCAAGTTATCTATCACTAAATATAACACGACGGCTAGTAGACTCCTTTTATTATAATTTAGTTTTTAAAGACTCACTTTTCAGAACATAATATATAAGTGGTTTTCGGTAACAGTAATATGCCAAAAATGTATTTAAAACAAATCACTATGCAAAACAAATCACGATGTCTATAGTTACTATGTGATGCCCAACTCATGTAAAAGAGAATAATGAAGGATATATTTACCAACTCAGTTCGTGGCTGGGACCTCTCTCTTGTTCAATGGTTGTTCAACAATTGTAATTAGGCATTGAAGAGTGTTTAACAGTGATGTCTGAAATACAAAACAATAAAATATCGTAAGATTTACAATAGTTACAAAATGTGTTCACAACACTGAGTGATTGGATGATAGGTGAATGAATCGTTATGGAATGTAAACATATTGAAAACAATTCATGAATGAGGCAAACAACAAAATGAAATGAGTGATATAATAACAAAGTGGACAAGGAATGAATGAATGAATGAAAAACTGAGTGAATAGATGAATGAATGACTGGATAATGTATGAATGAA
>NC_088360.1:87549712-87777212 GCF_034508935.2 Berghia stephanieae | reverse complement strand
TAAAAAGGTCGGAATTTTAAGGAAAATTGAAGTGAAAAGGTTTTGATTCATTAAACCAGATTATGAATTTTCCTTGGACATCATCAATCCTCTTAAAATGCTAAATTCAAAGATGACAAGTTTTCCAGACAAAATGACTGAATTCTACGAATCTTCTGGATAGTGATGTAAAGTTTTAAAATCCAATCTGTGAAATACATCAGAGACAGGTAATGCTTGGAAATTCATATTTCAAAGTCTGTTTCAACCCTTAGTGTCAAGATAGTCTTGTTACTCTGACAAAAGATTTTTTTTTCAGTTTGGCAAGCAAAATTGATTTCAAACATAGATCGATTAAAATAACCCTCAACATTCCTAAAGGTATCAACCCTGAGACGTCAAATAAGTCTCATGTTTGAGAGTGTTTGGCAGGGTAATGATAACCTTAATTGATTGACATCCAGCCAAAGTTTCCGGTCAAAATAAAAAAGTATTTTCTTAAAGTACATCAGCATTGCTTATCTAGCACATTACAACATCCAGTTTTCTCTCATCTGTAAGTCTGACCAACAATGGTCAATAGCATAATAGCATCCATTCTCTTCCACCACACCCTATTTTTCTTTAACTAAATTGTGAATGAACCAATAATTCTTCTTGGAAAGTAAAGACTTTCATCGGATCTGTTATTTTTTAATAGAGTTAACCTAAATAATTTATGTGTTATGTTAGCATTTGAGCATATCTTAAATACCGGATATCTTTTTTATAATCTCTATAAGATGGGACTTTCAGAAGTTTCAAATTAATCACATGTGTCGAGTGCTCATTGATGTTCTGTTTGAACAAGTCCATTGGCTTATTTTTGCTTGGACTCGTCTTGTTGACATTATATTTGTGACCCATCGCCTCAATCGGATATTACATCGGGGTGAAGATGCTGAAAAGTGAATTGAACGTCTAAATGATATGAGAATCTTTTTTTAATTCTTTGTTTTTCCTTTCGGTTTTCTTTCTTGGGGAGGGGGGGGGAGGGGGGAGGGGGGAGGAGGGGTTGTATGTGCTTGATCAAGGACCGACCCACATTATTTTTATTCATTCATTATTTATTTAATAAAACATATAAATTCAAAATCAGTTTCAAAATTTTGACGATCAAATCAGCTTCCATCGTCTTGCTCACCTTAACATAATATCAGTTTTAGGCATTAAGTCGCATGCAAACACTCAAATTGTTTGATTATCATCCCATCACGTTCCCCTCTCTTCAGCGACAGAATAAATTAAATCTACCAAAAAAAAGTGATAAAAGACCAGAATAAAAATGCATCTCATACTACAATTCTACATCGGATTTTATGGTTAGAGAATATTTAATGTTCTGAAATAATATGAGGATCAAATCGTGCACATTGTGTTTGGGGAGGTGGAAAAGACGATACGTTTCAATGCAATCTTCAATGGTAATCCATCTATTGCGCATTAATTCTGAGTGTATATCATCCAACTACTCCATAACGAAGAGACACATTGTCACAAGAGGTCCCACTGTTAACCTTCCAGAATTCTCATGTTTGACGGATTACATTTTTAATTCTGCCCAGCTTTACTCCAACAAAAAGGCATTAGTAAGTACGGTCAATCACTTCAATACGTTATGACCCCCCCCCCCCCCCCTACAATAAAACCTAGTGTTTTGCTGTGATAGCAACCCCCCCCCCCCCCCCCAATAACCCCACTCGTAGTTGTTCAGTCCCAGCACCAATTCAGGTCTTCGCTTTTGAAAACATGAAACCACATCGGATGAGTGAGGATCAAGTAAGTCACCTTATGAACCTGACAGTATTGAGATCCAGAGTTTGTCCATGTCTCAGGGAAATATGAGAAATGACCACTCCTGCAAAGACTGATTGCCTAAATAAGCTCAGAAGACACCAGCAAAGCATCATCTTTCAACTAAGAACACAACACATACTGCTCAACAACCATTTAAGCAAAATTTCAAAAGACACATCCCCTTCCTGCCCCCTATGTCAACACCCCAATGAAACAGTAACACGCCACTTGCTTGAATGTCAAGCTCTTGAAGACCTGAGATGCACATTCCTCCCACCAAATCCAAGCATCAGTAACACACTTTATAGTCACCTGGAATAACTACAAAAGACGTCTAACTTCTACGTCATGACACAAGACCGAAGGGCTAGAGCTCACGTGGTCGCTGGTTCGGATAAGTAAGTAAGTAAGTAAGTCCATGTCTCAGTAGTCTGATACGTGCAATGACTAACAACGTTATTAACTTACTTGGACCCAGCCACCCAATTATATATAGGTGGACGGGGGTTGGGTGGGGTGGGGGATGCGTGTGGGTCAAATGTTCTTCCAATACATTTCTCGTGCTATCTGGATCATGACAACGATGTTAAAGAAAGGTCATAATTTAATAAAAGCTACAGTGTTAATTAGAGCCGCCTTTGTTGTCCACGAGAGGTGAATATTGGTTAACAACTTCATATGGATAGAATTGAACGAAGTTGACGTCACTCAGGTTTTTGTTATTGTTTTTGTTATCCATGTTTATGAGTCATTCTCACTAAACTTTATTAACCAGACTATAAACGTTCAAGGTTACATATAGTTTTGTTTGTTTGGTCAGTTATATTTCCGGATGGCAATGTTGTGAGTTTCTTAGCCAAGCGCACAGCGTCTATACCAATAGCTTAAGATTACCCCAACTTGTTAAAAAGCGCCTAGTGTTGAGATTTATTTTAACAGGCTCCTGCTGGGTGGGGTTCCTGACCTCCTATAGAGGGCAGGGAGGTACATACTCTGTCTTCTATCCCCTTATATATGTTTTCCAACATGCTTTCTGTCTTTGTCTTGGGATGAGATTACTTTGTTTTGTCCTAACTCTGGCCGGAGTCCTGGCTGGGAGGGAAACAGTCAGATGCATAGTTATTGTTTTGGGAGATGATATTTTTTTCATTTAATCTCTCTGTTACGTATTATTATATTTGTTATTTTGAATGTATAATGTAAGCATTTTAGTGTATTCCTCTTTGTTGGATTTTGTGCTTGTGTCCGAATGAGACTAATAGGTGATCTCAAACTAAGTACATTGGTGGTATGCTCTTGGAATCTACATCTGATCCCTATTTGTTCCCGATTCCCCTATGTCTTACTTTCTCTTGGGTGCTTTAATTGTAATTCTAGAACTTTTTACTATCCCATTTTCTTCCTTTTTACTGGCGCTGATATAACCTAATTGTGTTGCATTGCCGTAAAACCCTTAAAAACAAAAACAAAAACAGGCTCCTGCTTGGGTTGCAATGAGAAAAACAAAGGACCTCAGTGGAACTTTTTGGTCCTATGACAAAAACGAATAGTTGAACGATAATAATTACTTGGGCATTCTGCCTTGGTTGGAACTTATAAATCAACAGTTTCAACACGATGCGCTACATATATACTTTGTTCCCAACGTTATAAAATAAAAAAATAAATATTTTCTTTATTCTTCGCCAAGGGAAAATTTGTCTGTAGGGTCTATTCCAAGGGGAAAATGGAATAGCCCAGGTGTCAGCCGCAGTGCAGCGCCGCAAAGTAAGCTAGGGCGAGGTGACTTGCTCAAGGCCACACAGCGCGGCCGGTAGTCGAACTCGGTACCCTCGGGTACGAAGCAAAGACCATATCGCTGAGCCACGCTGTCCCATTATAACGTAAATTAAGAATTTTTGACGAGTTGAGGATCATTCATTGTAATCGATCTGGGGAAAATGTTTAAGGTATAATTTTTCTGCCATCTTGTCAATGTACGAAAAAATTGTGCCGATCAATATCCAGTATTTCTCTAATCCCAGACATCGGACACTTGATATTTTTGTTGTTGTTTAACATTTAAGGTCTTTCTTAAGAAATGTAAACCTGATGTCTTGTTTGTCAAAACTGTCAGCCAACCTATAGGTGAAACTGGACAAACTGATATCTGAAGTGAAGTAGGAAGTAGTCCTTAGAACGATATGGCTCAGGGAGCCAAAGTTCATCCCTGTTTTTACAGCTGTAAGCCAACAGTAATTATTACTAGCTACCTTTTGGATAAGGATAACTCCATCGCATTATACTTTCCGCCAGATTTAACAGACCCTGTTACCCAATAACTGATGAAAGGGCAGAAGTGTCCGATTAAAAAGCTCTCGATTAAACCCAAGACCGATGATAATCCCTTTGCTTGTGAGTCGAGTGTACCACCAAATGAGCGATTGGGAATGCCCGAACAAACTGATCATTTATTTTGTAAGTTTCCATAGTTACGAGCAACTTTCTTATTTGGAATACAGTTCGTAGCCAGGTGAATAACTCAAGCACATTGAAACTAGTACATATCGTCCCGATGATTATTTTCTTTGTAGGTCGACTATGACACGAAACAGTTCCTCAGCTTTTCCCAACTTCAGGAAGAGATTGAATGCATAGCATCAAACCTCCAACGTCACGGATTACAACGCCATGATGTCATCACCTATTATGGTACCAACCGCATAGAACTTGTACAACTCTTGTGTGCTGCCAATCGTCTTGGTTCCATTGTATCTTTGGCCAATGCACAGCTTACAGCAGGTATTGTCTTGAAGCTTTAAGCTTTTTTTATATTGTTTGTTTTAATACACATCGAGAGTGATACTCAGTCTGAGTTCGGTTACAAACGAATCATTTGAAGACACCATCAACGAATGGAAAGTACAACCAAAATTATGTTACTTTAAAATACATTGCGAAAAAATGAGTTGACCCATTTCGAATGTAATTCAATCCATCGGATTCCTCTTCTTGCTCATAATCGCTTGACTTAATTTTTTAAAATCTTGACAATCCAAATAAGGTGGTAAATGTCAACAAAATTATAATTTTTCAGTTAAAGGATAAGCATTACTAACTCCAGCAACAAGAAATTTAATGAATTACAAATTAATACCCTACATCTTCTTTCTTCACAGATGAACTTCGAATGCAGTTAAGATTATCAGGAACCAAAATGCTGGTCACAACACCTGAGTGCGCTAATATTGCCACGGTGGCAGCTGCTTCGTATAAGATTAACGCGGTAAACATTTTGATTTATCCTTTCTACTGTATATAAATGAAATAATTGGTCCCACTAAAGTACCTTTGTGAAGAATATAGACAATAAAATCGTTCCAACTATTGGAACTCTGCGGGGTATTAGTAGCACCTTTGGTATGTAATCAGAAGGCCTGAGATTCGATTCCCAGTCGGGGAAGACTGTTTTTCTAAGATTTGTTTTTTTCCTTGTATTTTCTTTATTGCTTAGTCTGACACTGTTTCATACACACTTTTCCAGATCTTTATGTATGAAGGCGGATTCCGTCCTAGGTTTTCTCAAACAATGCATGTCAATCCGGTCAGAGCCAATTAAAGAAAATAGTACAAATTCTCAATGGACCAACTCTGGACTATGATTATTCAGTTTAGGATCCACACCACAGAAGAAAAAAAAAAGTGAAAAAGTACAAAAGAATGCAAAATGCTACAATACGAATATTAACAATGGTAAAACAGATGCATACATGTCACAATTAGGATGCTTACAACACCCGACCTGCGAGCTAAGGACTAGATTACATTTTTTTAAAAGCGATTTGTTCAAGTCCTTGACTAAAGTCAGGGACTAAATACTAGTCCGCCTTAAAGACGGGCCCTGATGATTAAATCTAAATTGCCACATTTAGATAGCAATCGATCAATACCAAATAAAAATCAAACAAAATACAAACTAGGCAGTCGAGTTACCAAATTTAACACATTCTTCCATCTTATGTTGACATCAATCATTCCACAAGCCCGTCCCGCTTATGGAACATTAAGCTTCTGAACAACATTAGAAAGTAATTATTGCACGCTAAGTACCACGAATCACGCATAACTTATCACATTATTGTTAATTGTTTGCTTGTTTTGTTTTTGTTTTGTTTTTGTTTTGTTTTGCTTTGTTTGGGGGGGAGGGGAGGGGTGTTTTTATTTTTATGTTGTTGTTTTAATTGTTTTGTTTGTTTGTTTTGTTTTTTGTTGGGGTTTTTGTTGGGATGGGGATGTTTTCTGTTGTTTTGTTTGTTTGTTTGTTGTTCTTGTTAGGGTTTTTTTGGTTAGTTGTTTTCTTCGTTTTGTTTGTTTTGTTTTTTTTTTTTTTGTTTTGTTTTTTGTTTTTTTTGTTTGTTTGTTTGTTTTTGTTTCTGGTGTGTTTGCTTTGTTGGGTTTTTTTGTTGTTGTTGGTTTTTGTTGTTGTTTTTTGTTGGTTTTTTTTTTGGGGGGGGGTTGTTTTTTGTTTTTCCTTTCTTATGTTTTGTTATATTTTGATAATAAAATATAATAATAAACAGATAATAAAATTCCCTTCATTCATCCCTGAGGGAAATTGGTCTATTCCAAAGGAAAACTGGGATAACCCAGGAGTGAGCCGCTACACAACTCCTCAATTTGAGCTTGGGCTAGGTGACTTGCTCAAGGCCACACAGCACGGGGTTTTTTTTCGAACACGGCACCTTTCCGGTACCAAAGACCATACCGCTGAGACACACTGGCCTCGTGTATTCCTTCCCTAATAAATAAATCAATAATCCTTGGAAAGATTTGAGTGAATCCTACATTTAAATATGTCTTTCTTTTTTTTTTTCTTTTTTAAATCCTTATCGAGTTTATTCTTTGTATGTTTTCTCTCACCAAAACCTATTCAGCCATTTGTAGTTGGGAATGCAGAAGGGTGCCAACCATTTTCTTTTCTAAAGGACCCCTGTGAAAGGGTGACTTTTATTGGCGTAACACCATCAGAGAATGACGTAGCGTTGATTCCATTTTCTAGTGGAACGACGGGGATGCCGAAAGGAGTCCAGCTGTCAAATAGGAACTTGATCTCGGAGATTCATGCATTAAGGTAAAGGATAAACGGCGGTTTTGGTTTTGTTTTTGTTTTTTGTTTGTCTGTTTTTTGTTGTTTTTTTGTGTTTTTTTGTTTTTTGTTTTTTGGTGTTTTTTTGTTTTTTTTTTTTGCCTTACGTTATTTAGAATTAAAGCGGAGTATGGTGACGTCCCCATTCTGTTGTCGAATACTTTCCGCTAAATTAGATACACTATCTAAAATGTGGGTAGACTAGTTTGCCAGAATAGATACTGAATTAATGGGGATTGAACCAGTTCTGACTGTGAGTGAGTCGGGCGACATAATCTTGAGCTAGTAGGTTCCATCAATACTTAAAGCAGATGCAAGATATGTATAGAACAATCCTATTTCATTATAGCATTTTCGCTACGGGGAAACCCTGTTTTTATCATATCATTACAGCCATAGTTTATATACTAAAAATAAAATTTGGCGTGAAAAATAATTAGGTATACTATTAATTGTTCTCAAGGCCAAAACAAAGTTTACGACCGAAACCAATTATTCAAAAGTAACATGGATGAGGCAATTGGAGGGGTATAATTGATAAAAGGATTCTTGAAAGCTTGTGTTTGAAATTTCTAATGCGACGCTCCCAGAGTCGCACCGCGCGGTTGGCAGCTCGTTAATTATTCCAAATGCAAGAATATAAGAACCTTATATTATTCGATTGCTTATTTTCAGACATCCATCCTTCATCCCTCTAGTGGCCGCAAAAGATGTCTCCATCTGCGTCCTTCCCATGGTGCATATCGCTGGTCTCGTCATTGGTTGCCTCAATGCTTTAGCACAAGGCGCTACCACTGTCATACTCTCCAAGTTCGCCCCGTCAATGTTCTTATCAGCTATCCAAGATTGCATGGTAACTGGTAATATGTTCACGTTATTGGGGTGACAAATTGGAAGCGGATTTAAATTAAAAGTTAAAAATAAAAATCAAGTCGGAAAGATACAGTGCGTTATAATTTAAGATTTCCCTGGAGTTTGTGGCATTTTGGCTAGAGCGTTTGCTTCTTAATGTGACGAATTGAATTCAATCACGAGTCGTGAAAATTATGATTTCATCGTTAATGTTGTTACTCTGTAGTTAACGGGTATTTGGGTATTTTTAGACCTGGCAAACATAAAGGCAACCGGGAAAGATAAAAGGATAAAGCCATCGTACCACATCATGTCATTGAATAAGGGCATTATTTCAATGAAAGGATAGTCTCCCTGTGTTACATGAAGATCTATTATATTGATACTCTGGCTCTCTCTTTATATGATTCCGACAGTCGGTTTATGCAATATTTCCTTTAAAACTTGAAAAAGTTGAATTTGACAGTTCCAAACAATACAGCAAGAAAAAAATTGCTTTCCTCGACTAGAGCTCGAACCACAGACTTCTTGATTACCAGTCAGATTGTTATCATTTCACACCAGAAGTTTTTCACAAAAAAATACGTGTGTTTCGCTATGAACTCTTAATCCACCCCTATATAGACTCGAGATACGTTAAGAAGAGTACAAAGACATGATAAGACGCTAAGAAAGTTGCATCTTTTTTATCGGGTAACTTCTATGGCGTGTTGATAGCTCATCTGACCAGTAAATAGTAAATAGTAAATTTGAGCTTTTTATATAGCGCAATATCCACAAAACATGCTCAACTCGCTTTTCAGGGGGATTCCTAGCCAACAGCAACATTTAACACGTAGGACAAGACATGACATCTGTTAGGCGATATTACAATCTTTTTTCGGACAGACAATGTTGTTAACGGCCAGGTAATCATTTACACCTAAATACGGTGAGAGGATGTGATTAAGGAGCCTTTATCAATGACTCAGCTATGCGTCGCTTAGAGCTGGACTCGAACCCAGGACCTTCCGATCCGAAGGCGATTGTCATACCACTAGACCAAATTAGTCTCAGAGTAGGTCTGAGATTTGATCCCCAGAAGGGGAAGTTTTCTGGGATGTTCTTCTCTTGTATTTTTCTTGTTTGCTTTACCGGGCACTGTCATATTCATATCGTTTTATTTTTTAAATTTTCGCCAGTGCCTGTTTCCCATTTTTCACTCTAAGAAATTTGCTAAGGAAGTGTTTGAACTTTTTATGCTTTTATTTGCTCATAATATTCGCCGCTTCAATGTTGTTACACGACTTAACTAGCTAAGTGCTTATAATCTTTGGATATTATGGTTTGTCATATTCCCCTACAATTAAAGAATGCATTCTTATTCATGTAATAAACAGCTTGGTTTGCATGATTTATCTTCAAAATGAATTTACTGTTGACATACCTAATATTTACAAATATATATTGCCTCATATGTAAAACATACTTTTACTATACCTATTTACTATTGTTATTATTATAATTATTATTATTATTATTATTATTATTATTATTATTATTATATTATTATTATTATTATTATTATTTATTAGTATATGTAGTAGTAGTAGTAAGTAGTAGTATAGTAGTAGTAGTAGTAGTATAGTAGTAGTAGTAGTAGTAGTATGTAGTAGTAGTAGTAGTAGTATGTATGTAGTAGTAGTAGTAGTAGTAGTAGTAGTAGTAGTAGTAGTAGTAGTAGTAGTAGTAGTAGTAATAGTAAGTAGTATAGTAGTAGTATAGTAGTAGTAGTAGTAGTAGTAGTAGTAGTGGTAGTAGTAGTAGTAGTAGTAGTAGTAGTAGTAGTAGTAGTAGTAGTAGTAGTAGTAGTAGTAGTAGTATTGTTATTGTTGTTGTTATTGTTATTATCATCATAACCATCCTCATCATCGATAAATCGATTTATCGTTTTAAAAGTCTTTAGAATTCGTTATTATAGGCATTAATGCATTCGTAATTTTCATTTTGGATACTGCAATTTCCATATAAAAGGTGTTTTATAAGACATTCATTGTTTGTTCTGTGATATAATTCATATTATGATAATAATGATATGCCATTCATTATTTTTATGTCAATGTCGCTTGAGATAAATAGTATAAATCACCAATCACAGGGTACATTCACGTTAATAGCACCTCCAGTAATGACAATGCTAGCCAAGGACCCAATTGTCTCAAAGTATGACCTCAGTAGTATTACCACACTCTATTCTGGTGCAGCTCCTCTGGATAAGACACTGACCGAAATGGTAGCAGAGCGACTCGGGATTGACTGCATACGTCAAGGTAACTTAGAGTGAAAGCTGGATAAACTAGAACCAACTTAACAGAAACATTGAACTGAAAACTATTCGAATCTCCTCCGGGACAAAAATATTTCCAATAATTCACTGTTTTTAAATCACTTGTCATGCTCTCGGCTCTCACATTGAACAGCTGCATTCCATAGAGTATTCTTGAACTCATTTGTCTATAATTTCGAACAGGTTCCCATGACTTGGGAGTCGCATTGGAAACGAGTTCGAAAGTTCAAACACAAGAGTTCAAGAATTATTTTATTGTGACCTTCTAATGATCTCATCCATGTCACTTTTTATCAAAATCTTATTAAAATCCTTCAAGCTGCTATGACTGACTCTCGAATTCAACGATTTAACCTTATTAATTATTATTGTGGTCATGACATCATTACGTGTCAAAACGTATTATTTTTAGTAAAACTGGATGTGTGTGGGAGAAACAAAATATTTCCTGAACGTACACATTCTTTTTTTTACAAACGATCATGGGTATGCCTCATATTTCGCTATGATGCTATTGTAAAATCGGATTTTTCCCACAAAGAAAGGATGTAATAAAAATAGGAGCATTTATATAGAGCAGTATCCACTAAACTTGTTCAAAGCGATATACAAGGAGTTCCTAGCCAACAGCAACACTTAACACGTAGACTATTAGGCGATGTTACTTTTTTTCCCACAGAAACTATGCTGTTAACGGCCAGTCACTCATTTTACACCTGAGTACGGTGAGAGAATATGAGTAAAGAGCCTTTTCCAAGGCTATACGCTGTTCCAGAGCGAGACTCGAACACATGACCTTCCGTTCCGAAAGTGAGTGTCATACCACAAAATCACATAGCTGAACAAATAACATGCAGGTTAAAGCGACGGTCTGATAACCCAAAATGTGATAGGCTCATTGTTGTAATGGAAATATGTACAACGCAAAATTCCAAGCCCAGAATTAATAAATTAAAAAAAAAATTAAAATTGAGCTTTATATAGCGCAATATCCACTAAATGTGCTCAAAGCGCTTTACAGAATTGCGTTCTGATACCAGACCTGCTAATGTGCACTGAGAGTTAACCCACATTTATGGTCTAAGGGGCACAACCCATTTAAAATAGACAATATTCGTAGTTATGTATGAGTACCATCCCTTGTTAGCTCTTGGTAATTATTTATTTATTTATTTATTTATTTATTTATTTATTTATTTATTTATTTATTTATTTATTTATTTATTTATTTTGTCTTCTTTCTCATACTCGTGTGTGCGTTTGTGTGTGTGTGTGTATGTGTGTGTGTTTACGTATGGTTGTGTATGGTACGTATGTGTGTATGTGTGTTTGTATGTGTAATTCAATATATATACTTGAACTTGGAAGCAATATAAATAGATTTTTTAAATATTTATTTCGTGTTCTGTTCTATTCATGCCACGATATAATCATTGTTTCAAACATGCAATCTGTAACAAATTGGTTTCGTTGGTACTGTCCTGCACGTTATTCACTTATTTCATTCATGTTGTTACGTGTTTTTTTTTTTTTATTTTAAAAGATTATTTGCAAAATTTCCATTAATATAGTTCTGACTCCGGAATGAGAATACATATTGTATATATATATATATATATATATATATATATATATATATATATATATATATATATATATATATATATAGCTAAATAGACAACATGAAATGAGAAATACGTATCAGAATATAATTAATGTCAAAGTTTTAAAACATAAATTTGAATGTGAAATTTATGAATGATATTCTTGTGATTTTGTATTGCAACCATAGGTTACGGAATGACAGAGACAAGCCCTGCTACACTCACGTCCCCTCTAGAGGGTTGGAAGTTTGGATCTGTCGGAGTCCCCCTTCCCAACACCGAATGCAAAGTAAGTTCGCAAAAATTACAGAGTAAAAATATCGAACAAAAACTAATTTTTTAAACTTTCAATAAAAAAAGGACAGGAATACGTAACAAGAGCTCAACAAATGTATCAGCCGACAACACCAAACTAAAATAAAAACAGAATAAATAAACGATAATAAATGTTACTTTTAGGGGGAGTTCAAACCCTTTTTTACAAAATTAATTTATTGATTAATCATATGAATTAATCATTGAACGATGATATGTTATGGAAGAGTTTGAGAGTTAAGAGCATCAGATCAGCATTGCTGATAGGACTTTGATTAAGTTGGGATGTATTTCCCCTAAATTTCGTCATGTTTATATGTTTATTTTTAAGTGCGTGTAAGAAAGAAATATAGAAAGAAAGCTAGATGTATCATACATTGTATGGTATGGATAATTGTTTGAAAAGTATTGTAAAGCGCATTGATTATGATGAGACCATAGATATGCCTCAATAAAGGAGTTTATCTTTTCAAAAAGATTGATCAATATTTTTAGGTGGTTAACGTTGACAATGGCCTTGAGCTTGGTCCCAACGAAGAAGGGGAGCTGTGGTTGCGTGGACCACAGGTTATGCTGGGTTATCATGGTAATGAGAAGGCTACTCGTGATGCTTTTTCTGTCGATGGATGGTTAAAGACAGGTCAGTTCACGAGCACATTGCCTTTGTTTTGTTGATAGTTTTTACATGCAATCAAGTCCATGTTGTGACTGCCTCGATTTTTAATTGACTGTATGGTTGTGTAGAATTTTTTTTCTACTTTTTTTTTTTTGAATAGGCTTTGCTTATATCATTCTCTTTACCATTATTTTTTTTCTCTGTCTTTCTTCGAAACAGTAAATTGTAAAATTACGGGATCTAATCAATGACACGCTTCAGCTGTAATATTTCAATTCAGCATCCATTTCATCATTACGTCTTTGAATACACTTATAATCGTAAGCAACAAGTTTCACATAGTATCAAATCATCAAAACAAAACAAAAAAAGGATCGACGCAGTCGCTAACAATGAAGGATTCCACATACTACAATGTGCTTATATCACGATTTATGCCAAAACTTTATTTCTAGTTGTTTTATAAAATATACACAAAATATATAACATAATATTATATATTTTATATATCATTAAATTAACCAAATGTCACAATATATAGATCTATGTGTTATAGTTTCAAACGAGTTTTCAATTGACCTTCCTCGTTTAGAATTCCAGATGTATGTATAAGTCCTAAAGATATCGTGTATTCACATTTCAACTCAAATGCGTTGAATCTTATATTGACAGGTGATGTTGGCTACTTTGATTCTGATGGCCATTATTTTATATGCGACAGAATCAAAGACATCATCAAATATAAGGGCTACCAGGTAATGTTTTCCTCGTCACATAAACTATGATGTAGGACGGGACATGACGCCTGTAAGGCGGTATTACAATTATTTTTTTTGGACAGAGACAACGCTGTTAACGGCCAGGTACTCATTTTACACCTGATCTGAGTACAGTGAGAGAATGTGAGTAAAGAGCCTTCTCCAAGGACTCAACTATGCGCCGAGCGAGGCTCGAACCCAGGATCTTCCGATCCTAAAGCGAGTAGTGTCATACACCATACCACATAGCCTCACATATTAGCAGGTCTGATAACGGAAAGCAATAATAGGTTTGACTATTGTTGAAATGGACAACATTTTGAGAGGTTTGAGAGTATAATTTAAATTACAACAATGGCCCAATACCAATTTTGATTATTCAAACCTACACTGTGGCCTAAAACCTACGTGCACATATCGTACACGTCGCCTAAATAAATGAATAAACATTCATTACAAGCTGATAGACTTTTTTTCTTTATGCTTTGGCATGTCTTGGTTTTCATGCAATTTTTTTAAAATCAGTATATCGACTTTTCCAGAACGATGAATTATTTGTTTCGACATTGGACTGTATTCGACAATGCCGTGAAATTATGATCTCTCTCTCTCTCTCTCTCTCTCTCTCTCTCTCTCTCTCTCTCTCTCTCTCTCTCACACACACACACATTAGAGAGAAAGAGAAAGAATGAGAGAGAGTGTGTGTGCGTGTGTGTGTGTGTGAGAGAGACGAGAGACGAGAAGAGAGAGGGAGAGAAAAGAAAATATATATTATTATATATTATATTATATTCTTTCTTCTCTCTCTCTCTCTCTCTCTCTCCTGTCTCTCTCACACACACACACACCACCCTCTCTCTCTCTCTCTCTCTCTCTCATTCTTTCTCTTTCTCTCTAATGTATTCTCTATATATTATATACCTCCCCCCCCCTGCTGAATGTCTCCTTATACCTTAAATCTCTTTCGCTCTATCATCACCCCCACCTGTAGATTTAAAGTTCTTTGTTTATCAATGCTAAATATTATTTTTATATTGCGCAGAATCCATTAAATGTGCTCAGAGCGCCCTGCAAGCGGTCAGTGCCAGCAATAACACTGAACATTTATGACAAATAATGCCTCTATGTCGCTCTTACAAGTTTGTTTTGTTTTGTATTTTTCCTTATAGAGACAATGTTGTACGATGAAAGAATGTGAATAAAGAGCCTTCTCCAAGGATTCAACTTTGCGCCCGCATAATGGGATTCGAAGTAGTAGCATACAGGCCAGAAGCCGAATATTGTACTGCAAGACCATAGAGCCGCATAAACGTGTTCAAAGCGCTTTACAAAGAGTCACAAACCGCAGCAACACTTTATGTGTAGGGCGAGACATGCTACTTGTCAGGTGATATGACACTTTTTCCGACAAAGACGACGGTGTTTAACATTTTACACCTGGATTTGATGAGAGAATTTGAGAAAAAGAGCCTTTCCAAGGACTTAACTATGCGTCGCTCAGAGTGGCCCAAATGTGGATGTCATCACACTAGACTACATAGCCACGCATGTATCATATCATGTAAAGATCGTTAAGTACATTACACACAAAAGCACACATTTCATTGTCCGAAGGTTTTTCTTCTTTTTTTTTATATAATTCTTTAAATTTATTCATCTGTTTATTCAGTTGTTTACTGATTCAACGTTTTTATGGCGACACCGGCTAACAAATCGTTCATGTTTCCATGCAGGTTGCACCTGCCTATCTTGAGTCGGTGCTGCTTACCCATCCGAGCATCAAGGACGCTGCTGTTGTAGGTGTAAAGGGAGCGGATGGTGAGGAGGTACCTTCGGCTTGGGTGGTGGTCAAAGAAAGTCGGAAGTCGGTGACAGAAAGTGACATATGTACATTTGTCAATGGTAATGCATCACTGTTATTGTTTACAAGGACAAAGAGTCATGTGTTAAAATATATTTCAATTTTTGTAGTAAATCTGAATAATAAATGCAGTTAAAGACTCGGCGACAGTAACATCGGCAGTAGTCGTAATACTACAACTTGCATCATCATCATCATCATCATCATCATCATCATCATCATCATCATCATCATCATCATCATCATCATCATCATCTTCACCAACATCGTCGCCATCATCATCATCAAAAGCTGCTATAATAGAAGAAGTAGTAGTAGTAGTAGTAGTAGTAGTAGTAGTAGTAGTAGTAGTAGTAGTAGTAGTAGTAGTAGTTGTTGTTGTTGTTGTATTAGTAGTAGTAGTAATAGTAGTAGTAGTAGTAGTAGTAGTAGTAGTAGTAGTAGTAGTAGTGTAGTAGTAAGTAGTAGTATGTAGTATTAGTAGTAGTAGTAATAGTAGTAGTATAGTATAGTAGTAGTAGTAGTAGTAGTAGTAGTAGTAGTAGAGTAGTAGTAGTAGTAGTAGTAGCAGCAGTAGTATAGTAGTAGTAGTAGTAGTAGTAGTAGTATTACTGTAGTAGTAGTAGTAGAAGTAGTAGTAGTAGTAGTAGTAGTAGTAGTAAGTAGTAGTAGTAGTAGTAGTAGTAGGAGGAGGAAGGAGTGAGAGAGGAGGAGGAGGAGCAGTAGCAGTAGTAGTAGTAGTAGTAGTAGTAGTAGTAGTAGTAGTAGTAGTAGTAGTAGTAGGAGGAGGAGGAGTAGGATTAGTAGTATGAGTGGGTTTTTTCTTCTTCATCATCATCATCATCATCATCATCATCATCATCATCATCATCATCATCATCATCATCTTCACCAACATCGTCGCCACCATCATCATCAAAAGATGCTATAGTAGAAGAAGAAGAAGCAGAAGAAGAAGAAGAAGAAGAAGAAGAAGAAGAAGAAGAAGAAGAAGAAGAAGAAGAAGAAGAAGAAGAAGAAGCAGTAGTAGTAGTAGTAGTAGTAGTAGTAGTAGTAGTAGTAGTAGTATTAGTAGTAGTAGTAGTAGTAGTAGTAGTAGTAATAGTAGTAGTAGTAGTAGTAGTAGTAGTAGTAGTAGTAGTAGTTCTAGTAGTAGTAGTAGTAGTAGTAGTAGTAGTAGTAGTAGTAGTAGTAGTAGTAGTAGTAGTAGTAGTAGTAGTAGTAGTAGTAGTAGTAGTAGTAGTAAAAGTAGTAGGAGTAGGAGTAGGATTAGTAGTAGAAGTGGTAGCAGTAGGGTTTTAGTAATACTGATACCATTATTATTATTATTATCATTATTATTATTATTATATTATTATTATTATTATTATTATTATTATTATTATTATTATTATTATTATTATTATTATTATTATTGTTCTTGTTGTTGTTGTTCCTTTATTTAATCATTTAAGTTCGATTGATTGATTAATTTATGATGTCTATTATTTTTTTTTATACCAGAGCGAGTTGCTCCATATAAAAGACTACGCGGTGGTGTGCGTATAGTGGACGTCATCCCAAAGTCTGCCAGTGGTAAAATTCTCAAAATGATCATTCGGAATAAAGAATCAAAATAATACATATCGATTTCTATTTTGAGAGTAGCTTATGCGTTCTCATCACAAATCGTCTAAATAATTCAAATCCAGCTTGACTCTTCGTCGGAAGAAAAGTGCTCAAGATTATTGTTTCAAAACTGTTCGAAAACCTCCCCCCCCCCCCCCACCCCCACCCTCGTCAATAAAAATATAATCTGACTTGCATTCCAAACACTGTATTGCTCTTTGTGTGTGTGTGTGTGTGTTTTTTGTTGGGGTTTTTTTTATTGTTGGGTTTTGTTGTTTTTTGTGTGTGTTGTTTTTTTTTTTTTTGTTTTTTTTTTTTTGTTATGTATATTTTTTTATTGTTTCTTTTTATTGTTTTTTTAAATTGTTTTTGTTTAGTTGTTTTTTTTTTTTTTATCGCATGCTTGTTTTGGGGTATATTTTGTTTTGTTGTTGTTGTTGTTTGTTTGTTTGTTTGTGCTGTTGCTTTTTTAAAATAGTTTTTTGATTGCTTTTTCTTTGGGGGGGGGGGGTTGTTTTGTTTTGCTTTGTTATTTTGTTTGGGTTATTTTCTTTTCACGGACCTTGTTCTTTTTTTTTTCTTATCAATTATAGACATTTTCAAAATTTAACATAGTATATTATTATGGTTATCCTCTATATGCGTGTGTGTGTGTTTGTGTGTGTATGTGTGTGTGTGTATGTGTGTGCTTTGCATGTCACTGTTAAAGATATATGTTTGTACACCTCATATACATGAGAACATTTAATTTGAAATACTATCTTTACCACGTGTATCATCATTGCAATCTTTAATCAATAGATTTATGGCATTACTAGTAATATTAAGGGAATTCAAGGGATTTTATCCTATTTTGCCCTTTACCATATGTTATGTTATGTCATATGCCTGAAAAAAAAGACCAATGAATTTATTCCTTTTATGGATTTTTTTGAAGGAAAAGAAAATGTGTTTCTGGCTAAAAATCCTAGAACAAAACGATAGTGATTACGTACTCATTTTGCATAAAGTAGCCACTACCGTTATAGTTGTTGGCTTAGGATGGGATTTCAGCCCGAAATGTTCAATTTTCAGTTTTAAGCTGTTATGTTCATTTATGATTAACTTTTGTGAAAGTGAAGAAAGTTATAATGAATAAATTAGGCTTTCGACGTCGAATGGTTAGGATTTTTTTTAAGGGAAACAAAAACAAAACAAATCAAACAAACACAAACAGAATTTATTTTGAACCTCCTCTTCCAAAAAAAAAAAAAAAAAAAAAGAAAAGAAATGAGATTTATAAGATTCAACCTTTACCTGAATCGTCATTGTTGTGGTGGAACCGTTTTTTTTTTTTTTTTTTTTTTTTTTTTTTTAATAAACACCAAAAAAAATTGTGCTAAATCAGGCTTTAGCCAACGTACAGGATTAGATTTTTTGAACGAGAGAGAAACAAAAACAAAACAAGACAAACAAAGAAAAACAGAATATTTTTTCTAACCCAAAAGAAAGACCAAAAAAATAACAAAATACCCCACGCCCCTCCCAGATTCTTCAGAGGTGGAAACAACTTACCATTTCCTAAATCGTCATTGTTGTAGTGGAATCAAGTTTTTTTATTTTAGTTTATGTTTTTTATTGTGCTCGCGGATACTTGTCACAGCGGCCAGCCCTCTCGATGGACGACATAAAGCCAAAGCGGCCACTCCATAACACGGCCATGGTCACTTATTTTGGGGACAGGCAGCCAGATGGTATTTTCGAATTGTCTAAATTAAACCCATTCTTACTGGTGGTGAAAGACCCTAAAGTGTCGGAATTGCTGTTAAACTCTTAAAATCGCGCGTTTTTGCATATATCAGAAGAAATCAGTATAATATCTTAAAGTGTAAGATTGCATGGTATGTATCATACATCCATCCTCCAGACAAACATGCCATAGGCTTGATAATTATGCTCAAATACAAAATGGAAAGATAAATCACGTGTTGCTAAGAAACATAAATATGATTCTTTTTAAATAAAAAAGACTAGTTATACAAGTGGACCATCTAAAAGCTAGAAATCGTTGAATGCGACCTGTCACCTTAAATCGATATTATGCTCGGGTGATTTAATGGCTAAAAACTTATATAACCTATTTAATAGTCACTTTCTCATACGAATCAGCGACCAGCTGAGCTCTAACCCTTCGGTCTTGTGTATGGCATGCGCGTGCATGAGAATCTTTGGTCTGTCCAAAAATGATAGTTGGTCTGTCTTCCCACCTTAACCTGTTTTCCATGTCGACTGCATAGCATAAGGAGTAGGTCCGCAGATGCATGCTTCCTGTATCATTGGATTATTAAGGGGTTTAGCTGAGGCAGCCTCTTGCTGTCCACCCCACAGTTTTTCTCATGATTGGCGGTCGCCCATTCCCCTTGCATACAGCTGTATTTTTTAAAATTCTGAGCGTGACTTAACTCAGCGGTACGGTCTTTGCTTCGTATCCGAAAGCTACCGAGTTCGAATACCCGCCGCATTATGTGGCCTTGAACAAGTCACCCCGCCCTAGCTCGGTTTGTGGCGCTACACTGAGGCTGTCGCCTGGGTTATTCCAGTGTTCCATTGGAATAAACCCTAAAGACAAATTTCCCCTATGGGATGAATGAAGGGAATTTTTAAAATTTATTTTTTATTTTTCCATGCTTAAATAGCCATTATTCATAAAAAGAGGATCGTTACGTCCCGAGATTCTCTCAAGAAGTCGATGCCAGACCTCTCCCTTCAAAACTCAATTTTCAAGAGGGTTATATATCATTACAGTCCAATCACAAATATATATAGTCTTACGGAAGACATGGATCACAGGCCGACCTGAGGGGAGTTTTTAAGTGTTGAAGTTACACAGCGGGTTGGGTATAAATATAAGCGATTGGGGTAGATTAAGTAAGAATAGGACACCATACTGCAGATAGAGTGTGGGATTGGTGGGTGAGGAGTAGTGCATGTGCCAAATGGGTTTTGTCTCCTGCATCTTAAGAAGAAGAGGTTCCACGGGTCCACCAACTACCTAATCCGGTTATACCGCTGGAAATTCGGTCGCAACATTAACGTCATCCATATCTATGGGTCGCATCCGTTACAAGCTCGGTGGAAACGGGAAGTTTTTGTTTTGGACCAGCGGAAATCTCTGTTTTGGACACAATCATGTACGAGAAGCCATGTGCAATAATCTCTGTGCGACAGAGAAGACACGCGCCAATCAGTACACTTGCAAATGAGACTTGTTGGGTTCAAAAAGCACATCTGTTTCATTTCTTCAACAAACGGGGCGTTGTACGGCCCAAAACTTGCAGCTTCATCTGATTTTATTGTTTAAAAAAAAAATTGGGGTTAATTCCTTCTGTATAATTGAAGACAATAGAAGGAACGAAATTGACGTCACTCAGCTCTTTGTTATTATTTATTTTTTAGACAGCCATTCATTCTGATGATTACTTCTCACTAAATAATAGTGAACGGAGATGACGTCACTCAGGTCTTTGTTAGTGGGTTTCTTTTGGGTTTTTTGTGAGTGTTTTTTTTTTTTTTTTTTTGCCATCTATGTTTATGAGTAATTGTCACTAAACTGTATCAATCCGTAGCCATTGTTATGTTATAGCCTGAGACTGAAATCCAAAAGGACTGGCAGTTTGACGTCATTAGTGAGTTGTCGTTAGAAGTGCTCATGGAAACAAGCTATTTAATTGGTTGAACTACTGAATACAACTCACGATTTGTTTTCTTTTGTGGCAAAAGACTGGCATTTTGACGTCATTTTTTGGTCAGTATCAGGCCATAACTTTACGAAGGCCACGATCAATCAGACTATACGTTTTAAAGTTACACATAGTTTTGTGTGTTGGTCCGTTATACTTCCGGATGACAATGTTGTGCGTTTCTTAGCCAAGTGCACACTATCTATATCAATCAGACTATAAACGTTCAAGGTTACACACAGTTTGCGTGTTTGGTAAGTACGTTATATCCGGTTGATGGATGTTGCGGGCATTATACCTAATGTATAGCACGAATAGCGATATATTTTTGACGTGACAAAATTGAAAATCCCAAATTTCTAAGACTATCTTTTTTGGTTTCCTGGTTCACTCCGACATTATACCTACTGTTTTGCGATGACGGGCCGCAAATGGCCAGCTCAATGGGAGCGGTCTATAGATAATATGCGCTTGTCTAAGAAGCTCACATATTGCCATCCGGAAGTATATACGAACCAACACACAAAACTGTGTGTAACCTTATACGTATATAGTTAATACAGTTTATTGAGAATTCCTCATAAACGTGGATAGCAAAAATCAATAACAAAGCCCTGAGTGACTTTATCTTCGTTCTATCTATATTCAGGTTTCCGTCCAACCAAGTCATCGTTCACATGATTTGTTGCTGTCCAACGACTGGATCTTAATAATGTAACCACGCTTCTTTTTTATGAAAGTTGTAAAAATACACATTCAGTCAAGCTGAACAAAATGACTTATCGTGATGTTAGATATTTCAAAAACTTTGAACACTATTCACTATGAATGTAGGTCACTTTGAGCACATGGAAAGGTAATATAGATAGTATGAAATTGACGTCACCCTGGTCTTTATTATTGCTTTTTGCCATCCGCGTTTATGAGTAATTCTCCCTAAAGTGTATTAACCAGACTATAAACGTTCAAGGTTAGACATAGTTTTGTGTGTTGGTCCGTTATACTTCCGGATGGCAATGTTGTGAACTGCTTAGCCAAGTACATAGCGGCGTGGCGTATTGACGGCGTATGGTGGTGCCATGATTAGAAGAAGAAGAAAAATTCTAAAACAGTGAACACGGTTAAGAGGAGAGAGCACATGTTAAAAACTCTCTTTTTTGGAAGGGTGGGGGGGGGGTCGATGGTTTCTACGAGTGGACAAAACTCACAAAAACAAATAATTCATGAAAACATCAAGCCACAACACTGAGATACAAGTTCCGTATGAAAAGGTCTTTGTAATTATTCTTTGTCCACCATTTAAAGGATTGGTTTTGGTCGATAATGCAATCAATATGTGATAAATGTAAATCAAAAGAGAAAAAAAAACCTATGACAGAAATTACTTACTTTTAGTACTTGTATAGAAAATCTGCACGGCGATGTTTCATCTCTGCAAATCTTTTTATAATGTGTTTATTGAAATTTGGAATGACATCTATTTCAGCTTTGTGAATTGACAGAATCATTAACGAATTTAACCGCTCTGTGTTTCATTGAATTTCGCAAGAAATTTTTCACTCTTTTAAGGGTGCTAAAACAACGTTCAGGAGGTTAAGAATTACGATGGAAGTGGTTAAGGTCACTATAGCCTATAGATGTCCATGATTTGTCAGTGTTTGTTGTATCTGTAAAAAGTAGACAATAAAAACAAAAGAAAGGTTTTTTTTTCTAAACTAACTGTGAGCCATTCATGCCTGTCATACCATGTCACTGAAAAAGAGCGTTTTCGAGATTTCCACACCTGTGTTAATTCAAAATCAGTTGGTTGGTGAGGAACTAGTCTTTTTATTTCTAATTTGTCATCTAGTGTCAATCTCCCAAACGGTCGGTGAAGTAAAGAGTCAACTTGATTCATTGCAATTCATTGTTTAACAAAACAAAACTTCAAAGTATATCTCAAATAATGGAAATCAGTGGACTACGATTAATGATTGCACAAATAAAAGGTAGATTCAGATCTTAAAGCATCACAAAGAAAAAATCACTCCACTTATGTACTTAAAAAATCTAAAAACACACCAAAGTATAACTGTTGACAATCTTCGCTTTCTTTCTCTGACTCACACAAATACACACGCACAAACACACACATACATACACACACAAACACACACACACATAAATAAACACTCATACACACGTAACCATCAACTCGGCACTACAAGCAAGAAAAATATAGGTAAATTCGTCCACAATGCTTCGTTGCAAAGAATTACTTTATTCAATAATCGTGGAAAAGAGTTGGGGGGGGGGGGGGGGGGTTGATATGTCATATTTTTAAGTTTTATGTTGTCTTTCTTTGCTGCTTACAAATAAACTTGACAATGATCAGTGTTTTTGACAGTTAATGTAACCCGTCCAACGGTGGAGCTCTCAGATCCTGGCACAAGTCGAGGGGTTTTCCGCTATTTGAAGATAGTATAATTCGACCCAGTTTCTCGCTCAATCAGCTGTAGCGATACTAATGGATAGAGCATTAACTGGAGCTTGGATTGCTTTGCACCACACGGTGTTTGATTTAGTCACTACTTCGCGCAGTGATGTCACCAACACACAAGTCGGCGCAGTGCGTGATTCGGAATCTTGAATAGATAGAATGCGTTTGGCCAAGGAGTTCACAACATTGCCATCCGGAAGTATAACGGACCAACACACAAACTCTGTGTAACCATAAACTTTTATAGTCTGGTTAACACAGTTTAGTGAGAACAACTCACAAACGCGGATGGCAAAAACAATAACAAAGGCCTGAGTGACGTCATCTGCATACTATCTATAGAGTGGAGACTAAAAAGGCAGTATGTTGTTGGCGAGTTGGCGAAAAACAGTGGAGTTAAAATTTCTCAGTTTTATTTTTAATTAAATTATGCTGTTAATGATTTTTAAAAGATTGGTACGGTGCCTGGCATTATTCGATCCAATGGCCCCACGCCACTGCAAGTACATACTATCTATAGATCATCCCCATTGATTATCACTCATTTTAGAGCCATCTATTTTTTACAGTGAGAAACGATGGCTGTATCCTCGATTGAAAGTTTATTGTTTGCTGTCCGCCCAACTCCAGAAAATCATGCTTGTGGGCGAAATTACGAGTTTGCACAATGCGCAGGTGAATTATGCACCTCTACTTTTTATGTCAGTATTTATTTACTGTGCGTTTAAGTAAAACATCTGCCCGCTAGATAAATCGTACCAACAAACAAAATTATGTGTAACCTTAAACATTTATAGATAGAACGAAGATAACGTCACTCCCTTCTTTGTTATTGTATTTTTTAAATATTTTTTTTTTTGCCATCCGCGTTTATGAGTAATCCTCACTTAACTGTATTATCCAGTCTATAAAAGTTTAAGGTTACAAATTGTTTTGTGTGTTGGTCGTAATACTTCCGGGTGGCAATATTGTGAGCTTCTTAGCCAAGCGCATACTATTTATAGTCTTGATTGATATGTTTCAGTGACAACTAATCACACAAATAATCGGTCCAAATACAATAATAAAGAGACGAGTGCGTCAACTTCATTCCCTCTATAGTTAGAACGAAGATGACGTCACTCAGGTCTTTGTTTGTTTGTTTTTGTTGTTGTCATCCATGTTTATGAGTAATGTTCACTAAACTGTATAAACCAGACTATAAATGTTCAAGGTTACACACAGTTTTGTGTGTTGGTCCGGTATACTTCCGGATGGCAATGTTGTGAGTTTCTCGGCCGAGCGCACACTATCTATTCGAGAGAGAGAGAGAGAGAGAGAGAGAGAGAGAGAGAGAGAGAGAGAGAGAGAGAAAGAGCGGGAGGGGAGTGAAATAGAAAGAGAGAGAGAGAGAGAGAGAGAGAGAGAGAGAGAGAGAGAGAGAGAGAGAGAGAGAGAGAGAGAGAGAGAGGGGGGGATGAAGATGGCCAAAAGCATGCAGCTGGTTGGGGTTCGAAACAGCTTCATTTACAAATTACTTTTCCGCTTTCATTTTCGTTGACCGCCTTCGAATGTACTTCCGGCTTCATATTGTGATTGTGTTTCATTCACACAGTTATCCATTCCATCTCTTATTATTTTTACGGCACTGCAGTTCACATAATACAAGTCCTTCATGTCGTGATTTATTTCCCCTGAAAAATCAATCTCTTCTCAAAGAGTAGAAAAAATGCAATGTTCGCAAACTGTGACGTCACATTTTTTCTAACCAATGGAAAACTGTATATTTTTAGTCGCAATTCATCCAAGAGAGTTTTCCACATTTATTTTCATGAGTGGTCTTTTTAAAATATTAATAAAAAATAGTAAACATGCACAACACCTATTGAAAATAAATTGAACGAACAGGGAAATATACAGAGAAATTAAGCAAATCAAATAGTATACGGAAACCATTGTGTTAAATCAATATAAAACGATTTATCAACCCCTACCCCTTATCCGAGCTCAAGTGTGCTCTCTCCTCGTGTGTTGTTCAGACTCAGATCACTAGAGAATGACCTCTTTGTGGCAAGGGATCACATTAGGGATGTTGATGTGACCAAAATTAACGGAATTTCTAAAATTATCAATCAGATTGGTATTCGTTTGGTGTGCAATGTTTGAGTTTATCAACTTTTTTATTGTAGCTTGCTAATATCCGCGTTTTTCGCGTCTGTAGTTACATATAAATCCTTTGTGTTTCCCTCCAAAACAACATGCCGCTTCTTCGAAAGCAACCATTTCGCAGGCAGAAAATACCCCATGATCTACACCCAGAGGAAGAGGTCTTTCATTGTAAGATTACGAATGAAATTTTCAGAGATTACAAGTAAGTATACTTTCATAGATTCACCCGTTTATGCATCGTAACTTGAATGTTTACATTATTCTTCCATGACTGATTCTTTCTCTCATTCCATGAAAAGAAAGTGAAATTGAAATAGAATAATAGAGTTTGAGTGAGAAATCGTTTGTTGACGGTTGCAGTTGCAGTCGTAGTTAACACACTCGGTTGTCTTCGCGTCGTACTAGACTTAGCGTAGTGGATTGTCATACGTCTCCTATGCCGGTATAATGTAATGCAGTCTTTCTTTCATTATCTTTCTCTCACTCTCAGTGCCTTCTTTGAAAGAATTATCCTCTGCAACAGTCTGGTGTGGTCTTGTGCCATCACTGGGAAGTCTGGAATGACGTTTAAAGAAGCAGAGGAGTGTGAAGAGAAAGCAAAGAAGAATCTTGCCAATTTCCAAGACAGCTTGAAAAGACCATTGTTGTTTTTAGCCTCTTTAACTCACAGAAGTAGACTCAATGATGTCAATGACGATGTATTTATGTTTGCTAAAGACCGATTCTTCATTGGGGAATCTCTGGAACACACGTCCGGCAACAAGAAGTAAGTTGGTTCCATATATTAGTATTTGAATTTTACAATACAGTTCGTGACTTCTTACTTTCTTTTTCTTTTCTATTTATTTTCTTTGACAAATTCTTTAGGGTTTTTATTTTTACTTTTAGATTTAGCGGCTTGAAGATTTAAAAAAACAAACTTTCACTGTCATTGTAATTCTGTAAATTCTCACTTCTTAGATTCTCAGTTTCTTAAGATTTGTAACCACCATTTATTTTTCATTTCTAAATATTTGGTTTTTAATTTTTATACATTGTGTTTCTAAACTGATTTTAAATAACATCATTGAACATGAAGCCCACAAAACCAGAATATAGAGACCTACATATTTCGTTGGGATTTTTGTTGTTGTTGACATTCTGTATTCTATTCTTATTTCTTTATTGTTGAAACAGAAAACAATGCAAGGTTGTCAGTGTTATTTGCCTAGAACCACAAGAAAATAAGCCAAATGGTGATATTATTGTTATTGATGACTCTGACGACTCAAACCAAGGCGCTGTCAAGTAAGTGAGGCTTCATGACTCTTTACAGGCAGCATTCAATTGATGGTTCGCATGTTACTAAGCATTATCAATCAGAATATTTCCTGCCCTTTACCACGTTACCATTTTGTCCCCTTGACTGTTTATTTCCTTTATGAAAAGGCCTGAGATATCTTTAGTACATATCAAACTCACAAATAGGTCAGGCCTAGTTAATATTTCTCACAATATTTTGACACTGATAAAGGAATTGCATCGCAAAACCTGACGACATGATTCATTTTTTTCAATCATCTGTGTTAAAATTTTGAGTGATGCTCAGGATCTGTTTACCCCGGGCGATAGACAAGCACTTAAGGTGGTTATGGGCCTTCGGTTCTCTGAAAGGGGTTTATTTCAGCGCCAAAATATACTTTATTTTAGATTTTTGAGTCAAAAATAAAAGTACTTATACGACAATTTTTAAAAAAATGATAATTGACGTAATTTTCAAAAGTGTATGCACTGTATGTTGATTGAAGAACTGAAGGCACATACTATAAGATAATAGTTGAGAAGGCAATAGATTGACAGCCATAGCAACAAGACAGGATTTTTACCTTTTTCACCAAAGGAAAAGTAACAACAATTTTGCTATTCAGGCTTTCAATTAAGCTCAGGTCCCATCCCTGATATTGGTTTCTCTATGAAAATGCTGTTTAAATAAAGAATGTGATGATATGATTTGAAATTAATTTTAATAATAATAATAATAATAATAATTATAATACTTTATTGCATCCCAAAAAGGAAATTTTTTGTACAGACATGTTATAATTTACACAATAAGATAAAAATACAATGGAAATAGGATGTATATATAAAAAAAGGGAGCAGCTCCATAACCAGAGCTGCGCTTTATAATATGAATAATTTCAACACTGTAAAATAGTTAAAACTGTCACTATAAATTGAAAATTGAAAAGATTGCAAAACAAATAAATTAATAAATTAATATTTACATTTTTTGAAAGTAAAAATGCGAAATAATTATATAAAATGATTATTGCTTGTTGTTATAAAGCCTAATACTAGACGGCAGAAAAGATTTTCGGTGTCTCTCTGTTTTCGTTGAAATAGAGAAAGGGCGACCACTCCTTCCTGACATAACTGATGGTCTTAGTGGATGATACTGGTCATTTAATATTTTAGTTATTTTATTTATACAAAATTTCTCGAATAAAAGATCTACATCGTCAACATCATTTATATAGTGTTTAATGGATTTTTTAATATTTGAATTTATTTTATGTTGATTTTGACGGAAAAGAAAATTTTACAACATTAAAATTTTTTTTTTTTTACCATTCTCTCATTCAAAGTGTATTGTCTTACTGAAATACTTGATAACTTTATGATAGTTTGCTGATAATTCCAGGATATATCTGAAATCCTGCCTGTATAATCAAAATGGGTCAAATACCATTTATATCTTTGTCATTGGAATGTTCCCAGCATTTACTCACATAATCTTGAAAATTGTTGCAAATTTTTAAAAAAATAGTACAAGGAAAGACACCGTACTTGTTTATTTATGTTTAGTTATGGTAACAATTTTTTCAGCTCTATTGTAATATCAGGGTTTTGTCATTGCACTGCAAAGATATACGATGTAAGCATGTTTTGTTTTTGTTGTATTCTGATTAATTTTATTTCAATTATTTCAGTGACATGAAAAAGAAAAACGCAATGCCTGATGCTGCCAAGTATAAATACAAAATCAAGATTGGTGGTCAGAATGATGTTTTAGTTGTTCCTTCTACTGAGTTGAGGTGAGCTTTTCCAGATTAAAAAGACAATATCTGGTTCCCCAGTAAGTGTTGTAAAATAAAATTTCTATTTACTGAAGTACAAACTGCCTGTCGGATGCTCTAGCACTTATGCAATATCAATCACTACCTATGCCCAAGTAACCTTTCTCATTTAAGTCACTTAAGTAGAGCACACCAATGCTTGAAATGGGCAGTGCTGGTGGACATTGTCTAGGCCAGTATTTGCAAGCATCCAGTCACTAACCCAACTCGTGTCCCTTCATTTTTGTTGAGATGTACCAAATCAATCATTGTGCCATTAAAATATTCCAGCCCAATTTTAGGTTTATTATACCAGACAATATCAATTCATTTTGGACCAAAAATTCATATTGATCTATTATTCTTTCCTTATGAAGTTTGAACCCAGAATCTCGACATCTGTTTATTTTAAGAGTGAGAGGGAATATCTCATTTTTCACACCAGTAAAAGGCATAGTGCAAGGTTGCCGATATTCAGTATGTTATAAACTCTCAGTATGTTTTCCAATCACCTGCTGAACGGAAGAAAGTAAGTACACAATGTATTTTTATTGGTGTTCAGCACTCAGAAAGGGTGTCTTTGTGTCTATATGTGTTTGCATAAAAGTTCAGTAAATTTTTACCTCCTGAATTGGCAACCCAGATAGTGGTGGGAGCAATTATAAGCAAGAATTGATGAATATAGAGTGTTGGCTGTTTAAAAAGAAAATCATTACTTCGTGAGTATTTAGTTGCATTTTTCCTACCAAAAGATACACCACTACAACTGTAATTGTAGGTAGGTGAAATCGGGATCAATACTTTAAACAGTGATGCCAAAACTCCGGTCTGGAGCAAAAAAATTCGGGTTCCGGACAACTTCCGTCAAATTCCGGTGAGATCAATTTGTTCCGAGGATACCCCCCTCCAACCACCACATCATCATAAATGCCATTAGAATTACAACCATCATCATTACCACTACTACTACTACAACCACCACCACATCATCATCACTACCACAACTACTACTACAACCACCACAACAACATCATCATCACTACCACTACCACAACTACCATCACTATTACAACCACCACCACCACATCATCATCACTACCACAACTACTACTACAACTACCACCACAACATCATCATCACTACCACTACCACAACTACCATCACTATTACAACCACCACCACATCATCATCACTACCATTACTACTACAACCACCACCACATCATCATCATCATAAACACAACAACCACCACTACCACTACTACTACAACCACCACCACCACATCATCAAAACCACCACCACTACTGCAACCACCACCACCACCACCACCACATCATCATCACTTCAACTACCACTACTACTACAACCACCAGCATCACATCATCACTACCACTACTACTACAACCACCACCACCACATCATCATTACCACTACGACTACAACCACCACCACCACATCATCATTACCACTACTACTACAACCATCATCACTACCACTACTACTGCAACCACCACCACCACATCACTGCAACTACCACTACTACTACTTACAATCCACCTCACATACCACATTAATCATCATACCACTACTACTACAACCACCACCACAACACTATCATTACCACTACTACTACAACCACCACCACCACATCATGATCATACCACTAACTACAACACCACCACACCACCACCACATCATCATTACCACTAGAACTACAACCACCACCGTCACATCATCATCACTACCACTACTACTACAACCACCACTACCACATCATCATCACTACCACTACTACTACAACCACCAAAACCACATCGTCATCACTAACGCTACTACTGCAACCACCACCACCACATCATCATCACTACAACTACTACTACTACTACTACAACAACCACTACTACAACATCATTATCATCACTACCACTACAATCACCAGCACCACATCATCATCACAACCACGACTACTACAACCACCACTACCACATCATCATCACTACCATTTGTACTACAACCACCATCAACATCACTACCACCACTACTACAACCACCACCACATCATTATCATCACGACCACAACTACTACAACCACTATACCACCACCACATCATCACTACAACTACTACTTCAACCACGACCACCACCATATCATCATCACTACCACTACTAGTACAACAACCACCACCACCACATCATTATCACTACCACTACTACTTCAACCCCCACCATATCATCATCACAACCACAACTACTACAACAACAACCACTATCACATCTTCATCATCACTACCACTATCACTAAAACCACCAACAACACATCATCCTCACTACCACCAGAACTACAATCTCTACCTTTAGGTTTTGGCGCTTTACTACATTTGAAATAAGGAAACCTTGGGATTGTATTTGGCAATGTGTTTATGTATCATAATATAAATCTAATCAGTTATCTATTTAGAACTATACAATATGAAAACACAATGCCGAATACCATTCCAATTCCTTTTTGTTCTGTGCGGAAATTCCTCTTTCGGCATTGAAATTCCTACGAGTGGTGTCTGAAACTCCTGTGAGCCAAATTTACAATTGGCGTCTCTGCTTTAAAGCATCTTGTTGATAGATTATTGGGTAATTTAGGAATACTTCAAAAGTAATTCATGTTTCATTAGAAACAGTTTGATTAAATGGAAATAGGGTTTTGTGTAGTAGAAATAATAAGTTTAACAATGATTTTCAATTTTATTCTTCTTTCTTTTTCTTTCTTCAGTCGTAAAAGAGGGTTGTATTCCAGGGACAGAAGCAAACTGTTTTTAAAACAGCATTGTGACCCAGTTGATGGGCTTTGGAAAGTCAAGGTATTTTAATTCAACTTTTCATATTATTCAATTTGTTCCATTATAGCTTTTTTTTTTTTTTTTTTTTTTTTTTTGGCTTCTCTTACAAATATAATTCTGTAGAAGTTTAGTCATTTTCCTTTTCAAAGAATTGTACATGATTTTTTTCTCTGTGAATGTCTTGATTTTGTTATCTTGTATCTACACTCTTTTTAGGAATCAACTTTTCGAAAACTTGCATTGAACAAAGCAGTCTTTGAGGACTTCTTCATTGGCCCCAAGCCAATTTTTCAAGTGTCTACAATCAAACGCAAAAAGAATGCAAAGAGGCCTTTGGAAGAGCCTAGTTCATATATTGAATTTGAAGAGCCTCCCGCACAAAGTCCTCCCCCCAAGAAAATAATTAAAAATGAAAAACTACAGAAAGGTAAATAATTTGATATAGTGCAGGTTTTCTGTTTTTTCATCGTTTTCTCTCTTTTAAAGAAATTAAACTTTTTTTTTCTTTACTAAAAGAAACTCAGAAATGGTGACATACTCATAAAGAGATGTAAGGATTATACATTGTCTCATTTCACTAAGTATTGAATATCTCTGCTGTTTTGTATCATTAAAAATGTCTGCAACATTTATAATAATAATAATAATATATGTAGTAGTGATAATTAAAATTATAATGATGATTATTATTGTTGTTGTTATTTTATTATTATTTTCACATGTTAAGTGTTCCGTGATTTAGAATGTTGGTAGTTGGGTAAAAAAAAAAAATGTTTTTTTTTTTAAATCACATTTTACATTGTCATCTTTATATTTTGTTCGCATGATTGTGTTTGATACATTGCAAGACTGCTATTACTGTGATACTCCTTCAATTATTTTTTCATTTATTTTCTTTAAGAACCCCAAATTGAGTTTGTACCTCTCCCCACCCCAGAGGATCGTGCTTTGATGAAAGAGAAGCTGAAACAACAGAAGATTGAAGAGAAAGAAGCTAAGCGAGAAGAAATGAGACAGCGGATTGAAGAAGAAAAAATGAGAAGAAAAGAGGAAAGAGAAAGGGTCTGTCTAGTTGCCAACATTTCCTATTTTTAATTTTCTTCTTCTTCTTCTTCTTCTTCTTCTTCTTCTTCTTCTTCTTCTTCTTCTTCTTCTTCTTCTTCTTCTTCGTCTTCTTTTTCGTCTACTTCTACTTCTACTTCTTTCTTTATGTCCATCTTTCTTACATTCTTTGTAGTACAGTGGTATGGCTTGACTTTTGCCTTTTGACCTGATGGTCTCTGATTTGAGTTAGGCTCCGGGCGGAACAAAATTGACTCCTTGAAAAAGGCTCTTTACTTGACTTGCATTCTCTCATCGCCCTCAGGTGTGAAATGAATATATGGATTACAGGCATCATTTAATATATATTTTTTAAGTTCCAATTGTTTTAAGGGGGTAGGGGGTTGTGCTGATAGCCCAGCCAGTAGAGCACTCGCTTCATATACAAAGGGACCAAGATCAATCCTGGATGCAGTCAAGATTTTTTTCTGATCCCCCAGTCCACTCACACTGATTTGAGAGCTGGGTTTGTTTGATCTGGCAGAAAGTGTTTTACAGTAGACAAGCGTCCTATCCAATAGGTGGCAAGTAATGGCTAATGTCTGTTTCACGCTATATATATAGATAAACTCTGGCTCCGTGGGCCAGATTGATTGGAAGGACTGCTTTTTAAAAATTATTTTAATTGTTCTAATGAGATGTATATTCCATTGGTACTTATGAATATACATTTTCCTCATAGACCACATTTGGCATTTGCTTGTAAATTTAGTTAGAGTGCGTATAACTCATTGCTTTACTATTATTTCAATATTAAAGGAGAGGCAAAAGAAGATGGAGGAAAAGAGGAGAGAGTTAGAATTGTACAAAGAGTGGTCAAGACCCCGTGATGATTTGGAATGTGACGATCTCAAGGTAAGCTTTGGATTTTCAAATCAATATATTGTCTTATTTTCAAGTTGCTACTTTGATTTTTCATAAGCGCTAACTACCTCTATTTAGCTGTTCTTAGACTTGCTGACTGATAATCCTTACAAAGTCACAAGTTCTGATCAGTTTTTTTTTCTTATTGAAAAAAAATGGTCATTTTTCTGATTATTTCCCCCACTTATTTGGATCTTCTACCCATTAAACAATTTGAAGAAAAATACTTTTATTGATATTATTGATGGAAAAGATCTTTAATGTGGGATCGGGCCCTATCCATAATTTTTCAAGGATGTCCAAACAACTTTTTTATATAGTTGATAGAGTCTTCTTGTTGGTTGTAATCAGTCCAGTGCTATTGCTAGCGGATCTTATACATACAATTATCACTTTATCGAGAGGTAAATTGTGAATATTTATAACATCAGGCATGCCTACAGTCCTGGAATTTACAGATTTGTCCAGGAAATTAAATAAAAAATCAACCATTAAATTGTCACAGCTGGAAAAATAAAAAAAAGTTCATGCATTGTGACCCACTATGCTAAGACTACTGTGACGTCATCAACATCATCGTCATCCCTACCATCATTACTACAATTACCACCGGCACACCATCATGAATCCCACCATCACTACTACATCTTTCCTATACTACTACAACAACCACTACCACCATATCAGCCCTACCACCACAAACTACAATCACCATCACATCATCATCCCTACTACCAGTACTACAACCACCACCTTCACATCATCCCTACCACTAATACTACAGCCACCAACACCACATCACCATCCCTACCACAACTACTACAACCACCACATCATCATCCCTACCACCACTACTACAACGACAACCACCACACCATCTCCCCAACCACCAGTACTACAACCACATCATCATCATCCCTGCCACCTCTGCTACAACTTACAACTACCACCAGAACATCATCATCATCATCATCCCTACCACCACTACTACAACCACACACCACTACATCATCATCTCTACCACCACTACTGCAACCACCATCACATCATTATTCCTACAACCACTACTACAACCACCATCAGCTATCAACAAACCATATAATTTAGAAATTTCTAATTTTGCCTAAAATGATGATAATAATAATAATAACAATGATAATGATATTTTTATTATTATTATTATTATTATTATTATTATTATTATTATTATTATTATTATTATTATTATTATTATTAAGGTGTATAGTCATTAGACTCTTGGTGCTTATCATCATAGATGATATTTAAACCAAAGTATTTTTTGTAACCCTCTTGCCTTCATAGCATTAATGTTTTCTCATCTCAGGAAATGCCAGAATTTCTTCCAGTGCGAACTCGTATTCCTTCAGAGCTATTTGGGGATGCTGTTATGATCTTGGAATTTACTCATGTCTTCAAATCCATTTTTGACTTCAGGCAATTTTTCCCAAAAGGATTTACGTGGGGTATGTTAAGAATTTTGTGTTTTTATACATAGTGCCTATCTTCCTGTATCGCTTGGTCCCCTTTATGTACCTTTCTGCCTTTATTCAAGATTGATACATTATTGCCATCGTTTTTAAATACTTCTTGGCTGGACAAGAGAAAGATAGAGTGAGAACTGAACGAATTCGAAGGTTGATTGAGTGAAGAATGTATCAATAAAGATGAGAGAAGATATGTAAAGAGACGAGAGAGGGAGTACATGGGAAGGAAAGTATTGGACTTGCAATTAGCAGGAAAGAGGAAAAGGGGGCCCCAAAGACTAGATAGTGGGATAAGGTAAAGGACGATATGAAAGAACTGGGCCTGGAGGAAGATGATGTTCTGAACCGAGATGCATGGAGATGTGGCATTCATTATGGCAACCCTGCAAAATGTGGGATAAGCTGAATGAAGATTTCAGTTGTAAAATTTGGATTAAATAGCTAGATTTTTGTAGCTAAACTTAGAACAGTTTCAGATCTCACCACCTCCATGTTTACACACCCAACCCTATCATGGTACAGCATAACCAAACAATAGCGTCTGCGCATGTCTAGATTCCAGGAATCTGGACAGGCAGTTTAATCGGGTCTTGTTTATGTTGTGAGCCCTAAATTCTACTTTCCTCACATTACAATCTTATTGAATGTTATCTTTTTACATCGCTTACTGCATTTCATTTATATTCATTTAGTATACATTATTTATTACCCCGGAAGATTTACGTCTCTAAGGACAAGTTTTTTAAGATGACGAATGCTAAAGTTATGGCCCACCTCAATCGACTCAGTTGATTCGGTTTGGACGATCTTGCTCCAGAATCTCATCTCATTCTATCGCAATAAAATGGAAATAATCTGTATTTGTCTCTTCAATGTAAATTTAATATCAATACAAAATACTATTTTAAATAATCTGTCACAGCGTTTTTACTTTGACCGTAGTCAGTGATGGTCTACCTGTTCAATTGTTTTCGGTTCCCGTACTTTTAATTAATTTTTTGCGGGTGGTTGGATGGGAGCATCACCCTTGAATCATATACCTATGATGTTCGCATGGGTGTACGATCCGATAGTGATGTCGTTTCTTCTTCTCTTTACTAGCCTATCCTGCTTCTTTGGTTTGTGATTGTATTTTTGACAGGGGATATTTTTTTCCTGTAAATCCTCTGCCTGTTTGTTCTTGGTTATTTATAATTTAGCTTATGATATCTTTAGGTTATGATTTTGATTGACATTTGTACTATTTTTGTTAGATTGCTTGTTTTTTTGTTTCAGCGGTCTCTCATATAACCTCAATTGTGTTGGAAGAGACCTAAAGCAACAAACAAAAAAAAACAAAAAAAACATTAATTTTTTTTGCCAAGGATTAATGAAATATAAAATAATTTTGTTTATATCTGAGAAAACATGGTATATAAGGGTTACTTATTAGCTCATCATGATGTGTATGAAATATCATCTTGAGAAATCAGAACTATTTTTCTTATTTTGTCAGATCTCTGTGCGAACGAGGAAACTAATCTGAATGTTTGTATCTGAAATTTAAGGAAAAAAACAACTTTGTTTTTAAAAAACTATTTTATTATATTTTATTTTTCATTATGTTTCACCTAGGGTGTCTATTCTATCTGATAGTGTAAAATATGCAGTATCTGTTGATGATCTGTAAATGATGAGAAAGATGTGATCTGCACCACCGCATACATAACTCAATTATGAAATTTGAGCATCCGTCTGGGTTTTCTCAGCCAGCCACACAAATGTTTTGAAATTTTAATATGCTAATCTCAGTGGGTGGGGTTTTTTTTTTTTTTGCCTCATATGGGTTGAGAATTTTATGTTGGATCAAACTAGACACATTGATGTATTATTGCTTTCATGTTCTACTGTTTTAATATTATCATCCTTGTCTCACAATTTTTAAAGATTTTTTTGGGGGGGGGGGGGGGGGCTTACAAAGTTATTTTTTATTGTTTAACTGTCCCATCATATCCTTATAATATATGAATATATATTAGGTGTTGCTAATTTGAGTGAAAATATTAAAAATGCTTTGTTATGATGTTTTTCTCTTCTGTGTTTGCAGGAATGATTGAGTCCGCTTTGATGGACCATGAACCGGACGGTCCTCTTTGTGATCTATTGCAAATGTTGTTGTGTGCTCTTTTTAATCTTCAAGAAGAAGAAGCAGAAGAATACCAAGAATTGGAAAAAGAGGAGAAGAATGTTAGCAAAAGTAAGTAATGAAGCTGATTTGGTATTTTTGTTGTTTTATTTTATTTTTTTTTTTTTTGGAAGATGACATCTTTTCTCAGCTCAGACATGAGGAAATGATGTTGATGATGGGGAAAATATTTAATGTTGAAAGATGAAAGGCATGGATGTTTATGAAATTCATGGTTTCTTTATTCAATCAAAGGATTATGTGTTTTATTTTTTAAAAAAATAAAAATTCTTGTCTGCAACATTTGTTTATAATATTTGTCTTGTTGATTTCTGCAATTTATCCTATGCAGGTGAGGATAAAGATGACGACGTGGATGAGGAGATTTCCAAGGATGAAATGATAAAGTCTGCCACAATCATGGCTCAGTTTTCCCTGACACACCTTGGTAAATATTGTACTTTTCTTGACATTGTGATGTATATGAGATAAGAAAGGCAGAGGTGAAATATGGCATTGATATTATTTGAACATTACATGGCTCTTGTCCTGCAATATTTGACCAGAATAGGTCTAGCTTTTGGCAAAGCTTGCAGCTGTTTTGAGCCTATTAATTTTCTGCATAAAATTATAATCTGATATCTTCTATTTGACTTGGTTCATTTGTACTGTTTTCATTTTCAGGCATGCCATTACGTGACACCTTGTTAGATCAATTCACCTTATCTGAAATTTTGAGAATCCATATTCTCTCCTCGGGAGCAAAAGCCAGTAACAGAAATGCAAGGTTTCGCTATCAACAAAGAGGCGGCTACACAGAGCATGATGACCCTGGTCTGCATATGAAGATAGAGCATTCTGCTGTAGTCAAGTCTCTTTCAGACGTTAATGTTTTTGATTTACCTCCTGGTATGTTTTAATTAAATTATTTTATTGAACTATTAAATTTTAATAATCACATTAATTTTCACCATAAGTCTCAGCTATGCGATCCAAAGAGTCATGGTTGAGAACAAAATGTTATCATCACTTCCAGTCCTGTGAGGTGTACCTCAAAGAACATTTTAGGCCCACTTTTTTATTTTTTATTTACATCAATGATATCCCAAGTAAAGTATCAAAAGGATTTTTTTTTAATTCGACTTTTTGCAGACGCTAGCCTTCTTTATAGGGTAATTCAAACATCAAAAGATTGCAATATACTTCAAGAAGATCTGGATAGGCTACAATCACGGGAGAGAGAATGGAAAATGGAATTCCACCCGAAGAAAAGCCAGCAAATTTGTATCGTGAACAAGAAAATAAGTTCAGATTATTATATTCACGAAGACAATGCAAAAACCTGATATCTTGGATTAATTCTTGGCAGCACCACATCGATAAAGTTTTAAAAAGGCCAATACAAAACAGAGCATGTAGGTATGTTTGTAACAACTACGGGACTGAAAGCATCAGTAAGCTGTGCAAGAGCCTAAAATAGTCACCATTACAATGAAAGACGCACTATACAAGGCTAATCATGGACTGACAATGATCCCAATTGATCACCTTACCTCAAACAAAAGAAAACAGCACTCATACCAGGTCCCCCAGTCATGCCCATCTCAACTCGTTTTTTCCGAGCACCATCCAAATATGGAATTCTCTGCCCAAAAATATTGAAAAAATTAATGGCCCAATTGAACTTGACAGAGAAATCAATAAGATCAAAACAAAAGCCTGGGCACGTCCATTTGTCCTCACCACACTCACAGTCGCAATTATCTTCGATGCACTGAGTTACGACTTAATGATAAGACAAGAAGAAAGTCAAGTTATTGTTTGAATTTTGGTTTAATGTGAAATTCACATTTCTTTCAAGTTAATACAGTAATATGAAATAACACTTAATAACAAACAAGCAACTAGATTATTGATTTAAAAATTATTTTTTTTTTAATTCTATATTTATCTTTGCTCAGTAAAGTTGTGTGTGTGGGTTTAAAAAATTATGTTTCAATTGAAAATGCTCATATTTATTTATATCGCTTTTTTTTTTCTTTAATTCGCCATTTTCTTTCATTTTCGTTCAATACAGCATTGAATTATGTTTTTTGTTTTTTTCCCAATGAAATATTCAGGGAATAAAATAAAGATCATTGACACACTCATTCAGCAAATCATGACCTATGCTATGGTCAGAGACATGATAGAAGAGTCTGGTGAAAAGTTGAGATTGAGGAAATATGACTTAAAGCAAATGCAATGGGCAGAGCAGCGTAGGGAAAAAGAGGAGCAAGCCATCAAGTAAGTAAATTAAGTGGATTGATAGTTTGTTTGTAATATGCATATATGTTTTTATTGTGCTGTACTATGTGGGGAGAAACTATTTTATAACCATCGTGTTCTTGTATTGAAATAAATTAATCATTAATAGTTAAGATCAGCACTGATATGAATGTTCAGCTGATAACATTTTGCAATTTGAAGTTATTTGATAGAGAGTTTTGATAACATTGTTTGCAGAGCCTTCGCCCCATAATCAAAGGAACTGGTATGGGTCCAGGGTAGAGTCAAGAATTTTTCTGATCTCTCTGTCTTGTCCTGTAGTGATTAAGAAGCTGGTTTTGTCAGATAAAGATCTGAACAAGTGTGTATGAAAGGTGCCAGACAAAGCAAGAAAGAAAAATACAACAAAGAAACCATCCCAAAAAATCAGTCTACATCGACTGGGGATCGAACTTCAGACCTTCTGATTACCAGTCAGACGTGCTACCATTACACCACAGAACAGAGGCTCCCGATAGTTGGGACAATTTTAGTTCATATATTCTTCACAAGGGTATGTATTGCATCAAACAACTCATACATTGAACACATACCCTTGTACACACTTGTTCAGATCTTTATCTTATACCGGTGCCTGCTCCTTAATTTCTTAATTTGGTTTTGTCAGATCCAGTGGAGAGTACTTAAGGTTAAAACTAGAACCCTGTCAAACGTGTTTCAAGCAACTGGCTGTTTAAAGCCACAGCAACTTGGATAAATCTGGCTCTTTTGTCCCACACCCAGGACCAGATGCAAGCAAAAACCACAATTATAAACAGCCTCTCGGAATCAATTGGTCTAAGAATTCACCCTGCAAAGTCAAAGGTCTTGAGGATAGGTACGCGCCAAAGGGAGCAGATCAAAGTAAAAGATCAGGAACTCGAAGATATAGACACTTTCTGCTATCTCGGAAGTATAATTGACAAGGATGGAGGCACGGAAGCAGAGGTGAAAGCACGAATAGGAAAGGCACAGGCTGCATTCACATCTTTGAACAGAGTTTGGAGAACTAAAGATATCTCCCTTCAACTAAAGCTAAGACTTTTCAACTCAAACGTGAAGTCTGTCCTACTGTATGGATGTGAAACTTGGAACGCATCACAGGCATGTATAAGGAGGGTACAGATTTTCGTAAACAGGTGCATGCGTAAGCTACTCAGAATAAAATGGATGGATAGAATAAAAAATGAAGAAGTATGGAAAAGAACACAGCAGAAACCAGTGGGAGAGGATATAGGAAGAAGACGATGGAGGTGGATTGGACACACGCTTAGAAAGAATGACTCAACTATAACAAAGAAAGTATTGGACTGGAACCCTCAGGGCAGAAGATCAAGGGGAAGGCCACGAGGAACATGGAGAAGAATTAAAGAAGCTGATATACAGAGAAGTGGTAAGACCTGGAATGAGATAAAAAAGTTGGCTCAGGATAGAGAAGGATGGAAACTGTTTGTCTGTGGCCTATACCCTGACCCAGGGTGAAAAAGGCAATGATGATGATGAACTTGGATAAAATCCAACTCCATTGGCTCTCTTGCTCCATAGGACTACTTTTTTTTACAATGTTCAATGAATGGATAAGCTTTTTCAAATATTCATCATTTTAAAAATGAACATTGTATACAGGTACAGGAAAATGATGGAGGACAGGATTAAAGAGCAGGCTAAAAGAATGCAACAGCTGATGGCTGAACAAAATGGGTGAGTCAAGCATTTTTTTAGGTTTAGAGAATATGGTAGTTTGGAAAAGCAACTTAAGTTATGTTATAGATTATTGATGATCTTGGTGATGATGAGGGAAAATCTTCTTGATTTTTTTTATTAATACTTTTTGGTAACAGTCTTCTTTTTCCAAGTTTGATCATTGCTATTAAAGTGAATTCGTGTAATCAGATATTCACTTATAAAAATTATCTCACATACAGCTTATTAGAATAGCTGATACTATGTACTCATAAATGAAACATTTCACATTTAGAGTTTAAAATTGGACAGTTTTTTAAATCTCCAATTATTAAAGATATCTACAGAAATTTTACTCTACAATAACTAAAACATTAGCTTGAAATTGAAATATGCAAAGATGTTTATTTTTACATTTTTTGACAGAATGCCTGTTGACATTCCACCACTTGATGCAAGTGACAAATCTAATGAGGATAAAGAAATCGAAAAGCAGAAAGAGCATGAAATGGAAACCAGAAAGAAAGCAGAATTTTCAAAGAAGGAAACTGAAATGATTGAAGAGATTCTATCTTTACAAAAAATGGTCTCGATTTTTCCCATAGGACGAGATAGAATGTTCCGTCGATACTTCTTTTTTCCAACTTTAAAAGGAGTTTTTGTAGAGGACCATGAAATGCATGTTCCTCCTGATATGCTTAAACCTGGATTGGCATCTGCTGATCCAGGGGAAAAGGTAGGTACTGTTACTGTTACTCCTTTTCTGTACTCTATATTTATGATATAGCACAGATATCAGATATTTCAAACTGATTGGGAATGTTGCGAGTGTTAGGGATTTTCATGTTGCAAAAACATACAAGTATAAGAAATTAAAACAATGAGGAAGAATTATTTTTCATTTTCTTGTTTGATTTCTATTCTCTGTTTGATTCTCCATCTGGTTTTGGGAGACAGATGTCCTATATCCTCCCAATATTTTCTTTTATAGCCTTGACATTAGGCTGATGAAATCCAATGACAGCTCTTTGTGTGCTTTTTCTCTCTCTTTCTTTCTTTCTTTTGCTCTCTCTCTCTCTCTGTCTCTCTCTCTCTCTCTCTCTCTCTCTCTCTCTCTCTCTCTCTCTCTCTCTCTCTCTCTCTCTCTCTCTCTCTCTCTCTCTCTCTCTCTCTCTCTCTCTCTCTCTCTCTCTCTCTCTCTCTCTCTCTTTTTTTTTTTTCCATGTGCATGTTGCTGTAATACAATTGTTAAAAAACACAACTTTTATTTAAACACTTTTTTTTTAATCCTCTTCTATTTTCAGTTAAAACTTTTACCTCAGCTTACATTCCATGGAAAGGATAAAGAGGGAGGGGATGATTGTATAGTTATAAGTGATGATGAGAATGGCAATGGGAAATCTGGGTCTCGAGAAACTAAGAACAAAGACAGTGACACGACAGATGTAAATATGCCTGATGCTAAGACTCAAAATGGTCACAAAGACGATGTAGATCCAAATAATATAACGGATGAAAAAGAATCAGAAACAAACAGTACTGGTGAGCCATCAAATAAAGTTGAAAAGGCGGAGGAAATTGGAAATAGTCAAGATACCACTAGTCCAGGGGACGAGTCCCCACCGGTGTTGGAGGAAGAGACTAATACAGAGGATTCTAAGTCAATACAGAATCCAACGTGGTCTTTCATTGACACACCAGAATACCTCAATGCTCTTCTAGCTTGTCTCAACAGCAGAGGATTTAGAGAAAGTTCTCTAAAATCAGCTCTGATGGAATTGAAACCTTTATTGGCAAAGTCAATTCAGGATTGTCCCACAGACATGCTCAGTTTGCCTGAGGATGGTGGTGAGGAAAAGGCCAGAATTCAGGTGAGTATAGTTTACAGTAACGAACTTAATAATTTTGTTCTAAAGCAAATCTTAAGAGTCTAAAGGCTTTGATATAGATACCCAAAAGAAGCAGTTAAAACATCAAGGTGGATATTGGCAGCCATAGGTGAAATCTAGAAACAAGGGATTAAGATTCTACTTGGGACTAGAGCTGTACTCCCAAGGACTCAAAATTGTTACTTTTTTTCTTTGTTGTTTTTAAAAAATTTTATGTTCATTTTGTTTTACAATTTTACAATCCACAGCTTCAGGCAGTCTAGTATTTACTTTTATAGGAACGATCACTGTGTGTCTACTTTTAGTAGACTCTTGTGTAATTGTTATCTTTTTACTCATTGTACTCAAAGGAAAGAATAATTTGTTCTGTAATTTTACAATGAAGTTCTGTAATTTTACAATGAATATATGATCAAAGAATGTTCCATATTGAAACATATCAGAGGAATCTCTTGAATCACTTTGTTACTTTGGTGGTTTCTGTTCCCCTTAAAGTTTGATCTTTTGGTGTCAGATAGTAAATATTGAACAGAGTCAGTTACTTAGTTACAGTGAGAAAGAGTTAATTGTCCGTGGGGCTTATTACAATCCTCTTCAGGCTCAGTTGTTGTTTTTGCTGGTAATCTAATTTGTATTGCTAACATATTTTTAATACTTTTTTGCATGTCAGGCTTTGGCTCTTACTCGTGGCATATCAAGCAAAAAGGCAGCTCAGGATCACCTCATGTGTGTTCAAGAGAAAGCTGAGTCGACCATGGAACTCAACTTGAGAGATGCTCTTCTTGACATGGAGGATAGGATACATGTTGGTGGTCTAGGCTCTCTCAAGGTAAGTATTCAACACTTCTCAAGTGTTAAGACAACTGAACAAATTCAGTATATGATTGGACGACAGATTATCACTAAAGATAAGATAAACTTTATTGATATGGGAAAAATTACATACATGTGATTAATATACCCCAACAGGCAGATATAAACAAAACACAGTGAGGCATATGCTTCTTAAAGATATAATTATTGTTCATTGGACACCAGTAAATAAATGAACTGATATATTTTCTAAAATAATAGGGGAGATTCAGCACCAAGAAAATGTTATTTATTTACCCCTTGGTAAACTGCTAATTTCTGTTAAAATTTTTTTTGCATCTGTTTTCTGCTATTATGGAATTTGTAATTAATAATTGTATACAAAAAATATTGATGGTCACATCCACAGAGTGATCTTATGCTGACAATTATTATTTTGCATCAAATTCAAAATCAACTAAAGGAGCATGTTTTAAAATCCCCCCTACCTTTGATGTTTAAGTCATAAATATTTCACTTTTAAGAAAAAGCTTGATGCACTATTGGTGTATGTTAACATGTTATTCACTTTTTATTTTAATTTGTAGATCCCAGATAGAGCAGCCTGGCGTGAAGCAATATTAAATCGCAGCTATGAATCTCAGAGTGAGGATCCCAACCTTAACTCATCAAGTAAACCTCGAGTAAATGGGTATGTGTTTTTTTTTTTGATTACTCAAAAATCTTTGCTGTTAGTAATTAAGAATGTTTTTATCAGGTCCATATTGAAATTATTATTATTTTTTATCAATAAAATATCAGATTTTACTAAGCATAATTTTGGAATCCTATTCTCGATGATCTAACTTTTTATTTTCTAGTCCTTTTTTATATCTGGCACACTTTTGGGTTATTGTTTCAGTTTTCAGAGGTAAATCTTCCAATCAACCCCAGTCAGTAACATTTATTCTAGAGAATATTTAAACGATATTATGTGTGTGTGTGTGTTTATTGTTGTTATTTCTTTTTTTTTTTTGTCTTTTTAAAAATTTGAATTTTGATTATTTAGAAAGACATTTTTTTTCACCATTGTGGGCAAGTGGATTTGTGTTAAGAATCATTATATTCTCTTTATTGGCTGCTCAGGGGCTCATTCATTATTAGCCAACTTTGCTTCTCAAATCAATGCACGTCTCTATTTAATGGAAATAATGTCTTATTTCTCATATTTCACCCAGTGTTGACGAGAACAGTTCTATAACTTCTGATACTGATTCAATGGCCAGGGACTTGGGCAGGGCTTTGGTACAGATTGCAAGGGGAGTGGAACCAAGGTTTTTGAAAGAGCCACTTCGTAAGCTGATTGCTTATTTGATTATTTTCTGGGTGGGGTCCCTTACCTCCTATAATGGGTAGGGAGGCTCTTACTGTGTCTTCTATCCCTCTATATGTTTTCCAACATGCTTTCTGTCTTTGTCTTGGAATGAGATTACTTGATTTTGTGCAGGCCCTGGCAGGATACCTTAGCTGGGAGGGAAGCAGTCAAATGTATAGTTAGAGTTTTTGGAGATTATATTTTTTGTCTTGTAAATCATCACTCTGTTATGCACTGTATTGTTATGTTTACATATTATATATGATTTGTAAACATTTGAGTGTATCCCTCTTAGTTGGGACCTGTGCTTGTGTCTGGATGAGACTTTTTGGTGATCTCAAACTAAGTACTTTCAAAGTGTGCCCTTGGAATCCACATGTGTCCTATTTGAATAACTTCCCCTTTGTCTTACCTTTTCTTGGGTGCTTTAATTGTAATTCTAGAACTTTTTACTATCCCATTTTCTGTCTTTTTACTGGCGCTGATATGACCTTAATGTGTTGCAAGCACTGTAAAACCCTTACAAACAAACAAACAATTTTTGATTAATCGTTTATAATTTGGTATTTTGTTAATTTGGGCCAATATTAGTTATTGTACTGAAATTCAGCCAGTGTTGACAATTGCCATTTATTTCATTTTTAAAATTGAAAATAAGATGAGTTTTAGATTTATGTCAATATAAAGTAGTGCCGACTCATTGCTGGTGTTGGAAAAAAAAGAAGCAAGATTTGGGAGTCGTGTTCAGAACTTTTCCATTTTTATATTTTATTTTTTAAGCTTCCATTCTGGATTGATTCCTGGCACGCTTTATGGGAATGTGAATGCAACTGAATGTAATATAGAAAATAAAATAATCATGCATTTATAGTTATTTTTTATTGTTTGTTTTTCAATTGTTTCTTTTATCATTAAACAAAATAGGTGAAGATGAAAATAAAAAGAAGAAGGGTTCCAAGAAGAAGAAAGATGATGGTGATGACTCTGACGGTAAGTTGTTTGTGCCTTTTGTTTGTTAGTGAAGCAATAATAAAATGAATTAGAATAAGATATTCAAATTTCGGTAGATATAATAAAGACCTTATCCATGGTGTTGTGCAGTTGAATTCTACAACTCATTTTTTTTCCCTTTCAGGTGAAAATTCTGTCCCCAAAAAGCAAGTCACAATATTTGAGCGCTGGGAAGAATCTTTGTTAGTCTGCACCAGCCTTTCTCAAGTCTACCTCCATCTTGCCAGCTTGGATAAGAGTATTGTCTGGGCTAAGTCCACCCTAGAAACAAGATGTCGGTTATGCAGACGGAAAGGAGATGCTGAGAAAATGTTATTGTGTGATGGTTGTGATCGGGGCCATCATATGTATTGTCTCAAACCCCCAATGGAGGTAATAATTGATTGTCAGACAATCTTGATGTTTGTTGGTTTATGACAATGACAGTATATTTTATTAAAAGATGACAGTGATGTTTGTGATAACCTTACAAGGTTTATAAATGGGACTAATGCTAGCTGTCTGCCTGCAGATGGATACTTTCAAACTACATTTGCAAAGTAATGTATCAGTGAGATCTTAGCAAATAACAATCTTAGTAGAAATAAGACATCGTCATTAAATTCTTAATTAAAAATTCTTGGTCACATACATTCTATCCATCAACAATGAGACTCTTTAAAAAAAGTCCACAAGGGACACTAAAAACCAGACAAATACAAAAGTCTCATGAATCCCTGATCAACATCTTGGACACTGAAGCTGCGGCCGTAGGGGATGAAAAAGAATTTAACTTTCTTAAGCGTGCTCTCAACAGCTCACTTGATATAGCCCTCGTCTCATAAGCAAACAGCGATATCAATCCTAGGTACAATCAAGAAATTTTCAGACCCCACCCCCATCTTGTATTCCCAGCCCTCAACAGTGATTCAGAAGCTAGGTTTGTTAGATCTGTTATCCAAATGGTGACAAGCAATTGCTACAGACCACATAAGGCTACAGACTTCATGTGTTTTTTTTTTTTGTTTTTTTTTTCTCTCGAAAGGACTAATTTTTTGTTTATGTGCAATGTCTTTTAATACAAATTAACATGTTTTATTCCATTAAAATTGGTCTGATTTAGAAATTAATTCATCTGCTCATCATTGTTTATTTCAGAAAGTACCAAAAGGTGAATGGTTTTGCCCTGACTGCAGGCCAAAGCAAGTACCTAGAAGTCCTGTTAGGAAGGGTAGACGGAAGACATTTACAGAGGAGGAAGAGCCAGAACCGGAGGAGGAGGAGGAAGAAGAGGAAGAAGAAGAAGCAATGTCTGCTGATGACACCATGTGAGTTTATTTTTCCCCCATATTTTCCTTTAACAAGAAAATTTGCCCCTATCTCTTACTTTTCAGCAATCTCTTACTTTTCAGCGCTGTCCTTTAGCTGATGCAAGGATCATCTCAGGTCTTTTAAAAAAATTTTATATAGACCTTTAGATTAATTACGTCATGGGTGAATGAAAGCCAATTGATAATTTAATCATCTCTTTCCTGGGCTCATTGTTCGCCACACTTATATTTTTCTCACTTGTTTAAGATCTTTCTCTCCTTCTCTCAGGCTTGTGGCCTGGAATTCCTTTTTCCAGTCTTCTCAATTATTTTATCTTTCATGTGGCTTTCAGTTCTTTGCTGAAATGCGTAATTTAGCCAGGCCCTGGCTGAGATCTTTTGCTTGTTTTTATAAGCCTATGGAGAAAGAATTTATTCCATTCTCCGAAGCCAAAAACTGACTAACAATTTCTTGCTACGACTTTCATTTTTGTTTATGCAGGAAATTATATTTAGTTTTCTCATGTAAATAGTTCGTTCCTATGTTAATATCAATTGTGTTCAAGATTTGAAAAGTTTTAGCTCACCCCATTAAGTAAGGGCTCTGTTGTTTTCTGGATGAGTTTTTTAAAATTGTCATTATATTGTCTTATTGCTGGAGTCAACTTGTTCTTTACTTTTGTTAGACTCTTGTGACACAATCTGAAATCTTTCAACTTTCCTAAATTCTGTCATCTTTTTTTCCTAAAATGTCAAAATAGCGACTTGCTTTTCAAATAAAATGAAAGAAGGGGGAAAAACCCCAACAAAATGACTCTTTATTCTCAGAATATTATTGATGTTTTTTATTGTCATGTACAGGGAAGACGATGAAGCTGAGGAGGACACAACTCTTGAAGATGACGAGGAAGAGGAGGAAGATGATGAGGAAGAAGAGAACAGTGATGAGGAAGTTGAAGAGTTGGAGAAGAACGAATTTGGCGAAGAGGTTTGCTCAGGATGCAAAACAAGTGGAACTCTCATCTGTTGTGATTGTTGTCCCAGGGCATTCCATATGCATTGTGCAAAACCTGTCCTGAAGAAGGTAGTAATATTTTTTATTTCCTTCTAAATTCACCCAAATATAATGTTTAAATGACCTTAGTGATAGCCTTTTAAGATTCTCGGGAAGGCTTCAGCTAAACGAATATATTTCTGCTTGGATCTACATTATTTCTTTGAATTAGACCTCTCTGATTTTGTTCTTTATTAATTGTTACAGGCCCTGATAACTCTAAATCTGTATTCAGTGTCCTATTTATTAGGGATAGGCTTGCATCTTCCTTATCCTTAAGCATTGATTTGACCTGAAGAATATGTTGGAAGTTCCACATACAAAGTTTTTTTTTTAAACCACTGTTAGAAATTTAGTAATATTTTCCTTGATTCTGACATCCATCCACTTGTTCAAGGGTTCCAAGGGTAGTTGATTGTAATGATTTGACTTTCTTAATAATTTTAGTGGTTTATTTACGTACAATAATTGTTGATTTAATCAGCAACAAAATGATTTGGATTAGTTTACCTTCTTTATAACTTTAGTGTTCTGTTTCTTTAACAATAAATAGTTAATATTTAATAGAAATGATAGTAGAAAATTTACCATCTATTACTTTTTAACATATGTTTACCTCCAAATGTATAATCTTTGATTGCTTGCTATTTATGCCTTTATTTTATATTTTGTATGTTATAAACAATTGTGAGATTGGGTTATAATATCCAAAAAGAATTAATAAAATTTATTCAGTCTTACCATGTCACTATTTTCTGTTCATTCCCTTATAATACGCTTTAATCCCAACATAATTAAACGTGTAATAAAAAATGTTGAAAATTCTAACCAGTCCATTTTTAGAAAATTTCCACCAATTTATTTCGTTCAATTTTTCATGCTGTTAAACTCTGGGGGAAAAAAAATATTATTAAATTTTATGTGATTAAGAAGTAAAAGTTCAGTCTATGGATAGTAGTACATTTCATTCTGATTTATGAATTATTAATTTTTTTGTTTGTTTTTAATTAGATTCCTAAAGGAAAATGGATGTGCCAAGTATGCATGGGTATTGATAGTCGAGGTAAGATCAAAATCGGAGCAGCTCCCACAACTGGCAAAAGTGGGAAACAAAAGGGGAAATTTGCAGCAGCTGTGGCTCCAGCACCAGCAAAAGGTACCTGTCAAATTCTGATGTTCTTGTTTAGGCAGACCTGCCAACTCTCCTGACTTTATCTGAAATTTCTGATATTTGTCCTCATTTACAATTTCTCTGATTTTCAGCTGCTTTTCTGATTTTGATTATATTTTATTATTCCAGAAAAACCATTCATCATTATGATCATCATCAACATCATCATCATCATCAGTACAACCACTATAACCTCCATCATCACTGCTATCACAATACAGTTATCACATCTTCATTTAAATCCCTAGTTTGCCCTGTAAATTTCATGAATTTTGTATCTGGAAACTGGGTGGGGTTCCCTACCTCCCATGGTGGGCAGGGAGGTACTTACTGTGTCTTCTATTCCCCTACATCTGTTTTCCAACATGCTTTCTGTCTTTGTCTTGGAATGAGATCACTTGGTTTTGTCCTGGTCCTGGCCGGATGCCCTGGCTGAGAGGGAAACAGTCGAATGTATAGTTTTGGAGATAATATATTTTTCCTTGTAAATCATCTCTCTGTTATGCTCTATATATGTTTTCTTTATATTATATATGATTTGTAAAACATTTGAGTGTATTCCTCTTAGTGGGGAGCTGTGCTTGTGTCTGGGATTTTTAGTGATCTCAAACTAAGTACTTTGATAGTGTGCTCTTGGAATCTACACCTATTTCTTATTTGAACCAATTCCCCTTTGTCTTACCTTTTCTTGGATGCTTTAATTGTAATTCTAGAACTTTTTACTATCCCATTTTCTTCCTTGTTACTGGCGCTGATTTGACCTTAATGTGTTGCAAGTGCCGTAAAACCCTTAATAACAATAACAATTGTATCTGGAAAGTTGGAAAGTCTGAATAGGGATTAATAGATACAGGCCCGCTACTAACACAAAAGTTCTAAATATAGAGGAAGAGACTTGATTTACACCTTTTCAGATTTCTACATTAGCATGGACTGACTTTTTGCTTTCATAACATGATTATTTTTATGGGTAGAGTTGTAAGCCCTATTCCAACTTATTTATACTCCTAGGGAGTTGGTCCTCATTTAGTCTGGCCTTTCTCCTTTGACCTGTCCAGCATAGGTGACCCCACTGAGATCCAAAGCTCTCACTGGCATAGTTCTTGGGATCATTAAGACACACTATCTGCCTCATCATGACAAAGTAAAGAACCACAAGATGGACAGTTTTTTGTTGTTGTGTGTAGGCGCTTTGGTGCTAGCATCCGTGAATTTGCTGGCAAGATTATTTCTAAAGGAAAGAAGGGGACAAGGAAGGCCATGTCGACATTGAGATTTTATATAGTAGATGGACAACACCGTGACTAAACGTGATGGTGTGCGACAATATGATCCAGAAGGCACATCAAACTGAACTGAGAAAACAGCCAATTATTTTTTTTAATTGACCAAAAAAGTGAAAATACATAGATTTTTATGTTGGTGTCTGTGGAAGTCTGTGAATGAATAATAAGTTGTCATCTGCCTTTTCATTTGGCAGCTGTGTACATAACAAAGTGTTTGACTAGACCTGCGATGTAATCAAGTCATGCTTGAACATTTTCATAATTGCTTTGCTGAAAGGCAGCTTGCTTATAAGTTTGTTTCAACTGTGTACCAATGAGTATTATTCTTCCAATTCTTTTTGCATAAACACACACACATATTTCCTTTAAGCTATACCTTTTATTGACCGCTGGATTGTCTCTATTACAGTGAAGGACAAGAAAGGGACTCCTTCAAATTCTAAGCCAAACAGTCGACCCAATTCTCGACAAGGCAGTCCTCGGGATAGTCCTGTTATGGGTAAGCCCAAAAAGCATCAGTTGTCATCCCTTGCTATCGATGATGCTCAGCCAAAGATGAAGAAAAGCAAATCTACTTCAAAGATTCCAGAAAGCCCTGCTAATGGTAAGGGGGAAAGCTTTCTAAATAAAATAAAGTTTGGATTTTATATTATATCCATTCAATGTGCTCTAACATTTTACAATGTGTTCTGAGCCAACATTATTGGGACAAGACATGATACCTGTACAACACTATTTGCTTGTTTTGTTTTGTTTTGTTGTTGTTTTTTTCTCTGACAGATAATTCTGGTTTACATTTTACACATGAGTAAATTGATAAATGAGTTGGAGCCTTTTCCACGGACTCAATTATGCAATTATGCACAGCTCATGGGGACCTTGAGCTTTTGAACTACAAGTCATAAGCACTCGGCCGCATAGTTGCATAAAGCTTGGGTATGATTTTGTTGTTCTTTTAACAAGAGTGACTTCAAAGGGGAAACAACATAAAAGGATTGATTGTCTTCTTATCCAAACAATCGTAGTTTTTGAAGCCATAAGCCACTGTGGAGCTGCAATTTACCATGATTACTAGAGAGGATAGTATGTTTGCTTATTTTGTTGGGGGTATTTTCCTTTCCATGACAGAGTTGATTTTTCTTTAAAATTTACCTCATATTGAAATAACACAACCTGTTGTTACCTCAGGTTCAGGGAGTCCAATTATCAGGTTGATGAAACCAATAGTCCCCAGTTCAAAAAGGTCTAGTAGTCATCAGCAACAACTGAAGGCAGCTGAGGAAATTGTCAATGAGCTCATGAAGCAGGAGGGAGCTTGGCCATTCCTCAAACCTGTTGATAAGAAGTTGGTAAGTGTTTGGTGTAAAGCGGGTTAGACGTGTAGCTGTAATAAATTAGTAAATCTTTATTTTGCAGATGTTCAAATCTAATTATTACCATTTGTTGTGTTGTGTGTTTGAAGTATTTATTTATTCTCCAACTTTTGAATGAATTAAATTACATTGAAGTTTGTTTTTACACAATATACATAAGATGGAGAAGGAAGTAGTTGGTTTCTTTGGAGGGAGAAATTGAAGGGACACTTGAATTTTGACTCATGCTTTGGGTAAAAAAAATTAGTGTATATGTTTGCTTATCGTGAGCTTATAATTTTAGATTTTTATCTTTTCCAACTATACATAATGGACATTTCATAAAAGTGAAGGGAATTTTTTGTTTGTTTTTTTCTTCAGGTACCTGATTACTATGATGTGATCAAAACTCCCATGGATTTTGGTACAATTCGAAACAAAATCCATGCATTTTCCTACTCAAACCCATCAGAAATGTTGGCAGACGTTAGGAAGATTTTCACCAATTGTGTCGAGTACAACAGTAGAGGCAGCCCGGAGTATAAAGCATGTCAAAATTTGTCGAAATATTTTGAAAAAAGGGTGAAAGAGAAAAACCTTGATATTACCACTGGAAAGGCAAATCATTCACGCCTTTCCTTATAATTATAGTTTGTTGTAAATACATATTTTCCCTCCACTCCCCAACTCCAACCCCTGCCCCAACTCAGTCTCCTACTAATACTTATTTTATGTTTTCAACATGTTGCCTAATGTGAGATTTATATAAATATAATTCCATTGTTGTTATACACTCACAAAGACACCTGTAAATTTCTCTGGGTTACTTATTTATTTGTGGCCAATGACAAAGTTTGTCCTTTTATCAGGTGCAAACAATAGCTGAAATGACAGTCTAAATGTTGTTTCATTTTGAATGGATTATTTATGTCATTATTTTATTCTTCCACGTCCATTTTTTTTTTTCATTAACACAATTATCACTTTCATCATATGAAGAAAAAAAAAAGAGAGAGAGAGAAAGAGGAAAAAAAAAAAACCCAACTCTTTGTAAGCTAGGATTCCATGGGACTAAAGGACCAACATCTCTCAGACCTGCCAAAATAATTAGTTTTTAATGAGTATTTCAAGACCAGACTTTTTTTTTTAGGTCCGGTCCCTAATTTTGATTTTTTTGGGGGATATTTTTTACCACCTCCAGATTCAGATTTTGAACAAAAAGACAATGAAATTCTCTTTTTTTTTGAGAGAGAGAGAGAGAGAATCATTAGGCAGTATCAGTGTGAGACTTTTAATTGGCTTCAGGCAGGCTATAAGGATGCATTGCCCTTGGTTCTACCTCTGATGTTTGTTGAAATCATCCCCTTTGTCTCTCTTTTTTTTTCTTATTAGCTTTTACTAATTCTTTTCTCCTCCTTTTTATAGGCGCGGAAATTACCTTTTAAAAGGTGTAGAAAAAAAAAAGCAAGATACAAAACAACATTGGCTATGCTCTCATACTTATTTGTGGATGTATATTTCGAAATTGATCATTTCACTTCTTTTTTTTTTTTTTTTGGAAGAAGAATATTAAAGTTGTTTTATGTAAAATCAGCTTGAAATCTCCTAGTGTTGGTTGACGTAGATTTCTCTCACTGGATTCAGGGTTTTTTTTTTTAAATGTTAAAAATTAAATCTTTTATACAGTTGAATTACAGATTTTATATTTGAAGTCTTTGGCAGGTTTAGGTGGGTCCTTTGTCCTTTGTGTGTTTGTTTTTAGGTGTTATTTACTCACTTATATACTTTTAGATTTTGTTATGCTATTAAGAATATAATATTTGGTTAAAACAAAAGACAGGTTGAATTAGGGGGGGGGTATTCTTTTCTTTCTGCTTTTGTTGAACCAGTCTCTTCTATCAATGGGTTTTGTAGAAGAAAGATAGTAATTCAGTCCTTTAAAGGTTCAGGGTCATTATATGATTTGTTACACTTGCTTAAATCCAACACTACTTGCACCTTTCCTTGTTTCATATCATGAACAATATTTAATATTTTACTTGTCACATGATTTACAGGCCTTTGGACTTCCCGAAATGTAATCTTTTCCAGTTTTGCTCAGTTTTTTGGGTTTTTTTTTTTATATGAGTTCTTACTGGGCAGACAGTGTTAGGTGAACCCCCCCCCCCCCTCCCCCCTTTCATTCACCTCCTGTCAGGTTGCTTTTTTATATATAGAAAGACACTGTTCAGAAGTCTGTGAATGTAGGACATTATTTTTCTGTTAATTGTTGATTATCCCTGATGTGTTAATTTGACTATTCCAGACAGTTATATTTTCCTGATGGTGCCAATAGCTCTATCAAAATCTATGTGTGTTATTAAAATTCTACTGTAGCCCGTTGCAGGGATCTTTTGTCTATGTCTGGGTGAGATTTTTATGTAGTCTTACACCAGACACACGTAGTAGTAGTCTTTCAAAGCAATAAGGCCCATGGAGCCGGTATCTTAAGTGTAAAATGAACATTAGAAATTGTTTGATACCCTTTGGATAGGTTTCTAGTCCATTGTTGTAAAGTGCTTTATACCAGATCTAGCAGAGTTCATACACTGAAGCAACATTACACACTGTAAATGCATGTACTGATATATAATTATAATTTGCCTGGATTTTATTTTAGTTTTGTTTCTATTTTGTCGAATTTGAATCAAGACAACAGTGACCATCCCCTGTGTAGTGTACTGTGAGACAAAACTTTCAATGTGATTTTCTCAAAGGACTGAGTACTCTTGTACAGAAAAGGTGATAGAAAATCTAGAATTGGGATCACAGCATCTTATTAGGGCCACTGATCTTAAAATTATTTTTATGAGAGGTGATTTTTTGTTTTCTCCCCTGTAAATCATCTTTCCGTTAGATATCTTTAAGTTTATCTGCCAATTTATATTATATATTCATTGTTTTCATTTTCAGTAAGATCCAGGTGAAGCAATGATTTTTGTCACAGAATAGTTGACGAGACTCATTTTTTTCTATCATCTATCCCTGTTTTCCCTTTTATGTAAATCTATTATCTTACTTTTTCAGGCACTTAAATGACCAATGTCCGTTATACCTCTAAGAACAAACAAAACAGACCAAGTTAGCAATCTCCTTTGGGTGGAAAGGGTGTTCAGAATAACAATCTTGACTTTACACATGATTGATCCCTGTCCCTTTACACGGGAAGCTGTCCAGCTGAGCTATTGGCCGTCTCCCAGGCCTTACCTTTTCTTAAATGCTTGAGAAGTCCAGCCAGATATAGATCTATAGTTGTACTTTCACCATTTTCAGATATGAGCTTATTCATTAAACAGTAAACAACTGAATTACACATGATTCTTTATGAAAGCAGCTGCCTCAGTAATGCTGATGGTTGAAGTGGGATATTTTTGTGGTGATTTACACTTTTATAAGGTCAACAAAGAACACTAGGTATATCTTGAACCCAGGCCAGCTTTGAAAAGGCCCTCAAATTTTTATAAACAGAGATAAGCTACTGTGTGCGTTGTGCCCCATATTTTTTTCCCTGACATAAAGGACTACTTTTTCTTGACTGGGTTGTTCTTTACTTATCTGCTCTACAATACATTTAAATGTGTAAAAATTAAAGGAAAAAAACAACTCATAAACAGCACTCTTACATAACCGAATAAATGAAAATGTAATTATATGTGAAACCAGCCTATTACATAATACTGAGTGTATAAAGTTGTCATTCCAATCTATTATTCTGTTTTTCTTCAATTAGCCTTTTGTAATGTGATAATTTGAGTTTATTTACTCCTTGGTTTTGTAGAGGTAGCTTTTTTTAGCTTTACAATCCATACCAAACGATGGGATATTTTTTTGGGAGCAGTTAATTTTCAAGAATTTTTTTTTCAGATCTATCTATTATTAATTAAAAGATTATTGTCCGTCTCCAGTATACAAAACTGATTTATTTACTTTTCACTTTCTCTTTAATTTTCATTCAACTCATATGTATATAAAAACAGGGTCATTATTATTATTTTAATTATTAATTACTGTTATCATCGTCATCATCCTCATGTACTGTTATTCTATCACTCGTCTACATTTTTTCTATAGTTAGATAAAACTGTAATGTTGGATCAATTTTTGTTTTTGCATGAATTCTCTATGTGGTACCCTGAAACTGAAAGTAAGGAAATTGGTTTGAATGACTTCAGATGTTGAAGTTTTTGTTTGTGAGAGAATGTGATTTGATTTTACCTGGGTTTAGGGATAAAAATATTTTACTTGTATATTGATTTGTTACAAATAAACTGTTGTACATTTTTGATAAGTTAAATAGTATATTGTTTTGATATTTTTGATTTGTTGAATCGTGTTGGTTTATGCTGGCGGTTGGGTCCTTTATCTGTTCCTTTCAGCTTGTGGCCTAGAATGACACAAGTTGTTTTGTTTTTAAAATTTTTGCCCAGTCCCATTGGATTCGTTTTATGCGATGGAGACAGCCGGATGCGAGCATTTGCGCTTTTCTATAATATATGCTTTTAAAAATTCCATGTAAATCAAATACTATCCTTAGTGTTAGAAACCATCCGATCTCACTTCATGAACTGGGTGGGGTTCCTGCCATCCCATAGCGGGCAGGGAGGCACTTACTGTGTCTTTTTCCCCCTATATCTGTTCAGTGATGCCAAAACTCCGGTCTGGAGCAAAAAATTCCGGGCTACAGGCAACTTCCGTCAAACTCCGGTGAGGTCAATTTGTTCCAAGGATATCATCATAATTGCCACTAGTATTAAATCCATCATCACGACCACTATTATTGCAACCACCACCACATCATCATCACTACTACTACTACAACCACCACCACATCATCATCAGTACCACAACTACTACTGCAACCACCACCACCACATCATCATTACTATCACTACCACAACTACCATCACCTTTACAACCACCACCACCACATCATCAACCATTGCCACATCATTAACATCACGACCACAACTACTACAACCACTATACCACCACCATCATCATCACTACAACTACTACTTCAACCACCACCACCATATTATCACTGCAACCACCACCACCACATCATCATCACTACCACTACTACTTCAACCACCACCACCACCACCATATCATCATCACTACCACTACTATTACAACCACTATCACATGCACATCTTCATCATCACTACCACTATTACTACAACCACTAACACCACATCATCCTCACTACCGCCAGTACTACAATCTCTACCATTAGGTTTTGGCACTTTACTTCATTTAAAATAAGGAAACGTTGGGATTGTATTTGGCAATGTGTTTATGTATCATAGTATAATTCTAATCAGTTGTCTATTTAGAACCATACAATTTGTAAACACAATGCCAAATACCATTCCAATTCCTTTTTCTTGTGTGCTGAAATTCCTCTTTCGGCATTGAAATTCCTACGAGTGGTGTCTGAAGCTCCTGTGAGCCAAATTTAAAGTTGGCGTCTCTGTCTGTTTTCCAACATGCTTTCTGTCTTTGTCTTGGAATGAGATGACTTGGTTTTGTCCTGGTCCTGGCTGGGAGGGAAACAGTCAAATGCATAGTTATTGTTTTGGAAGATGTTATGTATTATTATATGTTATTTTGAACGTATAATGTAAGCATTTGAGTGTATTCCTCTTTGTTGGATTTTGTGCTTGTATCCGGATGAGACTTAACGTGATCCCAAACTAAGTGGTATGCTCTTGGATTCTACATCTGATCCCTTTTTGTTCCCAATTCCCCTTTGTCTTTCTTTCTCTTGGATGCTTTAATTGTATTTCTAGAAGTTTTTACTGTCCCATTTCCTTCCTTGTTACTGGTGCTGATATGACCTAAATGTGTTGCAAGCGCCGTAAAACACTTAAAAACATTTCTTTTTGTCTTTCCCTCAAGCATCCTGGGAGTGGTTTCTGGACCTCCCATAGTGGGCAGGGAGGCACTTACTGTGTCTTCTATCCCTCTATAGCTGTTTTCCAACATGCTTACTTTGTCTTGGAATGAGATTACTTGGTTTTGTCCAGGCCCTTGCTGGGAGGGAAACAGTCAAATGTATAGTTAGTGTTTTGGGAGATGATATTTTTATGTCTTGTAAATCATCTCTCTTACTTTTATGCACTGTATTGTTTTGTTTACATATTATATATGATTTGTAAACATTTGAGTGTGTCCCTCTTAGTGGGATCCTGTGCTCGTGTCTGGATGAGACTTATAGGTGATCTCAAACTATGCACAATGATAGTATGCTCTTGAAATCTACATCTGTTCCCTATTGTACTATTCCCCTTAGTCTTATTTTTTTCTAGGGTGCTTTAATTGTAATTCTAGAACTTTTATACTATCCCAATTCCTTCCTTTTTACTGGCGCGGATATGACCTTAATGTGTTGCAAGCGTCGTAAAACCCTTAGAAACAAACTAAAGAGGAAGAGCTTCGCCGGTCAATAAAAATCAGTGGTGAAAGAACACAGAATTGACAGGCTAAAAGCGAAAGAAATATCAATTTCACCAGAATCCCAATCTGGAAAAGACATAATCCGCCACAAATATGTCCCCCTATCCCACAAATCGAGAGGAAAGAAACTCAGTCCCACGATGGGAGAAGACATTGCACACTGCAATACCTGGACACAAAATTTCTAAATGTCTGGACTAGAGTGTACACAGACGGCTCTGCTGAAAATGCTATAAGAGTGGAGGAGCAGGGATATACGAGTACATAAAACTATTCAAACAGCACAGAGGACAACTTCCCTACAGCAACAGGACTACACTCTACCAGCTACAGAGCTGAAGTAGGGGCATTAAGAGAAGCTACAATTTCTTGCAAATAATCCAAATACAACACAGAAGATAGTAATCCTGACTGATGCTCTGTCAGTTCTTCAGAAGCTACATACCTCTGAGCTCAAAGTCAAAGATCTCCCATAGGGCTGGGGGGTACATACTGTGTCTTCTATCCCCTTATATCTGTTTTCCAACATATTTTCTGTCTTTGTCTTGGAATGAGATTACTTGGTTTTGTCCTGGCCTGGGAGGGAAACAGTCATATGCATAGTTATTATTTTGGGAGATATTTTTTTCATTGTAAATCATCTCTCTGTTATCTATTATTATATTTGTTATTTTGAATGTATAATGTAAGCATTTGAGTGTATTCCTCTTTGATTCCTCTTTGTTGGATTTTGTGCTTGTGTCCGGATGAGACATACCTATAGGTGATCTCAAACTAAGTACATTGGTGGTGTGCTCTTGGAACCTACATCTGATCCCTATTTGTTCCCAGTTCCCCTATGTCTTACTTTTTCTTGGGTGCTTTAATTGTAATTCTAGAACTTTTTAATATCCCATTTTCTTCCTTTTTACTGGCGCTGATATAACCTAAACGTGTTGCAAGCGCCGTAAAACCCTTAAAAACATTAAAAACAAAACAAAGTCGAAGATAAATTGAAGATCTTGTCGCATCCCTAGATCTACTATGTAGGTCCCATCATGTCGTCCTTCAATGGATACCATCTCACTGCAGCACTAGAGGTAATGCAGTTGCAGATGCACTTGCTTAGGAAGGAACCAGATTGCTACAGGATGATGCTTCATCATATAAAGAAACAAGGAACATAAGCTCTCTATTCTTGACTTGGAATGAGTAGCATCCAGACAAGAGCAGGTCATAATCTTTAGGATGCGAACTGGTCATAATAGATTAAACCACCATCTCCATACCGAATTAAGGTGGGAACAAGTCAGTGGCCCTGTGGAACAGGAAGTATGACAGGTGAACACATCCAACAGAATGGCCAAACCCTCTGGAGAAAATACTGGCCACCAACTGCCCCAACCAACCTAAAGAGTGAGCATCACAGGAGCCTGGAGGATCTCCAGAGGACAGCAGCACATCTGGTGGAGAGTAGACTTATCATCTGAGAGAACGCGAAGATATCAGCACCAGTAAAAAGTAAGAAAATGTTTTGTTTTTCTTTTTGCTTTTAAGGGTATTACAGCGCTTGAAACACATTACGGTCATATCAGCACCAGTAAAAAGGAAGAAAATGGGATAATAAAAAGTTCCAGAATTAAAATTAAAGAACCCAAGAAAAGGTGAAACAAAGGGGAATTTGTTCAAATAGGAAACATGTGGATTCCAAGAGCACACTATCAACAAAGTACTTAGTTTGAAATCACCCAAAAACACAGACACAAGCACAGGTCCCCACTAAGAGGGATACACTCGGATGTTTACAAATCAAACATAATACAGTGCATAATAGTGAGATGATTTACAAGACAAAAAATATAACCTCCCAAAACTATAACTATACATTTGACTGTTTCCCTCCCAGACAGTGTATCCGGTCAGGCCCAAGACAAAATCGAGTAGGCTCATCTCAACCCAAGACAAAGACAGAAAACAAATACATTGTATAGGGGATTGAAGACGCAGGAAGTGTCTCCATGCCTACTATGCGAGGTCAGGAACTCCACCCAGAAGGAAGAAAATGGGATAGTCCAAAAATCCTAGAATTACAATTAAAGCACCCAAGAAAAAGTAAGACAAATGAGATGTTTTAAATAGGGAACAAATGTAGATTCCAAAGCATACCATCAATGTACGTAGTTTGAGACCACCTTGAAGTTTCATCCAGAGACCAGCACAGGATCCCAGTAAGAGGAATACTTTTGTTGTTTTTTTTTTTGGTTTTTAAGGGTTTTACGGCGCTTGCAACACATTTAGGTTATATCAGCGCCAGTAAAAGGGAAGAAAATGGGATAGTAAAAAGTTCTTGAATTACAAGTAAAGCACCCAAGAGAAAGTAAGACAAAGGGGAACTGGGAACAAATAGAGATCAGATGTAGATTCCAAGAGCATAACTACCAATGTACTTTGTTTGAGATCACCTATAAGTCTCATCAGGACACAAGCACAAAATCCAACAAAGAGGAATACACTCAAATGCTTACATTATACATTAAAAATAACAAATATAATAATACATTACAGAGAGATGATTTACAAGGAAAAAAATATCATCTCCCAAAACAATAACTATGCATTTGACTGTTTCCCTCTCAGCCAGGACTCCGACGAGGGCCAGGAAAAAACCAAAGTAATCTCATTCCAAGACAAAGACAGAAAGCTTGTTGGATAAGATATAACTTATATCTTATCCAACAAGCTTTCTGTCTTTGTCTTGGAATGAGATTACTTTGGTTTTTTCCTGGCCCTCGTCGGAGTCCTGGCTGAGAGGGAAACAGTCAAATGCATAGTTATTGTTTTGGGAGATGATATTTTTTTCCTTGTAAATCATCTCTCTGTAATGTATTATTATATTTGTTATTTTTAATGTATAATGTAAGCATTTGAGTGTATTCCTCTTTGTTGGATTTTGTGCTTGTGTCCTGATGAGACTTATAGGTGATCTCAAACAAAGTACATTGGTAGTTATGCTCTTGGAATCTACATCTGATCTCTATTTGTTCCCAGTTCCCCTTTGTCTTACTTTCTCTTGGGTGCTTTACTTGTAATTCAAGAACTTTTTACTATCCCATTTTCTTCCCTTTTACTGGCGCTGATATAACCTAAATGTGTTGCAAGCGCCGTAAAACCCTTAAAAAACCAAAAAAAAAAAAAACAACAAAAGTATTCCTCTTACTGGGATCCTGTGCTGGTCTCTGGATGAAACTTCAAGGTGGTCTCAAACTACGTACATTGATGGTATGCTTTGGAATCTACATTTGTTCCCTATTTAAAACATCTCATTTGTCTTACTTTTTCTTGGGTGCTTTAATTGTAATTCTAGGATTTTTGGACTATCCCATTTTCTTATATTATAAGGGGAAAGAAGACACAGTATGTACCTCCCTGCCCGCTATGGGAGGTCAGGATCCCCACCCAGGAGGAATACTTTCAAATGTTTACAAGATATGTTCTTAACAAATTTTCAAGGAAAAAAAAGACCACCTCCCAAATCTAACATTATACATTTGACTGTTTCCCTCCCAGCCAGGTTTTCGCAAGGGTCATTACAAAACCAAGTAATCTCATTCCAAGACAAAGATAGAAAACAGCTCGGGGGGAAAAAAGAGAGAAGACAGCAAATAACTTCCTGCCCACCATGGGAGGTCAGAAGACTCACCACAAAAAGTATGGTGGTCAAGCAGTTTGGCATTGCACTGTGACCCAGAAGGAAGTGGGCTTGAGCCTCTCTTCAGGCAATTTTTTTTTCTACCTAGCGTAGGATTAATAATTTATTTATTTGAACAACATGGATGAGTCCCGTTGACATCAGCATTTTGTTTACTGGTTATTACATATTATATTCCTTCATTAGTGGCTTGGCAATGGCATCGGAAGATTCCACATGAAAGAGCATGATTTAACGTCCCCTCCAAACAAATTCCTTTATTGCCCCAACACCAATATAAATACATTTTTTTTAAATAAAAAAAAGAAGATATCAATTTTTTAAATATTTTTAATTCATCACTGTGTATACTTGGCAATGACACCGACAAGAGGTAAAATCCTTGATACAAATTACACTGTACCATGAAACTTGATTGCTCTGAGGTAATAATTTAATACTAATGCCATAAATCACATAACAATCAACAATTGAATCTATGGCAATAATATTGATAGAAAGATGGGTTTCTTCTTCCTACAACCCAGGTCTTTATCGAGCTACTTATTGCTATGAGTATGAATACTAACATTTACTTAAATGCACAATGAGAGGTATTATAAAACTAAATTTTCAACTTTTCACAAATTCTATACTTTTGAAAACGGTAACAACAAATAAGTTAAACGAAACATATAAATAAATAAATACAATAGAGTAAAAGAAATATTTTAAAAATAAATAAAATACCACTCTCCCACCCAAGAAAAAAAACAACACAAATCCTGTAAAATGGATACCAATATGCAACCAAAGTTATTTGGATACTCAGACCATGAATAAATGGTAAGGGTTCAACTTATTTTTGTGAGTACAATAGTGCTTGGGACACTTTGGATCACAAAAACTGATCAAATTCAGATGAAAACATCATTCAGTAAATACAATCAAAATGACTGGATGGACAAAACCTTTATATTATTTCATATTATCACATAGAGGAACGGGATCATTTCTGTACCATTCGGTTTGTATTCGTTTGTTAATTTGTGATAAAACGTTTTCTATATCACTTTGGACATACAATACGTTGACAACAGTATTCAGTCTGAACTAGTCTTATATACAAGGAGGGTAAGGCAAAGGACACCATAAAATGGGCCATCTCACTTTGCATAACATAAATGCATAAAACATTTTTGGACCCGGAGTTTAAAAAATAATAAAGTAATAAATAAACCAAAATAAAAGATAGGAAGAACAAATGAAGGCCAACAGCAAATGATTGAAAGAAATATAAATTTTTTAAAACCCTTTGTCATAACATCTCATTTGACACCAAATGCAAATTTTTTATGTTTTAAAAAATTTTTTTTTTTTTTATCAATCTTCACTTTTCACTCTAAACCCTCCTCCCTCCACAAACACACACAAACCTTTCCATGTTTTGTACGATTTCAAAAACTTAAAGGAACACCCAGCATTCGATTGTATTTGACTAATATTGGCTTAGTTTCTAAATATAAATTGGTTGGTTATATTGGAACGACATTACCAAAACTTTATTTCATGACAATAATCAATAAAATAATAATACCAATTGTGGACACCTCTAGTGCCATACACGTGTTTTAACCAGAAAGAGAAAAAGACAAAGAATTTGTGCATTACTTAAAGAGTGAATTTAATTATAATCATATATCTATAACTATAAGACAAATTACACTGAGTAAATAAATGAAAAAGACTTGCTTTTAGTCGATATATGATATAATTCTGTCCCTCAATCTATTTATTACAGTGCCCACCACCTAAATGCACGATCACCAGGAGACTATTAGTGTATGTATGGACAAAGCATAAATTTAAGAGAAATAATCAACATGTAACATTCAATTAACCTGTCATAGACTAACAACAATATTACATGTGATATTATTACTAACCATCCAAGCATATGAAATTCAACAACATGACTGTGTATAGTAAAGTAAGAAAAGGGACTAGGCATTGAACGAACCGTGAAAATAAATAATTAGAAAACGTTAAGTTTCAAAGCCAGAGAAAAATCAAACTTTATACCTCTTTTTGTTTTAGGGATTTTACGGCACTGGTGACACTTTTAGGCCATTGAGACGGAAGACGACAGGGGAAAAGTTGTAGATCCGAAGTTAGAAGCATCAAATACGTGTTTCATTTCAAATACAGGGGATTCCACAATCAATGTGTCTATTTTGGTATTGGCTTAAAGACACATCCATCTACAAGCAAAGAATCCCATTATGAAGGATACACTCAAATGCTAAGTACAATATATTCAAAACTAAAAATTATAATAGTCTATGAATATCATCTCTCAAAAAAAAGAGCTATACAGACTATATCCGTCTCAGCTAAGGATCCCTGCAAGGACAAGGAAAATAACAGCAATATCAATTCAGAACAAAGAGAGTAAATGAAAAAAGAAAACATAAAGAAGGATAGAAGATATCAAAAGAGACCTTCCCGACAAAAGATCCCCTCATATTCCAGGTTATCATTTCCAATTTTTGAATTTAGATTACTCATAACTATCAATATTTTCGTCTTCATTTCATACAATAGTCAGTACGCGATTAAAGAAACAAAGATGGAAACTGTGCAGACACATGCTCCGACGAGATGAAAATATTTGAGCACAAACCTCAATGGATGACTATTTCAAGCAAGGAGCCAAATACAGAGGGTGTACACCAACTTCACTTCCAACAGCATTGAACCAAGATCTCAAAAAATATCAAATATATTTAGAAACAACAACCGAAGAACTGATTTCAACAACACAAGGAAAAATCCAATTGCCTCAACACCTTGACACACATGATGACATTCGAAAACTAAGAACACTTGCAGGGGACAGAAATGTATGGAAACAAATTACTAACTAGATATTAAAAACAGACTGACACACTCGATGTAACACACACATTCAAGGCAAGCGTCCACAGAGACAACACAGCCATATTCATTCATACATTAAACTTGGGGCATAGGATTACACTGATTACAGTCAGGTTGATTCGTTTGTCTAGGGGGCGTGCACTATATTATCTGTCAAATGTTAACCTAGCTAACCCTGAGCATAAGTCATTGCACATGTTTCAGCATTATTGTCATAATCTTTTTACAGATAAAATATTTTGCAATATGCAGATTAAAAAACAAAACAAAATGAAATGAGTATTAATTCTTTGCTATTTTAAATTAAATATTATAAACAATTCAAATTCAACCGTTTTCACTTTGTCACTTTGGCTCTTGACACACATTCAAATGAATAATCAATTTTTTTCTTTCTTTTTTTTTTTTTTTGCTTTATGAAAACGTTCAGAGAGTACATTTTTAGATTTAGATTTACAAGCGTCCGTATAAAATACTGTAATAAATATCCTATACATTGGTGAAGTATCATGCTTATCCCATCACCAAAAGTACACAAGTCTGCTCGATAACAACATCATCTAACTCTCACTCTATTTTCATCACAGACTATTTCAAGGGTTTTTGTTGTTTTTCTCTTTTATTTTTAAAATATATATTTCCTTTGTTATATTAACATAAACAACATCACATTCATATATAAATAATATTAATCACATGTATTCAAACAACCATTTCAGGATAAAGGTACAAGGCCTATTTTAACATATATTAAAACATCTTTTGCTTCATGGTCACAGTCTCAATCAAGATTTATTCTATACATAATTTAAATAAAACGTAGACACGCTTTCAAATGATCTTAGCTGGTGTGATATAAATAAAATCTTTGAAGATGTAGCACCGATGACCAGATACGATATGAATCTCAAATGAGCAAACTGAATAACACAACCAAGGATCACTGATATTCACATTAGAATCACAATTTTTACATAGTCTCTACTGTTACGTCATTAAATTAATTAAAGTCACATATTTTGCGTATTTGTAGACAAAATGTACAATATAAATTCATGGATTTAAACCAATACACTTTCTTATGTTCACCAGGTCATGATCAATGAAACAAGATTTAAAATGATTCATTTCTTACTATTTTTGGATTTTGGACTTTCTGATCTGGACTTGCCATGCTTTGTCTTTGGGCTTTGCTCAGCCCCTTTACTAGATTTGGGCTTAGCAGGCTCCTGGCTAAGCCCGTTGCTAGGACTAGAACTAAGGCTGTTTGAACTTTTATTGTTGTTATTGTTATTATTAGTACTTGTACTATTACTGCTAGCACCCCCTCCACCACTGCCTTTTCGGCCATGTTTGGATTTAGGACTAGCGGGTGGTGACGTGAAAGACGAGTTTGGGCTGGCAGGCTGAGAGCTTTTGGAGGAGGAAGCACGTCGAGACTTCATTGACAATCGTCTGGCTGTTCTTTGAAGCATAGTCTGTGTACTTGGACTCTGGACATCTAGTAAAGCTGAGTCGCTTGCTGTGAAAACAAAGAAGAAGAGGTTTGAGTTGGTTTCAAAAGTGAAAGTGAATTTGAATTTCAATGACAAATAACCGTTAGATTGAATAGGTTGGACTTTAAATTAAATCTTTAAAGTTGAAGTCTTTGAAAAACTGTACAAGCAAATCTTGAATTCCAGTTTTGTAAATCAAATACTATCCATCTTTACATGTGAACCAAGTTCATTATTTTAAGAATTTATTAAGTGAATCTTTAGTTTTTTTCTCTCAAAGTTTTCAGGATCCAGTTGATGAATCCTATATATAAATTGTAGTGTTTTTGTCAATGAAATATGATACCATTAATCTTCATATTATGACATAAATTCTAACATGGACTCTTCAGTCATCAGATGGGGACTCATTTCATATAAAAGTAAGTTAGGAGCAATGACACATCAAGAATTAAAGGGGGAAATTAGCAAATGGTCAGTATAAAACAAAAAATAGTGCCATGCAACGCTTAGTTATCTTACTTTCATTTAACCCTTTGCATAGCGTTCAATTCATAACACACACATATACTATCTTTCACTCTCACTCTCTCTGTTCATCCCAACAAATTTTCATTTTTTTAAAAAGCACACTGGCTACTGTCTCCCCACCCCCCACCCAACCAAAAAATATAAACAAAACAAAAACAAACAACAAATGAACTTAACAAAAACAGATGTTCTGAAATTCAAAGAACTTAAACAAGAATAGAATCATTTTTTAAAACTATCAAAGCAAAATATCAACATATCTCAAATTGAAGAAAAAAATAAAATCAAACTGAATCCTTGCTAGAGTTACAATCAAATATTGCAGCAAATCACAAAGTTGATACAATACAATGGTGATGATATGAAGGAGACGATGCGAAAAGATTCATGATGATTAACAAAATTAAAGGAAAACAATCACAAAGATATTATGAAATTAAATGAAACAAAGCTTATTATTCTGCCATTCTACGTAGCTTCTTGTTAGCATGCAGATGTTCTGTAACTACTAAGCTCTTTAAACGATTCTAATATGCTCTAAATCCATATGATGGAACAAATGCATTAAAGTGTAAGGTATATACATTCATTCGAAATTGGTCAATTACTTTGACGATGTGATAAAACTCTGCCTCATGGCAAGCGTCTTGATGATTATAGAATAATATGGGCACTGTTACTTGAATACTTGAAGTGATGACGAGCATTATTCCAAAATTATACATTATGAACAATAAACAATTAAGGAGAAGTATTAAAGCCTGAAAAAGACCGGAATTTTAAAATAAATCTATACATTGTCATTTATTAATGAATTCATATTCAATTACTGTGGGGTCTGAGCAAGAAAATAATGTTTAAGAAAGTCTTTACCATATGATATACTTCCAAAATAATTTCCATTACTAAAAACGAAATTTCAGCTCAGTGTATTTAGATAGATATTATTCTTACTTACTTATCCGAACCAGCGACCACCTGAGCTCTAGCCCTTCGGTCTTAATATTATTATTCAACAGAATTTTGCATTGATAATTTACTCGTTTAATTATGTTTTTAAAAATAAAATAAAAGATATTCATCATATTGCAGTGCTCAACCCAACAAACCCAGTGATACAATTTGTTAAAGACAGAAATATCAACGATCTCTTCACATCCAAGCAACACATTTCAGAGAGCAACAGAAGTTGAGAAATGTAAATTATCTTCACTTTGACAACATCTGTTAATGCAACTTACCACATCACGTCCTATCATCTAGTGTGAACGTCCAAGAAAGCGTTAAAAAGAAACAATAATCCTATTTAAATGTGTGTCATTTTGCAAACAACATTGTAATAGCAAGGGGGGGAAAATGAGAGAGAAAAACAAATACCAAGAGAAGCATGTTATTCTGTTAAGGCAAGAGGGTGTTCTAAATTTTTTTTTGTTTCCTCTTTTTAAACGAAGAAAGAGATGTCAGTATCATTTGTTGGATGGGCAAGATCAAAGAATGGATCTTTTAAACTACATTTTTTAAAAATCAAAATGAACTGTGATAACTTGTCACTCTGTAACAGTGACCATGTTTTTGTTTTGTTTTTTGGGAGGGGGGGCGTTCTCTGTGAGTGGGAGTGTGTGTGTGTATGTGTGATTTCTTATCTATTGCCTTTTCTTTTGAAGATTTAGAAAGAGAGTATACAAACATTTTCACTCACCAATTAAAATTTTATTTCACACTTGATCCACGAAAGAGAAAAATTGTAAATTTATTTTTGACTCCCATTCTCAAGATGTTAGTATCTTGACGTCTTTTAATACTTTTCTACATTTCTCACTAGTGCTTCTAAAACCTGGATGGCAAATTATTTAGCCAAAACCCACTGTTAATCTTTACTTTTTTTTTCCTTCTCTGTATTCACTTGAGTAAAAAATAAACAACGAAATCGAAGCACAAATAATAAGAAATTGGGATGGATATTTTTGTAAAGGAGAAACAAGAATTGAAGAAACAAAGGTTGCAAACCGCCATTGAGTGAGACAGTCATTATTTTCTTATATATTTGTTTTCATCATAATACTTATGAGATGAGAAAGAATTAAGACTTCACACCCCTTAAATCACTTCTATGCATACAATATAATAATGCCTCTATTTGGGCAATCACTGTGGAAGATCTACTTTTTCAACTTGCAATTTTCTTCTCTTCTCGTTTCAATATGAAAACAATATATATACACCATCTGTGCAGCTGTCACCTAGTATTCCATGGAGAACATTGATGACTCATGAAACGAACATATAACGTCAACAGGAATCATCAATGTCCATGTGAGCAGATTGGGTGGGGGCTAATATTCTTGACATAGGAAATAAAGTAAAGTGCCTGAAGAAGGGCTCGAACTTGGGACTCCCGGGTTACAGTGCAATGCCAAACCACTTAACCACCTCATCACTCAATTTTCATTAATGTGTTATTTTTCCTCTTAAATATGGTTATAAACACTCTCTCTTGGATTCATGTAAATAAATTCCTTATCAAAGAACACCTAAATCCTAGAAAGTTTTCAGCAGGTTATCAAAAAGGGAGATTATTCTACAAATTTGAAATAACGAAAGATTCAATTATAATATGATCGTTCATGCATGTATATTGTTATCATGATTATATTTCTTTCAATTTATCATTGGATATAATCAGATTCCATGCATAAATATGTGATACAATGATTGGTGTTGAATTTCTTAAATGGTTCCTTTCAAATGGTGACAAAGATGCTTAATTCCTTAAAAATTCCCTTCCATATGTTATTAATAAAATTAACCAATGTAATCCAGACTTTTATTCTATTTCTTCAAAAATGTCCAAAGGAAATATTCATTCACTTTTCCTGTAAAGCTCTGACTCTATTATTTTACCAGGTAAATATACTTAAAGTCAAGTCTATTATAAAGTTAGCCATTTCAGTCGAAACAATGAATTCATATCCAATGAATTGTCAATTACGCAACTTCCCTTTATTGTTAAATAAAAAATCAAATCTTTTAATAAGACTGATTTAATTTTTGATGTTAGAGAGATATAACCCATATTTGGGAAAATCAATTATCTAAAAAGCAATGTTAATAGCTGGAATGTTTTTTTTTACTGTATAAAAGAGATGAAAAATAATTTTTACTTTGATTTTTTAAAAACTTCTATACAGTGTATTTTATTTTTTTAAATCTATAATTGAAAAACAAGAAAAAAAACAAAACAAAAAAAAAACAGGAAAACTTCTACAAAGTCTCATGAATTGAGAATAAAAATACAAAAAAAAATATACTTTCCTTTCTGTTTTCAAGATTAGTTTGGTGAAAATGTTATTGATCTAAATATTTGGTTTCTTTAATTCAAGCAAAGAATAGATGTGATTTGTTTTGTTTTTAAGAGAAAACCAAACAGAATATCTCCAAACGTGTTAAAATCAGACATTACCCTGCAGACTGGATACGATTAACATACCAACTGTTGGAAACTTTCCTGTCATTGAAAATAAAACAAATATTACAACTGGAATATTCTACATTTCTGAATATGACTAAGAATAAGTCAGTCAAAGAGATAGCATATTTACATAATATAATAAGATAAGGCATAACTCGGGATTGTATTTTTTTATCACGCATGAAATTAACTTTAAGATCAGTTAAAATCATTATCACTGTTATAATTTAATAAACAGCTTTTTCTCCAAATTAATTCCATTAATTGAAAGCTGCAATGCAAATAATACAAATGTAAAACTTGAACTGTATACTTAATCGAAATTGACTCATTATGAGAAGTACTTGTGGTTAGGTCTTGTGAAAGTGGCTCTATCATGTGTATTAGTGCAGGCATTTGCATGTCTATGTCTGAAGTGGGTGGGCGGGTGAGAGAGAGGGAGAGAGAGAGAGAGAGAGAGAGAGAGAGAGAGAGAGAGAGAGAGAGAGAGAGAGAGAGAGAGAGAGAGAAAGAGAGAGAGAGAAGAGAGAGAGAGAGAGAGAGAGAGAGAGAGAGAGAAGAGAGAGAGAGAGAGAGAGAGAGAGAGAGAGAGAGAGAGAAGGATGGTAACTGAAAACAAACAAGATGCACAGGGTGAAGGGTTCATATTAAACTTTGCTGCATTCCTTCAAAGCTTAGTTTTGTGTATTTGTAGTAGATGTAAAAATAAGTAATTAATCTACTGTCCATACTAAATGCCAGCACATGTGTCTAAAGCAGAGAGAAATTGTGCCCCAGTCTCCTCATCATTCAACTATAGATGCAATATATGCCATAACAATAAATATATATATAGAACTGAACTGAAACTGAAACTGAAACAAGAATATCAATGATAACAATAAACGAAAAAGCTTAAATAAAAGCATTTAAAACAATTAAAAACAATTAATAATTTAGTTTGCTGATTTTGTTTTTGTCTCTTTGAAAGTCCGACCTGCTTGATGAAAATATAGCACCATCCCTGAAAAAAGTCAGATATTAGAGAGAGAGAGAGAGAGAGAGAGAGAGAGAGAGAGAGAGAGAGAGAGAGAGAGAGAGAGAGAGAGAGAGAGAGAGAGAGTGAGAGAGAGAGAGAGATAGAGATAGAGGAAGACAGAGAGGGGGGAGCAGGTTCAAGTTGTTTCAATGCTCAGCAATGGAAGAGGATGGAAGCATGAGGAAAATTATGAAAGAAAATCACAAAAGCAACAAGCATTAAAGTAAGTGTAAGTGTGAAATAAAAAAGATATGCGACATCATATGCAACAACACAACATTCAACGTTTATCAGGGGCATGCAGAAATCAAAATACAGTGCAAGCTGTTCAACTGAAGCAACCAAAATACATCACTATGGTACTAGATACATATTTACCACTGCCGCTCCCTATTTTCCACCATTAATCAATTACATAGAAAACATCGTTTATCCAGCCATGAGGTGTATAATTCTAAATGCAGTATAACAGCTTGCACCATATATAACAACGCAATATTGAACAAAATCAATGCTCAAGTATAATATTAAAAATGTGAATGTTAAGATGTAACCAACGAAGAACAAAAATGCAAAGGAAAAGACTCAAATGAAAAAAAAAGACATCTGATAATTATATGATCACAAAACCCGGATTTTATAATAAAATCAGCTAACATAAATTCTTCCCCCCTTCTCTCTGAAGAGAAATTATTGAAGTATACACTATCAGTGCTTAAATTAAGGCATTTCTTAATTATCTCCGCTTGCTTACAAGTTTTAGAAAGCGAAGTAGAAAGAGAGAAAAAAACGGAAATAAGAACCAAAATCAAAGCCATACAAAAGAAGAGAAAACAAACCATATTAAAAAAATCTTACTTTGTTTTAACTCCAAGAACAACAATGGTCAATGACATCTTTGAAACAATTCTCATTAAAACAATCAAGCAACTTATTTCAAAGAGAAAGCTAAAAGATATAAAGAGATGATTTACAGTTTACTCAATGAAATTGAGAGAAAATACTGAAAAGCTGTTTTTCTCATGGTATGCAGTACACATCTGCAGCAGAGCGTTTCAAATCTTCGTCGCATGCATAAGCAGTCAGTAAGACGGAGCATATTCCGGTCAAGATGTTTTGTTAACAAGTTTGATTTCCATAATATATCAAATTGAGGGCAAAATGCCTTGTACAATACATGTTTTTGTTTATTACCAGAAAGTTCTACATGGGATCTACAAAGTGTCAAAGTCAGAGCTGGCTGTCCGTGATGATTGCTGAGTCTGCTGCTGCTGCTGTCTGCGAAAGCCAGACGGCCAGAAGATGGCGCCTGGGGCAGTGTGGTAATGGCAACCTGATGACAACCAGGGTAGCTACCGTTATTCTAAATGTTTATTTGTCTTCGAAACCATATCAGACCTGCCACAGCCCCCAAATGCAAATCTTTTTTAAAAATTATTCTAAGAAAAAAATCAATATTGACCTAAGATCGAAACTTTTAATTTTTAAATCAAGGTTTTCTTGTTTTTGAATAACCGAATTTCTATAATTGTAACTTCAATATGATTTAAAATGAATTTCACTCTTGACTAGAGCATAATGAGGTAAATTCACTGAATTGTTTCTCATTGGTAGAGTAGTACAACATCTAAGTATGAATCGGAAAAATCTGTTCACACCTTCCCTCCCCCCCCCCCCACCACCTGCGTCCAATATTAGCAGATTTCTATAGATTTCTATTTCATACTGTTGAAGTGACAGGCCTGTTGAATATTATTTAAAAAACATAATAGAGTGTCCTCAAACATCACTAAACTGACCTATTGAGAAAACATTAAAATAAAACAAATATGCCACATAATACCATAGGTAGGGAGAATAAATTCAATTCTCTTGCAAAGTCAGAACTGTACAATAAGAGTGAAGCTGAAATTAACATGACAAATTAGAAGTCAGAAAATACAAGAAGAAAAATATTACACGTATTGATGCTCAACAAAAAATAAGTATGACTAAATCTTTCAAAAGCATATATTGGGAGGCGAGTGCATAAAAATGGTTTTACTCATTACCTCAATCCTACTAAAATCCTTCATACAACCGTTACATTAAGCACCTGAACAAAATTTGTAAAAAATATACCCCCCCCCCCCCCCAAAAAAAAAAGGTACCAAAAAAAAAATCAACCAAAAACCCAAACACAGCCACAATTTTCTGGAAATTTCACCCTTATCGATCATCATGGGGATATCAGCCTAGAAATCAGTTTTTAAAATCGACTTTAGCAATCAGAACAGGGTGAATTCACCAGAAAAATTCATCCATTTAAACAAACATTAAAGGTCTTTAAATGATAAAGTAAAAAATGAATTAACAGTTTGTGATGCAATATTGAATTCATTTTATTTGTTCAGATGACTTCTTGTGATAACAAAAACTGTGAGATTCAGAGAGGATGGTTTCAAATTCAAAATGTATGTACAATATAACACTGTATGACATATAAATACAAGGATATGCCTGCTGATATTATACAAATATACAATCATTGTACCATAAAAAAAATACATTACTGTATAATCCCTATTAATGACGCCCTTAGGAATTTGCTTGACTGCTTCTTTAAAGTTACTCTTAAAACAAACAAACAAAAAATGAAAGGCACGGAAGTAGGGATACAAAAACATCATTATCATAAGCATCACAATTTCATGAATTTTTAAGGGAATGATTGCATCTGTGTGTGAGTAGGGACATGAAGGTTAACAATTGCGCACCACACATATTGTGGACCCCTCTCATCCCTCATCCCCACCCCCACTTCACTTACACAAATAAATGGTAACCAACAATCCTTTTGTCAGCTGATTTTGTATTTGCTTAAATAAAAGACGAGTATCTGGCCAAAAAAAATTCTAAGCACATTGCGCAATCAATAGGGATTATACAATTAAATAACAGATGCAAGTCATTTCCAGTGCATGAATAAAGATTTATCATATTCCAGATCTTGTATCCAACTTTTAAAAAAAAATGAATTAGAAAGGTTAACTTTTTGATTCAAATCAAAACATTTGTGAAAAAAAACCATTAATAAAACATTGTGTAACATAAAATGAGTGATAAAAAATAATTCAAAATGAGTAATGCTATACCCTTTTTCTACAGAGTCCGTTTCACTGTCATAGAGAAAATAGAAATTCTCAATTAGTAATTTAGTGCTTTGTTTCGGAGCATGTAATACACATTATGGATATCAATATAAAAGTGTTATTGCTAGCAAGATAAAGATCTGAATAAGTGTGTGCTAGACAAAACAGAAATAAAAATTAATACAAGAAAAAAAAAACCCTGCTTGCTTCAATTGGGGACTGGCCCAGTTTTGGCAGGTGAATTTTTTTAGATCGTTTTTTCCCTTGCATTTTTCTTCTGCTTTGTTTGGCACTATTTCATAAACAATTGTTCATATCTTTATCTTACACAAGTGCCTGCTCAAATATTTGTCAATAATTCTGATAATTCTGACATTGGAGACTTGTGCAGAATTGAATGACAGGATCAGTGACCATAGTGGTGAAGAATTCCTTCATCATAGCCATCACTTTTGTTTGCAATCACAAACCTATAGTTTATTATTTTACTTCATGCTTTTGTTTGTGTTTTTAATCTAAATAAATATGTAACGTTAAATTTACCTCATTAAATATTTTGCATTATTATTTACTCCAATAAGCAAGCAAGTAATAATAGTTCATAAGCGCTATATATTTAGGTGTCATTGAGGCCACAATGTTCATTTGAAATCAAAATGCCAAATTTATATTTTTATTTCAGTGATGTAGCCAAGTAACTTGAATCCGTAAATAAAGTGAAGAGACTGCATTTCGTTTTGAAATAATATATGATACAGCTTATTATGGGGTTACATGAGTGAATCTTTACCTTATACAATAACAGCGCTTCAAATGTCTATGGCCAGAGTGTATAAAAAAAGGAAAAAGATCGAGGGGAGGGGGGGGGGGGGGGGGGACAGACCAGACACTATATTAGGGACGGGAATGGATTGGACACACCTTGAGGAGACCAGCAATCAATACCACAAGCAAGGCATTGAACTAGAATCCTCAAGGGAATAGGAAGATAGGCGAGCCTCAGAATGTGTGAGAAAGGTCTCAAGGAAAAGGGAAGAGGGGGGAAGAGGATGGGAGGATCTGAATACAATTTTTGGTGGCCTAAGCATTATCAGGAGTGACATGAAAGACAAAAGAAATTCAGAAAGCGACTAAAAAAATATTTATTCAAAAAGTTGCCTTAGAACCATGAGAACCATTTAGCCCGAATTTATTTTAAAATGATAAGTAAAGGTAGCTTTTAAACAAAATACTGGTCTATCAATTAGAACTTTCAACAACACCAGCTGCCCAATTATTGTTGGGGGGTGGGGGGGGGGGAATCAAAATTCGAAGAAAAAATCCATATAAATTCAAAATGCATGATTCTCTTCATCATTTTTATGAATCACCACTTTAAAATAGTTAAGGATTGGTGCAATGTAGTTCAATTTGATTATATATCCATTTTTTTTTAAAAACACATGTTCATTTATTTTAATCTAATAATCACCTTTTAAAATAAGATGGAGAAAAAATAAGAATTTAGTCCAATTTGACATGTACACCCAAAAACTGTGTATATCGATTACATCTGTTTAAGTGGCAGGTCTGTAGACTACATTTTGGCTGAGTTTTTTGGACAGCCCATGCAATTCTTCTAGATTATATCAGGGCTTAGGAGTTGTGTAAGAATAATAAAGTCTAAGTTTATGGTGGACAACAGATCCAAAATTTAAAAAATAAATAAATAAATATAAAATTAAAAATTAAAACCTTTGTAAAAACCGTATTGAATCAAGCTATTTTCATTGAACAAATCATTTAGCTATTAAACTAATAGTTCCTTGTCGTGATCTTTTTTTAAAAAGAGGACAATTTCATAGATTGTGCACCATTCGGTTCATAAACATTTGAAACGTTTTTAGCACTCCCAAACCCAAATGACAACATTCTGGACAAACATTCACAATCCTGAAATGTGAAGCCATTGTTGGGATTAAGTCCAAATTATTTGAAACAATATTGTTGGTTAACATTAATAGCATTTTGAAACAATAACTCATGGATGAAGATGATTCCACCTACAAAAAATTTGTTATGTTGCCCTCACCAATACAGATAGCCTTTTCTGAAAAGCAATAATTTCCACCTACAAAGCAAAATAAGCCAAAAATCAATGATAGACTTTTTCCCACTGCCTGCAAGCCGACATCTTTTTTGGTCAGGTAATTCAGTTCTGTCATACCTTGATATTTTCTTGCAAAAAGTTGCTGGTAAAAAACTTCATCCATTCCAGTCACTGAATGTCGATATACAGAAACCAAATTTTGTTGTTATCAAACTAAAAACTATGAACTCATTAGGCCTGTTTGTCAATGATATGCAAAGTAAATAAATAAATAAATGAATGAATGAAAATAAATAAATAAACACATAAATCAATTAAGTAATAGATAAATAAATCAATAAATAAATAAATATAAAAATATGTCAATATATATAAATAAATAAAATGACTAGAATTTTTAAAATCATTTTTAGAAATAGGAGAGCTGACTGCTATTTCTCAAAATAATGATATTGGAAAATAACAACCAAGAGGGATCGTTTTTCAGTCAACTTTTGTGTCAAAAATCATTGAGAGGGAGGAGGGGGCATTTTAAAAACTTTCCTTAGAAAGTGTAAAAGAATATCATTAGTATAATTAGAAAACGTTAAAATTCTTGAGTAAGACCAAAGAAAAGGTGTGAAATCCCTCAATGGAGTAAAATATTAGTTTAAAAAAAAAAAAATAAATAAAAATTATATGAACCAGATAAATGGAAAGATAGATGGAGGGGGGAAGATAAAGATATATCAATAATTCAAGTAATAGAAAAGTAAGATTTCCTTGAGTGTACATTAGACACAGACCAGAGGAAGAAAGATTTGATGAAATGCAAAAAAAAAAAAAAAAAATTAAATGTATGTTTTGTTTCGTAATTTAGCAACGTCTTATTTTGCGTACACGTTAGACCATTTTTTTGGCAGTATTAACTGGGCAGTGTAATAAAAAAGATAAATCAGTAAACATAGTAACATCACTACAGCATATATGAGATTTAAACTATACAATACCAGCTGTGGTCGATTTTTCACTGAGGGCCGACTTAAGCATGAGTCCATATAAAATTTCAGTTTTAGATAAGCGATACATTTTGGCTTCAATTCCGGGTGGATTTATTTCTGTATATATGTTTTTAAAATCTTTCAAAATATCAAGGCTAAAATAATCTTCAAACGTGAACTAAGATAATTGGTTGGTACCATCGTGGTACCACCAGGATTTACAGATATTTTGCAATGTTTTAAAATTACAGAAGTGTGGTATAATTCTAACTTTAAAAGAACACATGAAAGTAAAGCTTGAAAATTAAATTTTGGAGCAAAAACTGAAACATACTTTATTAATCCTTTCTACCAATTTTGAGATATATCCCTTTGATTTACCATCATGTTTTCATGTGTTTTCTATTCAAAACACAGATTTAGCAATTTCCAAAAATAAAATTAAAAAGTAAATAATGCCAATTTCCCTTCAAGTCTAGAAAATGTATAAAATAAAATTACAATAAAATATATGACCAGTTAAAATCAAATGACCAATAAAAATCCAATCACACAACCAAACGTAATTATGCATCAACATTGTTGTAAAATGGTTTAAGGAATCAAATCTCTTCCAAAACAAAGGTCAGCTGTCTTCATATTTGTCTGATGAACAACATTGTAAAACATAATAATAATGATATAGATTGATAGATAGAATATTTTGCATCTTATATAAAGACCAAGTTGTCAAGTCCCTTTTGCCAAAGGGCAGACTGAGGCTTCCTACCTCTCTTTGCGGTGTTTGGAGAAAGTTGGGTATGTCCGATATCAGAGTGTCCTTGTGTCAGCAATTCATTTAGACTTGAGCTACTTGACTCTGATGGGAGACTCACATCAATGACTGCAATGAAAGAACAATAATAAATCAAAACAAAGTTATATCCATGCTAGTATTATAAACGTTTTTTGTTTTTTTAAATAAAGATAAGAAACAAACAATGACAACTAAATAAAAAATTTTATTTAAAAAACCCAGAAAAGTGATATGATCTTCAATTTTCTTTTTGGTCTTAATTTCATTTTTTTTTTTCTTGTAAAAAATAATGTATCGGTCTTGAATAATGATGATGATGATGATGATGATGATGATGATAAAGGTGGACCTACTTGTGGCATTTGCGGGTAATACTGGTGCAAAAATGTTCTCTGCGAAATCTTCAAACATAGTTTGCTCAGTGTGCTGCTGAATTATTGTTTCCAGGCATTTGGCCCGATCCTCGTAGCTTGAAAGAAAGGTCAAGGAAATATAAAAAATAGCATGACAAATTATTTAAAAGACAAAAAACAATCTCTTACAATATAAAAATCAACAAGAGCAGACACTGATGCTCATAAGAGAAAATGATCAGAGTTAAATTCCTGAGTGGGGTCTTTTGACCTCCCACGGTGGCCAGGAGGTCACTATATCTGTTTTCTGAGTTGCTTTCTGTCTTAGAATGGGATTACTTGGAAGAAGAAGAAGAAGAAGAAGAAGAAGAAGAAGAAGAAGAAGAAGAAGAAGAAGAAGAAGAAGAAGAAGAGAGAGAGGAGAGAGGAGAAGAGGAGAAGGAAGGAGAAGAGAAGAAGAGAAAGAAGAAGAAGAAGAAAAGAAGAAGAAGAAGAAGAAGAAGAAGAAGAGAAGAAGAAGAAGAAGAAGAAGAAGAAGAAGAAGAAGAAGAAGAAGAAGAAGAAGAAGAAGAAGAGAAGGGAAGAGAGGGGGGGGGGGGGGGGGGGGAGGAAAAAAAGAAGAAGAGGAGGAGGGAGAAATCTCGATATTCCCTTTTGTGCACATTTCTGCACAATCAAATGCCAGCCTTTTTTCAAATTCTTGTAACCAAAGGATACAAAGCACGGTAGAGAGGCATAAGAGAGCGTTTCAGGCGGCTGGCATTGACTGCAGTAGCCCTGACAAGCCCTGACAACACCTGACCATCCACAATGGCTCCATCAAATAATGGCCCGAAGAATGGGATCTGGTGAGGAGACAAATTGAAAGTTATTATAATCATATAATGGTCAATTTACAGTTAAAGTTCTAGACTGCAGTAATTCCAGGTAAAAATTAAAGACATGGCCAGAGGATTTTAAAAAAAATATTAAAGAGGAACTACAATCCCTTATGACGATACTCAGAATTTAAAAACTTTAAATATGACTGCGCCTTGCCAGAAATGACATTAACAAAATATCTTTAAAACTTCAATTTAGCCATCAAAGCTATTATGACATTTTTGGGCAATCTGATAGTAGAAGAAAAAGTTATAATTTCAAAATATTTAAAGATACTTGAAAAATAAAACCCAAAAAACAGATGAAATTTCTTTCTAGCACACTTTGACATCAATCTTACCTCTGGTTTTCTATTAATTTGAATTCGATACAGGCCTGAGGGTAAGGGGTAGATGATGATCAAAATGTCTCCAAACTCTGTTGGGATGATGCCTCGTCTGTAGTCTCGACTGTGTTCTGTCCACACAATGTGAACTTCATCATTACCAAGATGACGCATCTGAGGATAGGAGTGAAATCACATGACATTTAGTAATCAAAAAGAGCAGAAAAAAAGAAGAAAAGAAGGCCGGAGGGGGGGGGGGGGGGGGGGGGGACAATCCCATTAACATTTCATTTGTTGAAATGGATTAAAATCAAATTAAGTGTGACATTATTTATGTAATAAGAGCAAAACATATCATAATTGAAAACAACAACAAAAAATTTTAAAAATTGGTCAACAAAACAGAAGCCAAAAAAAAAGAAGAATAAAGGAAAGAACATTGAGGAAAAATAAAATACCGAAGCATTCTTTACCTTTATATGCCAATCACTGCCAGAACTAGGTATTCGTGTTGACACATGGAATAAAACTTCACAAGTAGAATCAGCCCAGTAAGGGGCTGTGTTGCCAGTAGTCTTATTCTGTTGCAGGCCGCCCATGAAACCTTGGTGTGTCTCCAAGTCAACCTTTAAATGAAAATTGAAAATTATTTTACTCTATTCTATGTCTAATTGATACTAAGCAACAATTAATCATAAATTTTCAAAAAGAAGAGCTAGAGTTGGAATTTGTCCTAATTTCTGTAGGAAAAAATGGGATTTTGTTGCCGTTTTGCTCTCAAGTAAATTATACCAATTTAACCATAACTGATTATAAAAATAGAACATTACTCGCAATAAACAGCTTTTACTGTCAACAAAATATGGGGAAACCCACTGTTTAACTTCTGAAGAGTTTGATTTCTAATAAACGTAAAACATTATTTTTCAGAGACAAATTATAAGAAAAGACAACAAAAGGTGATCAAGAAAATTTAAAAAATCATTTTACTTTGAATGGTCCTTTCAAATAAAATGATGTACTTTTTTCGTATTGGTAATAATTTAAACATAGTTCTAAAATGCTGAATGAAATAAAACCACTACAGAAACAATTTTATAATATAATCAATAATAATAATGATAACAATAATAACTAAGAATGACGATGACAATAATAATAATAATAATAATAATATCAATAATGATGATGGTGATGGTAATGATGATGATGATAAGAAATAAACAACCAGATAAAGATCAAAAGAAAACAAACCTCCCAGCCTAGTCCAGCAACAAAATTCTCGAAGTCCCGACTGCCAGCATTATTAGAAAGGATGGAGTTTTTGTCTTCCTGACCTTGGGCTACATATATTACAGCAATTTTGTGAGTTTCTCGGCTACAATCACAAGGAAGAAATAAAAATTTAGGATATGATTGTTTCATGATTTATTTATCAATTTCTTTTTATCAAAAGAACAAAAAAGAAATATATAATTTGTATGCACATTCAGCAGTAGATATTGTAAATAATCAATCAAAATTATCAAATATCGCCAAGCTGGTTTATTTTATGGCTCAGTTCCTGACAAATCGTCCCAGTTGAGCAGTGTCCCAATTAATCAGCAGTCATAAAAATGAGCAATTTTTCAGATTTACAATAGTCCTTTCTACATATATCCAGACGTGACTGGCCATACACTTGTATGACTAACTTTGTCAGCAATTGTAAGGTTTTTTCTTGTTGATGAAGCCAGTTTCGTTTATGAATTTTCCAAAATATGTAGAATGTATGATTGGATATCAATGCGGCCAGTTTTATACAGACTGCCTTCATCATTGTTTAAATCTTGTTGTAATCACTTTGCATGTCAGTTATTGCAACAACATATATCAGACAGAGCATTTCATGCCTTAATGAAAACAACCACCTTAATCTACCTCTTACAATAAGAGACAAATCTAACAGCACAAAACAATTAATAAATATGCCACTCACAACGGTAAGCAGCATATGAGGAATGCATTGTCTACCCAATCGTCTCTCTGAACAAACAAACCACTTGGTAGTGACAGCCTTGAACAATCAAAGCCATTGGTCAGTTCACTTACGAACCATGACCATGAATGTGATGATGGCAGTCGATGACATTGACAAGGGATACATGTAATTTCTATTGTTCCCATGTCTGTGGTGACTATGATGAACAGTTCGACCACAAGGTTCAAACCTTTGTGATGAAAGGTACAGCCACACACCTGGTTGACTGGCCCGTTAGACTAATTTGAATTATATAAACCTTCGTTTTAAATGATTGAAGACAATGGGGACGGTCATTGTCAAATTTCATCCCCATTAAACTGCTGGCCGTCCAATTAGCGCCTGTGAATTGGAAAGTGTATAACTTTTATATAGAAAAAATTCTGTTCCCAATAAAGCGTCTGTCCCAATAAAGCAGTGTCCCCAATGCTGGCTTGGACTGTATTTACAATTTTACCTAAATTTATGTTTTACATCTTGCATGCCATTTAATTTCTTCATGTATGTGGTTTATCTTTACCTTAATTATATTTTTAATACACACACGTCTGAAGATAAATTTCCTTTCTTTGGGATAAATTCATCATCAATATTATTATTATTATTATATTATTATTATTATTATTATTATTATTATTATTATTATTATTATTATTATTATTATCATTATTATCATTATTGTTATTAATATTATCACTATTGTTATTAATATTATAATTATTAATAATCATATATTATAATTATAACCATCATTATCAGTGTTGTGCTGATGCTATTATAAAAAAAAAAAGGTACTTAACAACACTTCTATTCAAATCATCATTAAATTGCATTTATTCGGCGCAATGCAAATGCCAATTATGGCTTTCCTTATCCTTGTAATAGAATTTAACTTATGGCTCTTTCCCGTTACAACAATTACTGCACAAAAATTGGTAACATTCACACCTGCATATGTGCATAAGCTTAAAAATACTTCAAAAGATACCAATGAAAGCAGCAATGATGATGATGACGATGATGGTGATGATGATGATCATGACACAGTGATCACGATGATGTAAATGATGATATAGTTCTTAGCCAGCATCCAAAGAAGAGTCAACAAGTCTTTAAAAAACACTATTAAACACATACCATTTCTGGGCATCCAGATTCTTCAACTCTCTCAATACTTTGTCATTCTTCTTTAGCAGATCAAAGTGACATCTGTGACACAAATAAGAAATTTGATAGAAGAACACCATTATCTATGTTTTTAAAAATCACATTCCAATACAGATTAAATACATCTGATGCTCTATATATATATATATATATATATATATATATATATATATATATATATATATATATATATATATATATATATTATATATTATTTATTTAAATTCCGCTTTTGAAGAATATATTACCAAAAAAAAAAATTTTTTTAATGTTCAAGCTAACAAAGCACATTATCAACAATAACACAATTCCCTGATACCTTTTTTCCCAAGACAGGAGGCCTATTTGATCTAAAAGCAACCTGCACATTTGGAAAGGCGATACTGGATCCTGGCTTTCTGCTGGCATTTCAGGGGGAGCAACCATACTGTTTCAATTATAAAGAAAGAGACCGTGATTCATTTAACTTCTCCATTATCGAGACATAATTCATTTAAAGTTATCTTCATGTTTCTATTTAATATATAATTTCCTAATGAAGAGATACGACGTTTATCACAATATCATTCATGTCAAATCTTTGAGAACTACTGGGAAGATCATCAAGTTATATGATAAATCTAAAAACTGAGTCTGAAAATTTAAAGTCCAGAAATGTTTAGAATAACACTTTATTTTTCATTGTACCAACACTATTCCATCAATATATTGCAAAATAGATCCACACATATACAAACAACAGTAAAGCAAAGATGAAATCACATTGTATTATCCTTAACTCTTTTCCCAATTTTAATGAGGAGAAACAATTTAATAAAAATCACTTGATGAAATGTATGGTACGCATGGTTTTTACATCAGAAACGTATACAGCAAGGAAACTGAGCTTTGAAGAAATATTTAATAAATATTGCCTCTAACATAAGCATATTAAATTAAAAAGTTATGAGCATCTTAGATTACCATAATGATTGCAGAGTATAACGCTGAGATACACACTTCAAACCTAAAGCTATGAAAGAAATATGAATGAATATCAATTTACAGTTCATTTGGAAAGTATCTAAAATAATGAAGATCATCACACCTAAATAAAAATGCTTTTGTTTTCCTTTTGATGAATATAGAGACTATGTGAGTTTCCAATTCCATATGCAAGAAAGAGCAAATTATAAAAGATATCATAGAAAAGAATGAAAACAGATTTATTCTAAACCAACCCCATAGATGACAGATGTTTATTGCGTTACATGTAATTCAACTTATCATAGCATAACATTTGTAAAATAACAAAGGCTTTCCCAAAAATATAAGGTGAGGATAGTCATAACTCGAGCAGTGACCCAATTTTGATAAAATTTGGATAAAAGTTACTCCATATAGTCTACTTTTTGAAATAATCACCATGAGGATGTGAGCATTTTTACGACCAGTGCACAAGAGAATAGATGTTTTCCTATAGGAAATTCTCATCGTGAGAAAAGCCATTTTGTCACGATCAAAATGAAGCATAATTATTGATGAAGCCTTGTCCCGCCAAATGTCTTTTCAGGGGTCCAGATAAATAATCCGAGGGAGGAAGGTGTTGAATGAGTGGAAGATATGGAAGAATCTCACAACGGTATCAGTGAATCAAGTCTCTTGGGTTAATTTTGAAGTTTGTAGTTTTTCATGTTCCAAAAATCATATCTTCGGTTGAGTGACCAGGTAGTTTTTAATGGATTCCGTCTCTCAGTCTGAATTAATTTTTGTTGGAGAGTCACTTTTAGCATGCAAAAATCAGATCTCACCTCATATTTCTGACTTTGACCAGTTTTCAATTATGGTAGTTATCTTTCTTCTGTCATCATTCATTGCTTCCTTCAACAACAGTGCTCTATGTTCAGAATTTGCATAGTGCATTGACGAAGGTGGTGTGCACAGCTTAGTCAATGAAAATGGATGTAATAAGTTTTGAGTTATGACCATATTCACCTTTTTTGGGGGAAAGTTCAAATATATATTAATTTTGAAACCAGAACAGCTAATGACAGAGAAATCATAAAAGTGGGCGCCTGAGTATATCCACTGTCATTGAGGAATGAAAATAACTAATAAAAATTTGTATTGATCGATACACGTCCAACGTTATGCCAGATATCTGCCTCACTTACTGTTCTGACTCCCTTCGCCTTTTTCAAGGCATGGCAAGCAAAAAGATGGTAAAAAAATGTGGAGAATAGAATAAATAAATAATGAATGGTGTGAAATAAAATATTTGATGATAAAATAAGTCTGCATTGTCCTTTTCATAAGTATATCCCTGTATATGAAACAATGAAAGAGAAAATAATGAATCATTAACAAGTTTCCAAGTTAACATTAACTATTTATCTTGAAGAGTACCCATCATTTGACTATGTAGGCTCAAATTAAAAAATGTCGATGGAAAAAAAATGTCCTATTAACGAAGACTCAAATCCAATAACAGTATAAATTGATGCATGACAGCCTAAAGTAAATTGAAAAAAAAATTAATCTAAAACTCCTTTTATTCACATTTTATTTCTCCTGTTTTATAGAAAGATGAAAGATTTATAACTAAATTACTTAAAAAATAAAAAAAGGAAATTGAATAAAGGTTGTATTGTACTAGATGAACAACATGATATGAAAGGTGTCCAGTTCTTTCTATGTCACCTTTACTACACAATAGGCTCGTCCTAACGTGTGAATTATTTGAGTACATAACTCAAATAAAGAAATAAAGTAAATCTTCAGAAAATGCAAATCATCAATAAATACAATTCTATTTTTCTTCCTGATGAAAAAAGAAACTGTGTCAGTTTCCAGTTATATAAGCAAAAAAAAAAGTGAACTATAAAAGACATTAAAAAGAATGATATCTCTATAAAAGTTTTTGGCTTATGGTGTTTAGAAATGTCTGCTAGTCCTGGTTAAAATATGACTTTTTTTTTTTAAATTAGGCACTTCAATCGCAGAAGTCTGATAAACATATCAAATATTTTGTTATGAATCTACCAGATACATGCAGACAGCTTGTCATTAACAGGGTCAAGAGATAGAATATACTTACTTATAATCAGTTCGATGAACTTCTACATAATCTTTTTCCATCTTCTCTTCATTCTGAACTATGGCAGTGAGAGTAGCTTCTGCTTCCTCCGTTAGGTCCTCTGGTACTGCAGCTGAGATATTCAATGGCTTCCCGGGTTTCAGGAGACACTCGGAGCTTGTTTCACCAATGTAAGCCAACATCTAACAAGGGGATAAAATAAATTAATATGCAGAAATAGTGTAAATATTACAATATATCAATGGAAAGGTTATCGAAAATAACTGCTAAAGGGACAAACTTTAACAAGTCTCATCTTACTATTTAACTAGTGTGATCAAGGTACCTGGATACTGACGCATTTTGATCAATAATAAAACTTGATCCTAATTTAGCAAGACTGGACAAATATGGAAAAGCAAGAACATGACACTCAGTTCCAAACTTAAATTATATATTATTTAAGCACTTGTAATATCAATCCTTTAAATTGGACATTAACCCCATAAATCCTAGAGGCATACTATCATTCGAAAACAAATGCTATAGGCGCATTTTGGGCATTATCTGGACAGACCACTTGTCAAATGAAGTGGCTTACAGTGGAGTTGTCTCAATAACAGGACCACAAGAATCTCTCCTGTCTATAGTCAAAAGAAGAGAATTGTCTTGGTTTGGTCATGTGAGACATTGGCAAAAATCATTATGCAAGGGATCTTTTATGGAGGCAGAAAAAGAGGATGGCAAACAAAGTGTTGGGTGGATCAACACTAATGAGGAAAGCTGACAACAGATTGGACGGAGGACCCTTACTGCAAAGTCACCACTTATGTCTACTCCCGATCAGGAGAATGAGGTGATGTTTGTTTTTAAGGGTTTTATGGCGCTTGCAACACATTAAGGTCATATCAGCGCCAGTAAAAAGGAAGAAAATGGGATAGTTAAAAGTTCTAGAATTACAATTAAAGCACAAAAGAAAAGGTAAGACAAAGGGGAATTGGTTCAAATAGGGATCAGATGTAGATTCCAAGAGCACACCGTTAAAGTACTTAGTTTGAGATCATCTGAAAGTCTCATCCAGACACAAGCACAGGTCCCAACTAAGAGGAATACACTCAAATGTTTACCAATCATATAATATAATATGTAAAATAAACATAATACAATGCATAACTGAGAGATGAGTTACAAGGAAAAAAATATCATCTCCCAAAACTATAACTATACATTCGACTGTTTCCCTCCCAGTCAAGGAACTCCGACAAGGATCAGGACAAAGCTAAGTAATCTCATTCCAAGACAATGACAGGAAACAATTGGAAAACGGGTATGGGGGGATAGAAGACACAGCATGTACCTCCCTGCCCACTATGAGGTGAGGTGAGGTGACGTTCAAAGATGACTATGTGTAAAATAGATATTTCTTTTCTTCTAATAATTCAATATCAAGTTTTTTTTTGCACATGAACTCACATTGTAGAGGTTATCGCCTCCAGCTTTTGTCATCTCTGAGGACATAAATCCTCCTTCTGACTGCTTCGCTGCTCCTGCCTCTTTCTTTGGCAAATCGGACTCTTCTTGTATCAGCAGTGGTTCCAGTTCAGATCCAGTAGCCAATCCCAACAAGGTTTGGGCATCTGTGTTGGAAATATCATTATATTCTTAGTTTGGTATAAAAATATGTTAGTGCATAATTCTCTCAAGTATATCTCAAGATTGAACAAAAATAATAGTACAGATGAAGCTGCTTTCATGGAACAGCGCTGCTACACAGAAATCATTCCAATTAAAGAGCACTTCAATTTGTGGTAATTTAGGTAAATAGAGTTCAGCTTCTTTGGTTTTGTTTTCCTCAAAGTCTGCCTTTTGTTGTTTTTAACCATGTTCAACATTGCATATGTGTTGCCATGATGAGAGGTGTAAAGAGAATGACTGACCATTTAATGACCACCCTTCTAATATAGAACTGTCATTACAATGATAGACTTTTGACATCCAATATAAATAAAAGATACACAAAAAATTATTCCATCACTGCAATCTGTATTCCAAAAGCTTGGCCTCAAATTTTTCACTTTGCAATTTGCATGCATATATATATGGAGAGGTAAAAACAAGAAAGAAAATTACAGAGGGATGAACAAAGACAAACATTAGGAGTGAAAATGGAAGCATTAGGTCATATTATTTTCGCATAATTATAGAATTTTGATTGAGCAGTGTACCAATGTCTGAGGCATAAATTATCATTTTTTTTTCTAATAAAAAATGGAGTCAAAAGCAAATCTTGAGTAAAGACTAACAATAGCAGAACAGACAGGCTTTTAATAAATGGAAAGCACAGTGCAAAAGACCCATTAATTGTATTCAGGTACTGGATGATTGAAATTATATGACATTTGGGATGTATTGAACACAAAATGTGATAAGAATACTTACTGTGTCTGGAACTTCCTTTAGTGCACCAAGGTGGACTGTACAAAACAGAATTTTCCCAGCAGTACTTGCCACACAAATCTCTAACTATGATACGACAGACAGTTCGTGCAGTCATCAAGCCTGCTGTGACACCTCCCCCTGGAGCATCCTAAAGAGTGAAATAATCTTCATAGTTAATGGCATAACTACCTCATACTAAATTGATTTACTTAAAGATAGTTAAAAGAGATATATGTAAAAGGTTTCGATTTCATTGTCCTTGACTAAAATGTTTCTAATGGGTATTCTTTTTTTAAAACTAGATCGATAAGCCTAAATGAGCATACATCAGGCTATCAACATAGAACATAATATTGTCAGTGACCTCATACTTTATCTTATTATTTGACAAAAGGATTTTTAAAAAGTGACACGCGAACTCCATTATGACCTTGCAACAAGAGGAGTATTCCAGTTGAATGGATGGTTAATTATTATACTGCAGCACTGGCTGCTATTATATCGGGCATGTTTTTTTCTCTCTCGCAAATTTAACAATCATTTACCCCCAATTTGCTAAAATGGACAACATGCATAACTGCTGCTGACATCTTGCATTCAACCTATATACGTAATATATCTGCAATGCATTGCAAAAGACTAATTAAAACAAGCAAAGAGGAAAATTATGTTGGGACTGTTATGCTATTATTCATAAATTGTTGAAATTCATTAAATGAAAAATAAATTCTCAAACGGTCCAGGAAAAAGCACATGTTAAGAGTATTAGTATAATTATTGATAATCGTCAAGAATCAAAAGACATTTTATAATTTACAACAACAAAAAAAAACATTTTTTAATTCTTACCAGAGCAGGAAGTTCGATGAAAGATATTAGGCAGCGGTGGTTTAATACAAAAAACTGAAAAAGAAAAAGGTAAATAAAATTATAAAATTTTTCATGAAACATTCTCTTCATGAAAAAAAAAAAAACTACTTATGATAAGGTAACACCATCAATACATAAATTACAATCAAGTTTCATCTAATCGATACATCAATATTAAATGCAACTAACATCATCAATGGGTTCAAAAGGTAGATAATAAATGGTAGCCGTTTAGACAATCTTAACAATTCAGACAGATCCCAATACCATGACTGAATAGAATTTTCTATTAATATGAGAGGTGACCAATAATAGTTCTATCTTAAAAATTTTACATCAGCAGCAATTGTGAAAATAACATTACTTTTGTATTATTTAATTAATAAATTCAAAACATTTAACTAATTGGAAGAGTCATAAATTATTTTCTTATCTATCATTAATTCGACCATTTACAGATTGCTTAGTAAAGCTACGACATTAATCCCTTTTAACCACTCAAAACATTTCTTTGTAAAACTATATGTAAAGAAGGAAAAAAAATATGAAAAAAAATATTACCTTAATTGTGAACATCTTCAAATAATTTCTGACACACTTACTTGCACATTAGGAGCATCAAATATTTCTGTCTTCAAATCTTCCTCTACATATTCTGGCAAATCATGATGCTCTTGGACAGTGGTGTGTAGACGTGCAGCACCAGAGCCCATAGGAAAATGGGACATATGGTTGACTAGATGGGACATCATCTACATAGCATAAGGGATATGAATAGATAAAAGCTTACTGTAAGGATACACAAATCAGCCAGTGTCCTCTCATTATTTTTATTTCATTTACAATATCCGAGGACTGGCAGTTTCCACTTTTAAAATAGCACTTACAGATGAAAAAGATGTTATGATGTTTGAAGGAAACATCCTAAGACTTTGAACTCAACCAAAGGTGACATTTTATATCAATTGAGATAACAGAAAAATCTTTGTTTATGTGATTTTCTTTTTTTTTAAAGCTATATGTAATAAATAAGAACATGTAAATTTGTGTACAAATGTTGCAGAAATGAAATTTTTTTTTTAATAGTTTAATAGAGAACAAACTTGTGCCGATATGACCTATATGTGTCGGAAGCGCCGCAAAACCCTTAAAAACAACAAACAAATGTAAAGAACAAACTACTTACCACAGTTGCTGAAAGTTTTACAATATCAGTGTCAGATTTGCCTCCAAGATCAGGAACCGCATCATCTGTCTTATCCGGTGAGGCATCCGTCAAGGCAGCTTCCATACTAAATGGTCTCTGGTTAGATGGAGGACCCTGGGGTGGGATTAGTCCCTGGGACTCCCAGATATTGGTGAAATCTGAATCCAGCAGAAAATCTGACAGAGACTTGCTGACTCGTGTGAGAGATGATGAACTATGACCTGTGACTGCTGAATGGAGAACCTGAGAAACATTGTGAGAAAAAAAGGAATAATCTGATATACTTTAGGTTTTCACTTTATGATTTATGATTTAAAAGAATTAAAAACAAGTAACTGTAGATAATTATCAAATGCAAAATTACATTATACAGTTTTTAATGTAATGTAAATTTATTTTTGTACTGTGAAAATGTCAATGAGCAGTTTGAGAATATAATTGTAATGATTTGTGTAAAAAATGGGGGAAAAAAATAAACAGTAGTTCATCATTCCAGCCTTCAGCAGCCCGCTATTGCTCGTAATTTGTTAGAATGGTAGCAAGAACATTTAAGACACCTTAAGATACCTTAAACTTACAAATGAAGTCCGATATTAATTCAAAAATGTATGACTGACATAAATGATCAAATATCGAGATCATCCGATCCTATCCTTCTAGAAAAAGGGACAATCATTTTACCCATGTTTTGACTCACCCGAAATACTTTATATATACAACTTTTGTCAGTATCTGACGTTTCCATCAGAAGTGACATGGGCATGCGTAGACACCATTCAACCATACAGAACATCAAAGACACGATTAACTGGAAAAAAAATGAAGAACACATAAATCATCAAATTTCAGGAAGCATGAAATCATTACATTCTTAAATAATAAAACCATTTACAAAAATATAGTTTAAAACTATTGCACATCATTGCGCACTGTGTGGAGTGTTCTCAGTGATGATTAAGAAGTGAATGGTATGAGGCACTTTGAGAGCTCAATGAGAAGTGGTTTATAATGACACTTCTTTCTCCTTCCTCCTCATTATGATTTTCATCATGATTATCTTTATTATATTATTATTAATATTAATGTCATCATCATCATCATTATCATTATTATATTAGTCCACTCCAGATAATCGCAACACCTTGGGATCAGAGAAATTGTTGCAATTAACTGAAGTTGCAATTAACCAAAGTTGAGTTTCCTGTCCACCATTGCAACATTTTACACATATATGGTAAACTAAAACCAGTTATTGTAAACATTGTTCCTAGCCACCACAGACTGAGCAATTGATTGAAATAAAAACCATATGGCGGCCCTGCATAGATTTTGACAAGCAAAAGCAGCTTTGATGCAACCCGACATCTTATTAAGATTGGATTCACTTTCACTCTTTTATTTTCAACATTTGTCAGAGTCAAAGAGATTAGCCGTGATGAGAGACATTACGCTCTCACCAAACTTGTTGGTCACAGTGCACAGTTGTCAATCCCAAAACAAAGAATATCCCTGTCATTATCTACCTGTTGTCAAGACTATAGTCACAGATGATATCACAAACCCATACTGCAAAGCCTTGCACTCTTTTGTCTCTAATAGAGCGGTGACACATTATACATTAAAATCCGCTCACTCTCGATTCTTCAACCTGTCATAATTTCACCCATGATGAAATTTAATCATGACATTTTGTTTGATTGGTTTCTTGAATTTTCCACTTTTTTTAAGGTCGAAATGTTTTTGCGATTAACAGAAGTTTGTTACAATTAACCAGTGACTTTTATATATAATTAATTATGTTTCTTGGGAAATGTTGCTTTTATATATGACTTTTATATATAATTAATTATATTTCTTGGGAAATGTTGTGACCAAAAGTTACGATTAACTGAGTTGCGATTATCCGGAGTGGACAGTAGGAGTAGTAGTAGTAGTAGTAGTAGTAGTAGTAGTAGTAGTAGTAGTAGTAGTAGTAGTAGCAGTAACAGCAGCAGTAGTAGTTGTAATAGTGGAAGAAGTGGTGGTACCATTAGTAATTTTATTATTATCATTATTTTTATTATCATTATTATTGTTCTCATCATCATCATTATTATTGTTACATTAAACAGTAAAACCTATGCTAACAACAAGATATGAAGTGAATAGAAAAGTGCCAGAAGACAATAGAGAATAAAAAAAATTTTTATTCTCTATTGTCTTCTGGCACTTTTCTATTCACTTCATATCTTGTTGTTACCAACATAAGTGCCTGCTCCACTAACTTTTCTGAATTAAAAATTCACCCCATACACCGGAGCATACTCAATGTCTCAATCGTTTCTATGTTATATGTTTGTGTTGAGAATATTGGCTATTAAGCTTAACTGCTGGTCAAAATTACTTCGCGATGGTGGTGTACGAACGAATCGGCGGTCTCTAGAAGTGGGTGAGAGAGGGATCTAGTAATGACTTTGGGTTTGAAACGAATATTTTTGTGTTCGTGGATAGCTCACACGGTAGAGCCACGCTCTCACCTGCCAGGCGGAGTTGTCGTACCAATAAGGTCGCAGGTTCAAACCCCACCACCGCCGCGAAAAATTTTTTTATTCTCTATTGTCTTCTGGCACTGTTCTATTCACTTCATATCTTGTTGTTACCAACATAAGTGCCTGCTCCAAAACCTATGCTACCAACCTTGCTGATCACAAAGTTATCATTCGTGAGTGATAATTCTATAAATTATAAATGAACCCAGACATGCTGGTATATCTGTTTCACTGAGCTTGCAATGATCTTTGGTCCACTTTGGCCTACTGTTTTTGTTGATAAAACTAATTATTCCAGTGTTTTTGAAGATTATCCAGGAATATCAAATCATAAAAAGAATGGTACATTCCTCAAATCGAATTTAGATATTTTAAAAAAAAGGAAGTTAAGAATGAAACTGAAGCTCAACTAGATAGTTACCCTCTTCTCTTCGTCTGAATTTGAAGCACCATGTGAAGGGATGAGAGACGAGATGGTAGATGCAATGGCCTGTAAAAAAAAAAAAAAATTAAACGTAATGAATTGGTATACTTCACTTAATTACAAATTGTGTGGTCAAAAACTTCATTTACTCTAATCTTTAGCCTAAGCAAGATTCACATATCATGGAATTTCCATGGTTAAAGATAGAAAATAGAAATTGCCAGAATCTAATTAAGCAAATGCCTTGTGCCATTTCCCAGTTGCTGTAGATTTTATTTCTATGTTAAATCACAAAAAAATAGATTGCACATAGATTAAGACAAAAACAAAAGATTTTTTGTTTTTTTTAAATATAATTTAAAAAACAAAAGATATGAGGAATATAATATTTACATGCTCTATCATTATAACTCGATCTAAAAAATATAATATGCATTAGCAAAATTCATCACTAATAAAACAAACCTCTGTGATTTTCTTGGGCATCTGTGGGTGATAATTTAAGAGTTGGTCCATGTGATCACAGAGCAATAATAGCATATCAGATGCAACCTTAGCAACTTTCTTGTTGACACACTGTGATACAAAGATTTTAAAAAAGGAATGTAAATGGAGAATAACATTGAGGACGCTTTCATGAGTAAAAGAATGAAAATTGAAAAAATAACTGTGGGCCGGTTTGTATAAAGCTAATATAGCAAGGACTATCCAGCACAAATCTTTGGGCCTCTTTTTCGCTCACGAAGTGCCCAAATTCGAAACAAAATATGGGACGAAGCCGTTTGGTATATGCTATTTTAAAAAATTAATTACGACGCTGTTTATCGATGAATATGACTGAAAGTTGGCACACAGTTAGAAAAAAGGTCATTTTAGATTATGTCAAGCGACAAAACTCGTACGATTACCAGAAGACTGTTAAAAATAGATTTTTAATCTTTGGAGTAAAATATTTCTAAAACTACCGGGCGTGTAGGTTTTGTCGCTGACAAGGTAATACATGAACATTTCTTCTTTTTGGTTGTAAAATTTCATAGGAATATGACAAGTACTTTTCCCGTATTTTTCAAAACACCATCCTAATTTGCTCTTCATTCGTAAAAGACAAAGCCATTTTGCCCCCCTACAGCCTGAATCACAAGTTCAAAACGATTTGGCACCAAACAGCGGCTGAGCGAGTCGTGGCAAAGCGCTTTCTGATTGGTTGACCTCGTTTTAAAGTTCATGACTAGTCAAAATGTCTGCGCGGTCTCACTGGCAGAGGGGTGTTTATGGTCTGCCATTGCGTTTGGGTTCAATAAACAGCTGATAATTTGACTGTTTAATTTACAAGAATTTAAGAAATTATAATGTTAAAAACTTTCGATTGCAATATGATCTACAATCTCAGCATGGGTTTAATTATTGTGTTCCAAGTCACGTTCTATCAGTAACCTTTGTCCCCTTGTCCAATTTCTCTTTTCCTTCTATACTTCTTTTGTTTACGTACGCAATCTCTCTCTCTCTCTCTCTGTGTGTGTGTGTGTGTGCGTGTGTGTGTGTTTATATATAAGTTAGAACTCTTCTAATGTTTTCATCATATTCTCTATCAAATTTGCCATAAAATTGCCAAATTTCAATCTTTTAATCCACTTATTACGCAAGATACAACCAAAGGTCGAAAAAAATGCCGAAAAAGCGTCCCATATTTTCGCGTTTTTTTCCTCTTTGCGGGTCATCCAAATAAATGACACCTTTGAAACTGCATAACTTATTTATGAATGGATTTTCAAAATTCAAAAACATTTTTACTCAGTGGAGATAGGGCTTTGATTTCAGACAAAAATTTTCCTCAAAAAGAGAAAAAAACATTTTTCATAGTCTTTGCTAGCTAATATTAGTCCTCAGGATGTAAATATTTGCCAATAGGTGTGTCAATGTAATAAATTGATTTTGTTAAGCAATCATAAATGATTTAAATAGAATAAGCATGCAGTCATTGATTTGAAACTCTTCGGTGCTGATCCCCTCATTTCCTTTTTCCTCCCTCCCTACAGCTACTATGCTTTTTCATGAATTAAAAATAAAATTGAACAAAAAAGAAAATCTTGCAGTTTTGTTTTTTTTATTATTGGGGGGGGGGGGGGGGGTGTATTTGCTTCAACAAGTATTAGAGTTCAGGTAGAAAAAAAAAGTAACCAATGAATCTAAATAAATATCAAAAAGCGAGTTTCTATTGGGCATAACATGAGCATTACACATTTTTACGATCACATATTATTACAGAGAATAATTCAGTCAAGACCACTTACCATCAGTGCACCGAGTAAAACGTTGATGGCTTCATTTATTTTTGGGTGCATAGTTTCATGGACTAACTCTCCATATAGAAAAATGCAAACACTGCTGACAGCAACACACCTGAAATAGGCATTAATTAAATAGTACAGGTTACTTTCCCTAGCAGTGATTGAGAATTCGAGACAAGTCATCACCATTAACTGGTTTGAATTTCAAAATCAATTTGATAAATAGTAACAAATTTGATAAATGTAATATAGCGCTAATATAGCGCTTCACCATAACACCAAACTCAAGGAGTCTGAAAATAGAAATAAGAACATTATACAACACAGAAAATCAATAATGTCAATTTACATCTATAATGTAAGTTAATATTTGGTTTCAGATATAAATGTTTCAAGAGGAAAGTTCCAAAAAAGGGGGATGAAAATTTTAATGTTCACAAATTTGTACGACACATGATATTTTTACCAAAACTTTTTTTTCTATTTCATCTAAGATTTCTGATGAGACAACTGCCGTTCAAAAGATCACTACTGTAAACTGGCTTTCTCATTAAAAGTTCATAAGCCATATCATCATTGCAAGTAATTACCTGGCCAACCCAGCAGGCTCACGTCTTCCTGCTTTGAGCAGAAGATCTATGACGGCATCTTTAAGCTCAGCTGATGAAATATTGCGAATGTTCATGGACTCAGGCTCAAGCACAGGGATTTCTTGCAAATGATGGGGGAAACACAGAAGGGACCCAAGCACAGTAACTGCTTCACACCGGGGAGGCTAGGAACGGTTTTTTTTTTTTTAAAAGAGAGAAAAAAAAACAAGAGCAAATAAATAAATCTAAAAATCACACTTTGAAAATTATTCGTTAACCCGGTTTTGATAGAGCATTGACTTCAGAGAAAGTTCTATTCTAATTTTTGAGATGCAGTATTGAATATTCTCCCTCCTCACATTCTTTATAAAATGCAATAAACTATGTCACAGCCTCAATTGTTTATGTTTTGGTCAATTCAGCACAGCAATTAATTTTATACAGCACAAAGAATCCACAAAGTGCTCTAAAGCACTACACATAAAAGACAATAAGTAACACAAAAAAACATGTACGAGGGCTCTTTCATAATTAACCGAAAAATGCCTGTAAAATCCGCGTTTTTTATGCTATCAACAAAATTCTTGCACGTGTTCATACCTTGACTCGTCCTTCATTTCTCTACGTAACAGCCAAGTCTGTCGACACACTTCTGCCAACGCCGCACCATGGAATAGATACCCTCTCGGAAGAATTTTCCGTCAAGGTTTTGTAGCCATTTCCGCACATGGTCAACAAGCTCTTCATCGACATCAAAGCGCTTTCCTGTCAGCTCACGTTTCAGTGGCCCAAAGAGGTGATAATCAGATGGTGCGAGGTCTGGACTGTGTGGTGGGTGTGGCAAAATCTCCCATCCATATTTCTCTAGCCAACCTGGCGTCACTCGTGCTGTGTGGGGTGTAGCGTTGTCGTGTTGCAAAATGACCCCGCTGGTCAACTGCCCTGGGCGCTTTCTGCGAATGGCCTCCCTAAGCTTGTCAAGAGTTTGGCAGTACCTTGCAGCATTGATTGTTTCTCCAGGTTGTAAGGTTTCGAATAGAATAACACCACGACTGTCCCAGAAAACAGTTCCTATTATTTTCTTTGCTGACCGCATGACTTTGAATTTCTTCGCGACAGGTGAGGATGGATGTTTCCATGTCATCGAATCTTGCTTTGTATCTGGGGTGCAATGGTGCAACCAAGTCTCATCACCGGTGACTATGCTGTCAAGAAAAGTCACATCGTACCCTAGAAAGTCTCCGCCGGCGTTGGCAGTATGCCCGTGAACCCTGCGTGAGCTCTTGCTTCTTCTCAAAAGTTCCCTGCAGATGTCCAATCTTTGTTCTTTATGATTGTCTGTCAATTGCTTAGCAACCCATCTTGCGCTGACTTTTCTGTAGCCAAGTTCATCAAATACAATTCTATGGGCAGAAGTTTCCGAAATTTCAAGACTGCTTGCGATTTTATGAAGTTTCAACCTCCTGTCTTGACGAATAAGCTCATCAACTCGCTTCACATTGCCTTCTGACGTCGCAGTTATCGAACGCCCTTTCCCTTCCCTGTCTGTCAAGTCGGAATGGCCGGCTTCAAACAAAATACACCAGTGATAGACTTGTGTACGGCTTATAACATGCTCACCATATACACTCTGAAGTTCTTTATGAATTTCGGTAGGATTCAGACTTTTGGCGTTCAAAAAACGTATGACAGCTCTGATTTACTCCTTTGACCAAGTTTCAAGGTGGGCCGCCATCTTTAAAATCGTCTAGAAATTCATTGTGCAAAATGATGCACTTCATAATTTCTGGGAATATCCGTAAGGAAATAAGGAATATCATGTCGTTTACAGAATTAAAAAATCTCCACTGGTTGCTGAGCAATGGGCATTTTTCGGTTATTTCTGAAAGAGCCCTCGTACTATCATTACTACTCAAAAACCTGCTTAAAAACGAAAGTTTTCAAAGGTTTCCTAAAATTTAAAAATTACTGAGCTCGGGAGTGCCTTTCATTTCCTAATCTAATTTGTTCCATACTTTTAGGGCCCAGACAGAGAAAAAGTAATTGGCTAGAGATAGTTTACATATGATAGTTTAATCAGTCATTAATTTTGGGATTGTGTTATCATTAAAAATTATGATTACATACCTCTTTTGTATCCACAGCAGAAATAATCGTGCCTGCAGCTCTTATGAAATCCATTGTGAGAAGCAATGACCCAGGTAACGGCAATGAGAAAAACTTTGGTCCACAATCTCGGACTAAAACATTCACAATGTCTTGATCAGTGGATACGAGACCATTGTGCAATACGAGGTAGAATTGAGACAGCAATTGCTGTGTTGGCATGACTTCATGACGACGTAAAAGGGACTGACATATAAGCTGATAGGCCATGAGTTTGCCACGTTTAAACTTATTATTCATTTGAAGACACTGCAGAGAATAGAAGAGATTTCTAATAGCATTCCATAGTATCCATCTCGAAAAATCGAACATTTAACTACCATCAGATTTGAAGGGCAATTCTTCTTTTTAATCTCAAAACTGGTTTCATTACATTCAACCAAATATTTTAAAAATACACCCTATAATCAACTCATATCATACCAGAAAGAAAGTATATTGAGGGACATGTTATGACACCTAAAAAGGAAACCTTTCAGGGTAAAAATCAATTTACATGACTTTTTGTTTTTAGAATGTGTGTTTGAGAGAAAACCAAACTATGTTGTTGAAAGAATTAACTTTTCTATAAAAATTAACAAGAACACTTGCATATTTATTTTTACAATTTACCTGAAAGAACCATGAGGAGAAAAAATGCAATGGAGGGATTAGCTCTGGGGGTGGAGGGGATGACAGGTTATCTTGAGTCACACCGAGATTGTCACTCATCTGAAAGTAGAAAGATATTTCACTAATATTTTCCCCCTTCCATTTTGAGAAAACACAAATTTCTTTAAAATGAACAAGAAAAGTTATGGTAAGCTTGATAAGATGATGATGATGACGATGATGATGGTGATGATAATGAAAATGAAATGCACATTTCAAAATAGGTGGACAGGCATAAGAGATAAAGTGAAGCATTTAAAGGCAGGACTGCAAGGTAAACTAAGACCACAAGATTAAACAAATTTTTTAATTTACGACTCACCCTACACAAAGTGTCTAACAGTTCAGCAAGGGCTTCCATGACCATGGCATGAATCTCATGATCCTCAATAGAGTTGATATCTCCAAGGCATCCCAGCATTCTCTGCCACAAGACCACAGCTACATCTGGCGTCCATCCTGGCACAGTTCCACCTGCCATTATACTTTTCAATTCGTCTATAGAATCTACTGATACATCCATTGCTGGGTAAAAGAAATTATATTATACTTGAAATAGAGGCATAACTATCCGGATTCCATAAAATCCACTGTATTCATGAAAATAAAATAAATAAATCTTGAATTGTAATTCAAAAAGGAAACATCCAGTTATATATTGCTGATTGAATTATATAAAATTCTTTCACAAGAGAATGCAATTCTTTTTCATAAAAAATACCAAAAGTTTTCCTTTTGATTTTTGGTAATGGAGACAGTTGAGGGAGACTGAAGTTTGAGGTGTGTATATTTAGGATATATTTTTGAAGATAAAAGTAAAGTTGCACAGAATAAATAAATGTGCACAGATTTGTATCATGCATTTTGATTTTCGACATACTTGGCGTGTTTCACAATTCTTCCTTCATTCCTGTTGCAAACCACATAGAACCAAACTTAATTCTATACAGCACAATTCACCTGTTAAGTCTTTTTCTTTTGGTATAGTTGAAAGGCAATTTTTTGGGCACCTAAATCGATATAAATGTATTGAACATCTTGCTCTCACAGGAAAGATAAAAGGTAAAAAGAGTAAAGGTAGACCAAGAAAAACATATTTGAATAGTTTGAACAGCTGGGTGACAAGGAAAGAGAAGAGTAATATTAGTTTTCTGAGGTTATCTGATCAAAGAGATGAATGGCGTACCATGATCACTGATGTCTGGCACAGACTTGGTACTTGAAGAAGAAGAAGATAATTAATTTACAAAATCTTCCTTCCAACAGCTAACCACACTTTAGGCAAGTCAAAGTAACAATAGCAAAGGGCTATCTAGAAAAGAAACAGAGAGAAAGGGCTATGAAGATGAAATTGTTTTATCTGTCAACCTTCAAATTATGGAATAGCCTGTTCTGTCACAAGAAACAGAGTGCATTGCACCCTTCGAAAGAATTATTTCCCTCTGTATGTCAAATAAGATCACAACCTATATTCTTCTAATCTCACTATTGTGAACCAAAGATCGATACAGAAGAGAAAATAGAATGAAAGAAGATGGATAGGATGGTTAAAACTATATGAAGAAAGAAATATTATTACAATTTCCACAGACAGTAAAAATGAGCATGAAGAAATGTGTAGTAGCAATGGAGAGGTCAGGCTAATTAACATTTATTACCTCTGTTGACATTGTTATCCTCTGGACCAGTAATGTCTATGTGCAATGAATCGCGGTCTGGAGTTGGACTGTCTTTATGATGTTCACCCAACACAAGTGGGAGAGGGGGAGTAGGGCTGCGACTTCCAGATTTAAACTGTAGGGATCTCATGGATGTAGGGGATGGGGAACGGGAATCTGGTGACAAAATTGTGAATCTTAACTTTGGACAAATGACTTGGCTTCTTAAGCCTGATGTGGCAACTCCTACCATACGTGGAAAAGAGTGAAATTCATAATAATAGTGACAAAATACGATGGCATTTTTTACCATGACAAGAGATAGGTCTGCAGCCAAATAGCCCATAGGATCTGAATTTGTAAATGGACATTCTGCTTAAAGCATAAACACAGAAAATATTATTTTAGAAAGATAGACCTGTAAATGAGCTCTACAAAAATTGACTGAAACTCTTCGACAAACTGAAGATTCAATTTTTTTTTTTTTTAAATAAGGGCATCATTGGAAAGGAGAGTGATAAATACAACACATTAAAATAGTGGGTGTTATTTCTTACTGGAAGTATGACTGCCATAATTTGATGTAGAAGGAATGCTAAATAAGCATGTCATTCATATAGGTAAAGATTATTTCATCAGTCATATTCCTGTCCCTGGAATTTTTCTGACATAGTCAGAAAAATAATCACCATTATCATCTTTAACTTCTAGCCATGACCAATTGAATTTATTCCTCACATCTTTATTGATGCTCGACAAGTCTGAATTGCGATCCACGAACAGCTCAGACTCAGGCATTGTGAGAACATTAGAATAATGTAGCAATGAGCAAACTTGATTTTCAATCAGTTAATGACAGAAAAAAAAAACTTAAATAAATATGACTTCTGGCCAATACACTGAATTATTAAGTAGAAGTGAATTATCATCACAATGAAGAAACTTCCGCAGGCGTAGCGGAAAAATTCAAAGAATCGAAATGAAGGTAAATCGCCACAAAACAGCAAGCTCGCTTGGGCTTGAGCAGAAACGTCCTGATTTGCACGGGAGTTAATTAGGCTACTTACCATTGTTCCTTATAATCAGGTACCCAATCAGTGAAGAAACAGTCAACCAGTTTGTTTACAATGTGAGGCAATCGAAATGTGCTTGTAGCAATCTATCCTAATCTAACTTTCGATTTAAAGGTGTCGACCATTATCATCTACTAGAGATGTTACTTCCGGCATTCGCATTTTACTTTTTTTTATACTTTTAAAACCCAGCCTGTAAATGTGGTCAATTTTGGCTTAGATGAAACAGTGAAATTTATTGCTCTGTGGTTCAGTTAAAATTGGCTACCGTTGGGATCACGACAGGTTGGAAAGTGAAAAGATAATTTAACGAAGGATGTGTGAAATTACACTGGGATGTGTTCAGTCACGCCAATTCTAAAAAGCGTCGCTTAGCCTTAGCAATAAATCCATCGTTAATATAGACGGTCCCATGAGCTATGCGTAGCGGTATGGAACACTCCTAATTACTTTACAGTCATTCGACAACGATTTGTGAATTCTTTCTTTCTTCACTTCGTTCTTTCTTTCCAATTTTTAAATATTTGAATTTGACAAATTGACTGATTTCAGTTCATTGACTGAGAATTTACAGGTCTAAAAAGAACACTTTTCTTTATCAGATTTTCATAATATTCTTCTGAGATAAAAAAAAAACGAAAAAACAAAAAGAAATAAACCTACAAACCTCTATTATTGGACGGCATGCCTTCCTCATAACCACCCTCTTCCATAACAGAATGAGGACCCATGATGCTGCTTAATTCGGCTGTGCAAGTAGTTGTTATTTCAGATATTTCCAAGTCCTCTGCACCACTAGTGGATGCACCTAGAATAGACAGATGTATAGTTTGTTTATCACATGAAATAATATTCACAGAAGTTCCAGTATAGATACTAAATTTGGTCAAAAGTAACAATCGCAACTAGTGTTTTAAGCACTTTTACAATCAACCTAGTAAGCTGCCAAAGCATGCCAATATGTAATTTTTTTTCCATCTCTTTTATACTTTCGTCACAGGGACATTGTCTTGACGAAAGATCACACCTTCTTCAAACAAAAAGAAGTCTTTATTCTGGGTAAAGGATCTCAACTTGTTTTGAAATACCATTTTGTAATAGCTGCCATTACCAGACAACCCTTTGGAAACAAGTCACAAAACATGATGCTCTTGTGAAAAACAATAAAATAATAATAATAATAAAAATAATAATAATAATAAAATAATAATAATAATAAATAATAATAATAATAATAATAATAATAATAATAAATAATAATAATAATAATAATAATAATAATAATAATAATAATAATAATAATAATAATAATAATAATAATAATAATAATAATAATAATAATAATAATAATAATAATAATAATAATAATAATAATAATAATAATAATTTGCATGACCATCAATGCACCCTGCCTGCAATAAACTTTCGCTAATTTGTTCCAGCTTATATTTACTCCCTCTTATATTTACTATAACAATTTTAGATCTTATATTGGAGAGATCTTATTGGTAGATGTCTCAAGTTTGTTTATTTTTCCCCTAAAAGAACAAAAACTTTATGATTATTCTGATATCATATCTGGAAAATGCATTTTTCAAATTTGTGACATCCAATTTACTGAATTAAGCCTTGCTGTAAGGAGCAAACAATTATAATTTCATATACATTCAATACAGTGAGTACAATTTTAACACAGATTTTCTAAAATGTAGCCCTTTATGTGTGCACATTTTCAGATGTATTGGTCTATATTTGTAAAGTGTATAAAGAACTTAACTTATGAGACAGACCTTAGGTGTTAAATAAATTCAGTTATTATCCATACAAGAGATAAACAAATAGAAATCTGCATGACGGAAAGTGACAATTAATGACAGTAACTTATTCATTGGGTATGTTTACGACATTCCCTTACAACAAATTCCTTGATTACCATTTCCCTTTCGACAAATCTGTCAAGAGCCCATAGATAATAATTTGAACAAAAGCTCTATAAAACATAAATATCCATAAAATGGAAAAAAAAAGTTAATTTAAGGTAATTTAAGTTATAACTTGGTGTGGTAAAGTTGAGGTAAAAGTAAACTACATAAAAAAATGCCTTGTATAGTGTTGATTTAGTGGTCAATTCAGGACCAAAAAAGTCTTCTTTCTAAAAATATAATTCAAAAAAATGATAAAGCACATCAAACATTAGTTCCTGCTCCTTTATAAGAAAAAATATTATTTTTTTTTTTAAACTTAAGTCCCACCACTATCTACATGCAAAATCAAAGCAAAACATTAAAAGGGGGCCACATACCATCGCCTTTACATTCACTAGGATTGTTAGATTTGTTATCATCATCATTTTCTTTCTCCTGTGGTTCCATATGATCAGGCTGGAGGTCCACACTTGTTTTCTCTTCTGGTTGGATATCTATATTGTTAGTTCTATCCTCAGGCTGGAGATCTAAATTGTTTGTTCTCTCCTTCGCATTAGAGGATAAAGCAAGACGATTTGGAGAGCTTGAACTACTTGAGACTGAAAATGGGAGGGAGGGGCACATAAAAAGGGCATGCTACTAAAAGGCAAGACGCAAATAAATCTTTTTCAGGATTTTCCCTCACCTGTTAAAATATTGCACAGGTAAAGAAGATGAAAAGAAGAAATTTGTCTTTTTAAAATCAATTATTTACAAGCCATATTCAATGAAAGTAATGCATGACTTTTGTCTAAAGGTTATTGTTGGCAAATTCTCAGAGATTAAACAATCTAAAGGCAACACTGTGAAAGATGTTTGTTTTTTAAAAATCTGCGACTAAATATTGAGCTTAAATATGGTTGTCTATTACTAATTCAACAATGCCAACAAAATCAAAAATGAAAAGAATCCTTTAAATAGCAAAAAAAAAAACAAACAAACAATTGGAATGGAAACCACGTAACATTAAAAATTGCAACAACTTATATTCTGCTAACAACTGTAAATAATAGATCAGTCTTGAATTTATATTTGATGCGACATAATCTTTTACCAGGTTCTAAAAATTAAGAATTAGTAGAGAAAGAAGGGAAACATTCGTAGTGAACATTAAGGGCACAAAGTTTAGGAAAAGAGATATCTTTGGTTTACTGTAGGTGGACTGAAAAAGCTTATATTGAATGAGGATACCAAGTTCAACGTTTTATGGGATCAAAGCATTTGATGTTATCAACGGGAGCACAGCGCACACAAAAATGTGACAAATAACCTCTCTTAACTGTAATGGTCATTAACATTAACATTCAACATTTACAAGCCTCTGTCACATGCACAAAGCTTATTAGCTGTTAAATCCATGAAGTGTCTTAATTGATTCTTTCATATAATTTTGTCCAAAGTCTGTTTAAAACTTGCCTCCTTTAGGCAAACTTATAGAAGCACCATCATCTTTCAAACATGCAATATTAGTAATATAATAAAATTAGTCAAAACCAAGATCTCCGAAAATTGAAACCTTTTTAGTAAATGATGCCAAAAAAAAACAAACAAACAAAATAAAACTAAAAGACTCCAGTATTTTAAAACGAAGGTACACAGTGGATTCTACACACTGATTATTTTCATTCATCAATTTTCTTGCACTTCCAGGATAATATGATGAGGACAAAACCACTTTATCAGGGAGACTTTCAAGGCTTTCATAGACTTTGTAGCATCCACGTATGCAAATTTACATGAGAATCTTTAAAAAATACTCTGATTCCTACTGCTGTAAATCTGCTTATGATTCTCAAACTACAGGCATGTTGAATAAAAAATTCTAGTTTGTACGTGAAGAATAAAAATATAAATAATTGTGATGTAATATAAGTTCTGATGACGGGCCAAAATGAAAGCAAATCAATAGCTTTTTGACATAATGAAGTTTTAAAACAATCTTATAAATAAAAAAAAATACCCCAAAAGAACAGGGTTACAAAGAGTCAAAGTTCAGTCTATTTCTTTTCTTTTTTTTTTGTTCATCCTGTATTACCCTGACTACCAATGAAATGTTTAAACAGGAAGCAAAAACTTAATAGTTCTGTATCATACACTGAAAATCAAATGAAACTCACAGAGGATAAATTTTCAAAGATTATGATCATATAACAACTCACCCCTCAATTTTTCCAGCAGTTCATGTGGATCAGCCACCAAATTACCTTCACTACTGGACCTGACAAGGCACTCTGACGAAGTAGAGGGGCACCGAGAATGGGCTGGAGACGGTTCTCCACTCAGTGACTTTTGTTTGGAGAGATCTGATCTAATTTTATTACCAGCACCTTCAGAACAAAGAAAAGATTTTACCAAGTGAAAGTTAGAGATTCTTGAACCCATAACAGCTCATCTTTCAAATGGATTTTACATGGGAAATCTATTACATATGTCGTCATCCTCACCACTATACATACACACATCAAAAATGGGCTTAACAGTTAGAGTAAATTAGAGGGGGATGGCTGAAAGATAAGCATTTAATCAACTTTTATCCTTAGTCAAAACCATATCCTCCCCTCCCAAAATCAACTAAGTGTAATTCAAATATGACACAATTATGTATTTTGCGGTAAACCAGCAACCAAAGATAATTTCAAAACAGGTATTCTGCGAGTCAACTATTTGCTTTTAATAAATGTAAACCATGCTAAAGAATGAACAATCATTTTCAATTACAGACATGTTACCCATAAACCTTAATAATATCAAGCCAAACTGTGCGATCTAATCTTTCTTTTTTCAATGATCATTAATTATTTATTACCAATTTTAATCATAAGGAAATCATTGATAAGTTTTTAATGACTATCTAATATAACATCTAATACCTAAAACACAACATATCGCAACAAAATCTCACCATCACTTCTGTAAGTGGGAGTTCGTTCAAAGGATCTCGATACATCTGGTGTAGGTGCAGAGTTGGTAGAGGAGCGTAATGAATTGACTGGCTGACCATCACTTGAACTCCAACCTCTAGAAAAGCTCTTGTGTAAAGTCACGCTGTTTTTGTGACCTGTTGATTTCCCTTTGGTAGATTCTATTTAACACCCAGAAAAACGGGGAATATAATTTTATAGTTTTCAAAATTTCAATTATGTTTAACCAAAAGAAATATTAAATTTATCACATCTAGGCACAAGGAAAAAAATAACACACACAAAACAAGACCAACAATGATTCAGTAATGGAACATATTTAATTTTAAAAAAATTGAAATGCTGATGAAACTATTACCCAAAAATCTTACACAGAGCCAACACCTACTTCAAGTCTTTGAAAAGTTAATACCAAAAACATTTGGTTTATGTCACCGGTAATAAGATACATCCCATTTCAGTGTATACTTTTACGGTTGTTTTCATTTCAAATAATTTATAGTCACACGACACTTAGAAAATGAAGTTGGTATGTGTCAGTTCTTGAAATTGACCATAAAAATTTTCATAAGTTTGATCATCTCAATATTTACCTGTCAAATGATCAAACAACATAAATCACGATGCATGTGCACGCTTTTAATGTGGTCTTGACTGCTCCTGTGTTTTCAACATGAAAATTGAATTGCTTGTCTAGTCAAATATTGTCATAGCATGTTTTGCAGGTGTGAACCAAAAATAGAAGTCTCTAGAGATATGTTATTTTCTAAAATATGTAATCCTACCTTTGCCCCTCCTCCTCTTTTCTTTCTGCTCACTCAGCCTTTCCAAGGGGAGATCATTCAAATCTAATCCATAAACCTGACGACCTAATACCCGTGTGAGAGTTTCCATTGTTTTCTAAACAGAAGAAAATAAGCAAAACTCACGATTGAGCACAATCATAATGTAACAAGTGAAATTACATTACATTAAGAATGACAAAACAAAGAAATATAAAGCCTTCTTGGGTTTCTTCAACATCAATTTATTTTATCCATTGCTATTGATGATTTGACATTGATAGATTGAAATTTTTTACAGTTATTTATACATTAACGTGAAATATTTTGTATGGACATTATTTTAAATGTCAGATTGATAGTAATATTGTTGACTAAAAAAATATAAAATTATGGGAGAGAGAGAGAACGAGAGAGCAAGAGAGGGGGAGAGAGAGAGAGAGAGAGAGAGAGAGAGAGAGAGAGAGAGAGAGAGAGAGAGAGAGAGAGAGAGACAGAGAGAGACAGAGGGAGAGACAGAGAGAGAGAGAGAGAGAGGAGACAGTACTCACGGCCCATTCTGATATCAGTTCCTTCCAACACGTGAGAGATGAAAGGACAGCAAGGAATTCATCCCAGAGTGGTGACGATACAAAAACATTAAGGTTGGCTTTGGTCCAGGTCACTATCATGGTCTGTGAGATAATAATCATATTATTCTAAAATCATTGCACTTAAATATCACTAACTCAATTTAATCAACATGACAAACATAACCTCAGTCAATTAATGTTGGACCCCTCGGCCAGAGATATGCTATTCTTCAAGCAACTCTGAGGCAAAGACCTTTAATGTAGGTGTTCACAATAACAATAAAAATATGGAAAAATACAGATAGCTCTTGGATTGCTGTATGCCATATTTTCTAAAACATCAACACCATGTCACATTAATTCATAGCATATTGAAACTGCAATCATAAAATAGAAAGGAAAGAAAATATATGTATCAATAGAAGATGCAAAGAAAAACTGATTGATTAAATTCTTTTCCTATTTTTTTTTTTCAAATGCTTCAAAACAGAATTAGTATGATTCAATATAAATAGGTGAAAATTTGATAGAATGGGACACAAAATATCAAAATTTGATGTTAAAATTTTTTATCATTTAATCAAATCACATAATAATAATAATAATAATAATAATAATAATAATAATAATAATAATAATAATAATAATAATAATAATAATAATAATAATAATCATAACAGTAATAATAATAATAATAATAATAATAATAATTATTATTATTATTATTATTATTATTATTATTATTTTTATTATTATGATGGTGATGAAGATGATGATATAGTGGCCCACTTCATGTAATAACCTGCTACTCTCGGGAAACAGAATTTCTTCTGTCTAAAACTTTACTTCACTATTTTTCACTGAATACAAAATGGAGCAAAACAATTTTAATTGAATTCTCTTGTGAATATAGAACATCTGAATCAAGCTTTGGTCCATAGACCTGCATCTTAATGTTTGCAATAAAATCATATATCTTGCATGTGCAATTAAGAAATTCATATAAATTCCTTTATAAGACACCGTTTAACTAAGTATCATAAATGTCCCTCATTTCAATGAAGTATATATGTGACCCTCCGCCTCGAAACGGTATTAAGTCGGATTTTTCAATTTTGGGTTTTTGGTACCCAATCATAGCTTATTTTATGCTTTAAAATTTGATACCAAATTTATACAATTGTGATTATTCATTGCCGAGATATGACCGTTTGAAGTAGGGAGAGTGTGAAAACCCAGTTTTGAGAAAATCGACTTTGAAGTGAGGCACCATTTTCACGCACAGTCAAATCAATGGGTTAAGATAACTCCTTAGATACGGGCATCGAACATTTGACGACAATAGTGAAATTTGGCATGAGCTTAGATTATACATCTAATAATGTACATACAAATTTTTGAAACAATCCAATTATTACTTTTGTAGTTATTCATTATAATGTAAGATGTTCTTAAAACACGTTGAAAAAAAATGCCGACAATTGCTCACTTTTTCAAGAATTTTTGATATTTAAATAAAGAATCAATGAAATAAGAATTAATAATGTGAAATTTTTGTCTTATTTAATAGAGAAAATACGATTTCAAATGCCAAAAGTTAAAGAAGGTTTTATAATTTGAAAGTACAGTTTTGAAACTACGTGAAGCCGGGTGGGCAGGGAAAGAATTATCAAGAAAGAGGATTAGAGAGGAAGAGATGGAATGAGAGAGTAAAATACACACACACACACACACGCACGCACACACAAACACAAACACACACACACATGTGAGAGAAAGAGAGAGAGAGAGAGAGAGAGAGAGAGAGAGAGAGAGAGAGAGAGAGAGAGAGAGAGAGAGAGAGAGAGAGATATAGAGAAAAAGAGGAGCGAGAGGGGGAGGGGAGAGAGACTGCATTAAGAGGACGCGAGGGAAATAGAATAAAGATTGAAACCTGTATGTGTGTGTGTGTGTGTGTGTGTGTGTGAAAGAAACAAAAGGGAGACGGAGAGGTAGACATGAAGAAAGGGATGGAGGCGGAGCAAAGAATTGTAGGGATAGTTTAAAGAAAGCATTTTGTTACAAAGTAAGTCATAGTCAATCAACTGGAAACATATTGACCAAATAGATTGCAATTAAAGAAATGGGATGGTCAAATCAATCATTGCATTGTTTCCATTTTGAGTCAGATGACAGCTTGAGGAGGAGGGGTGGGGCTTATTGTGTAGTGACTTACATGAAAACATGTTATTGAATCTCTCAAGTTTTCCTTAGCGTTCACCCACATTGTTCATTGTCTAAAAAGACCCCCCCCCCCCCACCCCCCTTTCTTTCAGTATACAAAGAAAGCACGACAAAACGAACATCTCTCTCTCTCTCTCTCTCTCTCTCTCTCTCTCTCTCTCTCTCTCTCTCTCTCTCTCTCTCTCTCTCTCTCTCTCTCTCTGTGTGTGTGTTTGTCTCTCTCCGCTCTTCATCTATCTATCTATCTATCTATCTATCTATCTATCTATCTATCTATCTATCTATCTATCTATCTATCTATCTATCTATCTATCTATCTATCTATCTATCTATCTATCTATCTATCTATCTATCTATCTATCTATCTATCTATCTATCTATCTATCTATCTATCTATATCTATCTATCTATCTATCTATCTATCTATCTATCTATCTATCTATCTATCATCTATCTATCTATCTATCTATCTATCTATCTATCTATCTATCTATCTATCTATCTATCTATCTATCTATCTATCTATCTATCTATCTACTCTATCTATCTATCTATCTATCTATCTATCTACTATCTATCTATCTATATCTATCTATCTATCTATCTATCTATCTATTTCTATCTATCTATCTATCTATCTATCTATCTATCTATCTATCTATCTATCTATCTATCTATCTATCTATCTATCTATCTATCTATCTATCTATCTATCTATCTATCTATCTATCTATCTATCTATCATATCTATCTATCTATCTATCTATCTATCTATCTATCTATCTATCTATCTATCTATCTATCTATCTATCTATCTATCTATCTATCTATCTATCTATCTATCTATCTATCTATCTATCTATCTATCTATTTCTATCTATCTATCTATCTATCTATCTATCTATCTATCTATCTATCTATCTATCATCTATCTAATCTATTCATCTACCTATCTATTTATCCATTAATAGGTTTGTCATTCTGTCTGTTTATCTATACATCCATTTCATTTTTTAGTTACACGTATTTCCATCGGGAGTTCATTAATTGTTGAAGGCTCTATTTATTATTCTGCTTTTGTACTTAAAATTAAATGTTTATCCTACAACAATCTCTGTACGTGTAAGATTAGGCAACTGTTGTCCTAATAAGTCTTAGCATGTCCTATAATTTCAAGAATAAAAAAAGAGGGACAAAGGAGGACCTTCACCTCGATCAAATGCAGCTAGACAAAGACATGATAGCACGTGGTGTGTATCAAAATGCACAAACACACACATATGTAACACACGTATGCTGACGTCATGAAGCATCCCCCCGAGCATTATGGCCGACAGCCACAGCGCATGTGATGAGCGTTGACCAATCAGAATCATTTATTTGTAAGGTTGTCAGGGAAAAACCTAGACTTGTTTACAGTTTTTAAAGTTCATTATTGGTTGAACCATGAAATTGTGGAAACAGCCATGCTTTCTCTGAGATAGATAAAGACACGCCCTTTGCTGTGATATCTTACATCTTATTGGTGGAGAAAAAGACTCGGTATTACTAAGCTTTGGAAAGGGTGGCTCTCTGAGAGAAAGTCAACTCTCGTTTTGAATGTGTCACTGATAGTTGCATTTTTAAACTTGAAATTTATATAACTTATCGTCATTGTTTATGTTGAATTATTATGTTTTCATGTAGAAAAATGATTGTAGTTTCTGAAACAACCAAAAACTGAAATTTGATAACTTTGACCATTTCCACTTTAAAACCGGTTTTCTTCGTTTTCCAAATCCCGACTTAATACCGCTTCGAGGCGGAGGGTCACATATAAAGAATCATTGATAGACTCGACAAGTAATATATTTCATACTAAGTGTTAGTTGTTGGTTAGGAGAGGGGTTTGACCAAATGGTTTACCTTTCAATCTGAAGAAAAAGTTATAAAAAAGGAAAACAAAACAAATTAAATGTTTCACATGCTCTTTAAAAACTTAATGAGATTAATGGTCTAAAACTTAAATGTTTCCTCAAAATTTGTCACCATCAACCCCCCCCCCCCCCCTCCACTCCCCCCCATACCGCCCCTCTATTGCTCTAGGATGTAATCAGCTTATATCCCACCCCAGCTAATAACCCATAAAAGCTGTCACGTCACCCAAGAGACAGGTCATTAAGTATTGACCACTGTAATAATAATAGTAAATTACTAATAATGACAAATATCAAAATCCAATCCTATAAGCATAAAAGGGAGATCTATAAATAATAGTTCTACCTGAAATATTGGCTGGGCTAAACGTCCTCCTAAAGTTCTGTATCTTTCCAAAGGAGGTGGTCTCTTCAAAACTCCAGATGTAATGATCAACAATATTTTCAACATCTGTTCCCTGAAAACAATACGAGCAAACAAAAACAATATATAATCTAGGATTCCATTATCAACAAACCTATCTGAAAAACTAGGTAGTTGGGATATCCAACCTTTAATATCTTTCATCTGAGGCTGATAGCCATCCTTACTCGTTTTCCACTGAATATGTTCTGTTTATGCTGGTATCAAGTTACTTAACAAGCAGGTTATAGAACAGGGAGTCACTCTGAAAAGTTTCAAATAACAAACTCAAAAAAAGGGGTCACTGCCAGTCATATTTTCCATTACTATTTTCCTTTGGAGTAAAATACCACCAGAAATTATTGAAACAACATGTGTAGAAAAATTCAAGAGCAATGTGGTACAAATATATCTTTAGCACCATGTTACTTACGATAATTCACCTGATGTGATATGCAAGGCAAAAAACAAGATTAATGAAAACTTTAAAAATTACACTACAGACATTCTGGCAAATACCAGTTTAGTCCACTTTTTCGAAATGTTATAGAAATCTCTCTATAGCGACATGGAGTCCAGATTTTTTCCCTATATATCATTAGTATAGTAAAACTCACCATTATGAAACACGCTTTAGTAAAAACCATGTATATCGACATTGCTATGGCAGTAATCGCCAACTTCAAATCAGTCAAGGCTAAAGTTCTGGTCCAATGAAAACGTTTGCTTTGTTTGTTTTGTTTTTAAGGGGTTTACGGCGCTTGCAACACATTTAGGTTATATCAGCGCCAGTAAAAAGGAAGAAAATGGGATCGTAAAAAGTTCTAGAATTACAATTAAAGCACCCAAGAGAAAGTAAGACAAAGGGGAACTGGGAACAAATAGGGATCAGATGTAGATTCCGAGAGCATACCACCAATGTACTTAGCTTGAGATCACCTATAAGTCTCATCAGGACACAAGCACAAAATCCAACAAAGAGGAATACACTCAGATGCTTACATTATACATTAAAAATAAATATAATAATAAATAACAGAGAGATGATTTACAAGGAAAAAAATATCATCTCTCAAAACAATAACTATGCATTTGACTGTTTACCTCCCAGCCAGGACTCCGGCCAGGACAAAACCAAGTAATCTCATTCCAAGACAAAGACAGAAAGCATGTCGAAAAACAGACATAGGGGGATAGAAGACATAGTATGGACCCCCCCTGTCCGCTATGGGATGTCAGGATCCCCACCCAGACATTTGCTTTGTGACCAATGAAATATAGTCATAGCAAATTTATCACGTGAGGCAAAATCTTAGCTTACCTGCTGCAATTTTCATTACACAAGCTTTCACTAGCTGGTTGATAGCCACGTGGGAATAGACATCACAGCAGTTGACCAGCTATTGAACACTTCACACTTACGGAATATGCTCTGTATAAGATACTGCACTATTGACTCATTATAGATATCTCTAATCGCTGATCATGCGCAAGAATATGGAAATGAATCCACACCACTCCTACTACCAAGTTGCAGAGAAAAGTGCTGACTATAATACCTTTGCTGCGCAAATGACATGGCACTATTTTCAAGGTATCTTCTCTTTAACAACATTGTTTCCAGTCCCAATGATATTGTTTTAGAGAGGTTGCACTGTACCATAATTTTTATTTTTCTACTGGATATGCACATCACCGATTACACTCAGTCTCACAGAGTCATTTTATATGAAGTAGATTTGTAAAATACTCACCATGTTTGTTGGTCCATTTGCACATTCATAACTACATGTCTGTATATATTGAGTACTCTTTTGCATAATTCCACCTATGGGATGAAAAGAATGAAAGTTGCCCTTGTTTGATGGAATTAAAGATTTACATTAAAAAAAACAACTGTACAGAAAAATGATACATGGTCATGGAATGTCCAATTTAATTATCAATATTTTAACAAAGATATGCGCAATAGGATACTCTACAGTCTTACAAACGTGTGTATAAATAATAAGTAAATAATAATAATATGTCAAAATGAATATATCTAAAACTAAAATAACAGCATTTCTCACAAAAAGATACATCCACCTGACTGATCTACGTATAGAGAAAGACCTAGGCAAATCCTTGTCAAAACTAAATGGCCTCTTTCCAATACAAGTACAAAAAGCTATTAGAAAGGGCACATAAGATGTAAAAAAAAAAGATTGAAAACCCATTAAGCGAACTCCCTTGCTCACAAAGGTATAAAAAGAAGTTATGATTAAATAATGAATTACAAAAATTACCTGATCTTGCAAACTGATATCCTCATCAGCATCCAAAAGAAAGATGTTAGCTGCATTTGTGATAAAGACTTGTAAAACTTTCTGCAAACCCAGTCGAACATCCTGTTCTTCTCCCTTATCAGCCAAATCATCAACAGCACCAAGATAGGAGCGATTGCGAAGATATGGCCGTCTGACTCCCCCTTCACCTTCAACAGGAACATTCAAATGGTGAAGAGAAAGAGCACTCGTGGATGGGCTTTCCTGCAATTAAATCAATCAATTACACAATTATCTTTAATAGAACATTTACATATCTGTAAAGTGGAAAATATGAGAAAAGGGAAATAAGGAGAGCAAACTTTCTTCTTGAAATTAACACAAGTACAAGTAAAATATATAAGATTATTTTTTAAAAAATAACAATAAAGATAAATATCAAGCTTCTATTAGTGCAAATTAACAACAACAAAAAAAGCGTCAGCTTTTATATAGCGCAATATCCACTAAACATGCTAAAAGCGCTTTACAAAGGGTCCCAGACCAATAGCAACACGTAACATGTAGAATGAGACATGACGTCTGTCAGGTGATGTTAGAATTTTTTTCCGCTGGAGACAATGCTGTTCATGGCCAGGTACTCCTTTTACACCTGAGTATGGTGAGAGAATATGAGTAAGGAATCTTTTCCAAAGACTCAACTATGCGCCGAGTGAGACTCGAACGACCTTCCAGTCCTAAAGCGAGTGTCATACCACAAGACCACATAGCCGCACAAATAAAGAGACTTGTATTTCATATAGAAATAGAGTGAATAAATATTTTAAAATGGTCAATTTCAATTATTCCAGGGTTTCAAAATCATGATGAAATGATTCCAAGCAATTTCTAGACATTTTGCAAATTAAGTATGAGCTCAGGGTAAAATAAGAGGGGCAAGAACGAAAACAACAAAAAAGGTAATGGTTCATCAGAAACAACATAAAGCAACAAGGACCTTGAACAGTAAGGTATGTTTGTGTGAAATTTGATTAAGACATGCATTCAATAAGCAACAACCATAACAGCAAGCAACAGTATATTTGGAATCGTATATCTTGAAAACAAACTCTTCAAAAAATCTAAATGAAATCAATAAATCATATTTAAAGCCTATTGCACAATCCCAATGTATTATACGATGCAAATCTTTCAACTAGGTATGAAATGACCAAATTGTAGACACAATCAATTACGTCATAAACATGGCATGCAATTTGACCAATAAAGACTTTTTAAAATGAGATGGAATAATGAAAAAAACAATTTTGACATGTAGTAAAAGCACAATTTGCTCATGAAAACTTTCGAAGTCTCACTTCAAGCATTTTCTTCAATAAAATAAATGGTTGCAAAAGAAATATGATAGACCAGCGTGGTAAAAGTCAAAGAAATCAAAAAGAAAGAGACAACTTTCAACACACAAAAAGACAATTAAAGAGTAAGAACAGATTTTTTTTTTTAACTCAAGGAATATACCTTTTTATACGTTCAACCTGATTAACTTTCAGTCTATTTCTGCATGTGTGCAGAGTGACAAAATTTTCATATTTGGTGAATTTAGCTTATAATCAATTTGGAGACAATTTTCAAGAATATCAAACATTTCAGGATTTTTGCTTTTGATCTTCCTGTTATTTAATCTTTTACTTCTCTACAAGGAGAGCTGAAAACTTTGCAAAACAGAAAACAAGCACTACAAAAAAAAAACAAAAAAAAACAAACAAATGAGATGACAATACATACATAGATTTAACAAGTGATAACATACATCAAAGGAATTGCGATCTTCCTCCACAATATCAGACAAAGAGCTGTGATGGTATTGTGGCTTCTCCTCTTTCAGCCCTGATGAGACATGATTCCTCGTCACTGTAGAGTCAGCATCGTATTCCTTTATAATTGGCTCTTTCATGAATACTGGACGCTTCTCCTCATACTGGTCAAAGCAGTTATCAATAGGGTATCATCATATGTCTACGATCTATGAACTATTTAGAGGATGAACTGATTGTGTGCGAATGAAATATGTGCCAATTCTCAACGCTGAAACCTTCTTTAGCTTTTTTCTTTACTGTTTTGTTTTTTTAAATATTGTTTTCATTTACAAACGAAACCTTTTGACACCATCAGAGTGAAAACTGTATGGATTAAAAAGCTGTTGATAAACATTTGTTTCTTTTACTTGATCCTTGTTCATACCTTATGAGAACTTTTTGAAGGTTAAAGCACTACTTTTATTGCATGACCATAACTTCAAACTTTGCAAAGCAGGTTTGAATATTTTTAGTCCTGATTGACCTGTGACATGCAGGTTTTTCATAAAAATAGTGGCAGAGAAAAATGAGGACTGACATAGCCTCTGTTTTACTTAGAACAGTCTACTGTTCTAAGTCCCATCCACAGAAATTCAAACCTCAAAATGACTGGCATTATACTCTAGCTTTTTAATCAAACACCAGCTGATGAATTTTAGGCAAATTTAATATCTAAATCATTGCCACAAAAAGCTAGGTAATAATTTAATAATGGAAAGAAATGCAAAAGGAGACTATTCCCACAATAGCTAAATCAGTTTTAAAATCAAGCAACGAAATTAAAAGGCACCATTTGAAGTGAAACAAATTGATTGAGGTGGCAAAGACTTGTTAGAACGATTCTTAGTTCATATGCATTCAAATAAAACAAGCAAGTAAAACATATGCATGCTATTAAAATAAAGTTCAGCACAATTCAACGCTAACATGCTAATAGCCCTTGGTCAAACTATTAAATCCATGAAATATAAATCGGATTATGGCAATGGTAAAATACAATGCTAACAAATTTGACATGAAGGGGTAGGTAAAGGCCATGCACAAGTGCTGACAAATTTACAACTGGTGGTTGTTGTGTGCATATGATAAGAATAAAGACGCGTCTGATAAAATCATTTAATTATAGGCACCATTTGCGAATCTCTTAATCAAATGAATTTATATTAATGTCCATTTCTCAAAAAATAAAACAATTTTTACAAAAATAATATATAGATTGACAAATTTTACTATGGAAGCAGGTCTTATACTTATTGACAAAAAAAGTTTCCATTTATGTCATTTGACAATTGTGATAACCGAAAAAGGATTGCAAATGAAATAATAAATCAAATAATAGCTTTGGTAGGGAACATATCATGCCAATCAGAGAAAAATACTTACTTGAAACCACTCTCTATATACACTGATAACTTTCCTAATTGCATGGGTATGACGAAATGACATGAGAAGAGTCTGTAAAGCAAAAAGATAAAGAAATACAAAAATAAATAACAATTGGAAAAAAAAAAAAGTTTAAATCAAAAGTACACCACCTGAAGAGACTTGATTGGCAAAATCGTCTGATTTTTTTCATAGGTTTGATTAAGGATGAATTAGAATATTTATCTTTTGACTATCCTATACAGATACAGCTAAGGTTGGATCGCCCAGTCTAATAAGAATCTGGTGTAAAGTGCTTCTATTTTATCCAAGACCCTCATGAATAATCCTCACTGATCATTGAGGACGTACCATTATTTCACTTTTAATATAGATAGTGTAATTTATTGTATCATATTCATATTACAAGGAGACTGTGAGACAAACAGTTATTAATCAATAGCTTACCTGTCTGAAACACTCATGAAGAATATTAATATTCTCTCTTGTTGAGTAGAGAACTGAGAGGACAATTTCATATTCTGATATTGAATGATTCTCCTTTCCACCTGTATCTCCTGTGGTAGCAACAGAATCAGATGACCAGTTACTTCCTTTACTCCCTGGTTCTGGAGATGCCAGATCACCTTCGTCTGTTCCTTGCTGTTCTTCATGACTGTCTTTGGCTTGACCCGCAGGATGTGTCAATAAAGGAGATATTGAACTACCCCTGGAAAAAATCAGAGACACATAAAATGATCAAAACTATTTTCAAAAGAATCACATGTGACAAATATTTTCTCTCTTCTACATCATCATCATATTCAAACTGGTAGCCTTTTATTTTTATGGCCTCATTAAATTTCACATTCAAAATCAAACTTAAATTCATTCTTCACAAACAGAATGGAGACTGACCATTTTCTTCCACAAATTGTGAAAACAGTAAAACAATAATTACATCTTGTAACTTACTTTATTTTTATCAAAACTGAATTTGCAACAAATTATAATGCTTTCAAAAATGCCATAGATAGGGATCTGGACCCTTTAAAATATGATTTTGATTGTTAAAGATGATTTGTTATGATGGTTAATACTTCTGTGTGTGTCAACATGATCGATGAAATCTTTTCTTTCTTTTTTTTTTTTTTAGATTTTTTCTCCAATTCTAATCATACAATTCCATTCATCTCTTTCTCATTCATCATTATGCTTTCGATTAATATTTGTTAACAATGTCGATTTGATGTATCTTTAAAGGGTATTTAAAGGCCAAATGGTCTAATTAACCCTTAATTGTTATATATTATAAATATCAAATTACTTTTGTAGATCAGAATCTGTTTTCTGATTACTCAAAGTAAAGTTAGATAACCAGAAAATGAAGGAATCTCGACATTCAGAAACAGCCAATGGTTCATCTTTTTGATTCATCATTTCCTTACTTCTGCGAGCCGGTTTATCTGCAAATTCAAAATTTCATTGAAAAGCATGTAAATAATGGTTTTTAATAGAATCATTAGTAATAATCAAGGAAGGGTCAATCCTTTTATTTAAATTGTTACTCTTATTTGTGAGGGTTTTTGTTTGTTTTTAAAGATTTTATCGCGCTTGTGACACAGATAATTTCAGTGCCAGTAAAAAGGAAGAAAATGAGATAGTCAAAAATTCTAGCCCTGTAATTGACAGAACACGATAAAAATTATAACAAAGGGGGAGGGTTCAAATAGGGAACAGATGTATATTCCAAAAGCCTACTATCAGTGCACTTAGTTTGAGATCACCTAAAAGCTTCATCCAGACACCAGCACAGAATCCCACTTAGAGAACACACTCAAATGCTTACATTATTCATTATACATTCAATACAACACAGAGAGAAGAGTTACAATGAAAAAAATATCATCTCCCAAAACTTTAACTATACATTTGACTGATTCCCTTTCAGTTAAGGACTCAGACTAAGGAAAGGACAAAACCAAGTAATCTCGCTCCATGACAAAGAGAGAAAGCAAGTTGGAAAACAGATATAGGGGTATAAAAAAACACAGTAACCTCCCTGCTCACTATGGGAGATTTGTAAGAGTTCAAAATTCTCAATTATTGGAAATGCAAACTTAAGACTACATTAATTTTATTGTGGCTTAAAGACCATATCTTACAAACTGCCATAACACACTGATAACTAATGCTGAAATAAAGATAAATACAAGACACTTTCTTACTTTGGCACAATCTGACAACAAACTGGTAAAATTCTATCTCTTACCTAGAACAGGATTGTATATGTCTCTGTATACAAAGTCAGGTAATAACCAGTATAAATATTTTGATTTGAATTTGGAGAAAAGGAAATCAAAGCTTTGCTGCCTCATTTCTTTGTTCATCCATTCAATTTGTATCACCTGCAAAAAAAATTGTAGCATTGTTAGGGGAGCTATAATTTATTTTTTAAAAGAAGAAAAAAAAAGAAGAATTAATAAATAAAAAAATACATTTATCCCTAGTTAATTTAAAAAGAAAGAAGCAAATGTTCTGATAACGTTTAAAATTGTAAATGTTACCAAAAAGAAAACAAACAAAATTTTTTTTAATGGAAACAATCTAAATACACAACAATTCTTTTTTTTTTTAAATTTAAAAAAAGGCTGCTTCATTAATTTTTTTCACCACTTAAATTCTTTAATATTTCCAATCTTTGCAGTTTATTATTCTCAAAGTCTTTTATGGATAGTTACATACTTCTGTCACCATGTAATTCAAGAGACTATCCAGAAAAAATTTGGTCAAATTATCAGGCGCCTTCTCAGACTGGCCAGGCAAGATGGCAGTGATTTCTCCAGCAGCAATGATTCCACCTGTATCTCCTGGGATGATAATAATATGGCATTAGCACAATGACACAGCATACACTCAAATGTTATAAGATCCATCACTAAAACATTTCTCTCTGTCATCAAACAATAAAGGGTTTCGAATAGTACAATTCTTAGGTTATGAAAGGACATTGCCATGTTAAGCAAGGTGCCTTTTCTGAATATAACACTATAAAATTAAGAACAGTCTAACAATTTCATACACATGTTAAATTGAAAACACTACGAGGAACTTACTATCATTTGAAGAATTGTCTGTCATCAAACTCATTAAATCGTGACTAGAATCCCCCAGACCTGGGACCAAATTTATGAAAATTTGGTGACATTCCTCACTTGCATTCTCTTGCAATGTTTGGTACCATATAAGAAATAATCTGACTCCTTCTCTTCTCACCTAGAGCAAACATTCAGGAAGATACATTTAAAGAACCAATAAATCTGAAACGTTTTAATCTAAGTTAAAAACATTTTACAATTCATGAGCATTTAAGAATTTTTTTAAAATTTCATTAATACACTTTATCCTCGGCAATCGGACACGACCACAGCTCAGAAAGGACCGTTCATAAAAATAAGTAATCCAATTTTTAATCTTGAGAAATATATTCTATATTACAACAGAATTACAACCTGAACATTATTCACCCAAAAGAATGGGCTGGTCACATAACTAAAAGCATTTAACAAGTGATCATTTTTGTTTAAATACCAAAAGACGTTCATGACTCACAACAATGTAAATGAAATAAGACAATTCAACATGCAATGTTATTTTTGAAAACATTGTATCTGACGTCTTGGGTGTTAATGATTTGCTCATGAATGGCAGTTTTGTCTCCATCTGACAAAAGTAACAAGCTCGAAAGATCATATGTAAAGTTATCATGAAAATGAATAGGTCAGTTGTGAGAGAGAAAGGCAACACCAGTGGGTATAGGTGATACCATCATAACGTTCAGCTCTAATTTGGAAATCTTAGCCCAGTCAAAGCATTTATGTCTTAGGAGAATAATGTTTTTACACTAATTTGTATTTAATCAAGTTGTCTTGAGCGTGTATTTTTGAGGTGGTTTTGGCAACTAAACTGTGCTTTTGACAATATTAGGTCATTTCAGTGCCAAGGAAAATCGTAAATGTGCACTACACAGGTAACAGGCATCTTGCAAAAGTGAGATAGAAAGAAGAAATTCACAAAAGTAGACCCAAGGAGAGTTATCTACCCCTGGGCTAACCCAAGCCTGACACAGATGGTAGTTCAAGATCCAAACAAAGACAGAGATATTCAGATGGATTACAAAAAAAATGTTTTAAGATATGTGACTTACAACACATATCAATATAATAGTTTCACTCACGTAAAGACACATGTTAACAACCCATAGCTCTTTCCTCTGCAGATTCCATCTAAGGCTGCTAAAAGACATCACATTTCAAGACAAGGATGGAAAGCCAAAAATAAAGGGACAACAGATTAGAGGCACACAAGAAACTACTACCCCTTGCCCATTCATTCCATCTTATACAGGTTGGACTGTATTTTCCACGATTTCAAATTTTCATGGGTCATAAAAAACCTATTTACAGCCTTGCAATATATTACAGAAAAAAAAAAAAAAAGATCTTACTTGTAAACTGTTCCCTGGGTGTAACAGTTTCTTGATTATTCGACCTGTGAAAAATAAAGTTTGCAAACCTCTTCACAATTATTTTCGTATGACATATACAACAATAAACAATAACAATAAAGTAGCACTTCAAAATTTACTCACAAAAACACAGAAGAAATAACATTATATTTTAATAACTCAATTAACCAAATCTTTACCACAAAATTGGAATACAAATCTAAAAGATTAGAAATTTTTTTAAATTACCAATGCTGTGAAACATCCATCGTTTGTGAACAAGCTCAGGTAAGAGGAACAGAATTTTCTGAGGACAGTCACATAATGCAATTGACAAAAATAAGCATAAAACGATGCAGTCAAAAACATTAATTCATCAATGTAAAATGTTATGTGTCCCACTAAAAGTATGTTCAAGCGTATAACTTTGCTATTGAAAGTTTTAATGAGGGATTGATAAAGAAATTGGATTGCAAACTTTTAAACTGAGAGAATCAAAATAATTAAATAAATAACTAACTACAATAATAATAATAATAATCATAATAATAATAATAATAATAATAATAATAATAATAATAAAATGAATTCTATATTACACACTCATCTATAATATCAACTTGAACACCACCAATATATGGCAATGATATAGTTTGTGTAAAGAAAAAAGAAAAGAAAGTTTAAATATGTGTTCAAATTAAACTATATTTGGTTCTTAGGAGCCTATGACGATTTAGACATTGGTGGTTCAAATCAACAGCTACATAAAATCAAACATCAGTTATAAATACTCTTTCTCGAATACCAGATGTTATTTCTTAATCATTTCCTCACCTTGAAAATGAAAGTTATTCCTTCCAATTCTTCTCTATGAGCTTTGTTGGCTGAAATTAAAATACAAAATATTTATTTACTTTAACCATTCTTTTGATGCATCTCCATCGATCACTACCAGGTGCTTAATAAACATTTTTAAAGAAACAAAACAAATATAAATTAATACATAGGTGAAACATTTTGTAAAAATGACAAACCTCTTTGTTTTAGGTCGGCTTCAACTGTACCAAAGTTGTCATAAAAGATGTAATAGATATGAGAGTAGTTCTCCTGAAAGAACTTTTTGGCTTCCTGGGTGTCATAATTGTCTGAAAATTAAAACAAAAAAACATATTACTTCTATTTTACAGGACCTTCACTGGCTCCCTCTTCAATACAGAATAGAGTACAAAATTCTTTTATACGCCCATAATTGTTTTACTGATGTGGGTTCTTCTTTACAAGACCTCATTGAAGTCTTTACACCTAGTCGTGTCCTAAGATCATCAGAATCTCTTTTAATGAAAGAAATATACTGCATTAATAATTTTCACCAAAAAGCTTTTAACTGTATAGCTCCATGCCTATGGAAGTCTCTCAGTTTTAGAACATAATCTACTCCTAATGTTCTAGCATTTAAGAAGCATCTTAAGACTGAATTATTTTACAGGGCATTTTATGATGGATATATTTTCTTTTTCAATCTGTATCTGTGTGGGCCTGTTTTGTGTGTGGGTGTGTGTGTATGTGTGTTTGTGTGCGTATGAGTTAATGGTAAAGCACTGCAGAGCACTTTTAAGTGGATGCTTAGGAGCCATAGAAATATAATAATAATAATTATTATCATTAGAGAGAGAGAGAGAGAGAGAGAGAGAGAGGAGAGAGAGAGAGAGAGAGAGAGAGAGAGAGAGTGTAATGAAATAGAGAGAGTGAAAAAATAAATAAAGAAGAACATGGGGGAGCGAGATAGATAGCTAGATAGAGAGAGAGAAAGAGAGAGAGAGAGAGAGAGAGAGAGAGAGAGAGAGAGAGAGAGAGAGAGGGGGGAGAGAGAGAAAGAGAAAGAGAGGGAGAGAGAGAGAAAGAGAAGGGGGGGGGGGGGAATTTGAAAGCGTGAGAGAGAGAAATATAAAAAGAGAGACTGATAGAGAAGAGAAGAGAAGAGAGAGACAGACAGACAGACAGACAGACAGACAGACACAGAGAGATAAGTAAAGAAGGAATTAAATATAAACAAGTTAAAATAATGTAGGGAGAAATTTCTGAAGAGACTACAAAGTTAACACAAAATAATGACAATAATATGCCCATAAAAGTATAAGACCAATTCTTAGAATTTGGACGAGTACATTTTGTTTTATTGAGAAAGAGTGGTATATGATAACATTAGACAATTACTGTATTTACCATATTTTATTTAACAATATGAAAAGTGTAAAACAAAAACATATTTATCTATTGTGTAAATTTAATTTTTTTTTTAATATGTTTATTTTATTACAATCAGGCATGTGACAGGTATCCTATCATCCTCTGGCATTAATGGGCTTGTTATGCCGGCAATCACATAGCTGAGCAATGTGTATCAATGTCAGTGATGGTCCTGGTGGAAGGGGAGAGGGAGGGATACTAGGCTCTTTGTTCTAACATTTTACTGGTAGATGGTTTGATGTTTCGATGTCCAACAGAAAAGTACTAATGCTACATGTCTATAATTTGGAAATTGTAGAGAACACAATAATTTACCCTGCCACTGCACAAGTTGCATCTTGAAATAGTTTTCGAAATATTGGAAAGAGTTGCAAAAAGTAGGTGATTACTACTGGTTATATAAGTCGTAAGAACTGGGTAAGCTGGAATGAGGATAGATTTATCATTTTTCTAAAATCTGTGCTAAGTTTAATTCATTTTATGATCAAAGAATTTTCCCGTTATCATTAATAGAAAACACCCATACCGCTCCCGTAACGGTCCAAAATAGGCCAGATCGGCAGGCTATTTCTGTCAACGTATGCCGCTCACTGTGATTGCTACACAATACAAAGGGATCTATCAACGGATGATATGCATGATGTTTCTGGCAACAAATTTGTGAATATGAGACACCTGGGAAAGTTTCAGTTCAGAAGCATCTTCAATTTGCCCCTGCATGGGGGGGGGGGGGGGGGGGGGGGGGGGGGGGGGGGGAGAGAGATAAGGTCCACTTGAATAGTAGGTTGTATTTTTTTAATGAACGATTAAGATTTTTAAAACCAAATTATGATATTGAGCTTAGCTCACAGTGCGCGCTTCTAGAGTCAGGCACTCTCTTTCTCTGTGCATATATATGTGTGTTTAACATTGTCTCCCATCAAGCATTTAAATTAAAATTGTTATTGAAATCAGTTAAGGATATTTGGTCAGAATTTTAAAGTTGTAATCCATAATCTAAATTGAATTCTCAGAAAACAAGATTGTTATTAATTAAGCTGAACTGTTTTTTGTGATGGCAGCTTTGTTCACAAATCTACATTATCTCCACTACTTATATGTACACATCGATTGTTATCATTTATATTTGGCACTTTGATAACTCCAGTCCAGTGGCCGCCGATAGGCTCACTGAAAGGTGAAACTCGTTTTTTGGAACTTTATTTTTGACCCTTTACTGTGTTGGTCACCATGGCGTTATTTGTGAACCTATGTGACTAATTTTGGTATCATTATAAAGGGCACAAAACAAGCTTTCTAACGGTGTATTTCATTCTCAATTCCTGATTGTATTTCTCAGAAAATTTATGTAATAAAAATGTATAAATTTTTGAATTATAACAACTTTTTAAATTATGGATACATTTTAATTATACTTCATACATCGATAAACAATTAATTGAAGAATATCTCTGCCAAATTTCATAAAAATTGATATATTCGCTCATTATTTTATTTTTCCCGCCACCAACCCTACTTTTTAGGACAAAAACCTCATATTTTTTTCCATTTTCGTTTATCATTAATTTTTTTCCATACTTTCCATACATGAAAATGATTTATATTAAAATAAAGCTTATTTTCTGACCTTTAAAATATCTAACACTTGCCATTTATTTTTTAATTGAAACAAAATTACTGAAAACAATAAGCGGGGCCATGTTGACTGCAAAACTCAAAATTTCCCGATCGCCGCGAGATGCTTTGTGAGGCAGCAGTGAGATCACAGATTCTCTCTGTAAAGTTGACAAAAAATTTCAGTAGAAAAATATAAATAACTCTGGAACCGTAGGTCGTAGAGAAACAAATAAGGTATCAAATTTTATGTTTTTTCATTCAAGTCCCATCCCCCTGACTGAGTCAAATCAAGATATTTTGAGTTTGAAAATTTTATCAGTGCCTATTTATATTTTATCATTATCATCAGTGTATTCGTTTACCGCCTTTGTCTTTTTATTGTTTCTTTCTTTTTGTTTTGTTTATTTTTGTTGCTGTTACTTTTCAAAAACTTTTTATCATGTTAAAACTTCCATTTTAATTTTCTATAAATTTTTATTTATTTATATTTTTGGCCATATTGTGATCAGTATCGTGTGCCGTGTTTCTTTTTACCTTTGATGTTCTAATTATTATTAAATTTTATCATTGTATAAACCTACATCGGTGCAGCGTGCGAAACTACAATCTAAAACTCATGAACGTACATGGGCACGGGCATGGGTCTATTCACAGAAAATAAGATTCTAAGATTCCTAAAACTGAGGGCGACATCAGAGACTGTAGATGAAAAACTGACACTCAGATATAGGAAGGCTGATCTAGAGAGTATGAAAGAGGAACTGGGGCATATAAAATGGGAGGAAATACTAATCGAGGACACCGTAGGAAACAACTGGAGTAGATTTACCAGAGTACTTAACCAATGCTTCGAGAAAAACATCCCGAAAAGCAGAGGGAACCGGGTTGGGAGAAGAAATCAACCTTGGATGACGCAGGAAGTGAGAGGGGCATTACGGAAGAAGAAGGCAGTAAATAGAAGATACTCTAGAAGCAAAAAGGAAGAGGATTGGGACAAATACAAAAGAGTGAGAAACGCAACTACTAAAATAGTCCGACAAGCGCATCAAAAGTATGAGAACAAGATAGCAGAGGAAACGAAAGAAAATCCTAAAGTATTCTGGAGTTATGTAAACAGTAAAATGAAGACAAGACAGGGAACCTGTGACATAAAAAAAGAAGATGGCACTTGGGCATCTGAAGATGAAGACAAGGCAGAGGTGCTAAATCTCTTCTTTGCAAGTGTCTTTACAGTGGAGAACCAGAAAAACTTGCCAGATATTGCTAAAACAAGTAATATAGATACTACACAATGGCCGATTACTGAAGAGAGAGTAATGAAGAGACTACAAAACCTAAAGGAGAGTAAATCACCTGGACCTGACAAACTTCATCCTTACATCCTAAAAAACTTAGCAGAGCAGCTAGTAGAACCCCTAACCAAGATATTTAACCAGTCGATGAAAGAAGGAAGACTACCAAGGGAATGGAAAGAAGCTAACATCACAGCCATATTCAAGAAGGGAGACAGAAAAAATCCAGAAAACTACAGACCAGTGAGCCTGACATCTGTCGTCTGCAAGCTCATGGAACAGCTGATTAGAGAAGAAATGGTTGATCATATGACCAAGAACAAACTATTCAGCAAAGATCAACATGGTTTCATGGCGGGAAGGTCTACAGTAACAAACCTACTTGAAACAATGGATGACTGGACGAGAGACCTGGAATTAGGCAACAATTTAGATGTCATATACCTCGACTTCAGAAAGGCATTTGACAAAGTTCCACACTGGCGCCTAATCAGGAAATTGGAACAGTATCAAATTAATGATCAGACAGTCAAATGGGTCCGAGATTTCCTCAAAGATAGAAGACAAAAAGTGATAGTGAATGGAACAGCATCAACAGAGAGACTGGTAACAAGTGGAGTTCCACAAGGAAGTGTACTGGGACCAGTTCTCTTCCTGATTTATATCAATGACTTGCCAGACAATCTATCATCTAAATGTAAAATCTTTGCCGATGATACTAAGCTCTATGGAGTAGCTAATACAGAAGAAGAAAGAAACACCTTACAACAAGATTTGAAAAAGCTTGAAGAATGGTCCGAAATATGGCAGATGGAGTTCAATGTAGATAAATGTGCAGTTCTTCACCTAGGAAAAAACAACAGAGAAGCAAACTATATAATGAAAGAAAAACCCCTGCAGAAATCCAATGGGGAAAAAGACCTAGGAGTATTTATTGATAGGAAGCTAAACTTCAAGAAGCAAACTAAAGATGTTCAATCTAAGGCTAGTAAAACACTCGGAATAGTGAAAAGAAATTTCAAGAATCTGAAAACAAAACACATGACTACCATCTACAAGACTATGGTTAGATCAAAGCTGGAATATGCTAACTGCATATGGTATCCGAAGTTTGAGGGAGACAAAGACTGTTTGGAAAGAGTGCAAAGGAGAGCAACAAAACTTATCACACACCTGAAAGACAAAACATACTGTGAGAGATTGAAAGAATTAAATCTCCCGACCTTAGATTACAGGAGAAGAAGGGGAGATATGATCCAAACATATAAAATAGTAAAGGGAATAGACAGGGTAGAGGCAGGATTCCTTAAACCAAACAAGAACATTCAGACACGAGGAAACAGCAAGAAACTGAAAAAAGAACGTTTTAAAACAAATGAAAGAAGGAACTTTTTTTCATCTAGAATTGTAAATAACTGGAATAAACTACAAGAAACCACAGTATCAGCAAAAAATTTGAATAAATTCAAAGCAGAGTTGGAGATAAGCAACACCCTAGGAAACAAGTTCAATTATAAAAATTGGTCCAATCATTAATAGATGAGGAGGAGCGAAGGAGACTACACCAAGTCTAAAAGCTCTATACAGAGGTATCCAGGTATCCAGCTAAGATGAGAAGCGTCTTTTTCTCTTCTGTGGGTCTAGGCCTCTCTTATGACTTTGCCTCCTCCTGCACTCAGGTGCATCATTGGAAAATATATAATGCTCTACACTCCAACTGTTTCACAGAATTCAGTTTTTAAAAGCGTAATGTATAGTCGTGACAAGTTTTCACTGGGAATCTCAGGTCACTCACTCATTCACATTCATCATACTCTTGAACTCACCCAAAACAAGTCTGAGATGTCTCAGACGAGTTACTGTATCCTTCTTCGTATCCGCGACTTTCTGGGCCGATTTCTTTATATCACCGTGTCCGGCCGTGCGTTTAAAAAATGGCAGTGACCCAGACATTTGGCTAGTCTAAGTTTGCACCTGTATTTATCATTGTTGGTGTTCTACATTGTAAAAGTACATCCCTTGACTTTGTTTCTTTCGTTTCCATCTCAGAAGATGAATGGCGGAGAAAGTAGGTAATGCGCATGCTCAACATTTGTTTCCGTGTTAGACAGAGAATGATTGTAAACACAAGAAAGTGTGGAATGTTGACCTGACAGTAAAAATAGAATCAGCCACCGCCCTCTATGCACGACCTCATTTTAGAATACTAACGAAAGAGTGAAAATGGAAAGGCTTCGTATGGGAACAAAACAGACAATGGACGTTTCGGGTACAAACCCTTCGTCAGCACAACAATACACAAATAAACGTGGAAAACAAATAAAATATAATGGAAAATAACTTGTGTCGTCTGTACTCAATGGTGGTTGCAGTATGAATGAAATGTTAGCGTGGCGTGGGTAGAGGATAGTGTGCCCCAGGGGGTGATCTAATTGATAAGCAGAGGTCAGCGTCAGGAAACAGAACTTTCCAGACTATAATGGAAGATAAAAGACATATTGGTAGTAGTAGTAGTAGTAGTAGTAGTAGTAGTAGTAGTAGTAGTAGTAGTAGTAGTAGTAGTTGTAGTAGTAGTAGTTGTAGTAGTAGTAGTAGTAGTATAGTAGTAGTAGTAGTAGTAGTAGTAGTAGTAGTAGTAGTAGAACGCTGTAGTGGAACAGTAGGGGGGGGGGGGGGGGTGTTGGAGGGGGCGAGGTGAAAGGGTCACGGCGGAGGTGGGGGGGGGGGGGGGGGGGGTTGTTGGATGAGCGAAGGTCGAATCTTCGCGAAGGAACGATGCGATAGTAAAGTGGAATACACCAATAAATAGATAGATGGATAGGCAGATAGATAGGTAGATGGTCAGAAAAGAGGGGAGAGAAGGAGAGAGAGAGAGAGAGAGAGAGAGAGAGAGAGAGAGAGAGAGAGAGAGAGAGAGAGAGAGAGAGAGAGAGAGAGAGAGAAATTAATAAAAGAAAAAAATTTTTTAAAATTAAAATTAAAAAAAAAAAAAAATTATTAAAAATAAAAAAAATTAAAAAAAAAAAGAAGGGGGGACGGGGGGGGGGGGGTTGGTTTGAGGCGGACCGGTAGAGAGGGGGAATCAGAGAGAGAGAGAGAGGGGGGGGGGGGGAAAGAGGGAGGGGGGGACAAAGAAAGAAAGAAAGAAAGAGAGAGAGAGAGAGAGAGAGAGAGAGAGAGAGAGAGAGAGAGAGAGAGAGAGAGAGAGAGAGAGAGAGAGAGGGTGGAGGGGAGGTGAGAGAGAGCGAGTAAACAGCCGAGTGATAGCTGGGTCTATATGTATATTGATGGATGAAAAAGTGGATGATTGGACACAATGAGAGAGAGCTAGGAAGGTAGATGACTATGAATCGGTGGATAATCAGTAGATAGATTGCTAGCTAGCTAGCTAGATAGATAGATAGATATAGATGATAGATAGATAGATAGATAGATAGATAGATAGAGTATGAAGATAGATAGGTAGGTAGGTAGAGTTGTACTTTTAGTAGTATGAACAGTAGTAGTAGTAGTCGTAGTAGTAGTAGTGGTAGTAGTAGTAGTAGTAGTAGTATAGTAGTAGTAGTAGTAGTAGTAGTAGTGGTAGTAGTAGTAGTAGTAGTAGTAGTAGTAGAGTAGTAGTAGTAGTAGTAGAGTGTAGTAGTAGTAGTAGAGTATAGTAGTAGTAGTAGTAGAGCAGTAGATAGTAATAGTAGTAGTATAGTAGTAGTAGTAGTAGTAGTATAGTAGTAGTAGTAGTAGTAGTAGTAAGTAGTAGTAGAATATGTAGTAGTAGAAGTAGTAGAAGTAGTAGTAGTAGCAGCAGCAGTAGCTGTAGTGGCAGAAGTGAGAGCAGCAGTGGTGATGAATATGGGTGACGTTGACATCTAGTGGTGGTCAATCCTGGTGTTGAGTCCGCGTGGAGTCAGCGTTCCCAACAACTTGATCAGGTGAGTTTCCCTACGTCGACGGCGGAAGTGTCCGAATGGCAAAAACTGAGCACACACACACGCACACACTGTACATCGCAGTGGTCTGGCAGATTGAAGTGTCTGGCCACTGCTGTGTCTGCACAGTTCGATATGTCACGCAAGTGCTGCACGAATCTGTCACCCAGCCTCTTTCCGGTCTCACCAACGTAAGCAATCCCACACAGGGAGCACGTAATCGCATAGACTAGATTACGGTCAGTGCAAGTAAACGGCCGCCTGATGTCCCAAATCTTGTCTGGAAAGCTGACTCTGTCATACTCCCACAGGTGCCCACAAGTCTTGCATCGGGGTCGCATACACGATCTGGCTTTAGGTCCATCCCTAGGTATGGGTTCCAGGCGGCTTCTGACAAGGAGATCCCTCAGGTTACGATCCCGTCGATATGCTACCAACGGGGGTTCTGAGAAAACTCTGTGGGTGTCTTCGCCCGCCTGGAGGATCCCATAGTTCTGCAATAGGATGTTCCTCACTTGATCGGCATGGGGGTGATGCGTGAGGACTAAAATGGGACGCTGTGTCTCCTGCTTCCTGGCATTGCGAGGCCTCATTGCTGCTTCTCTCGACACGAGGCTGGCTTTCCGGACAGCCTTAAGCAAAACCCTTTCGGGATATTCCCGTGCCCTAAAAAAATCGAGCATGCGATCACGTTGAAGCGCAAATTCATCATCTTCCAGACAGAGTCTCCGTAAGCGGAGTATCTGACTGAATGGGATGGAGTCTTTGCACTTCACCGGATGGGATGACCGATAGAGCAGGTAGCTGTGACTGTCCGTTTCCTTGTAGTGTACAGTGGTCCGTACTCCCGTGCTGGTCAATACAGCCTTGATGTCCAAAAAGTTCACCTCAGAGGTTGAAATCTCATAAGTGTACTCTATGGACGGGTGGAAGGAGTCCATCGCTAGGATGAACCCTTTCAACTGGCTGTGGGTCAATGACGTAATGCCGAAACAGTCGTCAATGTACCTTTTGAACAGCGCGGGGGCAGGTCCACTGTACTGATGGAAGAAGGTTTCCTCAAGGTAGCCCATGAAGAGGTTAGCATATGAGGGACCCATCTTGGTGCCCATCGCAACACCTGAGATCTGATGGAAAAATACATCATTGAACTCAAAAGTGTTGAGTGTGAGCACAAGTTCGGTGAGCCTCACAATGCTGTTGCTGGAAATCCCTGGTAATGGATGGCGGTCGACGAAATGCCTGATGGCACGCAGTCCGTCAGGATGCGGTATGGATGTGTACAGTGCCTTCACATCCATGGTGAAAATTAGCCGTGGACGTTCATCCTGGAATCGAATTTCGTCAATGACACCAAGAGCATGGTTAGTGTCCTTGATATACGATGGCAGGGTGGGAACTATACGTTGAAATACCGCATCGAGGAACTGCGATACCTTCTCAATGGGGCACGAGATAGCCGACACAATCGGCCTTCCAGGTGGAGTGTCAGACAATACCCGGATCTTGTGTATCTTAGGGAGCATGTAAAAACATGGATTACCTAGGTCGCTGGGGTCGTGTTTAAGGACCTCTGCTCTACTAGGTAATTCTCCCTGCGATATCAAAGACTGGATTGTCTGGTGGACTCTGGTGTTGTTAGCAAGTGTTGGGTCCGAAGTCACTTTCTCATAAAATATCTGGTCACTCAATTGCCTGTGGCCCTCAGCTCTATAGAGCTCAGCGTCCCAAACAACTACGGCCCCTCCTTTATCAGCCGCTTTGATCACTATATCACGACGTGATCTAAGTGATCGTACGGCAGCCCATTCAAGACGGGTGAGGTTAGACCTCTTGATAGGTGTGGGTCGTAGTGCCTCTATCTGTCTAAGACAAGTCTGGATAAACAGGTCGAGTGTAGGGGACTTGCCAGGACTAGGAGTCCAGTTTCTTTTACGTCGTGAGAAAGCGGCAAACGGATCCTCAGGGTCACGGTCATAGTCATGGTCACGTTCATCATCTTTGAAGTGATACTTCAAGCGTAAAATACGCATGAAGCGACGTACATCCGACTCAATGCGGGACTGGTCGGACGTTCTTCGCAGTGGGATGAACTTGAGACCTTTCCTTAAGACCGATTCCTCTGCACTGCTCAACTGGATGGTCGGGGGGACAGAAACCACCAGCCGGTGGTTGTTGTGGTTCCTACTGGGGGGGATAGCTCCAACATTATCCATCACGTGGGTGGGTTCGCTGGTGGGTGGGGTGAATTGATCGCTTCCAGACTGGTCCCCGGCTGTTGGAGGGACTCCCAAACCACCAATGGTGACTGGCTGGTTATGGGTGCCATTAAGAGCAGTGGGGCCAGAGGAAGGTTCAATGGGTGAATCCACCGATGGGAGTGTTGCCGAATGGGAAGGGAGGTTATCGTCAAGATGTGTAATTCTGTTAGGAAAGAGAGCATCTAATTTACTGGTTTTGACATAATTTAAGCATGCATGGTAATGTTGATTACTTAAATGTATGAATAACCTAATGGCTTTGTAAAGTAAATGATTATGATAAGTACGATGCCTCAAGCATGTGGAGGATGTGTCGATGGTGTGTGTTAATTTGGATATCTGTTTGCGAAGGATGTCTGTAGTAAGTCTAAGTCGTTGCATGGCACACTTGGATTCTAATTCCAGAAACAGGGAGAACTGGGATGAGGTTAGAGAACCTAAAGAAGGGTGGAAATGTGAAACGAATCCTTTAGGGGCCGTGCGTTTCCTAAGGCAGTACATTAAGAAATTCAAGTGGCTGCTAGCTCGAGTTTTATAGAGGGTGGCGTGGGCGAGAGTGTAGCCTACTTGAGATAGGTGGATAGGGAAAGAGGAAAGAAACGTACGAATGTCCCGTAAGGAAGAGCGCAAGAGTTGCTTGGGAGATGTATGAGGCATGGTGAAAATAGGGAAAGAGGGCGAAAGGCTAAAAGGATGAGTAAGGTAATCAATAAGTATAGGTAAACTGGAGAGGCGAGTGAATGAGAGAAAGAATTTTTATTTTAAAAATTTTTTTCTTTTATTAATCCTCCTCTCTCTCTCTCTCTCTCTCTCTCTCTCTCTCTCTCTCTCTCTCTCTCTCTCTCTCTCTCTCTCCTCTCCCTCCTTCTCTCCCCTCTTTTCTGACCATCTACCTATCTATCTGCCTATCCATCTATCTATTTATTGGTGTATTCCACTTTACTATCGCATCGTTCCTTCGCGAAGATTCGACCTTCGCTCATCCAACAAACCCCCCCCCCCCCCCCACCTCCGCCGTGACCCTTTCACCTCGCCCCCTCCAAACCCCCCCCCCCCCCTACTGTTCCACTACAGCGTTCTACTACTACTACTACTACTACTACTACTACTACTACTACTACTACTACTACAACTACTACTACTACAACTACTACTACTACTACTACTACTACTACTACTACTACTACTACTACTACTACTACTACTACTACTACCAATATGTCTTTTATCTTCCATTATAGTCTGGAAAGTTCTGTTCCCTGACGCTGACCTCTGCTTATCAATTAGATCACCCCCCTGGGGCACACTATCCTCTACCCACGCCACGCTAACATTTCATTCATACTGCAACCACCATTGAGTACAGACGACACAAGTTATTTTCCATTATATTTTATTTGTTTTCCACGTTTATTTGTGTATTGTTGTGCTGACGAAGGGTTTGTACCCGAAACGTCCATTGTCTGTTTTGTTCCCATACGAAGCCTTTCCATTTTCACTCTTTCGTTAGTATTTTACGATCACCGGCTTCAGGCAGCCCTTACCGTTTTCGACCTCATTTTAGGGTCGTTTGTGAGCGCTAGGTCGGGTTTCAGGTCAATCTTCTCCTCCTTCTTCTTGAGCGTCTAGAGCTCATATTGCATGAGATGGCAGTATATAAATGTACACTATTATTATCCAGCAACATCAAAACATAATTGCGTTCGGCTATTAGACCTGCAAAGTATGTGGATCTGGGTATGGTCATACATTTTGACGACTTAATTCCCATCTTGGAATAATATTTTTATTCCAAGATTCCCATCTATTCTCGTGAACATAATATCTTCTCCAGGCTGTCCTGTCGCCTGCAACAATGCTTTTCTCTGGGCCTCCCTTATGGATGAAAATCCCATTTTGCTTTTTTCCTTCTCAGCTTTCCGCTTTCTTGTTTATCTTGATCCTCTTCTTCTTCCTCCACCTCCTCTTCTTCCTCCATCTCCTCCTCTGATAACCTCAAATTGTTTTGGGTACATTGTAATGGCAATATTCTTAACCAACCCATAATATTGCCCATTATAAGACTGTTACATCAAGTCCATAATTGCGCTCGGTACCTGTAAAGTATGTACACGTTGATATGGTCAAGATATTGGAAGGCGCACCAATGCGCATACTTTTGACTTGACTTATTCCCCTCTCTCCACATGGAGAATAGGGCCATTAACGTATCTTTTCATAGCTCCTTTGTCGGCTGCTGCCCTCCTCCTCTGATAACTGATAACACAATAGAATTAAACGAATGAGAATACGTCATAGAATTAAAAATACGTACGGAGCGTAAAAAGTGTCCACCAATGAAAGCATTCAGCGCCATTTTATCGTTGGCTGGGAATGTAAGCATTACCATTCATTCGGTCTCTATGTCAACATAACGACACTAGAAAAACAACAAACAATATCAAAATCCACAATAAAATGGTTCAGAACTGTTGCGTATATTTATGCCACAATAAAGCTGTCAAAAATTTAAGTTAGAGAATGTGTGTAACCATGTATTATAATAACGTATAATGTGTTTTCCAACCACCACATCTTCAGACATTATCTACTACTACAACCACCATCACCACTTCAATACTACCACAACTACTACAACCACCACCACTACATCATTATCATTACTACTACACCACCACCACATCATCATCACTACTACAACCACCACCACTCCATCATCATTACTACCACTACTACTACACCATCACTACCACCACTATTACAACCCCCACCACCACATCATCATTACGGCCACTACAACTGCAACAACCACCACCACATCATCATCACTACCTCTACTACTACAACCACCACCACAATATCATCACTACCACTACTACTACAACCACCAGCACCACATCATTATCACTTCCACTACTACTACACCACCAGCAGCACATCATCATCACTACAAAAAAAAATACAATACAATTCCCTTTATTCATCCCATAGGGGAAATTTGTCTCTAGGGTCTATTCCAAGTGAAGACTGGAATAACCCAGGCGTCAGCCGCAGTGCAGCGCCGCAAATTGAGCTAGGGCGAGGTGACTTGCTCAAGGCCACACAACGCAGCGGGTAATCGAACCTGGTACCTTTCGGGTACGAAGCGAAGACCGTACCGCTGAGCCACGCTGTCCCATGATCACTACCACTACTACTACACCACCACCAGCACATCATCATCACTACCCCTACTACTACAACCACCTCAACCACATCGTCATCACTACCACTACTACTGCAACCACCACCACCATATCATCATCATTACCACTACTACTACAACCACCACCACCACTACTACTACAACCACAACCACATCATCATCACTATCACTACTACTACAACTACAACCACCACCACATCATCACCATCATCATCTAAAATATTTCAAGAGAAAGGTCTTGACTTGAGGTTGTTCTCCAAGCTCTTGAGAAATATGTGGGCGAATCATATTCATTATTAAAAAAAATATAGATTGGTTTCTATGCGCCAGTCTTCTAACTACTCTCCTCTTTTATCAAGATGATCTTCTCCCCAGCTGTGGGAATAACGTTTGAAGTCAATGAGAACTAGCCGTTTTGTGTCTTTTATTTCTATCCTGTCTGGATTTAAATTTTAGGTAGATGGGGAGTTAGCAATTGAAGACCATATATATTTCCTAGTTGATGGTGATTCCGACTTCATATATTTCTGAGTCAGTCTGTGGATTCATATTGGTAGTCTTTATTTTTGAGAATGGGTATTTGTTTTTAATTATCATTGGTATTCCTCCTTTACGTTCTTGTCTATGGCACTGATATCCTGTTATTGTAAAAATATCATAAATTTATTGAGATGCTTTTTTTTTTTAATGCAGGACTAATTTCTTTTATGACAATGCCTCTGCATTCGCTGGAGCAAGTTGAGTGAACTCTTTTTACCTGCTGTATAATGGTTCCAGACAGAGTACCCTGTCCCTTATCCATGGTTCCACAAATGACAAGCTTCCACCAGATCCCTTGGGTGGGCTTTTAAGGCCCGTCACCACATTCATCTGGTTGAATCCACAGGTTTCACTCCACTTCGAAATTTTATTTGATAGTTTTCGAGACATCGTGATTGAAAGGAGGTAGGTGCATGTCGCTGCAGATTGTCGGATTCAGTAGTTACATATGTGCGTAAGTCTGGGCTATTTGCGTCTTTCAGCCCAAGGCTTTTGCTTCGGCCTGCTTTTCTGGCAGAGGTGGTCTTATTCCAGAGTGTCCTAGATAGGTTGCCATCCAAGGCTTACGATTCCTGTCCAACTTTTTTATTTTTTATTCGAGTGTCCTTTTGGATTGGTCACAGTCCCTGTGGACCAGCTTCATCTACCCGAAGAAAGATCCAGGTTGGGATTATTGGATGTTGCCATTTAACTATTTGTAGGGGTCAGTCCCTGTCAACCCCTCACGCGTCATGGGCCAAAGCCACACCAGTGAGGTCTCCAGTACAGTTCTCCAGTTCAACCTCGCGTCGAGGTTTTGATCCATTGAAGAAGTCTCCTTCTTACCCCCCCCCCCCTCCCTTCCTCCTCCTTCTTCTTAATATTGATAATAATAATAATAATAATAATGATAATAATAATAATAATAATAATAAAAATAATAATAATAATAATAATAATAATAATAATAATAACAATAATAATTATTATTATTTAAAAAATAAATTATATATAATAATAATAATAATAATACACATTTATATAGCGCTCATTCTCGTGTAAAACACAAGCTCTGGGCACTTTACAATATAAATATCAATTTTAAGTGAAAAAATAAAAAAATAAAATAATAACAACAATAACAATTCATAGCCAAATCAAGGATTCATATAGAGTCAAGAAAAACAAATACAGTAAAAATGTGTCTTGAGATTCTTTTTAAAAGTAGGTAAAGACTTGCACTCCCTCAGACCACGTGGTAGTTCATTCCAAATCTTGGGGCCGAAACAAGCAAACGATCTATCACCAAATTTTGTTCTTGATCTTTTTTCCGAAATATATATATATATATATATATATATATATACTAGTAAGAAGCCCGCATTTTCGCGGGGAAAGAACTATTTTCATTCGATATTGTACCCACCATCATTTAATGAGGGCAGATTGGTAAACAACGTTGTCTGTGTAACTTGGTACATCCTCTGTTGATTTTTCTGTGTGGCCCTCTTTTGTTGAATTGCCATTAGGTTCAAAAGCCTAACTACACACACACCCCCCCCCCCCCCACACACACACACACACAATTACAATAAAGTGGAAATGAAATGGCATGTCAATGGTAAGTTGTCTACATCCACCCCACTTAGTGTCGTATTGAAAATCCAAAGCATCAACACACGAGCGAGACCATCTCGTCTGCATGATTCTACACCCCCACCTCCCCCTCATTCCTCCATTTTTGCCTGCCAGTCACCCGTTGTCTTCCTTTTCCAGTCTGTGCGATTGTGGTGATGGCCAAGCCCCAGTGCAGTGATTGAAGCCCCCACCCCACCCTTACCCTCATCTTATACTTAGGCTCTTTGCCGAATTTTTGAAGAAAAATAGAAAGAGAAAAAGGGGAGGTGCTCTCAAGTTGTTTCGGTTTAAAGAAAGTCCTGCTTAGAAGTATTTCAGTTCATAGTGAGAGTTAGTACAAAGATAATGAAGAAACTCGCACAATTTATTAAATTCTTTACGGTTTAAGGTATTTTTCGGTTTAGCTTCTTTCGGTTTAAAGTAATTTTACTGTTATATATATATATATATATATATATATATATATATATATATATATATATATATATATATATATATATATATATATATATATATATATATATCGCCTCAAGTGGGTCTGCCTTGACTTGGCGGGGGAACCTTGGTGCTTGCAACGATCCCATGGAGCTATGCCAGCGGGGACTTTGTGCGCCATGGCAGGTCGAACCAAGCGGAACAGGTGCGTGGGGGAGGATCCAGACCAAGGGATTAACAGGGTAGGTGGAGCCCATTTTGTCTCATTAGGAGACAATACATCTAGGAGAAGAAAAATTCTGATTTCAAACCGGGGTAGGGGGACCTCGTTAGTCTCTACCGAAACAATTCACCTAGGAGCAGGAAAACTCTGATTTCAAACCTGGGTAGGTGGAGCTCATTAGTCATGGAAGATGGAAGACAATCGTCTAAGGAAAAATAGAAAACACGGCATGTGACCTAACCGCCCACCATGGGAAATCAGAGGACTCCATCCTGAGAAAAACAATAACGATCAACACATGTAAACGTTAAAAAATGAATGTATTAAAATTCAATTGAAAGACGATCTCTCATATATTTTTTTCAAGAGATAAAAAAACATTCATATAATACAGACAGGCATATAACAATAATAATTTCAATCAACACTATTCATACATGAGACTCCACACACATTTCTACCACTCCCATAATACCCATAATCTAATCCAGATTGTGCTACTTTTTATTCAGTAAAACCTATACAGCCAAATCTGTTTGCTTCGTTTTTAAGGGTTTTATGATGCTTGCGACACATTTAGGTAATTTCAGCGCCATGAAAATGGAAGAAAATTATATATTAAAAAAAATTCAAGATTTACAATTAAAAGCATACGAGAGAAAATAAGACAAAAGGGAAAGGTTCAAATAGGGAACAGAAATAGATTCCAAGAACACACTTCAGTGTGAGATCATCTAAAAGTAAAAGATTCGTCCAGACACAAGCACGGTCCCCATATTAAAGGAATACACTCAAATGTTTACAATTCATGATGCTAACATTCAAAACAAAATAAAATAACAGTACATAACAGATAAATGATTTACAATTTTTTTTAAAATATCATCTCCCCAAACTACAACTATATATTTTTACTTTATCTCCCAGCCGAGGATTTTGGCGAGGTTCAAAATAAAACCAAGTTTCAAGACAAAGACAGAAAGCATGTTGAAAAACAGATATAGGAGGAGAGAATTCACAGTAAGCAACCTCAGCTTAGTGTACAGAATAATGAGTTGCAGTTAAAAAGTTAATGTATCACATACACAATTTTTCTTCTACTTTTCTACTTCTTCTTCTTCTATTTCTATCTCATATTATGTAATGGTCATTTGCGCTGAAATTGGATTGCTAAGGAGGTAAACACCCGTGATTTAGTATTTAAATGATTATCAGTCTCCTATACATATCTTGATTCAAACACTGTTGAGGGAATAATATTGTTCCCAGTATAATCTACCCTTCAAACAAGAAATGGGGCTTTCAAAAGATGAGTAATTACAGTAAATGAGACATTCAAATGAAATGAAAACGTCTGGCGATAAAATTTGAACAGATGACATGACTCTCCATGGCGAATCCCTTGTGTCCTCTCAAATCGATGCTTTCTCAATAATTCTTTTCTATGAGATGAAAAAAACAAACATACCAGAAACCATTATTTAATCAAACACTTATTTTAACTCGCTAAGAAAATAACATACACACAGCTACACATATACATACACTCTATCTAATAAAAAAATTAGCAAAGCAAAAGGGGCACTCCAAGAAAAAAAACGAAACCAAATAAAAAACTTTATTTATGACAAACTTTATGAGAAAAGAATTATATGCTTTAAAAAAAAAAGAAGACAAAATGACATGTCATGTCTATTTGGTTTTCAATTTTTTTATTTTCCTTCCAGAGTTTATGTCGGCTTCTGACTCTCCACGATGAAATTGATATTCTGATATCATTAAATGTCCTAATAGGGCTGGTAGAGTACTTGTTTCACAAGCAACTGAACCATTATTGACCCCTCAACCAAGTTATATCTGACCCTACCATCCACCAAGCAGTGAGTGGGTAGCTGGGTCTGTTGTCTGGCAGAGGTTCTATTTAAAGGGTAACAAGCAACACTGGCTCCACCGGCCTTATGGCTCTAGAGAACTACATAAAACTTAGTTCTCTACAAATGGAATATGTCCCAAGTGTTGACACACATATTACAAGGATGCCCTTTACTAAAATTTTTAAAAAACCTGAAAATTTTCTTGTAAAGAGTATATTATATGAAAATACAAAGCTTCTCTCCATCAAATGATATCACCCTTAAATCATATAAAAGGATACATATCTATCCATTTTCCCCGTAACCAGTTCCATTAAATAACCAATACTTTCATCTTTAAAAAAGACAGACTCACCAAGACTGACCAAGATCAGCTGGAAGATTTTTTTCTAAAACAGTTTTTCGGCTTTAGCTGGATAATGGGCATCCTTGATAATAGTTGTATATATATAATTCTGCTCACCTTTAAGAATGGCATTGAATGTGTAGCATGAAGTCCAAGGCTTCGAAGGATTACTAAAGGAGTGGAAGCTGTGCCATACAAGCGCTGAAGACCATCAGTTGCAAACATTACAGGGACATTTTTACGCTGTCTATCTGTTTCATACTGCAGAAGATGTGTCAATGAACCTAAAGAACAACAAAACATAAATGACGACCATTGCAAACTCTATTTGCCATGAATCATTGTTTCTAACAAATTAACTTTTTAAATATATTTTGATATATGTCAACTTTTTTCAGGCTCTTCTGTCCAATCATTGGTTTTCACTAATACCAGAGATGATTTATAAAAAGACAATCTACTCTAGTTTTTCCCCTCTTTATGGAGTGATGTAAATTTTTAGTTACATCCCCTGGATTCCGCAAGGCAGTCGTGTTATTTTCTACAGGAATGGTTTACCTCATATAGTAGTTTTTGCCAGTCAATATTGATTTTCAGATGTGAAATTGTGCATTAATGATAACGATGTGGTGGTAGTGTTTGTTGTAGTGGTGGTGGTGATTGTGCTGGTAGTGATATGATGATGATGTGGTGTGGGGTGGTGATTGTGGTAGTGGTAGTAGCGATGATGATATGGCACTGGTGGAGTAGTAGTAGTAGTAGTAGTAGTAGTAGTACTAGTAGTAGTAGTAGTAGTATTAGTAGTAGTAGTAGTGGTGGTGAAGGGTGTAGTTGTGATGATGATGTGGTGTTGGCTGTAGTAGTGGTAATTGAAGTAGTGATGATGATGCAGTGGTGGCTGTAGTAGTGGCAGTTGTGATGATGAGGTGACGATGGTTGTAGTAGTAGTAGTTGCAATGATGATGTGGTGGTGGTAGTGGTAGAAGTGATGATGATATAGTGGTGGTGGTAGTGGTAGCAGTGATGATGATGTGGTGGGTTATGGAAGTTGTGATGATGATAATGTGATGGTGGTAGTGGTAGCTGTAGTAGTGATAATGATGTGGTGATGGTGGTTGTAGTTGAGGTGGTGGTGGTGGTTGTAGTAGAGGTGGTAGTGATGATGATGTGGTGGTTGTGGTGGTGTTGGTTGTAGTATTGATGATGAAGATGTGGTGGTAGTGGTTGTAGTAGTTGTGGTTTTGATGATGATGTGGAATGGTGGTGGTTGTAGTTGTGGTAGCAGTTATGCTGAAGATGCTGCATGCAGTGCTGCTGTTACTGATGATGATGTGGTGGTGGTTGATCGCAACAAATTTTCAACCTCAAAAGGGGGCAAATTCATGGAATCAATCAAACAAAATCTCATGATTAGATTTCCTCATGTGAAATCATGACACGTTGAAGAATCGAGAGTGGGCGGGGTTTAAGTTTAATACTACATTAGTGTGTCACCACCCTATTAGAGACAAAAGAGGGCAGGGCTTTGCAGTTCGGGTTTGTGCGGTCATCTGTGTCAATTAGACATGAGTGGGCTGGGCGTGGTTTAGACAACAGGTAGACAATGACAGTTGTGAGGAGAGACTGAGCGATGATATCCTTTGTTTTGTGATTGACAACTGTGCATTGTGACCACCGGGTTTGTGAGAGCTCTCATCAGGGCTAATCTCTTGGACTCTTACAAATGTTGAGAACACAAAATGTGAAAGTGAATCCAATCTTAAGATGTTGGCTTGCCTCAAAGCTGCTTTTGCTTGTCAAAATCTGTACAGGGCTGTCATATATTTTTTATTCCAATCAAATTGTTCATGGACTCAGAACAATGTTTACAACAACTGGTTTGAGTTTACCATATTTGTATAAAATGTTGCAATAGTGGACAGGAAACTTAACTTTGGATAATTGCAACTTCTATTAATCACAACATTTTCGCTGATCCCAGGTGGACTGTAATAGATTCAGCCAAAAGTGTCAGCAATCATTTCCCTGTGTTCTGTCCAAAGATGAAGATGTTTCATGCAGGTTTGACAAAGCCACAAATGTTTTTCAAACCTGACCTCCAATGGGGAATGTATGTTTTAATGAAACTTTTCTAAACTAAGCACTTTTCAACAAAATGTAAAAAATTTGAAAAGAATTGTTTCAATAAGAGTTTCTGTATCCAAACTGTCTAAAGTGCTTTGAAGTTATAGATGGAATCAATTTTTGATTTGAGCAGCTCGTTTTAATGTTATTGCTCTCCAAAAATGGGTAAAAATGAAAAATTAGCTGGCCGGACTGAGACCATCGTCACAGGTAAATACCGGCTTAAGGAAGGAAATAACGCTTTTTTACGATACAGCCAAATAAAGTTGGAGTTTTTTCAATACTCGGGCGGGCAAAGGATATATTTCGGTCACTTATCGTAGAATTCTTTCCCAATGTTAAGAATGGAATATAGTTAATTAAAATTTTAATAAAGTGATTGTATTCAAAACAATGAGAGAAACCACTTCAAGTATCGATTCAATGCAAGTACTCCCACCTCATTGTCATACTCGCTAATCTGAAGGTTGACACACAACCCCCGTGCTAAAAATGATGGTGTCTGTTTTTGATGGGATTGGTGGATGAAGCAAATTTGAACTTTAGATAAAATCATCGCAATGTCAGATAAATCGCCTGATACATGCAAACCATCTTCATGTCACTTGTAAACACCATGCAAAATTCAATGGTTTCAGAGCCTTAGTGAAATAAAAAATATAATTTGCCAAATAAATAATGAGATGAAATAAACAATAAAAGTGTAAAACAAAACAAATAGCACACACACAAACACACACATGGGCAAAGAAATCCCAATAAATTTTATATATTTACCTGGATCAGCTCCATTTTTAGCAGCCTGTCTCAAAATTGATGTGAGACATTCAACATCACCAAAACCTAAATTGACACCTTGACCAGCGAGAGGATGGATACGATGAGCAGCATCTCTGAAAAGACATTGTCATCACACCCATTAATCACAATCATTTACACCCTCTTGATCTTTTTTTAAAGAGTACACTGCATGCAATGGAAAAAAATAAACAAAATACTGTAAATAGGTAACATTTGATTTTTAAAAAGGCAGGAATTGTAAGACCAAACCTCGGTATTTTTCTGTTACATCTAATCTACAATGAACCTGGTTCATACAATTATCCAGTGCAATTTGCACACCAAAGATAGCAACCCAAATAGTTTTTTCAAGAGTGAGAAAAACAAAAAACCCAGCAAGATTAGATGCACCCTTGAAATTATACCAAGATCCACTAAAATTCTGAAAGATGTGAAGTAAAGAGCACAAAAAACATTGTGTTTTCCCCAATTTATATACCGCAATCAAGTTATTTCTCTTACCCAATAAGCACAACTCTTGGTTTGACATACTGAGTGGAATGTACAAGGGACAATGGAAAAGACGCTACTGAACCTTCCACAACATCAATCACAGTTGGAGGAAGTTGGCGAGCTTGTTCTGCAAATCAATGATGATAAAGCCATAAATAACACTACAATCACTTCATCATCGATTCCTTGTACAAAGTCATGTCAATGCTACTGGGTGAATGGTGTGGATATATTCTTCTTTTCAAAAGTAAAGTAAATTTTCAATACAAACTGCATTTAATATGAATCCTTTATTAAGCTAACACAAATCTCACAAGGAAAAAAATAATTTTAAAAAAATAAACACACACACACACACACACTAATATATATATTATTATATAATATAATATATATATATTATATATATATATTATATATATATATATATATATATATATATATATTATATATTATATTATATATGAATGCAAATTGTCACTCACATTTTTTGTGGCCGAGACGATTCGTTTCGGCCACAAAAAATGTGAGTGACAATTTGCATTCTATATTAGCTCTAACCATCATTATCGAGCACTTTCGTACCTACGAGTACCCACCAACACTCATAATATATATATATATATATATATATATATATATATATATATATATATATATATATATATTATATATATATATATATATATATATATATATGATTATAAAAATAAAAACCATGAAATAATAGTGCTCAACTTTATGATAAAAGGAGCTATTTATAAAATATTTCAAATATATAATGATGATCAACCTCTACAATATTGTTTCGAGCATTTGTTCTAATCAGAAAGTGAAAGTAGATTGTTGTGTTTATTTCCGTTGGCATTGCACGTTTTCGTCTTCGCAGTTATGGTTGTTCATAATTATATAAAAGGTTTTTGTTTCTATGTCTGCATGAAGATGTAAGTTTATTTCTTCTGTTCAGTGTTGCCAGGTTCAGTATTGTGATGATGTAGAATTTTTCTTCCAAGCAGAGGTTGCAAATCTTAGATAGGGGGAGTACAACTGTGCTCTGGAGATGGTTTTCCATGTAATGCTGTGTTGTATGTTTTTTTCTTTGAGGTTCCAAATGTGTTCGCTTAGTGTACTGCCGTTTTATTAAAGAACACAGTATGTACTATTTGGTTAACACTGCATATACTGTGTTTTTAAAAACAACAGCAGTGTAGTAGAATGTTGTTTGTATATGTTTTTGAAGGAAGATTTATGCAGGTTTTTATCTGGTTTTGAATGAACACTGTGAGGCCTATGTATATTTCTTGTTTTGATGTGTCTGAGGTGTAACTGTCAAAAAAGTAAGATGCCAACCGAAATAAACACAACAATCTACATTCACTTCCTGATGAGAGTGAATGCTCGAAACAATATTGTAGAGGTTGATCATAATTATACTTGAAATAATTGATTTATATATGACATAGTGTGGACAAGTCGATCAACCCTTAAAGTTGACAATTGCTCGCTATGATAAAACAATAATTTGATAACTAGAAACAAAAACATTCCAAAATCGTTTCTGTGATAGTGATTTAAACGCAATTCACTTACATAATGTTTCCAATATCCTTTTGGCACAGCCTGATAGGCACATTTGTAGCTTAAAATTCCATGTTTTCACCATGCTCAGTGTTGTGTGCTAATAATAGCATCATGTCTCCTGTTTTTTGTTGTTGTTTTTTTTTTGTTTGCTACAAAATTGTCACTATGAGGTGTGAAGTTGACTAGTATCAATGTCAATCCTTTCAATACCTTGTTAGCAAAATCATTTCTGTCCTTGTCATGTCCCCTGTCATGTCCCCTGTTTGTTTTGTTTATTTTTTTCTAATAAAAACATTTTAATGGAGAAGACGAGCTACAAAATTGACACTCACGTGGTGTGAAGTTGACTAGTACCGATCTCAATCCTTTCAATACCTTGTTAGCAAAATCATTTTTGTCCCTGTCATGCCACTGAACAACAAACATATAAAAAAATTTAAAATTTCAAAAAAAACAAAAAGAAAATAAATCTAGTTTTCAAATGTACTGAAAAAAAGTGACCAAATATTCCAAATTTATGACATAGTAATTGCAAAGACCAATATATATAATAAATGTTATAATATATGTCGATAGATGAGTTGTTTTTAAACTCTGCCTTTATCAAAAGCTTTTCCTGAGATAGAGACAAATATGCATAAAATCAAGACTTTGGTGAATTAAATATATCTGCAACAATTAGGGGGAAAAAGCAAAACAAGAAAGAAAAAAAAAACAAAATAAACAAAACAATATATATATATATATATATATATATATATATATATATATATATATATATATATATATATATCTATATATATATTTATATAATGCTTACATTAAAAACTGCATTCCTCAGAAAATTTAACATCACACTATAATAATAATAATAATAATAATAATAATAATAATAATAATAATACTTTATTGCATCCCAAAAAGGAAATTGCTTGTACAGACGTGTTATAATTTACACAATAAGATAAAAATACAATGGAAATAGGATATATATATATATTTTTTTTAAAAGGAGCAGCTCTATAACCAGAGCTGCACTTTATAATATGAATAATTTCAACACTGTATTATAGTTAAAAATTCACTATAAATTGAAAATTGAAAAGATTGCAAAACAAATAAATTAATAAATTAATATTTATATTTTTTTAAAGTAAAAATGAGAAATTATTATATAAAATGATTATTGCTTGTTGTTATAAAGCCTAATACTGGACGGCAGAAAAGATTTTCGGTGTCTCTCTGTTTTCGTTGAAATAGAGAAAGGGCGACCACTTCTTTCTGACATAATAATTGATGGTCTTAGTGGATGATACTGGTCATTTAATATTTTAGTTATTTTATTTATACAAAATTTCTCGTATAAAAGATCTACATCGTCAACATCATTTATATAGCGTTTAATGGATTTTTTAATATTTGAATTTATTTTGTTCCTTTCCACTGCTAAGCAATTGCCTCCCCAAGCTGTTATACAAAATGACAAAACACTTTCAATTACTGCTCTATAAAATAATGTGCAGAGGGTTTTATCTATTCTAAACTGAGAGAGTTTTGATAAAAAAATATGTACGTCTGCACATCTTATGCTTAATTATTTTCAAGTGTTCATCCCACTTGAGCCTGTCATCAATCGTTACACCAAGGTATTTGTAGCGAGGAACTCGCTGGACGAATCGGTCCTTTAATTTTAACGGTTCTATCGGTTCCTTCACTCTCCTAAAGTCAATCACTAGCTCCTTTGTCTTGCTTATGTTAAGCTCTAGGTGGTGGGCATCACACCAAGACACAAATCTATCAATTTCTTGCCTATAAGCCACTTCGTTGCCATTTGTTATGAGGCCTTGAAGAGCGGTGTCATCTGCAAACTTTATTAAAGGTACACTCAGGTTTTGACTTCTACAGTCATTCGTGTATATTGTGAATAATACAGGGGACAATACACAACCTTGAGGAGCACCAGTATTTGTAGTTATACAGGAAGATTTGTTTTGTCCTAATTGAACATATTGTGCTCTCTCCGTAAGAAATTCGAGCACCCAAGCAATTATATACTTGTTTAAATTCAGACTAGTCAATTTTTGAACAACCAACTGAGGTTGCATTGTATTGAACGCTGAAGAAAAATCCGCAAAAAGCAATCTGCAATAGCTCCTAGCGTGATCTAGATGCCTGTAGATGTTGTTTGTAAACAGCAAAATGGCATCCTCTACGCCACGTCCTGGTTTGTAAGCAAATTGATGACTATCACTCAATGGCATAAACTGATTCCTAATTTTAACAAGAACAAGTTTTTCTAAAGATTTCATGACTATTGAAGTCAGTGCAACAGGTCTGAGATCATTCATAGTTTCAAGTTTTTCTTTTTTTGGAACAGGAATAATTTTTGAAGTTTTCCAAATTTCAGGGATCGAAACGCATTGGAGCGACCAGTTAAAAATATGTGTATAAATGGGGGAAAGCTGATGGGCACATTCTTTTAATAATTTTCCTTTCAATCCATCCGGCCCAGCAGCCTTCCTCTCGTTTAGTTTCGAAAATACGAATCTCGTTTCTTCTTCACTGACCTCAATAGTCATTTCATCTTCCAAAGCCCTGTCTAATTTATGTTTTTCATTTTCAATATCAAATTTGTTTGCTGTGTCGAAACGTGAATAAAATTTATTTAGAGTTTCAATTTCGATGTCTTCTGATATAATCGTGGGCTTTGGATTATAGTTAACAGCAGTTTTAAGCCCCCGCCACGTGTCCCGTATATCCCCAGAGGAAAATCATTTTTCAATTTTATTTTTGTACTTGTCTCTACAACTAGATATTACTCTCTTTATCTCTTTTTGTTTTGTTTTCAGATCTTTTTTGTTTCCACTAGTAAAGAGAGTTTTCTTTTGGTTCAATAAAAGTTTTAGATCTTTTGTTATCCAAGGCTTGTTGTTAGGATAATATTTTATTTCTTTTTTACAAGACACTAGCTGTTCACAGAATTTTAAATACTCACTCACACAGTCATTCAGCTCATCCACACTATCACATGATTCGATAAAAACATTCCAGTCAGTGCATTCAAAACAACCACGCAAATCTTCACACACACTTCCGTTCCAGATCTGTACACTTTTCTTTACTGGTTTTACACGTTTAAAAACAGGGCGGTAGGTGGGGAGTAGCAAGAGCATGCAGTGGTCAGATAAACCTAATGGGGCACGGGTAAACATTTATAACTATTTTTAATATTACACAGGAATAAATCTAATGTTTTTTTGTCCCTTGTCTCGCAGTCCACGTATTGATGAAGTCCCGATGAAATCAAAGACAGACATAAATTTGGAAGTCCCACGCATTCATCTATACGTGTAATCATGATGACTGCAAACACAATTGATCCTTACTTTGCACTTTCATTTCACATATTTCTATTCTATATATCACTATTTCTGTTCATGCTCAATTTCATGAATCTTTGGACACACTATGCTCATTTTCGCACTGATCTTTCCCAATGAACTAACAAAATACCATAATTATTTCCTCCATTATTAATGCTGACAAAGCATAAGTCCTCCTCTACCATCTCTCTGGATTCTGCATACCATTTTAGTGTTTTTTATTGCCTCTATTATTGATTGGCAAAGGCTATTGAGCCCAAAATATTCCTCCATTTTAAGTATTTTGTTCTAGTTTGAAACTGTTATATATTTACTTTTATTTAATAAGAAAAATCCTGTGTCCAATTCACTGCGCATTGAAGAAATGAAGACGTCAGGGAAGAGAAACATTTAGCAGTCCAAAAGAACCTCTCTTATCAATTGTCAAAAAGAAGAAGCTCTAGTGGTTTGGTCATGTTACCCGACATGATGGGCTGAAAAAGGCCATACAATAAGACATGGAAGGAGAGGCCTGCTAAAGAAAATATGGATAATAGTAAATGAGGTTACTCGAGTATGGACAACTTACTAGTGCATCATTAACAGCATCAACAAAGCTTTCGTTTGACAATTCTTTTAGATGGCTGGCAATTTCCCTTGTAGTCGTCCAAACCATGGATGAGTGTGACTCATTTATCTGAAATTGGTATAATCAAATCTTTTGTAACTACTTTTTATTTTGAAAAAAAAATGTCAGTATTAAAAAGAAACAATGTAACTTTGTCAACTGAACAGGCACAATCAGATATATAAATGAGGGAATAGCCAGCATTTCTTTCTCTGAAAATACAAATCAAAATAAAATCAAGCCATTTCATCACATTTTGAAAAATTCTGAAGTCACTGAAACAAAACACTCTTCAACAAAGTCCCTATTAAGAGGGTGTAAAAAATCTGCAGTAAGGCGATGGTCAAAGTGGTATCTATTATGGATAGTTCCAAGTGCGGAAAAAAAAATGAAGAAAGAAAATCAGCAGTAAGAGGAATTGATTTCAAGCTGCACCAGTAAGAAGGTAAATGATGGAATGGACAAAACATGTAAATCTAGCTGACAAACAACTGAGAAAAACTAAGACAAAGAGGACAAGCTCAACATATATCAGAAGTAGATTCAAGAAAAATATATCTTGTGTCTGAAAGCACTTAAGTCTTACACTGTTGCTGTCACAGGATCCCAGTCAAAAGGGATACAGTCAAATGCTTTAAAAATGTATAAACTATTAAAAACCCAACACTATTCTAAGAAAGAAAAACTTAACACTATCATAAGAAAGAAATGTAATCCCTCAGAAAAAGATAATTCCATGTGTATTGTTTCCCTCTCAGAAAAAGACTCAAGGCATGACCCAAACAGTCCCACTCCAGAACAAGGACGCAACGCCAGAAAGAAGAGAAATTAGAGCAGTGAACTGATGAAGGCGACTAGCCCACACACACACAAAATCACCCCTAATGGATCTAATTTAAAAATAGCACACACACAAAAAAAAAAAAATACAAAAGGAGAAATCCACTTACAATAATTCAGATAATGTTTGATACACTGCACACTAATTATAAAAAAAAGTACTCACTGGTAAGATAGCTATAGGACCAGTTGGTAAAAACCTTTGCCATGCTGTGTTGTTGACAGTTGTCTGATAATTAAAAGAGCAAAATTGTTATATATATACAGTAGAATTACTTTAAACTGAAATTTTGGGGACCTTCTAAACCATTTCGGTTTAAAGACATTTTGGTTTAAAGCAAGTTCCCGTTTTGCAATGTTTTTCAATGGTAGTAACTTTTTAAGGAATTTGCACATTTAACGGTATCATGGGTTTCCCGTTAAAGGGAGTTGTTGAATAAATGCCGTCTTCGTAACCATTATTATTATATTTTTTTTTTGTGTTTTAAAAATATTTTTGGGGGTTTTCGTTTTCAATTCAAAATTGTTGAAAGAGTTGGGTTCGGGATGCCGTGTAATTTACATATCTCCGTCTTGATCAACTTTTTTTTCATCGACTTTACATAGTATTTTGATTTTAAACTCAAACGTATAAGCACAGTGCTTTCTTTTAGACATCTTTTAGTAAAATGCAAAGCTAAAATAAGATCGAAAGTTCTTGTGCGATAATTGATAATGAATGACGCACAGCTACTCAGAGGTGGAGTGAAATGGAAATGAAAAGGAGTGTCAATGCTAACCTGTCCACTACACATCTCTCTTTTGTTGAAAAGCCATTAGGTTCAAAGGCCTAATTTCATAGAACCCCCCCCCCCCCCCTCACACACACACACACTTAAACAAAGTGGAAATGAAATGGCATGTCAATTGTAAGTTGTCTACCCCCCCCCCCCTTCCTTATTCTCGTGTTTAAAATCCAGTCAGTTCCAAAGCATCAACACACGAGCGAGAACATCTCGCTTGCGTGATTCTACACGCCAACTCCTCCTCTTTCCTCATTTTTCGCCTGCCAGTCACCCGCTGTCTTCCTTTTCCAGTCTGTGCGATTGTGGTGTTGGCCGAGCCCAAGTGCAGTGTTTGCCCCCCCCCCCCCCCCCCCCCCCCCGCACCTCACCCATCACCCTCATCTTATACGTACGCTCTGTTTAATATCGCCGGGCATAATTACGTGTGGCCACCTTCCCCATTTTTTGAAGAAAAATTGAGAGAGAATAAAGGAAGGTGGTCTCAAATTGTTTCGGTTTAAAGAAAGTCCTTCTTAGAAGTATTTCGGTTCATCGTAAGAATTAGTACAAAGATAATGAAGAAACTAGTACAATTTATTAAATTCTTTGCGGTTTAAGGTATTTTTCGGTTTAGCTTCTTTCGGTTTAAAGTAATTTTACTGTATATATATATATATATGATGTTTCGTACCATATTTGTATCAAACACGATTATATATATATTATTAAAAATAATACACTCAAAAATGTTATTAAATACTTATGAACATCCAAAAGGCACATTTGCAGGGTTTAACATTTCTTAATGTGCTTCACTATGTACCATTTTTATTATTCCAGCAGGCCAATGGGAGCCATATTTCCATTTCCAAGATGCTCACCAGCTCTGCCTGCCAAACCAATCAAAACAACATGCAAACTATAAATAACCTTAAACGTTTAGAGGGAATTTATTGAGAACTAATCATGTCTCTGGCCGTCTAAAATTAATGTCCAAGGACAATCAATTTCACTCATTCAATAATCAGGTACTCCTTCACATCTGAGTCAATTGAGGTAATGTGTGCAAAGTGACCCACTTCTTTTTCTTCTTCCTTTTTAACTTGTAACTTCAATTTTGAAGACTCCACAGACCACAGTATTGCCCTTTCATTGGAAATTTGAGACTATTCCACTGCCTCAAAGTTGATGGTATGAACGAATACAAGCGGGCATCTACTCTTGAGTGGTGAACCATTCACTTGGATGGCTTCCTCTTATTTTGTTAAATATCACTGAGAGGTAATTTCACTAAGTCGTTCAGGCCTTTGCAAAATAATGTCACTTTGTTGCGCTTTCTTCTCTCTTATAACACAGAGGAACAATCTTAGGGCCACATTTTTCTGATCATTATCATTCATCCAGTTACTAATAAACTCAACATCACTCCACTTTGCCACAATAAGAGACAATGAACCAATGAGAATCCAATGTCATATCAACAGAACACACTTTAATGTTCTCAAACCCATTAATCATAATCATAACTAAATTTAAAAGATTATAGGTGAATTGAAATCAAAACCTTTCACAAAGCAGTATACTGACCAGACATGCACAGATAGCTACCATCTTGAGTCTTCCGACATGTGTACTATTTCATGACATTAAAATGAGACTTCTGACCTACCTTTTGAAACAATTAAGAAATGTGTCATATGTAGACACTAAAATCAAGCAAGCTTTAAAAAAATACATACATCCCCAAGTTTCAAAGTTGCAACGACTCCCTCTTGTCGATAGTCTCTGCCAACAGTCTTAAAACCAGCAGTCTTTCTCACAGCTGAATTCATCCCATCAGCTCCAATCTATACCATAAAACATTTAAAAATAAAGATTGAAGTTAATGCGATCATCTTCTAAAATAATTTTCATGAGCACCAAAATCTGTCAAGGGAAGTTAAGATTGATTTGAAATCATATAAAAGGAAAAGCTTATATCATTTATCATTAAAATTGTCAATGAATTTTTCAAATTTGTACCTAAATGCATTTCCTAAATAAATTATGTATTATGAAAAAGACATTAAAAACTGATGAACTCTCTATTTAACCCTTAAGCGCCACAGGGGCCACGCCAAATACATATAAATTCTCCACATGCAGGGAAGATAACTGACAGAAAATATACCCCAGTTCAGAAAAAAACAACTCATTTATTTAATTAGGTATCTTGATGAAATAAAAACTGAAAAAAAGCTGATTAATTGTTCTTTCCATTGATATATCATATATATTGATTAAAAAATATTAATAAATGAAAAAAATATTATCAAAGTCAAAATTTTGAAATGTTCACATTGTTTTTATTTGTTTTTGCGTTATTGTGTCAATTTGAAGATCTTATCATGAAATTTTATGAAGCAATGTTCATCGCACAAGTGTGTCGAGCATTTTGAACATCTAAACACTGTCTCTGTGTATCTTCCAGACTCAGTACGGTTGTTTTCCTCACATCATACAAAACACTATTTTTTTCCGCCATGGAAGCCGCACATGCTTGTACTTTTCAGGATCATGGCAGGATATTCCTGCAACTGTTGGTTGTTCCTGTTGTGTTCTTTGCCTTGTGGGTTCTGGAGATAGGAAAGATCTAGCTAACTCCAAGTGGAAATCAAACATTTAACCCTTAAGCGCCACAGGGGCCACGCCAAATACATATAAATTCTCCACATGCAGGGAAGATAACTGACAGAAAATATACCCCAGTTCAGAAAAAAACAACTCATTTATTTAATTAGGTATCTTGATGAAATAAAAACTGAAAAAAACCTGATTAATTGTTCTTTCCATTGATATATCATATATATTGATTAAAAAATATTAATAAATGAAAAAAATATTATCAAAGTCAAAATTTTGAAATGTTCACATTGTTTTATTTGTTTTTGCGTTATTGTGTCAATTTGAAGATCTTATCATGAAATTTTATGAAGCAATGTTCATCGCACAAGTGTGTCGAGCATTTTGAACATCTAAACACTGTCTCTGTGTATCTTCCAGACTCAGTACGGTTGTTTTCCTCACATCATACAAAACACTATTTTTTCCGCCATGGAAGCCGCACATGCTTGTACTTTTCAGGATCATGGCAGGATATTCCTGCAACTGTTGGTTGTTCCTGTTGTGTTCTTTGCCTTGTGGGTTCTGGAGATAGGAAAGATCTAGCTAACTCCAAGTGGAAATCAAATTGTGACATTAGTTTGACGCCATCCAGGCAGGGTATCTCTTTGTACACAAAATAAACCTTCCATAAAGCAACTTCCACCAAATACCAAAAACAGCACCTCCACCAAATGTGGCTCTTTCTACCAATGTTGTAGTATGACCTTAGTTGATCATTAACATCAACTCCTCCCATATGTGGATTATAAGTAGCCACAATAGAAGGAATCTCCTTCTGAACAACACCAGATTTCGTGCGTCTTTGTATATTATCAAATCCTGGAGAGCTGTTGGTTGAAAGGATGGCTACCTGTCTTTTGTCCTTCCACACACATGCAAGAAGGTTATTACACTGTCAAAACTTGGCAAGAAAAGGTTCTTTAGGTCAACAGGCCAGAACTTTCTGCTGGTTCGGATGGTCCCACATGCACAGGTGTCCCATCCGTAGAGGTCGTGCGCAAATTCCAACGATGAAAAGAATTTTTCATAATAGAAATGGTGAAATCTAGCCATAAATGGTTCACTGAGACCAAACAACGTGATGTCCAAGGCCTTTGTTCGTAACAACATTCCTGTCCTTTCCTGTGTAAAAGGAGAAGTTACACAGATAGCCATTAGAAGTGTGGCTGCAACACCACACCTTAGGGATAGGTTGTTTTGTTTGAAATATATCCTCCCGGGAATGGGATCATAGCTTTATCCAATGACAAAGCTGCAACTGGGTAGTAGTAGTTTTTTGGAGCAGTAAGAACCAGGTCTATCATGGGATGCATCTTGTGAAGGGGGTCATATCCAGGTTGTCCATGGGGGTGGCAGATGTGCTGTCAACGAGGTGACGATACCTGCAAACTTCTTCATATCTTCTCTTTGGCATTGCATCAGAAACAGCTGGCACATGAAGCAATGGATCTGATGACCAGTAGTTTCTATAGTATGGCAAGTTATGTATGCCAAACATCATGTTGACATGAAGAAATAAACGTATATCATTTGGTTTGATTGGTCGCAAAGATGGTGGCATGTTTTTTTGATGCAGGTACAAGTACAGTTGTTCAGCACAAAGCTGACAAAAGCAAGAAGGCAGGAATAGTTCAATAAAAAAGAAACTCAAAAGGTTTGCTTCCATAAGTAAGATTGCAACCAACTAACACTTGTCCTTTACGGTGTGTAAAAATGCCTGTTTCAATGTCTCTAAATTCTTCAGTCCAAAGAAACCTGCCACTATCACCAGCGTTGCTGGGCACTTCGTCATCATTAATTTCGTTTTTAGACACATTTTCACTTTCATTTCTTTCATAGTTAACTTCTACATCACTTTCATAACCACAGTCTACTTCACCATCAACACAACTCTGCGAATTGTCCACCGAAACTGCTTCATTCATCAAATTGTTGAGAAAGTTGAAAGCCATTGTTGACAATTTTCACTTGTTTTCAAAAAATCACACTTCAAACCCAAAAGAACGAAATAAGCATCTTTCTTGCTACTTTCAATTTTCGTAATCGGAGAGTAGAGATATACAGGCTGGATTAAATTAATTCGGTATTTACAAAGGGGTTCAGTACACTTTATGAAGAGGGCAAAGGCAGGCGATAGTGGTGAATATAGTAGAGAGCAATGTGGGTCACTGGTGACTTTAAGGGTAAATATCTGCATAAGCTAATAAAATTATGGTTGTAATATTAATGAGTGTGGTCGAACACTTTCAAGATTTATTTTCAAAATGATGTATCAATTATACATTACTGAAAGCATAAAACCCCCCCAAAAAAAACAAACAATCACAATGAGATATGATTGTAAAAAATGAATATGATAATATCAAAATTGTAGTTACCAGAAGTTTAGTCTTTAGCACAGTTTGATCTGACAATGTCAGTTTCACATAAGGAAGCTTGGTTTCATCTGAAATATCACTGCCAGGTATGATGATATGATCTGCTTTTGTATTGTAACGGACCTCAACACGACTTCCAATGGCTTTCAATGCTTGCATTATGCCAGCCAGTGTCACATCATTTTCCACCATGTAAGCCAGACTGTCTGTCATGCGTTCATTACTGAATGTTATCATGGATTCTGAACAAGATTCCCAAACCTAAAATACCAAAACAAAAAGAAAACAAATGAAACGAAAAAATGTATACATACAATTTGGAAAACCTTGCCATTATAACAATGTTATTTAACAAATAAGCTGACGTCAAATCTTTAAAAAAAGAATCTGGTTTGGCAAAGAAAGTCAAGATTTTTCTTCAATTCTCAATGGTCGAAATTAGTCTTTTTAAAATGTTATATATACAACAATAATCAATAACCACTAAAAGAACAAACAGACATACAATCACCATAAGGCACTGAAGGTAGTCATGTTGATGATTTTTGTACAACATTCATGGATTATTCCAAACACATTTTTAAAATTTTTCTATGCGTTGGCAAATACTCATTGAGTTTAACACTAAAACACATCGCCTAAAGTAATCAGGGTCAAGGGTTGAAAGTGGAGATACCTTGCTACGACATAATCCAAGTGGAGTTGTCTGATATTAACTTGAGTTCATAACTAAATAACCAACTCCATGAGAAACAATGATTGTATGAGGCATCCAAAAGTTAAAAAGTTATCTAAAAACTTACTTGCATTCGTAATATGGGATGACATCTCATGGATTCAATTTCCTTCCATGCTCCAAAACCTGACGAGGGAAATAACAATTTAATTTTTTATTTTTTCAGACTTCTATAATCCTGAAAGAGTAAGTCTTTCTTTTCTTTTCTGAAATATGTGCTGTAAATTCCTAAATATATATACAGCCTATGAACAATTTTTACTACATAATTAATACATGTTTTTTGTTAGGAGTCTTCAAAACATTTGGAGGAATATAATATTAAAATATAAAGCAAAAGAAAAAAAAATCTATTGGGCAAAAAACAAAAACCTAATTGCATCCGTGACCTCTTGGAACTACGACAAAATATTTCCTCGAAGCATCATGAATCTATGAGAAATGTGCTATATAAATATATTAATCAGATATTTTTTTAAAATAGTGCTGATGGTGACAAAATGTGAAAAAGGAGAAAAATTTTGAATGATTGCCTTTAAGTCCCATTTTTACTGCCCTCACCCACACTTTAAGAGCAATTGAGATTATCAACTACTATCGATACTCTAACTTCTCAAGAGTGGGAAACTGTACCTATTTGTACCACCACACACCAAGTCTCTCACTGCCAGTACATTTGATTGGGGGGAAATGTAATCTTTCAAAATTGCGGATTTCCATGGATCCGAGGAAAACCATTAGCACTGAAAGAAAAAAAAAGAAAAAGAAAAAAAAAAAAGAAAGAAAATCCACTAATTCTTACTTTCAAGGAGTCTCACAGTTGCAGGGTTAAGGGCACACATTCTATTACTATGCTGTTGAGGTGGAGTGAAGTGTTTTCTTTCAGAACCAGATTCGAGAAGAATGATCCTTTTGCCCTCAAGAACTTTGCAGTTTCCTAGAGAAATAGATATCATAAAGTTTGCAAATAATAATGGATCTGGGAGTTTTGGGATTGTCTCTGGTCAACCACTGAATTTATGTAAATTCTTTTTCCGGAAAGGATGGATGAAAATCAGCGGTTATCATAAGTTTTAAACAGACATATATATTTCCTTAAAATGGTCATGTGACATCATCAAAATCACTTAAGAATTTAAGGAAAGCTCAATTTCAGAACTGATCTCGTCAATAAGAAATGGCTGAAGACAAAAAGGCCATATCTGATTTAATGAGCAAAAGTTTTGAAATAAGTATTTTTAAAACAGAAGGGAAAGTTGAAAAATTAGATCATTTTCAAATACAAGAAATTTTATTGTAAAATGATTTCTCTTTTAAGTGAATAATTCAAAGTTTGCCGAATCATTGACTATATAATTTGACAAGACTTATCCTTTAGGTACCTATATAGATTGCTTTATTTTTCTTTATTAAAATATGAACTTTGCTGGGGTCTGATTTTAATATCTGCCATCATCTTCCACTAGGTAATAATGCTTCTCAGTCTCTCATCTATTGCCTCTAAAGGTAATTTGTTTACATCATAGCTGTGGATCTGCAATTGCAACAGCCCGGTTATGACAATTGCTATGTTTTGTCATAGTATGATTTACTGTAGAGTTATGATTTTTACTTTTGATTAATAACTTACAAGAAACAAAGTAAAGAGGAGAGAGCTAGAGAAAGTTAAGACGGAGGGAGTTTCAGACAGTTGTGAGTTGGAAAGAAAGGGAGAGAAGAGAAAGAGATAGATAGATGTTTCTCTAAAAGACACAGTCTCTCATTTAGGCCAATTTTGATATCAATAAATCTCCAATTTATAACATAAAAATATTTTTGCAACCCCCCCCCCCCTCCCCCCACTCAATTTCTTGTATTTCAAAAACTTACATGCTGCTGCTTTCTGATTCTTCAAAACAGTTGTTTCTAAGAAAAATAAATTATGGCCTTTTTAACTCAATAAATCTGGTCTCATCAGCCATTTCTTGCTTACAAGTAATAAGGTCAGTTATAAAATTAAGCTATCTTGACATTGATGACTCAGTTCCATTATTTGTTTGTTATGGTCAATAATATATTGATGGTTATCGTTGACTTTATGATCAAGGTGATAAATAAATGGAAAAATAAAGAGTGTGCGAGAGAGAGAGAGAGAGAGAGAGAGAGAGAGAGAGAGAGAGAGAGAGAGAGAGAGAGAGAGAGAGAGAGAGAGAGAGAGAGAGAGATACATATACTAGGTAACCTGATTACAGCCCACAAACAGGTGCCGATAAGCCATTGGAAAAGTGAAACGCTAGTTTGGGTAAAAATTTGAATAACACAATTTCACATAATCACTGTTGCATCAATTTTCGCAGTATCTGAACGGATTTGGTATTATTTTAAAGCTTCTTCAATGTAGGCCTGTTCTGTAAAAAGTTAGTTTGATAAAGAAATTAGATTAATTTAAAACTTTTGTCATTATTTTCAAAATTAAGAGTGCAAAAACTGTAATAAGTCACAAAATAAAAGACACCTCATCTAGATAGTTCATTTATCCATGCTAAGACTGAATTTCATTGAGATTTAAAGGTTCACAGGATGTTTAATTTTGGCCACAGGTGACCAACCCTCTTCTCCATGCTAACGTCCCGTTTCAACCAGTAGTCAGCTTATCGAAAGGCTGTCCTGTTAGGAATTCCCAGTCACAGATTTTGAGCTTTTTGCAAAGGTAAAGTTTGAGTAGTTAAATCATCATAACTTTGGAACCGTTTATCCTACATCAAAAGGTGAGGTATCATATTAAATGTTTCGAAATGGCCTATTTATCTACATGAAGACTGGAACCACTGCTTATAACAGTTAAAAGACAGAAAAATCATGGTTTGGACATGACAGCTTGTACAAGAAAGTTCTGGCACGGCACAGTGGAAGGTCAACAGAGAAGTGGAAGACAAAGGAAAATGGGTTTTATGGACAGTATTGGCGTTGTACAAGTTGATGAGAAGGCCAATGACCGAGATGGGGCAATGGTTGAAGGCTGCATCCCTTGCCACAATCCAGCCCCCCCCCCCCCCCCTCCCAACACATCCCGTCATGTGAACGAGTGAGTGAATTTAATGTAAATATAAATTATTCATCTTTAATACCTACACATAGAGAGAGAAAGAAAGAGAGGGTGGTGTGTGAGAGAGAGAGAGAGAGAGAGAGAGAGAGAGAGAGAGAGAGAGAGAGAGAGAGAGAGAGAGAGAGAAAGAGAGAGGGAGAGAAAACAGGACGGGTAGGTGAGGAGAGGATGTAGATATTGTTTACCAAGTGAGCAAGTCATGACAGCTCCAACCATCCCCCACCAGAAATCTGGTAAGGCATAACAGCTTGTACAAGACAGTTCTGGCAAGGCACAGTGGAAGGTCAACAGAGAAGAGAAAGATTAAGGGAAATGGGGCCGGATAACACCAAGGACATGAATGGACAGTATTGACGTTGTACGAGTTGATAGAGAAGGCCAATGACTGAGATGTGTGGCACTGGATTGTGAAGAAGGCTGCACCCCTCACACCTGTGAGACAGAGAGAGAGAGAGAGAGAAAGAGAGAGAGAGAGAGAGAGAGAGAGAGAGAGAGAGAGAGAGAGAGAGAGAGAGAGAGAGAGAACAGGACGGGTAGGTGAGGAGAGGACGTAGATAGTGTTTACCAAGTGAGCAAGTCATGGCAGTTCCAACCACAGACTAGGAGGCAGACCGGGCAACAGCCAATTTTTAGTGGCTAATCGTCCCTGGTTAAAGAAAATGGTGGCGCTCAACCTCTCGTGTTCAGATTCTTTATGGGAGAGTAGATGATATAAGCCGACCCTTTGATGTCTGCAGTCGCCTTTTCGTTTTCTACGGTCACTTATGGCTAAACAGCCGTCAACAATGGACTGAACCATCGTTGAAAGACGCTCATGGCATAGTTGCGTCACAATTACCCCGTTGCTGAATATATTATCCAGGCACGGTTGATAGGTAAAAACGCCAAATTATGTTCTAGTTACATTTGAAACAAACAAAGTATATCACTGATCTCGTCTCACTGTGATATAAAGAAAGATATAAAAATCAAGAAAATCGGCAGATAAATAAAAAAGTTGCTAAAAAAAACTAAAATAAACAAAAGCAATTTTTAAAATCAAATTTATTCGTAAAACAGTTGGTTTTCAACCGATTTTTCTGAAATAAGGACCAATGTTCTTCTTTTTTCAAGCTGATTTCAACAATGTGACTTTCAAATTCCTCAGAATTATAGTTTTTACTTTTAGATTTTAGCTTTTAGGACTACTCAAAAAGATGTTATATTCCTTGCGTAACAATAGCGTAATACATCGACGGTGAGATTCACAATTCTACACGAATGGACGGTGGCGGCATATCAAAGAGGTGTACCAAATTTATTTACCAACTACTTTTCTTAGTGCTATAATTACAAAGTAATAATTTCGCGTCAGAAAAAATAACTCTCAAGTTCCTATCTCTTTATTACAATAAAATTGATACCACGAATGACAAAATCGCCCCACAAATAAGGGAGTTATAAATTATTCATAATATTATTTTTAAGTTATTAATATAAACCCGATCATTGGAGCCAAGTCTAAATGTACAAGTAAAAGTGTAGTTTAATATGTCTAATTTGGTTTATCATCATAAACCTGGCCTTTTTTTTTCTATTTTCCGTCCACAAATCAAGGTTTAGCGAGCTCAGTCAAAGACATTCATTAGAGATTAAATCGCACAGCGTCCCTGGTTTCATATCCAAGAAAATGGCGGCACTCGACCTCTCACTAGCCACTTTTGATGACGTTTTCCTACCTGTTGTCCCCTCTAGTCCTGTATTCTCTATGGCTCCAACCATCCCCCCACCAGAAATCTGGCAAGACATGACAGCTTGTACAAGACAGTTCTGGCAAGGTACAGTGGAAAGTCAACAGAGAAGAGGAAGGGATATGGGGCCAGATAACACCAAGGACATGAATGGACAGTATTGACGTTGTATGGGTTGATAGAGAAGGCCAATGACCGAGATGCGTGGCACGGATTGTGAAGGAGTCTGCACCTTCGCCGCAGTGGAAGAACAACAGAGAAGAGGAAGACTAAGGGAAATTGGGCCAGATGAGATCAAGGACATGAATGGACAGTATTGATGTTGTACGAGTTGATAGAGATTGATAGAGAAGGCCAATGATGGTCGAGATGCATGGCACCCCTCGCCTCAAATCCCCCCCCCCCCCCAACCAGCGGTCAAGTGACTGAGTGAGTGAATTTAAGGGAGGCCTTCCGAAAGCTCCTCCATCCCCAGTATTCTTGTTCTCGTAGGGGGTTTGGGAGGGGGGAAACTTTCTTTTATAGGAAGTGTCAATTGCCAAGGAGTGAGTCCTTGGTAATTGACGGTTCATCAACTGCCAAGGAGTCAAATTGGAACTCTTCAGCTGCATGTGGTGATGTCAGTCGAACCTCAATTTGCGCGCATACGAATCTCGAATCCCGTCACTTTCTTCCATTCCTTGTCAATCGTTGTGGAAATGATCAAGTCAACACTTGTTGGCATGTGTTTTTAATTTTTGTCTTTTCACAAATTTCAAGATGAGTTAAAATAATATCAAAACAAAAATTACTGTTAATTTCGGATTCAGCGGGGGAAAAAACCCCAGAAGGACGAAGTGGCAAATCCTGCCAAGTCCTATCTAGATTAAATAGAAAAGTAAGATTTCCTTTATTTTAAATTTAAAGGAAATATACTGCACTTCGTCTTAATAAGGAACTATTAACATAAAACTTTTGTGCAACAAGATCAATCTGTGGTAGTTAATAGTAAATAGTTGACGATCTACCAACTGGCAAGGTCCGTGACAAAAAGAAGAAATATGAGAGAGAGAGAGAGAGAGAGAGAGAGAGAGAGAGAGAGAGAGAGAGAGAGAGAGAGAGAGAGAGAGAGAGGAGGAAATGACAGAGAAATACACGCACAGAGGAAAAAATGGCAGAGAGGGAAAAGAGATAATGACAGTAAGAGTGTGAGATTAAAAAAAAAAAGAGAGAAAATGACAAAGTAAGAAGAGTAAAAGAGAGTATTATTAGATAATTAATATAAATATTAATAACATCACTCTGTGGCAATACATCACTTCGTGACACTAAAGAAGTACTCCGTGGCAGTTAAAAGTACACATGCGTAGTTGATGGACTGACACGGTCCTTGGCAATTGACGATTTGACAATTGTCAAGGTCCTTGGCAATTGACGATTTGACAATTGTCAAGGTCCTTGGCAATAATTGACGCTACCTTTTTATAATGTTCTTGAATTGTAGGCTATGACGACCAGACTACCTAGAGAGAGAGAAAGCGGGAGAGTGAAGGGGGATAAAGAGAGAGAGAGTTGGAGAGAGAGAAGGAAAGAGAGAGAGAGAGAGAGTGAGAGAGAGAGAGAGAGAGAGAGAGAGAGAGAGAGAGAGAGAGAGAGAGAGAGTGAGTGAAGTGAATGAGAGAACAGGACAGTCAGGTAAGGTGAGGAGGACGTAGAGTTTACCAAGTGAGCAGGCCATAGCAGCTCCAACCATCCCCCCACCAGAAATGACAATGTCTGCGTATTCTTCATCTCGTTTCGCTTCACTATTTGATGAGTATGAAAACGAATTTATTAAATAATTCCCTCTCGCAACAAGTATCCTTGAAAACTTCTTGACTATCAATCGGTACGCCATTTCCTTTGTTTTGGGTTACTTTCACTTTTGATTTCGATATTCTCTCCGATCTTTTTACATTTCCAAAAATATTTCAAGAAAACAATGACATTTAAAGCAAAATTATAATGTTATTTTAAATCGTATAAGAATATTCAAAGCCTCTAAAAAATTAATAATGTCAATTTTATTCTTGTAAATATTCTCTCCGTTCCTATTTGTGTATGGCAACCATGGCGTCAACAAGTCACGGTTTGTCTGTTTGGGCTAATTCGGGCATTAAAAATCCAATTAATCCAAAAACAGGATTATCAGCTTCCTTAAAAGAGCGCACATCAATTAATTTTAACGATGTCCTCACAGACTTCAATGGTTCAAATGAATATTTCGATAATGAAAGATGTGCACAGGGTAAGCTCACGTCATCGATTGATGAACTACAAGCGGCAAAGGAGGAGGAGTTTTATGACAAGTTGCAACAGCTAAAGGCTGAGAATAAGAAAACGTTAGAAGCATATGAGAGACTTTACAAAGAGCAAATGTTTATTACTGGGACCCGAAATAGCCAAACTGAACTATTTCAGTATGACAAGTCGGGTGTTGATAGGGAAATTGATCCTGGCGTTGATGGGTTGATCGTCAATGGTCAAATACAAGATTCAGATCTAAATTCATCATTATCCAAGAAGCCCCCACCAGGTAAAACAAACAGTGCCTTTAAAAATGTCCCGACTACAAGCAAGGGTACTCCCAGAATATCTCAGCAATCAGTGAAGATGCAGCGCCCAAGCTCTGCACCAATTGAAAGATCTCAAAGCTTAGATGATGACAGATGGAAAGAACTCCTCTTTACTTCGAATATAAACCAAGACGATTCTGAAAATTATATCATTACCTCAAAAGACACTCTAACCAATGATTATGATAATATGCGTGCTAAAATTAACAACATGTGGGAAGATTTTAACATTTCACAACCTCTTCAAAGAAGACATTCTTTTTCATCATCTCGTAAAAAAACGTCTAACAAAGTGGATGAGAGCAAACCCAAGAAAAAGGAATGGAGACATAGAATTACTGTACCCGAGCCTTTTAGGATGTCAATCCGTGACTCATTGAAAGAAACAAAGAAAACTTCAGCTCAACAGGAGCTGGAAGCCAGAAGATTAGAAAAGAAGAAAGAAGAAGAAGCCGAATGTGAGAAAAAATTCAAAGCTCAACCTGCACCATCACACATTTACGTCCCTTTGTATGAAGAAATAATGGAAAGAAATAATTCTAGACGCAAATATGTAAAGCAGATCAGCCAAGAGCTTCTGAAATCACAAGTGAAACCATTCAATTTTGAATTAAGGGAACAAGAGAAGCATCATCAAAAAATGTTAACTACTCAACAAAAGCCCCCCAAAAAATCAAAGAAACCAGTTTTCAAAGCAAACCCTGTTCCAAAGCATATTTTTAATCATGATGTTGATGAAAAATTAAATGAGGATGAAGAGCTCAGAAAAATTAGGATAAAGATGCGATCAAAAGAACTTCTTAGAGAAGCGTCTCTTCCTCCAAATATGGCAGAAAGAGAAAAATTGAAGGAGCAAGAGCGCAAAGAAAAAGCAAGAAAGGCAAAACTTTCTACAAAGAAACTCAGGCCAAAAAGTGCGCACACTGTTCCAGATTATGACGCACTTTACAGAGAATTTCGCAGAGAATTATCCCAGCGTAAATCAACAAAAGAAGGAACTGTGGTCCAGCCTTTTGAATTAGAAACGAATTATATTAGGTCAAGTAGGGATAAAATAATGAAGGACATTGAAAATGATGAGAAACAATTAAAGGAGAATAGATGGCCATATTCAAGCTCAAGAGAGACACCACGTAGTTCTTTGAAGTACTTGGGTAAGTTTTCTAATTTGTCAATCTAGACATATCAATATATTGTAAAGTTGATCTATAGGAAGCTTAAGTACCTTTAAAGAAATCCGGATTAGTCATTTAGAGTGATTTTTATAGTGAAATTAATTTACTTCACTATAATGATAAGCATCCAGGCAAAACAAACATGTGGGTATTTAATTGTCACCTCTATTCTATATTGTATATAAGCTTGATTTTACCTTTGTCAATGAGCATCACAGTTTTTCATATATACCCCCAAGATCCTTTATGGAATCAAATTTTCATTTCATACAGTACAAGATATATGTTCAATTTAAAAAAATTACTTGCTGGTATTCAGAGTGACTTTTTATGGTGAAATTAATCTCCCTTCCAGTAATGTTTGTCAGCTTACGGTATTGGTCGATAATATTAGCAAAAATGTTTTGTTTTTTTAATTTGAGAGAGTAAAACCAGAACCCCTGAAATGTTCATGCTACTAGTTTTAATAAAATAAACGATTACCGATGTACTTTTCAAATGTGTAAGCACAGTATGTTGATAGAATAACCCAATACTCATAATATAAGATAATAGTAACAAAAAAAATGAATCCATGTCAATAGATTGCCAGGCATAGCAACAAGAGGTCTGGCGGAAGTATGAATTATTACTCTTACAATATCCATCACTGCCAAGTCAGGTAGTCATTGACATCTGAATCCAAGTGACATTAATTGCCTTAACCTATACATTGTTAAGGTCAGAGTATTGTGATCTTGTCAATCATCCAGTCACTTGCCATGCTCAACATTGCTTGACACAGTTGCTAGACAATATACAGTAAAAACTGGTTAAACCTAAATTCAAGGGGTATTCTTCTATTCCGGTTTAGGAATACCTCAGAAGGCTATCATGATTTTCAAGGGGTATTCTTATGCTACTGCTATCAATGTATCATTCATCCCACTGTCACACACAATGCATCGCACCAAATTGTTCATCTTTATGACTTTGTGATTGAAGTAGTGTAGTGTGTTTGTGTGAGTATATGTGTGTGAGTGTGTGTGTGTGTGGGGGGGGGGGGGGGGGCAGGAGGCATTGTTTGTACGTAGTGCTCCAAAAACGAGGTCCACGTAGTGCTAGAAGGTGACAAAGAGAGCAATAGTGTTATAACTCCAACATCATCTTTGCAGAGTTACAACATTACTGCTCTCAACCAGCACATTGTGTTCTCACCATCAAGTAAGAATGGACTGGTGTGTTCAAGGTGGGATTGGTTGGGAGGGGGGGGGGGGGGGCAACAGACGAATAAGGCATTGTGGATTAGTGTGGACAAGGGGGAAGGAGTTGGTGGCAAAGTGAAGAGGGTTTCAACAGAGGTGTGTGAGCAGTCTTGAATTGTTACAGGAGAGAGCATTGTAACGGCTGTATAGGGAAGTTTTTTTCTTAGTTTATTCAGTTATTCTGCAATTTCTTTTCAGTTTAAAGATATTTGGCTTTCCTTTTATCGATACTAGGGTAACAGAAACAAAGAGGGGAAAATGACAACATTTTGATTTCCTTTCGGTTTAGACATTTTTGGTTTAACTGGTTTTTACTGTAATATACTTTATCACAAGACCCCTGATACCTCATAAATAATATAACGGTTTTTATCAAGCCCTTTTAAATTGTTTACAGAATTATTAATCACATGTTAAATTCTAGATTATCATTCTAGCTGAGTCCAGTAACTATAATCCACTACTAAAGCAGGGCTAGAAACTTTTGCACAATATTATATTTAATACCATATTGATATATTTAATTTGTGTATTTATTCGATATTGATGTGAACCTTCATAAAACTCTCCTCTGATTAAGATATCATTGATTTTCTAGCAATCATAATTTCTTCTTCATCTGTTAGGTGCATTATCAACCTCAATGGATTCTATTCCTACTATTTCAACAAAGGCAGCAGATCTCAGGAATATTAAAGTGAAGTAAGTTACATTTTAGTTTACATTATTACAGAAAAACAAAACCAATATTGTAACATATTTAAAAATTGACAAACATATGAATATCCTTTTTCATTTTGTGTAAGATTTTAGAAATTTTGCCATTTGGGAGTGGGGTAGGTGATATAGAGGTAGGGGTCAAATAATTGCTTTGTTTATTCGAGGATTCTGTGTTCAATGAATTTGTCCTGAAATATCTTAAAAAATTGATTTATATTTCTATCATTGAATTTAAAAAAAACAACCTTCTCAGTTTTCTCCATCAACAAAAGTTATAGGCATAAATTGTAAATAATCAGATATTTCTGAATGTTAAGTTGGAAAATAATATCAGCTTCCCTACAGTTTTATAAATTTACAAAAATGTGACTGTAGTATGTCGGGTTATGTGCTTATATCTTGTCATTATTTGTGAATGTTTGTCTTCGTATTGATTTTGGTTCTTTGTTTATTTAAACGACTGTATTTGCTTAAACTTAATTAATGAGACTCAAGGGTAACCATGACATAAATAGAAAATTTTATCTTCGTTGTTATTACCCTGCTGTGTAACATCAATAACCTTTCTGACATTTCCCTATTTACAAGCACACGTTGTTAAATCTGGCATACCTCATGGGTTCCTAAATATCAGAATATCAGTTTATTTTTTTCTGCACAATGTCTATTCTCGCTGTACTGTTACTCTGGGAGCTTTCCCCTTACACAGCAGATCACTCCTTTGGGCCAAGGAATTGATACCTGTCCATTCACTCTTTCATCCCTCAGTGACTCTTTCATCCCTTAGTGACTCTTTCATCCCTCAGTGGGGTCCCATTCTGGCCCGGGTAAAAATAAGATAACTGAGACTGCTTCTATTGATCTTTTATGAAAATTACATTATGTTTATGTTTGCAAAATCATTAGTCATTATACGGCACAAGGTTGACTGTTTTTCTTATTTTTGCAGTGAAAGCTCTTTATCTATGTTTATTTTGTTGGTACAGTAGAACTCGGAAATAGCGAGTTCGACGGGTCCACTCCTGATTACTCGCTATTTCCGAGTTCTCGCTATTCCCGAGTTGCCAGGAAAGGTCACTCGGCCGTACAAAAATATGGAAAGACAATGTGTGTGGGTGTGTGTGTGTGTTTGTGCGTGTGTGCCGCGCGTGCGTGCAAATGACTGTGTGTGGATAAAGTGGGGTGAGGGCGGGGTTGGATACGACCTTCGTTAACTACGTAATGATTAGTAGGGGGAATTAGGCTAAAACCGTGCAAATTCGGGTTGAAAGCATGAAAATTTACATACAGGTTGCTAAGACCCATAGAAAAAACATCTGATATAGAACCACTCTGGCAATCAATCATAACGTATCGGTTTAATGCCTTAGATTTTACCTATTACAGCTATATTAAACAAGGGAAATAACTGCGTAAAAATCTATATTTTCTTCATATTCATTGTATTAGGGAAAATTAGTCTAAAACCGTGCACCTTGGGGTTGAAATCCTGAAAATTGGCATATAGGTAGCTAAGACCCGTATAAATAACACCGGATATAGAACCACTCTGGCAATTTATCATAACAGTGCGTTTTTAGCACTTTTATTTTTTCCTATATAGCATTACTTATTTGAGGAAATAACCACGACAATACAGTGCGTTCTAAAACTTTAAATACACGGGCACCATTTACGGTAGCTAACTGATGGTTATTTCGTGTTGTAACTAGTAGATAAAAGCGGGAGAGGGGGGAGAGGGAGTGAGAGAGAGAGAGAAAGAGAGAGAGAGAGAGAGAGAGAGAGAGAGAGAGAGAGAGAGAGAGAGAGAGAGAGAGAGAGAGAGAGAGAGAGAGAGAGAGAATTTTACTCATTACTGTACTAACCTAACTAGTAGATAAAATAGAGAGAGGGGAGAGGGAGTGAGCGGGAGAGACGGAGAGAGAGAAAGAGAGAGAGAGAGAGACGGAGAGAGAGAGAGAGAGAGAGAGAGAGAGAGAGAGAGAGAGAGAGAGAGAGAGAGAGATTTTACTCATTAGTGTACTGACCTAACACCCCCCCCCCCTCCTACACACACCCCCCCCCCCCCGCATCTACACAAGTCCGTGCAAGGCAATCCGGACCTTAAACACTTGCATCGGGTGCCGATACATTCTCTCTTACATGATCATTTGATAAGTTTTGGGACACTTTTGACAATTCTGGAAATAAGCTCCACAGTGGTTCATGTCGATCGTCACATTTGTTGCAGGGTTCTCTTCTATAAAAGATATGTTAGAAAAAGCTCGAATTCTTTCAAGAACTGTGACATCATGATTATCATCAGCAGTGACATCTTTTCAAGCTTGTTTTTTTAAGTATCGTGCATGACAAATTTTATGGTATAGGGCGGTAGTGTGCCTCCTGAACGACTAAATCTCCTCCGGCAATAAATGACAACATATCAGAATCTTTTATAGATAACGCTATTTCACGAATATTTTCTTCCATATCTGTTGCCAGTACAGAATGGAGTACTCCCGATTCCACGAGTTTACAAAAAAGCACGTTTGTTTATTATAGCCAATCTCTAATTTTGAACGTTGTCTCATTATTCTCGTGGGTTGCGAAATATATTCATTCGGTGACTCCTCCAAGTCAAATGACGAAGTTTGGAATTCTTGTAGGGCAATTCTTTTAGATTTCTTTAATTCTAATCGCCTAATTTTGTTGGCATTAAATTTTACACGACAATACTTATGCCACTTAGCATTATTTTGTTTTAAGCTTTCAATAATCTCAATTATTTCTGATGAATTAAAAAAATAGATACATCCAACTTGTTTTCATCACAAACCAAAGAATTAAATTGTGTTAAATCTTCAAAAAGAGTTTCATAGCCTTGCCCTTTGTCATACATCCTCGACTTAGAGGGACATTATAAACGGTCTGTGTTATCTTGTTGGCATATCAAACACTTGTCCCAGTCTCTGGGAGCAGTTCTTTTTGCTATTGTATGTGTATCTGAAATCATGCAAACACATTCCTTTATTAGGCATTTGCAATATTCTTTCATAACTCTCTCTCTCTCTCTCTCTCTCTCTCTCTCTCTCTCTCTCTCTCTCTCTCTCTCTCTCTCTTTCGTTCTTTCTGTTAAAGACCCCTCATCATCAGGCAAAATGTGTGCAGTGCCTTACATAAGGACACAATAGTAAAAATAGAACATTCTCCCATTGTCCCTTTGCGGTAAATAACGTAAAGTAAATAACTTGCCACAATACAGCATCATAGTGGTTGATGATGATGATAATGATGATAATTATAGCAATGTAAGTGGTATGCTGACTCTTTACTGTCATCAAGTTTGACCGAAATAGGTTTTAACTCACGTAAAATGATTATATCATTTTTTTGGAAAGAAAAGAAAACAGGAGGAGGGGAGAAAGAGCACTGTCCTTTGTCAACACCGGTTATCGGCATTTATTGAGCTGTGTTCTGCTAGTCTGTTTTGTCTACCCCTCTGCTCGTCTTCCCGTCTGTTTAGAGCAATTGATTATACTTATTAAATCAGATGCAGAAAATTTCATATTATAGAATATTGCTCGCTAGACGTCCTTTAAAACAAGTGAAATTGAATAATATTTACGATTAAATAATTTGAATGGTTCGTGAATCGAAAGTAAAGGGAAAGGAAAACTTCCGCTTCGACGCTAAAAATAGTCACCAATGGGAATCCAAAGGATGACGTAAAACAACCTTTGGTCGGCTTGCCTCGAATGTTTACACACTAAAAATGAAAGAAATTATTGTCGTCCATTTCAAAATTTTCTAATCTTAAAAACCTTGTATCTCAACTAATACTGATCTCCCAGAGTGGTTCTATATCATAAATTATAGGATTTTTCATATTCTACAACATATGTGATTTTCATGCTTTCAACCCTGTTTGCACAATTCAAGGGTTTTTTGGGCCTAATTCCCCCTACTAGATGGCCACAGGTTGAAGTTGATCCACCCCTTCCATTTCCATCAAGATTTCGTGTGTGTGTGTGTGTGTGTGTGTGTGTGTGTGTGTGTGTGTGTGCGCGCGCGTGAGTGTTTGTATGCACTTGGCATGTTTGATGAGGTAAGCAAGCGCATCACTTAGTGTTGGGTTATTTGATCGCTTTTACTCGATCGACGACCGAGCGCCAAGCCACGAGTCAGTGCTCGATCTCAATGCCGGAAGAGCGAGTTAGTAAAACGATCACTCGATCGTAAAACGATCAAGCGGGTTGTGAGCTTGAGACGATCTTGACACGTGAGACGAGCTTGAGACGATCAGGATTCGAGCGAGCGGAGGGGTAACGAGTGTTTCGAATCATTTCAAATTCAAACGATCACAGTTTGCCATCCGATACCAATCGCCAATGTTTGCACACGGTAGTCTGTGGTTCTTCCACAGCCCTCACTCCTTGTCAGATGTTAGTGTGTCTGGGTGGCAGTGGCAGGGAAATTCGTATAGGTGTATCACGCGTGTGTGACAAGACTTCATTAAACCTACTAAAGTTTGACTATCACACACACACACACACATACACACACACACACACACACACACACACTAAGGCTATTTCTATGACACACACGCATCCCTCTATCAATGAACACTCCTACAGTAGTGCGGCTATGTGGTCTAGTCATGACGTAACTATAGGTAGTACTCTAGTCGACCATGGCTCTCGTGCATTATAATGGTCTAGTGGTATGACACCCGCTTTGGGATCGGAAAGTCCTGGGTTCGAGCCTCGCGCTCGGTGCATAGTTGAGTCTTTGGACAAGGCTCTTTACTCACATTCTCTCACCGTACTCAGGTGTAAAATGAGTACCTGGCCGTTAACAGCGTTGTCTTTGTCTGAAAAATTGTAATATCGCCTAACAGGCGGCATGTCCCGTCCTACATATTAAATGTTGCTGTTGACCGGGGACCCCTTTACAAAGCGCTTTGATCACATTTAGTGGGTATTGTAAAGCTCAATTTTTTAAAGTAAAACATTAGCTTTGAATATGGAATGTTTCAATTTTAGATGCCTGTGTATTCTTTGTTAGTTCCCATCATCATCATCATCTTCATCATCATCATCATCATCAGGGGCAGCGGTACGGTCTTTGGTTGGCACCCGAAAGGTACCGAGTTCGATCACCCGCCGCTGAGTGGTCTTGAGCAAGTCACCTTGCCCTAACTAAATTTGCGGCGCTGCACTGCGGCTATCGCTTGGGTTATTCCAGTCTTCCCTTAGAATAGACCCGAAAGACGAATCTCCCCTATGGGATGAATAAAGGGAATTATGTTTAATTTATTTATCATCACCATCATATCAGCGGGATCATCATCATCACCACCACCACCACCACCCTAATAATAATGGATAAAATAAATATCAACACATTTCAATGTAATAATCAATCTAAAATCAATCAGTGCTCCTAAAAGACCCTTTGATTTCTTTGTCTAATTCGTTCCATACTTTTGGAGTCCCGACAAAGAAAGATTTTCAGCTAACTATAGTTTATATATGGGAATATTAATCAGTCGTTTATATTGGAATCGGAGTTGTCTAGCAGGTGTATTAGTTCAAAGCGCATTTCCAAGGATTTACCATGCTCAATGAACTTCACAATATTTTATTTAATTTATTCCTCCGGCACGCCATATCGACCATACATCCATTTCGTACAGTAGGCACCGATCGCTGTTTGGAGTCTTTTTGTATTAAAGCTCTTTACAATACCCGTCATTGCTTATAAGATAAGAATACATTCACACCTGAGTCAAGTGCCTGACACACGGACTTAACGTCTGGATCACAATTTTCAACAATCACTGTCACTCATCCGGCCATTGACAAGGCTTGATTTTGTGACAAGAGACACCGTACCACTGAGCGACCGAACAAATAATCACCATCTGCGCCATCGTCATCATCATCATCATCATCATTATCATCATCCTCATCACAGCCGTAACAGCCAGCAAAACCACAATCATCATCTTCGGGTCCGGTCTATCCGTGTGGGGGGTGGGGGTGGAACCTGCTAAAGTATTTCATTTTTTAAACAGAAACACGATAATCATCATCATCATCATCATCATCGTCATCCATTGTCGTCGGCATCGTTATCATCGTGTCCGGGCAATCCGTGTGTGTCTGGGTGTGGAACCTGCTAAATATTATTATTATCTACCTACCTAATAAAAACACACCATTCTTGTTCATTTATTTTTCAAATAATGAAATGAAAGGCACGACCTTTCCCGCACACACAAGAGGCGATGACGACCAGTGACAAATTATGGGAGGTGGGGGCGGCCGACAACTTTTGGCGCGACATAAATATGAAATGTTAAGGTGACAGCGGGATGATGGTGGTGGGAGGGGGGGGGGGGGGTCTCAACCCTTCACCATCAACAACTGTTTGATGGCGTGTGTGTGTGTGTGTGTGTGTGTGTGTGTGTGGTGTGTGTGTGTGTATGTGTGTGTGATGCGACGAACGATCATAATCAAGGCTGCCAGACAGCCAGATTTCTTCTTGCCCAAGTAGTCAAATAGACCCCAAATAGCCCAACACCACAAGCATTCTGACTCCCTTGAAAAACTCATTTGTTTTGATTAACAAAACAATCGACTACAGTTGGATAAACTTATCTTTTCATTTTTTTAAATAAAAGATTTTTTTTTTAAATGAATAATAATAGAAAAGCGTTTCTTAGTAACCAATTTTGAATTTGGCCATCTGGCAGCCCCCATCATAACCAGCTGCAGTCAAGCCAGCCACAGACATAAGAGAGGGAGGGGTATGTGAAGTTTCCTGTGGCAAACGAGTTGCTCGTGTTTTTTTTTTTCAAACGAATCACTGCTCGATGACGTCACTGACTCGAAACCCGCCCGAAACCGACTCGATTTTAGAGGACTCGATCGAAAACCCGCTCGATTTGATCGTTTCAAACTCGACCCAGCACTAGCATCACTCAATCACTGACCCACTGAAAATGATGGTTCCACGCTCCCCTCTCTCGCTGATCGTGTCGTTCGTTAACGAATGCTACTCGCTGACCGATACTGCTAAGTGTTGACATCTTGGCTGCCAGTGCTTACCTCGCGTGTCGCGTGGCACCGCACTGGGTGAATAATTGACCCCCACCCCCAATACACACACACGCACACAAACACACACACCCAATAAATGTGTTTCCCCTACTATGTACTACTACAGACTAGGCTACTACTACTATGTAATATTACTCGTAACGAAAAATAAGAAAAGAAAAGAAGCTAGGCTAAAAATATTTAAATCGCCCTTGTCTGTTGTTTTGCTTTACTTCGTTCGAAGTCCTAGGCTGGGCAGGAAATGCTCGTTATTTCCGAGTTGACCTCTTTTTCATACTCGCTACTTTCATGCTAATTTTATTGACTCAAATAAGAGGAAAAAACGGGGATTTAAATTTTACTCGCTATTTCCGAGTACGTTACTTTCATGTTCTACTGTATAGTTCAGACGTTTATTGACATTTAATTATTTGTGGTCAGTAGAACACTTCATTTTATTTGAAAATTAGTATATCATGCCTTTGTTTCTGTGAATTCTTCACCTTTTCAAACACTTTAATACCCCTATAAACTACATGCTGCACGCATTTTTGGTTTAACCGGTTTTTACTGTAATATACTGTATTACAAGACCTCTGGTACGCCATAAATAATGTAACGGTTTTTATCAAGCCGTTTTAAATTGTTTGCTGTTGGTCACAAGGGTAGGGGAGGGGTTGGGCTTTAATTTAAGCTAAAGAAATAAATAAATTAAGGCACATGGCATTGTACGGTTAGAGTTCCTAAGTCCTGTAATTCAATTATTGTGAAATTTCTGAAGCTCTAAATTTGAACTGCATTAGAGAAGATCATTTTTATTTTTAAAAGATATTTTCACAGCATTTTGATAAAGTTATATATGTTGATATCTGTTTTTGCTATACTGTATTTAAATTCATATTTTTTCTTCAGGAAAGAGAAGGAGAGGATGGAAAGTCGTCAGGCACAAGATGAAGAAGCTGAGATCAGAAGGAGAGCCAGGGAGGCCAAGCTGAGGCGATATTTGAATGAAAGAACAGTCAGTGATGATGTTCCGAGGCCTAAGGAATCCATAGCTGCCAGATTGAAAAGAATTAAGTAAGTGATGAGCTTTTGGCAAAATTTTATGCTTCATCATTCGAAGGACACCTAAAAACAGAAGTCAATAGTTTGAAAATAACATTTATTTATGAAATGATATATTTTTCTTGTCACCTGCCAACATGCTCTGGGACAGAGGCCACTGTTTAAATTAAGGAAATTTCAAAAATAAAAAATGTGGTTCCATAGTGATTGTGACAACCATCTTTTAAAATATTTAAATGAGACGTAAATGCAAAACCAAGTCCTATTTAATGTAATAATAGCCTTAGTAAAGTGAATCAACTTACACAAATTTAAATAACAAAGTCGTTTTATTCCACGCTGCTTCATGTTTTCTGTTCACTTTTTCTCATTCCAATTCCTGTGCTGTGAATAACATTTTACTTTAAAATCAGTCATAAAGTTTGATTCTACTATGTGCAAATTTTATTTATTATTTTGTATTCGTTTATGATAACTCATACAGACAAGAAGATCGAGAAAGACAAGAGGCATATCAAAGAGATTTAGATGAAATGAAAGCCCGAGTCGAGTCTTCTCCATTGCTGGTAGAAAAGTTCATGAAAGTAAGCATATTAAGGAATTAGAGTACAATGTCAAAAACTATTATTCTGGTTTTCGTCTTTATTATTTTATAAGGACTAAATACAGTAGTTGATAAAGATTTTTAGATTCTTAGTAAAATTCTGGCCAGGTAAAAATAAGCCATTTTTATATTTTTTTAATACATCCACAATATTAGAAATTATCAGTTTGTTTGATTAGCTGATAGAAGAAGAAAGAAGAAGAAGAAGAAGAAGAAGAAGAAGAAGAAGAAGAAGAAGAAGAAGAAGAAGAAGAAGAAGAAGAAGAAGAAGAAGAAGGAGGAGGAGGAGGAGGAGGAGGAGGGGGGGACTAATAAGAATTTTCCTCAAAATACCACTCTCATAATTTTACAAATTTTATATTTTATTATTCCAGGAAAATGCGAAAAAAGAAGCCGAGAGAAAGTTCAAGTCCACGATGAGAGATGTGGGACTGAACGAGACAGAAATCATAAACAGTCACAGAGCATCTAGTATTAGAAGTGGAGATGGGTACAGGTCAGGAGATGGGTACAGGTCAGGTTCAAATGAAGATCTTTATGCAGGAAGTGCAGACATGACATACACCAAGGCAGACTCAGAACGAGAATATAGTGCTGAGGAAGATGATGAATACTAAGAGAAAAAAAATGGTTGCTTTGAACGTCAAATCAGTCAACTTCCCAAAAAATGTTTATTCTTGGTATAAATTGAAGTAAGTAAAAAAAAAGTCATCTGTTTTGGGGATGGGGGGTTGTTTTTTTTTTCTGCTCTCATCTGATTTCTTGAGATTTTGTACATAGTTAACTTACCTTATTGCATAAATCTCACAAATCTGCCTTACCCTATCATCCTCTGCATTTATTCATAACTATATTTAGATAAGGAAGATATTTAGATTACTTTTGCTAATTGATCCAACGGCGTCATTTTTATACTCAACTTTCCTGTTACTAATTTCTGACTTTGCAGAACTTACTGGATTTTTGGAGTTTAGAAATATGTATGTTATATATATGTATATACATACAATTTTTAAGGTTGCTTATATGGTCTTTAATGTACATTATTGTGATCTTGGCATGTCATTCTTTAAATAATATATTGGCTCTAACCACAATCAAAACTCTTTATTATTTTTATTTGTATTCTGATAGTCATTCCATTGCTTACTTATACATTGTATCATTTGATGTAATCAATATATTTATACACTTTACCAATGTTTTAATCTTTATGAATATTGTGTCAGTATCTTTTGTGATAAACTGGGGAGCAGGCATTTTTACAATATAATTTTCAGCATAGTTAAGTTAAATAAATAACTAAAACGTCACAGTATTTTCCTAATTTATGCAATCATTGGATTTTTTATTCTCAGTTCAAGTTTGATTAACTTAATAAAAATATTGCTGTAGAAATGACCCCATTGGAATGAGTGGGTTTATCTAAAATTAACTTGTAAATGTATCAGTTGTTTTATTGCTTGCTGGACTTAAAATCAGCGTAAACCAGCATGTTTTATTTTTGTTCTCCCGGTCCCCTTGGACATTATAAGTGTTGTTAGAATGTGGCCACTGAAAAGGTGTAACATTTTACTTGAAAATTGTAAAGACCTTATAATGCTTATGATTGTTATTCTGTGATAATCACTGTTTAACATTGATATAATCTAGCTAATCATAAATATTTTTTTCATGGTTACGAGATTGAAAATTTTTTACCTGTTGGAGTGTTCAACTACCACAATGAGAATACAAACAATATAATTTACAATCGATTCAGACAATAAAACTTCAGAATAATTTATGAAAATATTGTATGTACTTTAGTTTTGGACGTATACTTTCTTTTAGTATGATGTGAGTCTCTAACAATGGTAAAACATTGCTATTTAACTAAATTGCTTGTTTCTAGACTAAGAGTAAGAGCTCATTTGAGTAGTTGACTTTCAAAATATGCGAAGTCCCATTTTCATCATTCAAAGAGAACCGCAATTTGTTGTCATTTATTCATCGACTTAAAGAGGAGAATTCTTGTCTTGTGTGCCTCATAGAACAAGACCCCGAGTGTTTTGGAATTCCAAATTTTCTCTAGTTATTCTATGGGGTCCAAAAGATAGCTTGAGATTGTTAACTCATTTCCTTTGTGGATGTGACTTAGGACGTTTTGAAAGTAAGCTACTCATTTATCGAAGAATATTATTCTGGCCTTTTGCTTCCTTGTTGGCTGAATATACCTAAAATAATTCAGTTGTTCCCGTTTCTAGACTAAGAACTTATTTTTACAAAGAACAATTATTCTGGCCTTTTGCTTGCTTGGTGGAAACCTTGAGGTAGCAAAGTAACTAGATCAATAAAACGGCATCAAAACGAGACTACACACTAAGACTAGTCAAGCAGCTTGTTTTTTCAAGATTCATTCACCAGCATAGCTCATAACTTTGAACTGGACACAACTGTATGAATATTTTAAAAAATCAGCGATTTTGTCAGACATTAGGTCTTTTGGGTTTTTATCTTGCTTTATATTTCATTTATTTTATAAATTTACTTTTTTTTTCTTGGTTTTGTTTTGAGCTTTCATGGAGGGAATGGGATCTTAAACATATAATTCATTACAATCAAAGTTCAATCAATTTTTATTAACTGGCGCTCACAAAATTGCACTAATTATTCTCACTTATCACTGCCTTATTGTAACTTCATTTCCTCTAATTTTGCAAAAGTAAACTTTTCCAGTCATAGAGATTTGACATGGATTGTGAATTATCAGTAATAAAAGTATGCGTGAATCCAGCACTTTAGTAATTAATTCCTATCAATAAATAATTGCATACAGTTGATTTGTGAGAGAAAGAATCCCAATACGCACTTGGTAGTTAAAGATGAATTGCATCTTTTTATCTTTCTTCTTTTTAAAATAAAATATATAGTTTTTTTCAAGGGACAAATATTTCTTTTGATTTACCATGTATTATAAATTACCATATTAATATTAATTAAGCTTATTATGAACAAACTTAGATATTAAAGAAATTTTTTGTTTTGTTCAGTTCTTAGATTTTAGGATTCTCAATTTATTATTACTTGCATATATATTTATAAATAAAATAATAAACATTGATTTAGTTCAGGTCACCTCCATGTCTTGTTTATTGTTCGTTTCAGTTTCATGGAATTTAATTCAGAATCCCCCCCCCCCCCTCCTTTCTTTTACTCATAAAAGATGTTATCAATCCTTCATGTGTCAGTTGATAAAAGTGCTTTTACATCTTCAGTCTCAACATCCCTTTTTGAAAGTCAAAGGAGTTGCAGAACCAAAGTAACATAGATCCAGGGTGGTCATTAAAATAAATGTTTTCACTGCTGCTGGTTTAGATCTATGAAAACACAAATGAAAAGAAAAACATTCAAAGAAGTTATATTATTTATGCTTTCCAATTGTTTTAGTTTTACCTTAGAATGTGAATGCATCAAATCCCATTGTTGTTGGTGTTAGGGGTTTTACTACGCTTGTGACACAATTACGTCATTTCAGCAGAGGTAAAAAGGAGGATAATAAAATTGTTAAAAGATTTTGATCAGGCTAATAAGCCCCTAAAAAAACAAAAACCAACAAGTTCAAGAGAGGTCAAAAGAAGATCCTAGAGTAATCTATCCTTGTTGCTAGTCCCATACTGACACTGCCAAAGCATCTTTGTCAAAAGGGATACACTCAACTGTTACTTATGTTTGTTTTTAAGGATTTCACGGCGCTTGGAATTGCAACACATTTTGGTCATATAGGCGCCAGTAAAAAGGAAGAAAATTGGATAGTAAAAACATTCTTGATGTACAATCGAAAGGACTTGAGGGAAAAGTAAGACATAGGGGAAATGGTTAAAATAGGGAACAGATGTAGATTCCAAGAGTACACTATCAGTTCAGTGTACTTAGTTTGAGATCACCTAAAAGTCTCACCCAGACACAAGCACCAGATCCCACTAAGACAAAAGGAATACACTCAAATGTTTGTTTACAAATCATACAAACATAAAACTACATAACAGAGAGATGATTGACAATGAAAAAATTATCATCACCCAAAACTATACATTCGACTGTTTCCCTCCCATTCAAGAACTCCGGCCAGGGTCAAGACAAAACTAAGAAACCTCATTCCAAGACAAAGACAGAAAGCAATTGGAAAACAGATACAGGGGGATAGAAGGCACAGCAAGTATCTCCCTGACCGCTATGGGAGGTCGGGTACCCCACCCAGAAATGTTACTTAAAAAAACATAATTGAAGAACCCAAAAATGATTTACAACCAAAAGATAAAGAAATAAAGACTCCAGAAAGGCATGGATGAAACTAAAAAGTTTCATTTCAAATCAAAACAATGAGATGACAGGACACCAACTTTAAATTTGGCTCACAGGAATTTCAGACACCACTCGTACTCGTAGGAATTTCAATCCTGAAAGAGGAATTTCCGCACACAAGAAAAGGGAATTGGGATGGTATTTGGCACTGTGTTTACATATTGTATAGTTCTAAATAGGTAACTGATTAGAACTATTGATATAATATAAACACAATGTCAAATACAATCCCAAAGTTTCCTTCTTTCAAATGAAGTAAAGCTCCAAAACCGAATGGTAGTGATTGTAGCACTGGTGGTAGTGAGGATGATGTGGTGTTGGTGGATGTAGTAGTAGTGATGATGATGAAGTGATAATGGTTGTTATAGTAGTGGTAGTGACATGATATACTGTCAAATTGCATTATCATCCTTCACAAAGATAGTTCCAACTTATAGACTCCAATGGTTTAATTCTATCCCGTGTTCCAAAGGTTCTGTCACACCCTAAAAAAGGTAAATATTTTTAGTGCGGATTGTTTTATTAATACACAATTAACAGCACATGACTGTTTAATAGTGAGTAGCAATGCACTCGATACGAAGCAGTTGTCAAATTTTGAAGAAAATTCTCGCTTTCCCCATCCCAGAAAGCCAACACTTACATCTGTCCTCAATGTCAAGGAATGAGTTTATAAATATAACAAAGCGAACAATATAGAGGATTCATCATTTTCAAATGCTGTTTTATTCCTAACTGTATCATCAAAATTGTTGGGGCAAATCAAATCTATTTTCACCACACATAATCTGTCAAACTAAACATCTCACATTACACAAAGCACAAGTGTCAATTGTTCAGCATCAACATAAGGAATGATAAATATTGCTCAAATGACACAAGTCTACAAGGATCTTGATCTAAGTGTGAAGTGTGAATGGCAATTTTCATTTTCACTTTCTAATGAATATTCAGATCACAAATCTGATGACTATAAATTGTGTGAACGCCATTTTCCAGAGAAAATTAAATAATACACTGTCAATTTTTCAAATTGTATTTTTGTGACCTTTTTAAGTCAACATCACCAAAATATAATTTAAAATTTTAATTTAAAAAAAAACTAAACTTGACCTCAACAAGATTTATGGATTGAACAATTTTCAAGCAGAAATATAAACCGGATTTACATTTATGACATGAAAAAATAAAATTCACTGACAAAGTTTGATTAATTATTTATACCGAGCTGTGATTACAATACAATGAATGGCTATAATAAACCAATGGCACTACGAAAAATTTTTTTTTTAAAAATGATTCAACCAAACACTGTGTGTAGCAGCTGTTTAAAATATGGAAATGACTTCAGTCATTTCACAACTTACTCTACCTTTTCTATTTCAACTAGTTTTAGGCAAACCAACAGAATAGAGGCTTAGAAAATTAATAATTACTAATTTATTAGAGAGGAGATAAGGAAGTGAATTTTGTTTTAAAAGGCCATTCTGATTTCACGATGAAAAATAATCAATTTGCTTACACTAATTCAGTCAAATTTTTTGGGTGACAAAAAAAATATGAAAAGAGTTCATAACCCGTTATCAATTAATCAAAATAAAGTGAGTTTTTCAGTTTAAATAAGTACAACTTAACCTGGGGCAGACTACCCGTGCCTGCAAGCTATAAACATTCCTCTGCAGCCAACCAGAATAGAGCTGCATCAGAAAACTATCTTCCTTAAAGACATGAAAATAAGCTAAGTTTTAAATGATTAGCAATATGTAGCATAGCCATTCACAGACCTCACCTTCCAGTTTTAATGAAAAAAAAAAAAAACCTTTAACTTTTCTTCAGGTTACTTTAAAAAAAAAAAAAAAGGCACACAATACCTTTATCTTTTTCCCATCTAAATGTATGATTTTATTTTCAAAATTTCTTAATAAATCAGAAATAATGGATATGGATAAGGAGGAATTACAATCAAGTGAACTCATAACTTTCAATGCAGTCATTCTGTCATGGTAAATGGATACTACATGGTAGTTTACAATGATATTAAATATAGCAAACATCGTCAAGTATTTGAACTTAATTTTAAACAGTGTATTGGAGAAAAAAAAAAAAAAAGGGGGGGGGGGGGGGGGGGGGAGAGAAGAGGAAATGGCTGAGATTTCACATTTCTAGAAATTTCAAAATTTTAAAGTTGTTAACCATCTCCAGCACTATTATTTGGTCGTTTGAAAGGGGAAACTTATTATTATCAATTTCCGGAAAAAAAAAAAATGTATACAATTCAAAATCATGCTTTGAAATGGTCTGGATCAACATTGAAAATTAAACTTGTACTTACTCGTGTTATTACCCGAGAGAAATATGAGGAAATATTAATTATTTTTCCATAAATAACAAATATTTTTGATCACCTTGTTAAAATACAAAATATGATGTAATTGGACCTTCTCTACATTGCAACATCATCTCTTAAAAAAAAAAAAAACAACACACAAAACAAAACAGATTATAATGGCATGAAAGTAATTATTAAAAAATGATGCTGATGAAATGAAATTTAATCAAATTTTGGCATTAATTTCAACTGGTCTAGCATACGTAAATACTTCTGTTCACAGATGTTTATTTACATTCAATGAAATACAATTAGAAGATTCATTATGAATCACAAAACATTGCACTGAATTAAAAAGAGGCGGCAATTCAAATTCATGTCTTTGAGGTTGAATTTAAAATCACTGTTTAAGAGCCCAGTAAATCAGAAATGGGCATATATTTGTCAATCCACTTTACTCTTGCATTTGGACAATTATGCAAAATTGTTTCCACAGCTGATTGAGCACCCCCAAATAACGTTTTTTGAGGGAAGTGAAGGTTAATTCCCATCCACGAGTTCATAAATCTGAATTAATTAAGCTTAGCCTGTTATTAATGCCTTTTCGCCACATCTAAGGTATCGAAAAGCTAGCACCTCCGTTTAAAAATTGGTCTGCAATAGGACTAAGTTGGACAAAGTGTTTGAAACTGCAGTCATGAAAAAAGATTTTTGTTTTGTTTGTTTTTAAGGGTTTTACGGCGCTTGCCACACATTTAGGTTATATCAGCGCCAGTAAAAAGGAAGAAAATGGGATAGTAAAAAGTTCTAGAATTACTATTAAAGCACCCAAGAAAAAGTAAGACAGGGGAACTGGGAACAAATAGAGATCAGAGGCAGATTCCAAGAGCAAACCATCAATGTACTTAGTTTGAGATCACCTATAAGTCTCATCCGGACACAAGCACAAAATCCAACAAAGAGGAACACACTCAAATGCTTACATTATACATTAAAAATAACAAACATAATAATACATAACATCGAGATGATTTACAAGGAAAAAAATATCATTTCCCAAAAAAATAACTATGCATTTGACTGTTTCCCTCCCAGCTAGGACTCAGGCCAGGGCCAGGACAAAACCAAGTAATCTCATTCCAAGACAAAGACAGAAAGCAAGTTGGAAAACAGATATAGGGGATAGAAGACACAGCAAGTACCTCCCTGCCCACTATGGGAGGTCAGGAACCCCACCCAGATGAAAAAAGAATTCATTGGTCTTCACCAATATTAAAATTCAAAACCATCCAAAATATTAAACGACTCTTACTACCATGCAATCAATTTGTCATTCAAATACCATGTATGCTAAGGGTCAAGTCAATATTCAGTCATAGGTTTTCAATTTCTCAATAATAAAAAAAAAATACAATTGATACCAAAAGCTGGTGAACATATTTACACCTTAGTCGAGAGAGAGACCACCATAAATGCGTAACATCCCAGTTAACGGCTACAAAAATAAGAGTATTTCTTGATGCAAGAAGCATTTCTCAAATAAAATAAAGACAAAAAAAAACAAAAAAAAAAACCCATTAACATTATCAGGCAGTGTGTTTAAGCTAAATTTACAAAAAAAACAAAACCCACAATCTCACCAATATAAATATCATAAATGATACAATGGTGTTTTCACAGATTATTTTATAACAAATGATATCAAATGAATCTGTGGTCTTTCATTATACCTCCATTAGCTTTCAAAGAGGTACTTAACAATAAGAAACTGAGGTTAAAAAAAAATATTAAAAAAATAAAAAAGGGCATTCAAATATGGCATTGAAAAGCAAGATCTGAAAATCTGGACCATTCATTCAAAAAGAAACGACCATGGAAGGTTTAAGACTTTGTGGAGCAACTAATCACAATTTATTTGTCAACTCAAAATCCGAACACATGAAAATTTATGAGATATCTACAGTGTTTCTATAATTTCACATTAGCACCTGCAGTACAGATTAAACGGACACAAAATTACCTAACAACATGGCAATATTTTCATATATAAACACACAAGTTTGCAATTCTGGTAAATTATTAATTCAATTTAAACAAACAAAACAACAACAACAACAAAATTTTAAAAAATTAAGCTCCAATGTGGCCATATCAATTTTTGAGATGATATATAAACAATATCGGTTTTTATTGGAAATAGAGAAAACATAAATTCAACAACAGGCTGACATGAGGTTTTCAATCTTGCATTTCTTCTGGCACTTCATGTGGTCCCACGATACCTGGCACAGACAACTGTTGTTTCCTTTTTTCTTCTTGTGCATGCTTGATAGTGTTCTCTCTCTCTTCCAGGAAAAGATCCTCCAAATCTTCTCCAGCAAATTCCTTTGGGAATAAATAGTTAAAAAACAGAAAGAACAATAATAACATTAGAAACCATGAGTTAATCGAGAGAAAAAAATTTATATATATAAAGAACAAGGTAAATAGCATATTCTTTCAACAACAAAAAAACAAAAAAATGATGTCATTTTTATAAACAAAAAAAGAAAAAAAAAAAAAAAAAAAAAAAAAAAAAAATTTTTCAAAAGCCAAAAGACCCACTAAAAACAAACAAAAACCCCCATTTTTTTATGTGTTGAGCAGCTATTGGAAAGAATGCAGCACATACAAAAGTAAAAACCGCTCCTAAATCAATGAAGTGAAAGTTAAAATAAAAACTTACCCTGATTTGTACTAAGAAATCTCTGACGTGTTCCTTAAGAGCATTGCAGTCTTGGTTGAAACTAAACAATCCCCTGATGAAGATTGTAATTTGCTGCCTATAAAAGGAAGAAGGGAGAAAGAAAAAAATTATAAACATAACATGATTGGTTATATATCATTTTATCTGTGTGTGTGTTTGAATGAGTACCCCCCCAAAAAAACCACAACACAACCACCAGATCCTTGCCAAATGGTTACAAGAGAGCTGCCAGACCATATGGCCAATGAAACAAGATTTTGACCAAGTTTTTCACCATTAACTCAAGTTCAAGACAGAGAGACACTGTTCAAATAGACCTCATTTTTTAAATGATTTATGAAAAAAAACAAAAATCTTGTATAAGGGAAGAAAAAAAAAAACAAAAGCAGGCTTTGTTTACATGGATGGCGCCTTCAGGAGAATGAGAGACTGTTCAAAGAGACCTCATTTTTGATGATTCGTGAAGAAACATTCACCTATTAACAGCAGTAATTTGGGATACCTATTATCATTTTCATAATCAACCCCCCCCCCCCCCCCAAAGGTTTTTGTGATAATGATGATCAGTGTAAAATGCCTTTACACTCATTAATTTACTGATTGAAAAAACTTCATCTAGAACTTCTAATAAGACAAATCTAAACCTATATTGTTATTTGTTTACTTACGACAGTCTATAGAATGACTGAATGCAAATATTTGATCTTGAATTATTGATACTCTAAAATATGCTATAGAACACATAATATGTAAAACATTTATAAACATACAACAATTTCTAATTATTTATTTTTTAAAGGGAAAAAATCTAGAATTTCAGACGATAAGGAAAACAAATAAAAAAACATAAGCCACAAGCAAAATAAAACACATAAGCCACAAGCAAAAGAAAACACTCAGTAATTAAGAAATAAATTATGGTGAAACTTACTCATTCAAATGTGGAAAGGCCGTCTTCAGCAAAGATAAAAGGAACTCTTGAACATACTGAACATTTTGTGCGGCTGGCATATTAGGACTGAGAGCTGCTGTGATTTTTCCATGTTCAAGTAAATAAAACATGTACGCTAGGATTGTTGTCTGAACTGTAAGACCTATTCATGGAATTTAAAAACAAAGAATTGATAAATCAAATTCTGCAATTCAATTATCAAGATATCTTATAAATAATATACATTTAAAGCATGGTTGTTGGAAACATTGGGAGTAATACACTTGAGATAGTCGTGAATTGGAGATTACAGACCAAACTGCAATTCAAAATTAATCAACTCAAATACACACTGATAAAGTTAGTCTCATTAATATGACATGCGAAATCACATCATTGTATTTGTTAACATTTATATCAGAAGTTTCATTATCGTTTTACTGATTTGCTTTGTGCTGCTCAAAACTAAGAAACTGAAATAATTTTTAATCAGGAAATGATATGGGTTCCAAAATCTTGAGACCAGTGAGTTATCAAATCAAATAACCAACAATGATAAATTTACAGAGAGACAGACCTGCCAACCTTCCCAGGATGAAAAGTGTATTCTATGACCCTAAAAAGTGTATTTTTTAGCAAAAAAGTGTATTTTGTCTGCGTGAGTAGAAAAAAAGTGCGCACTTTACACAAATTTATATAAAAGCTAACACCAAACCCAAATCAAAATAAACTCTGATCTTCATCATTCAAGCAATCTCTAGTGATTACAAAATTATCGATTTATCAAGAAACTAAAACTCAATGACCATTTTAAAGTAGCATAAGGCTTAGAAATTGCAATATCTAAGGAAATTGCTTTCGAAACACTCAAAGAAATGACCAAAAGGCCCCAAACATGTACGAAGTATTGATGCTAGTGTCAGTGGAAGAAGTGGTGGTTGTTGTAGCGATGGTGCTTGTGGTGGTGGTGATGATGATGAAACTGTGGTGGCGGTGGTGGTAGAAGTGATGTGGTGGTGGTTGTGGCAGTGACAATGCTGTGTTGGCGGTTGTAGAAGTGGTGATGCCATGACGGTGGTGGTAAGAGATGATGATGTGGGGATGATGCTGATGTACCAAATGAACTTGTGATGGTGATATCTGCTAGCCCAATAAATCAGTTATGAGTAAGTTTTGAGATATAATATTTGAGAGAGTGGTCTTCAATTCAATACATGACATTTTGCAAAAGTGGCAAGATATTTTCCACGTATGTTATCTAATGATCCATCTCTCTCTCTCTTTTTGTCTTTTTTTTTGAGCATTCACTCCTCCTCTTCCTACTACTACTACTAACTACTATTACCACTACTACTTTTACTACTACATCCTACTAATACTATTACTTTGGTCAAATGATGGGAAATTCCTAAGTATGTAATATGCAAAGACAAGTTAAATACTTCTAAAACGGTTATGGAGAATTCATTTTGAACCAAATACTGTTCCTAAAGCTGCCCACTTTGTAATTCAAGACTCGTACAAAATAATTAAGGAAAAAAAAGATCATTATAAATTTTATCAACCAAAATAGAGTAATCTTAGTTATTATAAAGGGAAATAACCCATTTATGTTTAAGTTAAGTTGCAATACAGTTTTTAATTGAAGGCTTCAAAGTCAAAGATGTTGGTTCAATTAAATTTTCACTTAGAATTTTCTATTTAATGAATGGCAAAAGTTTAAATGTGGTCTGAGACTATTTAAAGTATAAAACAAGCTTCTATACATAATCCTATGCAAATCCTCAAAAATGTATGAGAAAAATATTGGTGAAAACCGGCATCATATAAGCAACTGAAATGATAACTATAGCATTAAATGTGATGCATCATTCATTCAGAAACACAATCAACCGTTGGTGTACGACACGACGCGTGTGTATCAATGTATCATCAATATCATTCACATCACATATCTTTTAAAAAATCGTATTAAATCCACGAAAATCGTATCCGGGTATTTGGGGTCCAAAATCTCTAAATACGATTATCGTACTGGTGGCAGGTTGGAGAGAGAGAGAGATGAGAGAGAGGAGAGGAGAGGAGGAGAGGAGAGAGAGGAGAGGAGAGGGGAGAGAGAAAAGGATGGGGGAGAGAGAGAGAGAGAGAGAGAGAGAGAGAGAGAGAGAGAGAGAGAGAGAGAGAATAATTACCCGCTGTATGAGAACTGTCAGTGATAACAGAAAACAGGTGTTGCAAAATATCTGTGAAGTAAGTCTGGTAGAAGCTTTGAGCTGTTGATTCTTCTCTGGAGATATTTTGTAAGAGTACATACAGGATATCCAAGCCTGTGTCGGCCACATTACGCATTGTATGTTTAAAGGCCCAGATGATGGAATCCAAGACAAGTTTGAACTGAGCAGGTGGAATATTCAATAATGCTGAAAAAACATTTTTTTTAAAATAGAAAATATTTTAAAAAAATAAAAGACATAAAACTTTGTATAAAGTACATCAATGGGGTAATCATATCATTTGTGATACAGTAAAAAGATCATTAAAATAATCTATTTAAATGAGTGTATTAAAAAAGCGTGAATTTTCTTCTCGGCAAGATATCAGCTATCCAAATACCAAAAAATGACATGCTAATACTTTGTTTTTTATCCCTTCCACAACTAAATGAACAGGGAAGAAGACTGGCAAAAAAAAATATTTTTCAGCAGTCTCATTTCCAAAAGCTGACCAAAAAAAAAATTGTTATTGTTATTTCAACCTAACAGAAACATGATAAATTTTAGCTCCTTAAATTCTGATGCTTTGAAATAGCTATTTGATAATCATAGAATTTTAAATTTGTTACATACCCTGGAAACTGTGAGACGTGACTGCTTGTAATAACAAGAAGAAATTTGTCCGATGCTCTGGGAATTCTTCAAAATCCTATATTTAAAAAAAAAAGAACAGAAAACAACGTTTTTTTTTGTAGGCAGTACAAATCATTTAGATGTATTTATTGAATTAATTTGATTTGACATGAAGCAAAATCTCCATTTTTAAGTTTAGTGAATAAAAACAAAACTTTTGGGAATGGAAAGCAATAAAGTAGTCTCAAACAAATGCCTTTTTCTTTAAAAGTTTCTTTTTGGTTTGCTGTTTATTGTTGTTTTGTTTTTTTTGGTTATTTGGGGGGGGGGGGGGGGGGCGTGGTTACAGCGCTTGCAACCCATATAGGTCACATTTCTGCACCAATAAAAAGGAACAAAACTGGAGAGTCAAAAAATTATGGATTTACAATAAAAGCACCCAAGAAAAAGTAAGACAAGGGGGACTGGTTTAAATAGGGGCCTGAAGCGGATTCCAAGAACCTGCTATCCACGTACTTAAGTTTGAGCTCACCTAAAAGTCACCCAGATACAAGCACAGAATCCCACCAATTGGACCACACTTGAATGTTTATAAAATATACTAAAATCTAAAATTATAACTACACAACAGAGAGATCATTTAAAATGGAAAAATATCATCTCCTGAGACTGATACTATACATTTGACTGTTTCCCTCTCAGGAAAGGACTCCGACCAGAGGCCAGGACAAAACCAAGTAATATCATTCTAAGACAAAGACAGAAAGCAACATGGAAAGGGAAATGTAGGGGGTTAGAAGAGAAGAGACAGCAATAGTGACTTCTCTGCCTACCATGGGAGGTCAACCAAGCCCCACCCATTTTTCTGAAAAGTGCTAAAGATTAAATATTCACCACTAAGAACCTACTCCAAGATAACCTAAACCAAAAACAAAATTACTCATCCTACCAAAAGAAATTAGAAAATAAAATCCTGATGACTGGATAAAATAGTAATTATGAAATCATACTTACTTTATTTATCATGGTAAGGGTGCACTCGAACACTGCATCAAATATCTGAGGGATATCTTTGGTAATGTGCAACTAGGTAAAGAGAAAAAAGAAAAAAAGGGAGGTGGGGGAGGGGGAGAGAAAAGATCATCATCAATGAAATACACTGATAAAGTAAAGATAGAATCTAGTATTTATGGCTCCATTTAAAACAATACAACTCGTAAGTGAGCCCTATGAAAATTGACAGAAACTTCTTAGACCAACCAAAGACATATGAGTTTTAAAATAAAAACGGTCTGGCCTATACTATTCTAAAAAGAAAGCAAAACCAGCAAACCTGTTGTTAGTTTTAAGAAATCAATCAATCAGTTGTAAATTACGGTAATTCTAATTCCCATTTTAATAGCACATTATACTAATTTCAAAACAAAATCAACATCGAGGTATAGCTTAAAAATTCAAAAATGTCTAAAAGTACCTCCAAAAAAAAAAAGAAGAAGAAGAAAAGTCAAAAAGGCTATTGCCTTCAATAAACCTTATTTAATATGCAAACCATAAAAGAAAATTTTCAACATCCTTACCTTTAATTTATTTACAATTGTAGCCATTGTACTAAGGACTTCAGGCTCTCTTGCTGCTGGAACATTACGCTGATAATCCAACAACACTGCTTCCAGGAGTGGATGAATAAAATTTTTAGCAACCTGAATAAAAATTTCAAAATTATCAATCACAAAGAAATGGTGAATCAAAATCAGAAGAAATAAATAAACCTAAAAACCTGGATGACCAAATTGATTGAAATGCATTGTACACCTTAGACTGACTTCTATCGAACTAGATGTAACATTTGAATACCACATAAAAGGTGAAGAACAAGTATCACAATAATAAAAAAGTAAACCACCCATGGAGTGATGTGACAACCAAGTCAATGTCTTACCATTTCAGAGTCATTGGATCTGATGACCCATCCAGAGATAAGCTTCAAAGTTTCTTTCTTTACTGTCCTCATTGATCTAATGAGAGGCTGCTTGGTCACACTTTCTCCATTTGTTGCAATCGCACTACTTATGTTTTCACTCATTACCTGTTGAGACATATATATATAATAACTGAGACACTTGAAACCTTGTTAGAGTAAAACATAGCAATTATAATAATAATAAACCTGAGAGAAAATGAATGCATTACATTTCATTGTTTTCTTAAATCAACTATTTCTTTTAAATATTATGGAGAAAACAAAACATTTAATAAACTGCAGCCCACTCAAATCAATGATTACCTTGTACACATTAAGCATGTCCAAATATATTCTTCCAAGTTGTACCACATAAGGATGACCAAGAGCTTTACAGGCCCTGACATTGGTTTTCAGGATATTAGCCAGTTGTTTGACAGCCTCAGGATCTTTTAAAACTTGGACATTCTGGGTGGCTTGATTGATAATCCCATCCCATACCTGCAATTGTCAAATGGTTACTCAATATATATATTAAAAAATTATTGTAGAAACATCAGGGAATTAATACCATTTTACTATTGGTGTAAATTGAGTTCATTGCTACTTTGTACCCGAAAGTCAAAACTCTGATGGATTACAACAATGTCTATCAAAGGCTCTCATATAAAACATTGCTTTCATACCAAAAATCATTGTAAAAGACCGTCAGTCAGGCAGGACCATTTTTATTACTTTGGATCTCTTGATAAATTTTTATAAATTCCATTAAACAACCAAAATAAATCACGAAATACAACAAAAAAAGCTTAACATTAAAACAAAAACTTACTTGATTAGGCAGAAGCATGTAACGTTCAATGAGATGATCTTGAGCAACTTGGTCAGTTTGTGCCCCAATCATAAGACCAACTGCTTCATAAAATGTATGGACCTGCTGATGCTGTAAATCACAAATGATGGTGTTTATTCCATTGAGAATCTCCTCAATGAATGGCATAACCTCTCCCACCTGAACCTGCACAAAGTGACGTCTGCATTTTTGAGCAATCTTGATAAAAGTATCACAGGCCATGTCTTGAACACCATCGTGCGTTTCTGATTCAAACAGAAAAAAAATATGTTCCATTTCAATACCAACACAAAATATATACCTACTATTAAATGTGAGTCCTTCTTAGGAGAAAATCGAAATTGTTTAGTTTTGATATAACAAAATTTTTAAGACACCATTAGTAATTTAGGTTTTATGATATGTTTTTTAAAATTCCAACAACACAAAAACATTATGCTAGAAGAGACATTTAAGTCTCACTCATTGTGCAATAAATGAATTCATATTATACCATGGAATGAAAAAGGTTTCCCTTCTTCCAGATTTTAAATATTCCATATATTTTTCAAAGTAGAAATCTGACAGACAAAATGGAAATCTGACAATATAAGCAAATGGAACAAAATATTTTATGGGAAGGGCTTTCATTTCTGAACCCCTTAGTCCGTTTAGATACAGAAATTACATCAACAAGCTTTTAACTGAACATGACTTTTAAAATTCATAACAGTTAATGTACATATAATTTGAAAAGTGAAAACTTACCATGCATGAACTCAAATAATTTATTTACAACAGTCTTCAGGAATCGCCAATGCGCTCGCAAAAATCTTGGGTACTGTCCCACAACATACATAATATTGGATGCAATAATTGCCTTGTTGTCTTTGCCACGCTTCTGTTCACACAAGCCTAACAAATCCTGTGAAAATAAAATGTCACAACTTCTTTCAAATAAGAAAACAATGGTTTTCATATATTGTTTACATAGATGATGAGATTTGATGATGTGATAAATAATAAATATATAGAAGCAATATGTATTGCTTGAATGGAAACTATCTGTTTATCATGGATAAACTGTTCATGGCTATTTTCAGCAAAGATCAAATTTAATGATTTGATTTCAAACAAAAGAGCAGAAAATATTCCCCTTTTTAAATAAAAAGCTGAGCAAAATTATTTTTTCTAACGTCTAGATTTTGAAAAAATAAAACAAACACCAAAAAAAAAAAACAACAACCCTATGTGGTTATGAGAAAGAAAATACCTTAATAACAGTGACTAGAAATCTTTTTTCATCATCTTCATGCATAGCCCCACTAATAGAGCCAATGGCCCAACAAATCTGGAGAAAGAAAGAGAAAAAAATATCAGCACATGAAGTTTTAATTTTTTGGAAAAAATCGATAGGACAAAAAAAAAGGAAGAAAAGAAAATAATTTCTGAGAAATCTTTACAAAAAAAAAAAAAATTATTGTTGTTTTGTTTTTAAGGATATTACGGCGCTTGCAACACATTGAGGTCATAACAGCACCAGTAAAAAGGAAGAAAATGGGTTAGTAAAAAGTTCTAGTATTAAAATTAAAGCACCCAAGAAAAGGTAAGACAAGGGGAATTGGTTCAAATAGGAAACAGAAGTAGATTCCAAGAGCACACTATCAAAGTACTTAGTTTGAGATCACCTAAAAGTCTCATTCAGACACAAGTACAGATCCCCACTAAGAGGAATACACTCAAATGTGTACAAATCATATATAATATGCAAATAAAATAAAATACAATGCATAACAGAGAGATGATTTACAAGGAAAAAAATATCACCTCCCAAAACTAACTATACTGTTTCCCTCCCTGCTAGGGTATCCGGCCAGTGCCAGGACAAAACCAAGTAAATTCCTCCCAAGACAAAGACAGAAAGCATGTTGGAAAGCAGATAAAGGGGGATAGAAGACACAGTAAGTGCCTCCCAGCCCACTATGGAAAAAAAATGTATGGAGTGGACATTACCATTTCTGTAATGTTAGTTTTGGTTGATTCAATGAAAATGTTAAGTAAAAAAAAAATAGTATCTAAAGCTATTTAAGGTTGTCTTATACTACTTCTTACTGTATTCAAGTTTTTCCATGACCACTCTGTGCCATTTACTTGATTATGCAGTTTTTCTGTCATGATGTTTTCAGTATCAGTGTAGTCAAGATGAGTTAAATAAACTGAAATAAGAATTTTTTTAAATATATTTTTTAATGAAATCATACAAACAGTCAAAACTACATTCACATGAGTAAAAATTCTTACATTAAATTCAAAGATACACACTTTTTAAATTTTTAAAAACTTCCTATGAACAATCAGTTGGCAATTAATGACTAGAGAACTGACCTGAACAACTTTTGATGTAGCTCATGAGGCAAGGGCAATATCAGATATTGAAAATAAATGAGTTAAAGGCCAAAGAAAGTTGCCTTCTCACCTAATGTTTCCCTCATGTTTTTATACAAATTAATGGAATCTGTGTCTTTCATAAATTCTCTAACAACCTCCCCCTGGTCATTTTCAACAACGAGAACTTCCTCTGGTTTGGCCATGCGTGAAATCATCACAAGTCGAACCTGAAATATACACAATGCAAACTGAAATTTATCAAAACCAAGTTTAAATTGACCTTGATAAACATGTTTTGTGATTTTGCAACGCTTGCTTGAGATTGTTTGTTTGTTTGTTTTTAAGTGTTTTACGGCGCTTGCAACACATTTAGGTTATATCAGCGCCAGTAAAAAGGAAGAAAATGGGTCAGAAAAAGTTCTAGAATTACAATTAGAACAACCAAGAAAAGGTGAGACAAAGGGGAATTGGTTCAAATAGGAAATAGATGTAAATTCCAAGAGCATACCATCAAAGTACCTAGTTTGAGATCACCTAAAAGTCCATCCAGACACAAGCAGAGGTCCCCACTTAGAGGAATACACTCAAATGTTTTACAAATCATATATAATACAAAGAAAACATAATACTAATACAGTGCATAACAGAGAGATGATTTACAAGGAAAAAAATATCATCTCCCAAAATCATACATTTGACTGTTTCCCTCCCAGCCAAGGCCAGGACAAACACAAGTAATCTCATTCCAAGACAAAGATAGAGAGCGAGTTGGAAAACAGATATAGGGGATAGAAGACACAGAAGCCCACTATGGGAGTTGCTTGAGATTATTTCAGTTCCAATGAACAGGAAAAAAAGTCTTTAAAAAACCCCTCTAGATTTACAATTAAAAGCATGACAGGAGGCTAGATCAAATAGGGAACAGAAGTATATTTCAATAGCAAATTATCAATATGCTTAGTTTGAGACCACCTTAAATTCCCATCCAAACACAAGTACAGGATCCTGCTAAGAAGAATATACTCAAATGTTTGTCATATTACCAAAAAAAAATAAATAAGAATAAGAGATGATTTACAGGGAAATAATAAATAATATACGCTTATTGTATCCCTCTCTGCTACTCATCCTGGCAAGAACCAAGACAAAACCAAGTTAGTAATCTCATACCAAGACAAAGACAGATAGCAATCTGAAGAAGGGAAAAAAAAGCACAGCAAGAGTGATCTCTCTGCACTTGTGATGAAAAACGATATTTTATTATCTTAGAAATAATATAATTGAAGTCCAAATTCTTAAAGTAGACTATAAAGGGCATGAAAAACACAGTCGAAAAGGGTACAGGTAGTAAGAAAAGTGTGAAAAATAGGAAGCTATTTTGCTATTTTCTCAATATGTCATTTTTCTAAGGGTATGAGTATGAGATACTGTGTCAAACGCTTCTCAGAATCTATTCAATGAAATTGTCTGAAAATTTTCAGTTATCACAGAGATAATGTATTATGTCGCCATAGAGAGATTTTTTTGATAAGATATGTGAACTTTGAGTTATAATCCAAATTATGAATTTTTAACACCAATTTTGTCATAACATTTTGATTCTCAACTTTGTAATGCTCTGATAAAAATTCCATAAGGTAAAGCCGTAAAATCTCTCTATGGTGACACAATATGTTACAATGTTGATAAGAGGGAAGAATATGGAGGTCATTCCTTCATTAGTGTTTGTGGAAGAGATTGTTATATTTTTTTAATGTCAGAACCCCCAATTAGGTCACAAAATGGGTATCAACACAGATAATTAAAAATTTTCACCAAAAATGTTGTTTTTTATCCTATAATGACAATACAGAATGATTAAAACCGCCCAATGTAGGTAATTCAATTTTTTTTAGAAAAGATCCAAACTGCCACTTAATTAAGAAGTACTTTTGCAATTGTGTGTCTTCATGAAGGTCGAATTATGAGTATCAAAAAATAATGCTGTTTTGTGGAAAAAGGCTATGCTCGCATTATGTAGTCACATCTTTTATAAAATACAGTCACATGGTCTTTTCCTATATAATTCAAAAATAGATTTTAAGCATTTACTAAAATTATACTTTGGCAGAAATAAGTTTAAAACAAGAACTTGGGCAGGAAATTACACAACTTTATAGTTTACCTTTGAAAGAACAGGATTATACAATTGCCGTCTTGCAGGGACATCTTGGTTATTTGTGCGTAATGAAAAGATGATGGATGGAGATGAATCTGTAAAAGGGTTTTCTCTATACAACTCAGACGATAATGAGCTCCAATACTCTAAACAATGATTAAAACCGCCCAATGTAGGTAATTCAATTTTTTTTAGAAAAGATCCAAACTGCCACTTAATTAAGAAGTACTTTTGCAATTGTGTGTCTTCATGAAGGTCGAATTATGAGTATCAAAAAATAATGCTGTTTTGTGGAAAAAGGCTATGCTCGCATTATGTAGTCACATCTTTTATAAAATACAGTCACATGGTCTTTTCCTATATAATTCAAAAATAGATTTTAAGCATTTACTAAAATTATACTTTGGCAGAAATAAGTTTAAAACAAGAACTTGGGCAGGAAATTACACAACTTTATAGTTTACCTTTGAAAGAACAGGATTATACAATTGCCGTCTTGCAGGGACATCTTGGTTATTTGTGCGTAATGAAAAGATGATGGATGGAGATGAATCTGTAAAAGGGTTTTCTCTATACAACTCAGACGATAATGAGCTCCAATACTCTAAACAAATTTTGAAGATTTCTACTTCTTCCACATTTGAGATGAGTATCAGGTAATGAAGAGCCTGAAGGAGAAAGAAAAAAAGTTGACTTAAATGAGAGCGTTTTAACAAAATAAAACAAGCACATGAATAAACAGTGAAGAAAAATAGAAAAATATATCCATATATAAATCAAACAAGATTAACACATACATTCACATGATTGTAGACAGATCAAACATAAATTTCAACATTTCCCATAATTATTCTGACAGTTTCCCAATTTCAATGTATTACCTTCTGTGCAGCATCATTAGAAGGCTTCACCTAAACTTTCCAGGAAGGAATATAGATAAACCATCAACCAAAGATCTGATGCCAACAGGAATCACCTTTGTTGTCCAAAGCTGTCAATGATCACACATTGTATTTGATTGGGCTTGATGGTATGGGCTACATTTTGTATCATCAATGACGTCTGATATTCTCCAATCCGTTTTGTTTTTGGAAACGATGAGTCAAAAATTTAGCTTGCTATCTTTAGAAAATAGAATTACGCTCTTGTACAACATAAAAGACCATCTTTTGAGAATGGCTCATAAGCACCAGTCATTACTAGTGGGTACTCATTAAACAGCTTTGTAGATATAATTAACAAGACATTGTCATTTACCTGACCAGAATTTAAAAGAAAAAAAATGAAAGAGCTGATTATGCCTATGACTTAACTTACCTCCATTAATAAAGGATGCAGCTCCGTCTTTTTTTCTACAAGCTGAGCATGTTCCTTCAAATATGTACACAAGAAGAGACTAAGATTCTGAATGAAATTTTGCTCATCATCAGTACCACCTTGGTAAGCTTCTTTAATATTTGTTTCCACAGGAAGCATCTAAAATAAAAGAGAATTTGACATTTAAATTTATCGTTACAAAATTTTGGAAAAATTTTCATTGCAAGAAGTAAAATTTGATTGATCTGACAGCACATGATATTTATCAAGTACTTTTAATATTTTGATTTCAGAAATACTAGCCAAAAACAAATGAAATCAAAATTGTGATTAATCACTGATTGAAAACAGATTTTCCATAAAATATATGTCCTTGACAGCCGAAACCATACATACCTGTTTCAGCTGATTTAAACCTAAAGTGAAGAGTTGCAAGAACTGTTCGTCATAAGTCTGAGATGCTTGAACACCAGCTGTAAATAGGAAAAAGATAAAGAGCCATAATAAAAGACTTTTTTTTTTCTTAAACAAGGGTAAAATAAAAATGAATTGCTGAAAATGACCTTAACCTAGTTCTGAATCATTGTGCTAAACAAGTAAACAAGGAGAAATTAACACTGTTACATCTCTGTTACTACTGATTTAATGGGGCATCAAGCAGAGCTGGGTCTTTGTCAGACATTGGCAATCATGACTCTCCAATCCTACCCCCCCCCACCTCCCCCTTCTATTCGTTTCAGAAAGTCGAAAGCATTATAATAGCTTACAGTATATCAATGTTGAAAATTATGCTAGCTCTTCCATGAAAATGAGTTAAAAGTATCGTAACCTGTATCTGATTGTTTTTGTGAGTTAATAATTAAGATCAATATAACAATCAAAAGAGATTTACCAATTTCAGTGAGACATTTCATTGTTACATTCCGGAACATTGGGACATTGAGGAACTGAAAAAAAAAATTAAATAATTTTTAAATCGTCATCAACTCTTTTAAAAAATGAACTATTATTGATTGGTGATTGCATGTTTAAATCAATAAATTCAGTTTCAAACAACTAAAGATGACAATTCATTCATTCATAGTAACAACTACAACTCTGAACACAGATCTTCATAAGGGTCGCTTCAATTTAAACAAATCAATATTTATTTGGGAATTCACTGGGATTTTTTAATAAAGGTTTTCCCTCAGATTAGATTTCTAAAAATCAATTTAAGTGTTGAGATCCCATAAAAGAGGTGATATAAAAAAAGTATTGTATAGTCTGAATCAATCATCGAGTTAATAAGTGCACCTGGGACTGGAGACAACTGAGGTTTCGTTGAATCCAAGGTTTTGCTTTTGACATTACAATGGATATACTTTTAAGGTACTTAGTAAAAATAATGGGATTACCCTTCTTGCCACTTTGTTGTTTAGTTAATCATGTCATCATATTTTTTTTTTTTTAATGTTACTTTGTACTGTAAGGAACAAAGAAAAATAAAGCTTTTCCTTTTTGTGGATGCTATTGTATAAAAATCAATTAAAATTTAGACGAAAAAGACAAGTTAGTCCAATGAGTGTAAGAGCAAAGAAATCGTCTGAAGATTAAAATCACCAAGACATGCCAGTGCTTGCAATAAACTCACACAATGCCCCACCATTGTGCTCTGATTGTTAGTGTATTCAATGTGAAAACGGCCAACTAGACAATAACAGTTAGAAATAAAGCTCACTGATTTCAGAAAGCAATGCCAGACTTTCCTTTTATTAATTTTTTAAACGCTAGTCTTTTTTATCCACTCTCCTTGCGGTTTTGATTACTTTCTTGTAGCCATGTTGTGAGGCTATGAACCTCATTGGGAGCAAGGTGGCTTTAGAGTGTCAATTAGAGAGAGAAAAAACCCCAAAAAAACCCGGGAATTTAGAGAGTTTCCATTGATTAAGTCACTTAATACGAGGTGCACTGTATTATGATAATAGATTTCTTTAAATAGAAGGTGGACAAAAAAAACCCCAACAAAATCCAATGACCAGTGCTCTGTTTAGGAAAGTGATCTGCACAGATTACATCCATGATTAAATGTACCACTATGGATCAGCATTTGTCTGGCTCATATTGATATAGTCCTGAACCTTCACAGCACCCTTTAGAATCAAAACTTAAGAAATTGAAAACTATTTCAGTGTTATGCCCTATGATATCTAAGGGACGGACTGAAAATAAAAGCTTTTATATGTAAAATTAGAATATGTTTAATCAGGACATGGACAAGTGTTTGGCTCTAATTTAAATAAAAAAACAAATAAAGGAGAAAGAAAACATCCCCCCCCCCCCCCCCCCCACTAAACAAACCAAAAAATAAGAACAAAATTGAAGAAACATACCTTGTAAATGAGAGTGGTGATAAGCTTTGTTTCAAAGATATAACCAAGAGGAATCCAATTCAAAAAGCGAAGAAGTGTTTCCAATGTAGCACCAACAAGGGGAGCATTCTGACTGTTGTCCTGGGGAAAATAATATATCAAAGAGATAAATAAAATAATTATGACTTTATTCATTACTACCTGAAATTTAACTTATCATAAACTTGTTCGTATGTAAAAAATAAAACAAAAAGGTAACTCATGATCATAATATAAGACTTTGTAATATCAAGTCCAAAAATATTTCATATTTCCATCCAATAATCAGTATGCCCAACCTCACGATAGAGAAAATAAGACCAACCCTTTTTATTGGATTTTGATCAAATATCAATTTTCACTGTATTGTGCATTATGTAAATATAGGAAATGAGCTAAATGTATATATGGAGACACACACATTTATATAAATATCAATTTCACAACACAACCTGTTCTGAGCTTTAAATCTCTTAATTTAAAAAGCTCTGACACATTTTAATTTCTCAATTTCACCATGATTGAAGATTTAATAAACTTATTAGATTTTCCTTTCAAATGAACTCAAGAGAGTTAAGGGTATAAAATGAAAATTCTTAAAATTAAATTAAAATAAAAAATTAATACAAACTTACCGTGACATACTGGCAAAGCTGAAAAATTTGAGAAAATTCACTGCACATAGTATCTTTCAAGTGTTTTGCTTTTGTTTGGGTCATTTGGCCACTGGAGAAGTCAAAAACTTCCTCACTGAAATTAAAAATCAAATACACACATAAGTATCTTGACCACACAAAATACAATTATTATTTTTTAAAATTAGAAATGATATTAAAAGAAGATATTAGATTTTTCAAAGATTTGATATTATTTGTTGTTAATAAACTTGTTTGAGCTGTGCTCGAACTTTTCCTAGACCCAGTGGTAGCAAGCGATAATTGACACTAAAACTGCAGCATTTGGGGCCCATCCAAACAGCAGCTCCCTTTTCCAAATTTGTCATAGATTACCTGTCCTATCCAAACAGCATCTCATCCACATTTGTCATAGATTAATTGTCATATGTAAACAGCATCTCATCCAAATTTGGTATTGATAAAATGTCCTATACAAACAGCATCTCACCCAAATTTGTCATAGATTCATTGAAAACAGGCCACATTTTAAAACCTAACCATGTCCAACCATCCCTATATCTCCCATGAAAGAGGAAATTTTGTTTGCTTTTGCACTGTCAGTGTGTATTTGTCCATGTCGCTCACGTTAATCAATGTTCTGTAGCACAAAAGAATGTTATCAATTATTGACAAACGTTTATATGAGATGCTGGTCTGTTACAAAATACAAATACAAACCAACCACAAGCAACAAAATAAAGAAAAGATATGAGAATTCATATTAGATTTCCAAGATAAAATCTGATAGATAAAAACACAGGTATTCCATCCTTAATCTTATGAATTATCACTTTAGAACAAAAAAAAAAAGGATTATAAAGATATATATTCAAAAAACTGTATTAGAAGAAGGATGAAGTCTCCCCTTCAGCAAGAAATCTAAAAATAAATTTATTCCACTATAATGCAAGTTGCCATCAGGTGTCAGAAATATCATTATTACCTGAGCAGCTTCATTATGGCCATGTTGTTTTGACAGAGAGATTCATTCGTTTTACTGGCACCGATGATATCACTAATGAAGGTAGGCCAATTACGTGGCCATTCATACTTCAAAATCTAAAGAGGGGGAGAAAATGAAACAATAATATAAAATAACACGAAAGAAACAAATATTTAGCTAGAAATTTTTTAAACATTACTGTCAGCCATAGGTTCAGAGGTGCAATAAGTACCTTAAAATTGAACGCAATTTTTCATCACATACTAACAATAATTACTCCTGACTCCTGGCATGGACATTTCATTCAGTTGAAATATTGATATGCCACAATTTTTCTTTAGAAGGGCAACGACTTTGTTAAAACTTTGAAAAGCTAGTGAGTATAATATATGGGGAGAATGTTGGTAAGAACCAAAAAAATTCAGACTATAAAACAAAATTTACAACCTGAGAAACTACAATATTTAGATTGCAAAATTCTCTTTTGCAATCATTGACATTCGTATATTTGTAAAAACTTAATCATTTCTTTCATTCACAATTTTGCCATCCAGGATTTAACTTTTCAATGTTTTTTTTTTAAAAATGCAATGAATCTTCGACTATTTTTTTTTTTTTTTTTACGGACCATAGGTGCAAATTTATGACAGAAACATCTAATACAGGACTTATTTTTGACTAAGACCTTGTACTTTTACGCGAGCACAGCCACTGACCACTATCTGAGCGTTGAACCCCAGTAAAAAGACATTTAGTTCCTAGACTTGACTTTAATACAGTAGACTCCGGATAAGACGTTGCCCAGGGGAACAGGGGAAATAACCAACTTAACGAAAATCAACTTAACTGGAGTGTAGAAGGGGAGTAGTTGTAGACTTGACTTGAATTCTTGATAAAATTTATATCAATTAAGAGGGCCATTATATAGGATGGCCTGGGATTAGAACAAAAAAAATAAAATCTTGAACTTGAACTTGCGGCAATGTAAAATTTGAGATGGAGAAAGCAAAGTTATTCGATACTGCTTATGTTATTTAAACACGGACGTCAGGCAAAGCGCCTACATCACATCGATGTGCGCCAATCGTTCGCGGATATTCTTAACCACTGAAAATTCTTACTGGCTTTTTTAACCAATGGAAATACTTGTTTATTTGTGATTTTATTGTGGTCATGAGTGATGAGAACACCGACTTAAGCGAAATCGACTTATGTGGAGTTTTTTTTTTTTTACTATTGTTATATAGGAAGAAGGGAGAGGGACCAAGAAAAAAAAAATCGATTTGGGTAAAAATCAACTTAGGCAACGTCGACGTATCCGGAGTGCACTGTAATGTGTTACTGTATCAAAGAAGTATTGACACACACACACAGTGAGATTTTGGTCTAGCTTCTTACAGGCACCTAAGTCTAAGAGATGAGAGGTCGATAGAGAGCAATTGAAGAGCCTACTAGTGTTAAAATTAATTAAGTCACAGAAAGTTAGTTTTTTAAAAATGGAGGTTAACATTCGGATTAGGCTATATAAACATTCGGATTAGGCTATATAGAGTATACAAAAAATTAAATGTGTAGTATTGAGATAGGGGATTTAGATTAAGATTATCAAGAACAAAATTGGTGAGCGAACCAAGGCGATTATACTTAAAAGTTTATCATTGTTGTGCTAAAAATTAGAAAAATGTGACAGAAGTACTTTTAGTATTGAGGTCTTAAATTTATCCTTGTAGCAAGCCTGAAACCATCTTGAAAACCCATCAGACACCACCCAAATGGCTACACAAATAGTCACATAAAAAAAAAAACAATCAACAACCCTAACAGTGACAAAATACATATTGGAGAGATAATCTATAAAGAAAAATAAAATGTCCCTCACAAAAAAAAAATATCAACAAATCGACCTATTTCCTTCTCCGTTAACACTTCTGGACAAGACACAAAGGCATAAAGAAAGGACAAATGATATAGGAAGATAGAAGAGATTGCAAAGCTGTGACTGGTGAAGAATCCATTTACTCAAAGGGAGTCAATTTTCTCCCATCCTTCTGGGAATTTCATCCACCACAGCAATGTCTTGGTGAAAGTGTTGAAGTCTACGTTTAAGAGTTTCAAAACAATGAAACTAGGGGGAGGGAGGAAGTGATTTAAGGAGAAAGGAGTTGAATTCTTATTCCTCCATTTTAATACTCTGAATAGCAGAAAAATCTGACCACTGACTATATAAAAAATACATACCTGAACCAAAATCATATTGAGCTTTCCTAAATACACTTTCTCATTTTCTAACACAGTTGAATCAGATGAAGTTTTGATGATCAATCCAACAATGTATTTTTTGATACCTGAAAATTTTAAAAGCCATAAGGCATTAGACAAACATATCACTTTCATTTTAAAATATTATATATATCTATCAAAAAAAGAAATTTATTTCCATATTTACAATGAAATCTGTATATAGTCAATACTCAGTCAACTTCTACTTACCAACATCTCTTGTTGGTCTAAAATTTTCTGTTTTTTATCTAAAAGTGTGTTCCATTGATGATGGATAAAGTCAACTTCAGGGTTGTCAATTCAAGAGGCAAAAATTTACTGAACTTTTACACGAACACAGCCACTGAGCGTTGAAGCCCAGTAAAAAGACATTTAGTTCCTAGTTGCTTACCATTCTTCAGGATTGGAAAAATATACTGAGGTTTTATAACACACTAAATTCAGTCAATATACTGAAAATCGGCAATCTTGCAACTTTACTTAAAGTCAACCGATCTTTCTGGTCCGGCTTTATCAGTAATCCACTTTATTTATAAACTGTCAGTTTAAATTGCAGATTGCCTACATGAAAATTTGAAATTTCGTAATTTTTAGGAGATAAAAATTGTTGTCTTGATATTTAACTTATAAATCAACAATTTACTTTCAGGATTAAATAACACTTTTAAATCATTTAAATTATGTACTAGTCTGGCATCAAATTTAATTTTCAATAGGTTTTAATGAATTAGAGAAGCTCATAAAGTTCTGAAATTGGAGCCAAAATTTTGTAATTCAACGAATTTTTTGTAATAGAAGGCAGGTCTGATATTGTTACAGAATTATTAGAATTGATGAGGTGTGGTTCAATTTGGACATTTATAAACCCCTGAGTAAAACTAACATTTTTTAAAACAGAAGTTTTCCCCTAAAATTCAGTTTAAATATCGAAATCTAGAGGAAAAATTCTATATTTTATAGACCTGTAGATGAGCTGTATAAAAATTGACTCTAGACTGAAACTGAAACTCACGGATACTCTTTGTATCAGAAAAATCCAAAGAATCGAGATGAATAGTAAACAGCAAGCTCACTTGAGCAAAACAATGGCAGAAAACTAATTTACTTGGGATTCAATTAGGCTACTTACAATTGTTTCTTATAATTAGGTACCCAATCAGTGAAGAAACGGTCAACCAGTTTGTTTACAACGTGAGGCAATCGAGCTGCTTGTAGCAATCATATAACTTTCGATTTGAAGGTGTCTTCATAACGCACTTGTGGCTTTCGCATTAAACTTTTTCATACTTTTAGGTTCCACCAAGTAAATGTGGTCAAATTTGGCTGAGACGAAACAGTGAAATTTATCGCTCGGCGACTCAGTTAAAATTGGCTACCATTGGGATCACGACAGGATTGGAAAGTAAAAAGATAATTTCATGAAGGCTGTGTGAAAATACACTGGGATGTGTAGAGACACGGTAATTCTAAGAAGCGTCGCTTAGCCTTGGCAATATATCCGTCGTAAATATAAACAGCCCTTGAGCTATGCGTAGCGCAGTGGAACATTCCTAATTACTTCACAGTCATTCGACTATGATTCATGAATTCTTTATACCTTCCTTTCCTTTTTTAAAATATTTGAATTTGACGAATTGACTGATTTCAGTTGACTGAGAATTTACAGGTCTAATTTTACCAAATTTACCACTCAAAAATTTGTTCCAAATCAAAGGTCTGAATTAGATCACAAAATTTAATGTGATAAAATACTTTGTCATAAATTATTATAGACATATATAGACAACTGAAGCTGCAAGACGTAAAATATTCTAAATTACCTTCACATTGTGTCCTTGGTAAAACCTTCCACCTTGTTTTGATGACATTTTCTAAAATTTGAAGAGCATAATATTTAGTCTGTTGGTTGGTGGAATACTCTAGAATTGTGTCTACTCTTGTCCAGGCATCTGGATGCTCCTTCAGAGTAGTCAGGACTTCCTGAGCCATTCGTTGCTAGGAGGAAAAGATATTCGATTTCAAATCAATTGGAAAGTGGAAATTTCATTTTAAAATCAAAACACAAATACTATTCTATTATAATTGGACAGATTTAACAAAAACCTGATGATGTTTGAACCTGAAATTCAAACAAATAAAGCACTTTATGGAGAACGTGAGAACTGAATGCTTAAAACATTGTAAATTGTATTCATTTATAAATTTTCTGAATCTCTTTTCATAAATATCAATTTCAAATTGTGAATTCTTAAAATCGGCCCGCAAAAGATAAAACTGATTTAACAAAAAAGAAACCAAAAAAAACAACACAAAAACTATACATTTTATAAATATAAAATAGTCAAATAACAAATACAAACCTGCTGCCCATTTGATGTGTACATGCATGATACTATATTGTCAAGCAATGGTATGTCAAGCTTCTGATTAAAGTCAAGAAGTTTTTGAGCTTCATCTGTTAAAGTTCCCATGGTTATAGTTATGATTCCACCATGAATTGAAGAAATCTATTTTTTTTTTAAATGGAAAACAAAAAAATTATTGATACAAAAGCAGAGACAAATTACTCATATTCATCACAAATCATTAATTTTAATTGAGACACAGACCTCTTGTATTTTAAAAGATTAAAAGTAAAAAGCAGTACTACATTACTTTGCCTTAACTTTTTTATGATGATAAGAATGAGATAAGTAGTAGTTCAGTAAGTTAAAAAATACAAAATGACAATCTCCTCTCATGCACAATAGTTACTTATAGATACTTATAGTAGGTTTCCGATACAGGACCCTTTAAGGCTCCTCTTCACCGGACTCAATCATCTTTGACTGCATTTCTGCCCCATAATTTAATTTTGGCTTTGAAGTTGTCATATAACATTTCCTAGTCTGATCTCTTAGGGCAAATTAATTTTTTCTGGTAAATTTTCAGTGGGTGACCTCTATTCCCTGTTCTTGGAACAACATCACTTGACATCTTAATAAATCCACCTGTTTCTTTGTCATAATATATTCCCATCAGTATTTTGTAAGTTTCTATCATTTCCCCTCTGGCTCTCCTAAAACTTAGTGTTGGTAGTTTCAACTTCTTCAATCTCTCCGCATAACTTAAGTTCTTCATCCCAGGTAGTTGCTTGTTGATCTTCGCTGCACTCCTTCGATTTGCTCTATCAAGTTTGTACTCAATGGTGACCAAATGGGGCTCGCAAAGTCCAGGTGGGATCTCACAAGTGATTTATAATATAAATTAAATTTATATAGTGAAGGAAATTTCTTCTCATCCAAGTATTGAAATGATCTAATAACTGCAAACATTTGGTTGGCCTTTTTTTTTAACCTTCTTTCCAATATGTTCCTCAAATTTCAACACATCATCTATATAAACCCCAAGATCATTCTCTGAGTGAATTTGTTCAAGCGCTGTGATTATCCCCAGACACCTCTTGACACCTGTCTGGGGATAACGAATTTTTATTATCCCCAGACGCATATTTGAAACTACGCTGTTTTAAATAATTATTTATAAATGTTTCCAAATGCACACAGAAATAAGGAAAGTTAATAAAATATATATAAAAACATAAAATTAACCAACATTAAAATCAGTTGTTACTACATATATACACAATATGCGTCGACTTCGAAGTGGGTGTCATGGCCGAATTGTTTAGTCGTCTGCCCCGGAAGTTTTACCAGAATCAACGTTGCGGGTTCGAATCCTGGGTCCGTCACTTTTTTTTAAAAAATAAATTCCGTCTTCTTTTTACAGAGAAAGGGATGAATGTCCCATCCATCCTCATTAAAAAAAAAAAATCTCTCTCTCTCTCTCTCTTAGTTCCTTTCTAGTTTCTAGCAAATTGCAAACAAACAGAAATATTCAGAGAGGGACCAAATGGTTAGATCGAGGAGAAAAAAACAAACAATATTTTTTTTTTAATAAAATCAATTTTAAGAGATTCATGCTCAGAAACGGAACAAAGGATCAAACAAAAAGGGGAAAAGAATAGACTCGCACAAAAAAAGAAGGTGGGGGGGGGGGGGGGGGAAAGGATGGATGGGACATTTATCCCTTGCAACGTTCTGTAAAAAGAAGACGGAATTTTTTTTTTAAAAAGTGGCGGAACCAGGATTCGAACCCACAACGTCGATTCTGGTAAAACTTCCAGGGCAGACGACTAAACCATTCGGCTATGACATCCACTTCGAAGTCGACGCATATTGTGTATATGTAGTAACAACTGATTTAATGTTGGTTAATTTTATGTTTTTACAGATATTTTATTAACTTTCCTTATTTCTATGTGCATTCAGAAACATTCTATATTCTGGAATGTGGATAAATAGTTTAAAAGAGCGGAGTTGCAAATATGTGTCTGGGGATAACGAAATTTGGTTATCCCCAGACAGGTGTCTGGGGATCACGAATTTTCATTATCCCCAGACAGGTGTCTGGGGATAATGAAAGCCCAGCCTTTTCGTTATCCCCAGACACCTGTCTGGGGATAATGACAGCCTTGTTCAAGAGTTGTTAGTCCAAATTTGTAGTGGTAGGGCTCAGTAAACTCAGTATCCTTTTTTCCTTCCTATTCCAATCTTCATATATTTGAATTTGCATTTTTCAGGATGAAACCGAAGAAGCCAGGTGTCACTCCAATCAGACATTTTATTAAGGTCTTCTTGTAGGGTAAAGTTGTCTTATTCAGATCTTATGGTGTTGAAAACAATTAGTATAATCAGCAAATAAGTATATATCTGAGTTGGTCAATTCTGGAAGGTCGTACGAGTACGAGTCGGTCGTACGAGTACGAGTCGGTCGTACGAGTACGAGTCGTAGGTCTAAGTATTAATTAAGTGAAGTAGTTGTAGAGTAGTAGTAGGATTAGTAGGATGACAAATACAATACAATAGTAACAGTGACAATAGTTCAATAGAGTAATATTAGAGTTAGAGCAGTAGAATTGACAGAACAGTAGACAAACACGAGAAGAGAAAAAGAAAGGATAAGGAGAGAGGAAGGAGGAGAAAGAAGAAAATGGAAAGAAGGAAAAACAAAGAAGTGTCCTGGGAAGTAGAAGCGAAAGTGAAAGGAGAAGAATAAGAATAAGAAGAGTGTGAGGGTATGCATCCTCCCAACATTTCATTTGTTTACATTTTTTCTCCCTCCCTTGTCCATACAATGAGTGAAAGCTGGCATGAAATGACCTCCACTTAAAATCCCTTGTTGTTCATATAACACATGCTTCTCTTAGTTCGGCACCCAAGGACCTAAGGAGTGAAAGTACAGAAGCTTCGTCTGTAGACTGTAGATACATGTGTGTTTACAACTCGCGCGCAATCACATGACTAACATGCAACCATCGTTGAAAGGGCTCGGCTCAGAATAAATTCTCAAGACTTCCGCCGTTTCATACTCGCAATAACATGGCGGCGCCCATTTCGAAGCTGTAAATACTTAAAACAACCTTACTAATACGTTCAATTTGATTTTAAAAATTAATAGAACGAAAAAACATGAATAACTCACATAGATAATCCACCTCGTGAACCAACTCTACGATCTGAAAAAGGATTCTAAATGTATAAACCGGTTGAAACTGGAACATGTTCGCCATGTAAACCTTCGACTCGGGCAATTCCGTAACGAATTATAAGCACCCTCTTTTGCAGATTATATTTATTATGTATTAAATAAAACTTTGAATAATATGCTTTCCTGCATGTAACAATCACTGCAAGATAAAAATATCAAAAGATTACCCAAATGAAAAAATCACAATATTCGTATCTTTCCGTTGTCTTTATTATTCTTGAAACCTCGTCAGCCATTGGACAACTATGAACATGCTTAGATCAATTGCTATTTCTATTTATCCTATTTTATTGCACATTATCCGCGATTTTGAGTGGTACCCTTTCATTTTGTAACGTTGAGAATATTGTAAAGCATCAAGATGATTGTCAATGTCAGTTTGATAGAGCTTTTGTTTTCAAAGCACGAAGGAAAAATCCGCACAATCAACCAATGAAAATGAACGTCACAACATCTTTATGGCAGGGATTAACCTTTTCAAGCTTATGTTTGGGTGGCATGGCTTTCCAGTGCACAGACTGACGCTTATAATTTAACCTATAATATAATTTGGGGGGGGGGGGGGGGGGGGGTGAGGCTTTTTATCACATTTAAGAAGGATAAATGAAAGTTTATATCAATCAAAATAGTAGACCATGGACCCAGGACAATTTTTCTGTCCCTCCATCTGCGGCCGCATAATTTTGCCTTTCGCATGTTTATTTTTATTATTATTATTATTATTATTATTATTATTATTAATTGGAGATTTGACGAATTTTTACGATTTGTGGCTTGGAAAAGTCACCAAATTTGAGGTTTCTGCGTTAAAAATTGGTCGTTTTGTGAAAGAAAGAAATAGGCCTGGGGCCAGATGAACAGAGCCTGGGGTCATCGGCATCTTTATTAGATGTGCAAAGTCTCCCCAGGGACTGAAACAGGGTTTAATTAAGGATGTATAATTCTGCTATTTTCCCTAGTTGTCGCATAATTAATCAATCAAGGGTTTTTATAGAATGACATATTCAACCAGCAAATGAAGTACGATAGGGATAGATTTTTTTGACGAAATTAACTTGATTATTAAGTTGCTTTATGCTGAAACCACGCCAGAAGATTAGAACATAATCTAATTTATGTGATAATATGCTTGGTTTGGAAATGGCTTTTGTATTGTAAAATATCATCATTAAAAATTAAAGATTAGAAAATTTAAGAACATTGAGGTAAACGTATTTCGTTTGTTTCCTTCATAGAAGTGTGAAGAAAAACTGTTCTTTTTTGTTTGTTTTTCTTGGGGTTTTTTTGTTGTTGTTGTTGTTGTTTTTTGTTGTTTTTTTTTTTTTTTTTTTGGGGGGGGGGGGGTTGCTGCTTTTTTGTGGGGATTTTTTTAGGTAGGCCCTTTGTGAACTTACTAGTTCACGTCGGGTAGGCATTATAGCATTGTAAGGTTAAGAGAAATATATTAATTTTTGTTTTAAATTAGGTGTCTTTATAAATTTCATATGAATTATAATTTTTATTATACCTAATAATTTTTATCATTAATGCTAATATTGATAATTGTTGCATAACTTCGTGTGCCTTTTTTTCTTCTTTCTTTTTTGATATTCAGATGTGGATTGCGACAATTTTTATTGGCTTTCAATGTTTTGAGTTGAGATCTGGTTATAGCCTTCTTTTTTTTTTCTCCTCCAACTTCTTGCTTTTAAATGTGTATATTCTTTGCTTGTATATATGTACAAATTGCATCGGCATCACAACAAATATTCGCATTTTTGAGCGCATAATTTGTCGTTTTTGGCATAATTTTGGGTAGTGGGGCAGATTGAGATCTGTCAATAGGAGTAGTAAGGCGTCTCCTTCCTCCACTAGCCTGCGGGAGGTCCTTGGGCAAGACCGAGTACCCGCAATGCCCCCCGAACAGGGTTACATGAAGTCGCGCCAGGCAGGCGATGGATGAGGATGGAGAGCAGCTGAAGGAGCTTCAGAACTGGTCTCTTCTTCAATGTGCTAGGCAGAGGATATCCTATGGATACAATGGCTGGGACACACGTCCTGTAAGGACACTGCTCTCTCACAGAAAGCAATGGCAAACTACTGTGAGTAAACCTGCCACGGAAACCCGAATGAAGAAAAGCAAAACAAATAACGATATGAGACCTGGTAATGAGACCCCCAAGTTAGATTGGTCTCCAAAGCGTATTGGGGAAGAACCTGACGCCGGCGGGAGTACCAGCCTAGTTGATGAAGGCATAACGCCTGACTGTACAGACCTGGGAAAGAACCGGAATACATGGTTAAAGCGGAACTACCTCATAGGAACTTGGAACATAAGAAGTATGGCAGCCGGTAAACTCAACACCATCATCAATGAAGCAGAAGAAAACAAAATAGACATTCTGGGACTGTCGGAACAAAGATGGGCTGGAAGTGGACATTTCACAACCAGCTGCGGAGGAAGGATAATTTACTCAGGAAGGGAAAAATCTGGACAAAGCGGTGTGGCAATCTATCTCGCAAAAACAACAGTCAACAGCCTCATTGGATACAAACCAGTGAGTGATCGCATTGTTAGCATTAGACTCCAAGGTCAAGCTAAAAACATCACGTTTATTCAAGTTTACGCACCAACAACTGCTGCAACTGAAGAAGCAATAGAGAATTTCTATGATGCCCTACAAAAGGAAGTGGACAACAAAGATAAACAGGACATATTAATAATCGCTGGTGACTTTAATGCCAAGGTAGGACGAAAAAAGAACAGTGAAGAAGATGGAATCATTGGAATATCTGGACTAGGGGAAAGAAACGAAAGAGGCGAGACACTCATAGATTTTGCACTGGCAAATCAACTTGCAATAAAAAACACCATGTTCAAAAAACATCCAAGAAGACTATTTACGTGGACATCGCCAGATGGAAGAACAAAAAACCAAATTGATTACATCATGATTGAAAAAAGATGGAACACCATAATTCAAGACGTCACGACCAAACCAAAAGCAGACTGTGACACAGACCACGAACTTTTGATATCAAAACTGAAACTGAAGCTTAAAATGAAGAAAAAAGTTACAAGACCTATTAGATACGAAGTTGACAGTATCAATGAAGAATTTGCGATTGAAGTAAAGAATCGTTTCCAACTGCTACTTCAAGATATCGAGGAAAAGGAACCGGAAGAGATCGCAAATGAGACAAGGAAAATATACTTGGAATCCGCTGAAAAACACCTTCCTAAAAAACGGGGCAAAAAACAACCATGGATGAGTGAAAATACACTAAACAAAATCAAAGAGAGGAAAGACGCAAAGACGACTCATGGCACTCATAGCAATGTATACAAAGAGATAGCTAAGGAAGTGAAAAAGCTGTGCAGAACGGATAAGAAAGAATATCTCATGAGAAAATGCAGAAAAATAGAAGACCTTCAGAGAGAAAACAAGACCAGGGAAATGTATGATGAAATAAAAACCATCACAAAAAGTTTTCAATCACGAATAGGGGTGATAAAAGATGAGCAAGGTAAACCCCTCACAGAAGCAGAAGACATAGCAAATAGGTGGAAAAGATATTGTGAAGATATGTACACAGAAGACCAAATAAACGAAATCCAACCTTTGCAAAACAACATGCAAAAAGAAAACGAAGAATCTAGCTTACCACCTCTAAAATCTGAAATAGAATGGGCAATTAAATCACTTAAAGATGGGAAAAGTCCAGGTTGTGACAACATTCAAGCTGAGATGATAAAAGCAAGCGAAGATGAAGGAGTTGAAGTATATCTAAGACTTTGTACGAAAATTTGGGAGAAAGAAATTTGGCCCTCAGATTGGAGGAGAGCAATTTTTATACCATTGCCTAAGAAAGGAGACTTACAACTATGCTCCAACTACCGAACAATATCACTCATCAGTCATGCAAGCAAAATCCTTCTAAAAATTATCATGAACAGGATTGAACGTAAACTGGAAGAAGAAGTCAGTAACACCCAGGCAGGTTTTAGAAAAAACAGAGGGACAAGAGACCACATATTCAATTTGCGTCAAATTATTCAGAAGCATCGAGAAGTAAATTCTGGCCTCCACACTTGTTTTATAGACTATTCGAAAGCTTTTGATTGTGTTAATCATGAGAAACTATGGGAAACTCTCCTGGAGATGAACTTTGATCCTAGAATTAGAAACCTGATAAGATCCCTCTATGAGAACCAACAATCAGCGGTACAACTAGAAAGCGGAACAACAGAATGGTTCAAAGTTACAAAAGGAGTAAGACAGGGATGTATTCTATCACCCCATTTGTTCAGCATTTACACTGAAGGTATAATGCGAGATGTGGAAAACGATGTCAGGAGAAGTAATTACAACGAACCTAAAATGCAAGGTCTACCCATAAAAGATCTGAGGTACGCAGACGACACTGCACTATTGTCCACAACACCGGGGGGACTAGAGAATCTAATAACATATGTAAAGGAACATAGCGAGACCAAAGGCCTTAAGCTGAATATAAAGAAGACCAAAATCATGAATACTGACAAATGCAAAACAGATGCCATCATAAAAATCAATGGAGAAGAAATAGAAAGAGTAAAGAATTTTGAATATCTTGGAGCCAGGATTGAGTACAACGGGAAATCGGCCCCAGAGATCAGGAGGAGACTAGCAATGGCAAGATCAAAGCTAGAAAAGATGAATCATATCTGGAAAGGGCAGTGCATTCAAACAAAAATCAAAATCCTCAAAAGTGTTGTTTTCCCGACTGCAACATATGGATGCGAAGCATGGACTATCAGCAAAGCAGAGAGCACAAAGATCACAGCTTTTGAAATGGCATGCTACAGAAAAATACTCAGAATATCATGGACTGAAAAACAAACAAACAAAGAAGTCCTGAGAAGGATCGGAATAAAATCACCAATTCTTCTTCAAACTGTAAAGAAATTGAAACTAAACTATTTTGGCCACACGACTCGCCACGAATCATTAGAAAAGCACATTCTGCAGACAAGGGTAGACGGCAAGAGAGGAAGAGGTAGACCAACAAGAAGCTGGGAACAAGATATATGTGAATGGCTGGGAATGACAGCAACTCAAGCAAGTAGACTGGCGGAAAACCGTAATCTGTTTCGCAAGAAAGTTCGGGAAGCAACGTCCTACGCAGGATCAGCTGACTAGATGATGAATTGGGGCGTGGTGGGGGGAGGGGCTTTTTCCTGGAAAGACAGATTTTTGACGTTCACTTTTCGGCCCCTGCAATTTTCAATCCGTTCTAGTTGTAGTGGTAGTAGTAGTAGTAGTAGTAGTAGTAGTAGTAGTAGTAGTAGTAGTAGTAGTAGTAGTATTAGTAGTAGTAGTAGTAGTAGTAGTAGTAGTAATAGTAGTAGTAGTAATAATAATAGTAGTAGTAGTAGTAGTAGTAGTAGTAGTAGTAGTAGTAGTAGTAGTAGTAGTAGTAGCAGTAGTAATAGTAGTAGTAGCAGCAGCAGCAGCAGCAGCAGTAGTAGTAGTAGTAGTAGTAGTAGTAGTAGTAGTAGTAGTAGTAGTAGTAGTAGTAGTAATATCATCATACTGGAGTCTCGAGAGCTCGGTTGGTAGAACACTCGCTTGACACGCAAAGGGACTGAAACAGATCTATCCAGAGTGAAGCCCCGAATCCCCCCCCCCCCCTTGCCCACAGTGATTGAGTAGCTGAATCTAGAGGAACGTACTTTGCGATAGCCTAGTGTCCTATACAAAGGGTTTTTTTTTTTAATTAGGATTGTCCGTTTCACGTTATAGAAACTGGGATATACTCCGGATTCACGGGCCTAATGTAAACGTCGCTCTGAAGGACTACTACTACCACCACTACCTAGGTACTACTACTGCTGCTTTTATCATTATTATTATTATTATTATTATTATTATTATTATTATTATTATTATTATTATTATTATTATTATTATTATTATTATTGTTGTTGTTGTTGTTGTTTGCTGTTGTTGGTGTTGATATTATCATTATTATTATTATTATTATTATTATTATTATTATTATTATTATTATATTATTATTATTATTATTATTATTATTATTATTATTATTATTATCATTATTATTATTATTATTATTATTATTATTATTATTATTATCATTATTATGTGGACAATTTAGATAATAATTACACGTCGATTATTACCCAACTACGTTGATCTTATTCATGTTTTAATTACCTATGTGCAGACTGATGACTCAGAACTAAGAAAGATCTAATTTATTTCGGTGGGTAAATAAGTACAAAAATAAATTATTACGAACCTGTACTTCTTCTCATTCTGTTTGTATTTAATTTTGAGGAGAGAGATGAAGACAACAAAATTATGTGTTTGATTCAAAGCGAACAACTGTGTGTATGCCCTGGTTTGATTCTTTAAAGGATCACTTTATTACCACAAAGGGTTAAAACTATTTTGGGAATCACTTCTTCGAGTTATCGTCTATTTTTAGAACCAGTAATTTTCCATCCCCTGATTCCAGGGAACAAGTATGAACCACTTCCGGCAAGTTTACTTCATTGTACATTCATTCTTGTTGAAAGGAAAACAGTAAACAGTAAACATGCCGATTGCTCACAGATTACTCATTGGCAGTATATAATGATACAACCAACGTCTTGACAAACACTGACAATGGCAGATGAAGATTTTCCTATATTATGATATTATGTACGGGTCTTTTTTTTTTAAAATTCGTTTGAAAAATGTATATGTAGACTTTCTTTTACTTTTAGTTTTAGACATATTGCCATAGTCTAGAGTCTACTAAGAAAGAGGACCAGGCCAGAGGCTTAAAAAAAAAAAAAAAAAAAACAATCCCAGGCCTGAATGAATGAGAATGTGTGTGAGAAATACAAAAGGCCCCGTCTCCGAATTAAGAAAATAAAATCATAAGCAAAACATAGAAGCATGTTTGAGTCATTGACTACATTGCTAAGACAAACTCGAGTAAGAGTAAGAGTGTAGGCACTTTGATAAAATTTTCAAACTCAAAATATCTTAATTTGACCCAGTCAGAGGGATGGGACTTGAAAAAATATATAATTTGAGGTACTACCTCAAACTCGGGGACCCAAATAATTTTGGGGGTTTGGGAGGGAGGGATGGGTAGTGGGGCAGATTGAGATCTGTCAATAGGAGTAGTAAGGCGTCTCCTTCCCTCCACTAGCCTGCGGGAGGTCCTTGGGCAAGACCGAGTACCCGCAATGCCCCCGAACAGGGTTACGTGAAGTCGCGCCAGGCAGGCGATGGATGAGGATGGAGAGCAGCTGAAGGAGCTTCAGAACTGGTCTCTTCTTCAATGTGCTAGGCAGAGGATATCCCATGGATACAATGGCTGGGACACACGTCCTGTAAGGACACTGCTCTCTCACAGAAAGCAATGGCAAACTACTGTGAGTAAACCTGCCACGGAAACCTGAATGAAGAAAAGCAAAACAAATAACGATATGAGACCTGGTAATGAGACCCCCAAGTTAGATTGGTCTCCAAAGCGTATTGGGGAAGAACCTGACGCCGGCGGGAGTACCAGCCTAGTTGATGAAGGCATAACGCCTGACTGTACAGACCTGGGAAAGAACCGGAATACATGGTTAAAGCGGAACTACCTCATAGGAACTTGGAACATAAGAAGTATGGCAGCCGGTAAACTCAACACCATCATCAATGAAGCAGAAGAAAACAAAATAGACATTCTGGGACTGTCGGAACACAGATGGGCTGGAAGTGGACATTTCACAACCAGCTGCGGAGGAAGGATAATTTACTCAGGAAGGGAAAAATCTGGACAAAGCGGTGTGGCAATCTATCTCGCAAAAACAACAGTCAACAGCCTCATTGGATACAAACCAGTGAGTGATCGCATTGTTAGCATTAGACTCCAAGGTCAAGCTAAAAACATCACGTTTATTCAAGTTTACGCACCAACAACTGCTGCAACTGAAGAAGCAATAGAGAATTTCTATGATGCCCTACAAAAGGAAGTGGACAACAAAGATAAACAGGACATATTAATAATCGCTGGTGACTTTAATGCCAAGGTAGGACGAAAAAGAACAGTGAAGAAGATGGAATCATTGGAATATCTGGACTAGGGGAAAGAAACGAAAGAGGCGAGACACTCATAGATTTTGCACTGGCAAATCAACTTGCAATAAAAAACACCATGTTCAAAAAACATCCAAGAAGACTATTTACGTGGACATCGCCAGATGGAAGAACAAAAAACCAAATTGATTACATCATGATTGAAAAAAGATGGAACACCATAATTCAAGACGTCACGACCAAACCAAAAGCAGACTGTGACACAGACCACGAACTTTTGATATCAAAACTGAAACTGAAGCTTAAAATGAAGAAAAAAGTTACAAGACCTATTAGATACGAAGTTGACAGTATCAATGAAGAATTTGCGATTGAAGTAAAGAATCGTTTCCAACTGCTACTTCAAGATATCGAGGAAAAGGAACCGGATGAGATCGCAAATGAGACAAGGAAAATATACTTGGAATCCGCTGAAAAACACCTTCCTAAAAAACGGGGCAAAAAACAACCATGGATGAGTGAAAATACATTAAACAAAATCAAAGAGAGGAAAGACGCAAAGACGACTCATGGCACTCATAGCAATGTATACAAAGAGATAGCTAAGGAAGGGAAAAAGCTGTGCAGAACGGATAAGAAAGAATATCTCATGAGAAAATGCAGAAAAATAGAAGACCTTCAGAGAGAAAACAAGACCAGGGAAATGTATGATGAAATAAAAACCATCACAAAAAGTTTTCAATCACGAATAGGGGTGATAAAAGATGAGCAAGGTAAACCCCTCACAGAAGCAGAAGACATAGCAAATAGGTGGAAAAGATATTGTGAAGATATGTACACAGAAGACCAAATAAACGAAATCCAACCTTTGCAAAACAACATGCAAAATGAAAACGAAGAATCTAGCTTACCACCTCTAAAATCTGAAATAGAATGGGCAATTAAATCACTTAAAGATGGGAAAAGTCCAGGTTGTGACAACATTCAAGCTGAGATGATAAAAGCAAGCGAAGATGAAGGAGTTGAAGTATATCTAAGACTTTGTACGAAAATTTGGGAGAAAGAAATTTGGCCCTCAGATTGGAGGAGAGCAATTTTTATACCATTGCCTAAGAAAGGAGACTTACAACTATGCTCCAACTACCGAACAATATCACTCATCAGTCATGCAAGCAAAATCCTTCTAAAAATTATCATGAACAGGATTGAACGTAAACTGGAAGAAGAAGTCAGTAACACCCAGGCAGGTTTTAGAAAAAACAGAGGGACAAGAGACCACATATTCAATTTGCGTCAAATTATTCAGAAGCATCGAGAAGTAAATTCTGGCCTCCACACTTGTTTTATAGACTATTCGAAAGCTTTTGATTGTGTTAATCATGAGAAACTATGGGAAACTCTCCTGGAGATGAACTTTGATCCTAGAATTAGAAACCTGATAAGATCCCTCTATGAGAACCAACAATCAGCGGTACAACTAGAAAGCGGAACAACAGAATGGTTCAAAGTTACAAAAGGAGTAAGACAGGGGTGTATTCTATCACCCCATTTGTTCAGCATTTACACTGAAGGTATAATGCGAGATGTGGAAAACGATGTCAGGAGAAGTAATTACAACGAACCTAAAATGCAAGGTCTACCCATAAAAGATCTGAGGTACGCAGACGACACTGCACTATTGTCCACAACACCGGGGGGACTAGAGAATCTAATAACATCTGTAAAGGAACATAGCGAGACCAAAGGCCTTAAGCTGAATATAAAGAAGACCAAAATCATGAATACTGACAAATGCAAAACAGATGCCATCATAAAAATCAATGGAGAAGAAATAGAAAGAGTAAAGAATTTTGAATATCTTGGAGCCAGGATTGAGTACAACGGGAAATCGGCCCCAGAGATAAGGAGGAGACTAGCAATGGCAAGATCAAAGCTAGAAAAGATGAATAATATCTGGAAAGGGCAGTGCATTCAAACAAAAATCAAAATCCTCAAAAGTGTTGTTTTCCCAACTGCAACATATGGATGCGAAGCATGGACTATCAGCAAAGCAGAGAGCACAAAGATCACAGCTTTTGAAATGGCATGCTACAGAAAAATACTCAGAATATCATGGACTGAAAAACAAACAAACAAAGAAGTCCTGAGAAGGATCGGAATAAAATCACCAATTCTTCTTCAAACTGTAAAGAAATTGAAACTAAACTATTTTGGCCACACGACTCGCCACGAATCATTAGAAAAGCACATTCTGCAGACAAGAGTAGACGGCAAGAGAGGAAGAGGTAGACCAACAAGAAGCTGGGAACAAGATATATGTGAATGGCTGGGAATGACAGCAACTCAAGCAAGTAGACTGGCGGAAAACCGTAATCTGTTTCGCAAGAAAGTTCGGGAAGCAACGTCCTACGCAGGATCAGCTGACTAGATGATGGGAGGGAGGAGGGGGGGGGAACTTCTTTTTTTTTTTTAAGTCTATCTTAGATAGTAGGGCGTTTGGGAGAGACTTTATAAAAAAGAAAAAAAAGTTTCCCCCCTCCAAACCCCCCAAAATTATTTTTTTTAAAAAGTTTCCCCTCTCCCAAACCCCCCAAATTATTTGGGTCCCCGAGTTTGCGGTAGTACCTAATTTGATACCTTATTTAACGACTAATGGTTCCATTATTTATATTTTTCTGTTGAAATTTTTAGTCAATTTTACAGAGAGAATCTGTGATCTCAATGCTGCCTCAAAACCAGCACCTCGCGGCGATCGGGAAAGTTTGGGTTTTGCAGTCAACATGGCCCACATATTGTTTTCAGTAATTTTGTTTCAATTAAAAAATAAATGGCAAGTATTGGGTATCATTTTAAAGGTCAGAAAATAAAATCAGAAAATCATTTTCATGTATGGAAAGTATGGAAAAAATTAATGTTAAATGAAAATGGAAAAAAAAAAGAGAGATTATTGTCTTAAAAAGTGGGGTTGATGGCGAGTAAAATAAAGTAGTGAGCGAGTTTATCAATTTTGATAAAATTTGGCAGAGACATTCTTCAATTAATTGTCTATCGATGTATCAAGTATAATTAAAATGTATCCATAATTTTAAAAGTTCTTAAAATTAAAAACATTGATAAATTTTTACTTCATTAGTTTTCTGAAAATACAATCAGGAATTAAGAATGAAATACACCGTTAGAAAGCTTCTTTTGTGCCCTTTAACATGATACCAAAATTAGTCACATAGGTTCACAAATAAAGCCATGGTGACAAAAACAGTAAAGGATCTAAAATAAAGTTTTTTAAAAACGATTTTCACCTTACAGTGAGCCTATCGACGGCCACTGTACTGGAGTTATCAAAGTGCCTAGAATAAGAGAGTGAACTTTGACTTTGATTTAGGTCTTTACAACTTCAATCACTTGCGTTTTTCTTTTACTTACTGATACTTCTCTAATGGAGGCATTCAATCGAATGTATCTTTTACTTTCAAGCCCAAGCGTAATGTCTTCTTAATCTTAATCTTACAATTTTTTTTTACCAAGCCTTTAAGTGAAGGTATTTTCCTCCATTTTATGCGGCAGGACTCAGCCAAATTATGATATAGATCTGAAACTACAAATTACAATAAACAATGGGCTTGATTGTAGATGTACTACAGTAAAGGTTACAGTTGACAGTACTAGCAGAAGCAATGGTGATGGTGGAAGTTGAAAAAAAAACTCGAGCTTTTAAATAGCGCAATATCCACCAAACATGCTCAAAGCGCTTTACAATGGGCCCCAAGCCAACAGCAAAACTCTACATGTAAGACAAGACATGAAGCAGTACCGTAAGGTGATATTTATAATTTTTCCGACAGAGACGACACTGTTAACGGCCAGCTACTCATTTTACACCTACGTATGATCAGAAAATGAGAGTAAAGAGCCTTTGCGAAAGACCCAACTATGCGCTGTTCAGGGATTTGAACCCAGGACCTTCCACTTCCAATCTGAAGGCGAGCGTTATATACTAGACCACATAGCCGCCTAAAGTAGTAGTAATGGCAGCAGCAACCGTAGCAGTAGTAGTGGTGGTGGTGGTAGTATGTGGATAGTTGTAATTGTAGTTGTGGCATTAATAGTGTACTAATAGTTGTAGTAATTTTGTTGTTATAGTAATGGTGGTGGTGGTAGTTGTAGTAGTGGTATTAGTAGTATAATATTAGTTGTAAGAGTGGTTTTAGTAGTTGTTGTGTTAGTAGCAGTAGCAGTAATGGCAGCAGTAGTTTTAGTATTGGTAGTAATAGTAGCAGTGGTGGTGGTAGTTGTGGCAGTAGTTGTAATAGTAACAGTAGTAGTTGTTATTTTTGTGGTAGTAGTGTTATTAGTCGTAGTGGTGGTGGAAGGCAGCAGTAGTAGTACTTGTAGTACTGGTAATATTAAATTGACTCATCCAATCATAGGGGCAATGCAATGACCACAAATATTAATAATAATAATAATAATATACTTTATTCATCCAAAAAAATGGAAATTCGTTTACAGACATTTCCATGGATTAACATGCTCATGCACTTCATACAATGCTTCATTTATTCCCCCCCAAATTCTCATTTCATAATGTACCAGTTGCCTGTTAGGCTTATTTTTAGTACTAACAATTAAAAATATCCACCTGTCCAGTGGGGTACTGCACAGATAGTGGCCAACTTTCCTGATAAAATTGGGACTGTCCCGTATTGGCAATCTGGAGAAAAGTTGTTTTCTCAAAATTGGACTGTTACTGTTATTTATATGTATGGATTAGCCTTGCATGTCCCAGGATTGTGCTTTTATGACCAGCAAATTAAAACAAGGACAATAAAGGCTCTAAATCTAGATTATATTATATAGTAGTCCAAACATGCTGTTGTTTTAGGTCATGATGGTATTGTGCATAAGGGTGAACCGATTTTGCTCTTTGAAAAGTTGGCCTCTGTGGGTAATGTGTTTAATCCAGGGACACAACATGGGGACCAGAATGTTCCATGATCACTGTCACCCATTCAGCAACTGATCATGATCAACATTGCTTTACTTTTTTTACAAGATGAGGCACTGTACTGCTGGGCTGCCGAACCACACACATATATAAATATATGAGAGGTCATGTCTTAGCAACCGATAAATATGATCCATCCCTTTGAATCAATATTATTGTCATGTCAGGGTAAACTCGATGCTGATGATTTAATCTCTGGTTAAAAATGTTTAATTTGGGTTAAGTGTTTGTTTTACTACAGAGAATGAGTAGTTTCTTAAACTGAAAAATACCTGCCCGCTCCATCCCCTATATGATAGATTTAAACTGAAATTCACTATTTAGCATCTTCACATAACCTTGAGACCTTAGGCTTATGTCACAAAGTGAGATAAATATGCTCATGACTTAACTGCTAGTTTTTTGTGTGGTTTAGCTGTCAACTTCAGTATCTCCATATACTGGGCTGTTGATGCCTCTTTGTAAGTTGTTAGAAAATCAGAAAACACAATGCAAAATGGTGTAGCTAATGTAGGACATGTGATTTGATAGTTATATTCTCATTATAAGTATACTGTTTAAAATGTGCTGATTACTATTTGCTGCTTGTAAAAGTCCATGGTGTTTGTTTCCCCAGGCGAATTATTTATTGTGTTCCCATTAATTTATTTCTATGCTTTGACTGATTTAGAGCATACAGTTTACCTTATTGAACCAAATTTTATTTTCACAAAGTACATTAACACCATTTTTGTAGTTATCGACTTATTCCTCTTCATTCCTAATGGAGCATAGAGCCCCTAAAGCAGTCCTCTATCTTTTTCTGTTAGCTTCTTCAGGTCTATCAGGAGCACCCTCTTTTCCTCTTGCCCTGGCTTTCATTCAAATGCCTGCATGATGATATTGCAAGGATCTTCCCAAAATGTATTTTCAGCTAATCCCCACTTTGTTCTTTTGGCCTGGGCCTCAATTTGGCAGCTGTTTTACTCTCTTCCAAAGGTCAAAGTATGGACAATTTTATACCATTTAATGCGAAGAATCACCATGCATAGTAGTATTACCACTTGTGTAATACCTGTCATTGTCTACAGGTATTGATTCGCACATGAATAGTGTTGGGTAATGTATGTGAAATGCATTGTTGGTAAAATGTCTTATCAAAGGCTTTACTCTCTGTTCCAGAGTTTCATGATCATTATCATTCATCCAATCACTGAACTTGACTTTATTACAATAGGGTACACTGCTTGGCTGTTGCCATCTCATAATTTGCCTAGTGTCAGGAAGAATTATCTCTGCAATTTTTGGATGGTTTCTATCATTTGATCTTTTCATAAATACTGATGATAAGGTCAAAATATCATCATTGAAGTCAAGTTGTATGTTGAATGATATTATATTATCAAATCAAATCTATTTATTCACGTCGGTAGACAATGAGAAACAACCAAACAAAATACAAAATAAAAACAAAAGTATAGATCTTTTTCTCTTTTTCATTTAATCATGCATCATTTTTTTTTACAGAATTTGGACTGAATTCTGATAGATCTGTCAAAGGCTAAATGGATGGAGAAAGAAATTGCAGTTCCAGCTCCACTAAGACATCGAGTTCCTTAGGAGACAATCCCATTTTAAATGCCGTTTCCACTTTATTATCAAAGCAACACAACATATCACAGGTGAGCGAGATAAACATACCAAAATGCTTTTGGTGAAATTTATATTTTCTTCTGTCCTCTTTCTCTCCATTTAAACATCAATATGTTGCTCTACTCATAGCAATTATTGGGCTGAATATGTTGAGGAATCCTGTTACTGCACTAAACTAATATGAAAGTTGTGATTACTAAAATAAAATAAGTACAAAACTGCCAATGATCTTATCAGGGCTGAGAATCTTCCGCCTAAAGGCGGATTTCCGCCTAAATGGTGGTTTATCTCCACCCATCACCATCACTATTCCGCCTTTTAAAAAGGCTCACCACAGCCACAACATCAACATCCCTATCACTATCACCACTACTTTTACAACCACCACCTGTACTACAACAACCATCACATCATCATTCCTATCACAATTACTACTACAACCACCACCACATCATCATCTCTACCACCACCACCACTACAGCGACAACCACTACTACTACAACTACCATCACATCATCATCCCTACCACCACTACTACAAAAACCACCACCACATCATCATTCCTACTACCAATACAACTACATCCTCCACCACCACATCATCCCAACTATCACTACTACTACCACCCCACATCATCCCTACCACAACTATTACCACCACCACCAAACCATCATTCCCAACACCTCTACAGCTACAACCACCATATCATCATCCTTATCACGAC